>NW_028257174.1:2021785-2695714 GCF_035046125.1 Drosophila serrata | reverse complement strand
CTTAATTGACTTTTAACCCACTTTTATTACAACGACCTTGTCCTGGGAGAGTCCAAAAAAGAATCAGTTCCAGAAAATATATAGCACGCCTACACTTAACAACTGGGCATGTCTAACCAGTTTCACCAGCATATATATACCAAGATTTGGGGAGTTTTTTTTTGGATATATATATAGTATCCCGGATTGCAAGGCAAAAATCGAAACAGAAATCAACCAAAAATTCTTTGGCAATGAGAATAACTGAACTGAGGCGAACTCTCGACTGTTCCACTTCTGTATAAATATGTACTTGTATGTATATAATACATCACAGTAAATAAGCAAATGTATAGGTGATTTTTAAGGCTCTTACTTATGCACTGCAAATAAATATGCCTTAAAATTTAAAATTAAACTATTTAAAAGTAGAAAAAAATGATGAAAAACCCTCCGATTCAGATCAAACATTAAAATTTGTTATCTTCCCTTTAAGTAAACTTAAATTTACAGCGTTAAAAGGGCTTAATATAATAATAATAATATAATAATAATAATATAATAATAATAATATAATAATAATAATATAATAATAATAATATAATAATAATAATATGATAATAATTTAATAATATAATATATATAATATAACATAAGCTTTGAATATATATAATATTTATTTAATATATTCAGAATCCTTTGAATATTTGTATACCTTTAATTATTTAAATAGTTAAAGGGGCTTAAAAATCTAAATATTTATATATATTTTAATCAATATAATATATAATATATAATATAACCCTTTGCTTATATATAATATTTATTTAAAATCCATGAAATATTCTTATACCTTCAGTTTCTTTAAGTGCTCTTCTTGTGTTGTCTTAAAAACAATTTTGGTCTTTACTTTTGTTCTTTTTTTTCTTGTGTTGACTTAACAAATTTGAATGTTTATATATACATATATATACATCATTCATTTGCTTATATATATATATATATATTTCTTATTTTTTAAGTACATATTTGCCATCTTCTCCTTTCGCTTGAAACGGTAAAAAAGTAAATTTGATTCATACTCGCACGTAACAACAACCAAAGCTTTTGCTTGTTTAACTTGTTTTTTTATTTTATTTTCATTTTTATGATCCCCAAGTGTGTGAAGTATGTGTGTGTGTTTTTTGTTTTTTTCGCTTCGCTCTTTTGGAATTCTGCGAATTTTTATTGACAAATTTCATTAGAACTTGTACTTGGCCAGCAAACCGGACGAAGGGGCAGGCGTTAACTTGGCTAACTGTAGTCGAACGAAATGAAATGAAATGAAATGAACTGAAGTGAACCGAAATTGTTTGTTGTTTTTGTTTCTTTCTCCCTTTTCGTTTTCCTTGATTTTATTTATATTTATTTTTATATTTTTTGTAGCTAATCAGGCAGGAAGACGAAAGACTTAGGCAACGAACTTGAAAATTTTCTAACTACCAGAATTGTTATAGTAAGACGATCTTTTATGTTACGTAAACTGAAATAATAATAATTTTTTATAAATGTTAAATAAATTATTTAAGTTTCTTAATATTTTTTAATACACATTTTCTTGATACAATAAAAACAACATTTACTGAATTTTTTTTTTTAAGAAGGAAACCAATTCAGAGTACAAAAAATTCAAATAAAATGTTATTAATTAAATAAAACAAACATTTGTTGATATTATTGCATTTATATTATAATTAAATTAACTTTATAAATTTAACCAATAAATCAAAATATAAAAAACCATAAGAAAATTCAATAAAATTCCGTAAAACTTTTACAAATAAATGTATTTCCTTGAAAATGATTAGTAATTTTAGTTAACTTTAAAAATGTTAGAATTATGTTCAAGAAGATAACACAAAAAATAGAAAAAAATAGAGAATGATTCTCATTCTCTATAAACTAAACACTGGTGGTGGGCGTTGTTTTTTTTTTATTATTTATTTTTTTTTTTGGGAAAGGCACAAAAGAATTTAAATACCAAATTATACATCAACTGACCAGAACACCGAAAAAGCAACAGCAAACTCATTGTGTATGTGTACTTAGTACAACTTCTATGATTCTATGATTGTGAATTGCGAATTCTAACAAACACCCAAAGCTTCCACCCAAAAAAAAATAAAAATAAAAAACACACTCTACCTCCACCTACCCTCTCTTTGTGCAGAGCAGCGTGACAAGAACAAACAATGAACAAAAGCAGCAAAAAAAAACATAAATAAATACAGCGAAAAAAAAACATAGAAAACAAATACAAATTTTTCGTTTTGTATTGAAATGGAAATAGATTTTTTTTTCGTTGCTAGTATTGTGTGATTTGCAACAAAATCAGTTAAAAAAAAAAATAGAAGAAAAAACAGAAGCAAACAAAGGCAAACACTTTACTTGCCATGATTGTTGTTCTTGCAGCTTCAAGTGTTGAAGTTCGTGTGAATCTCATTGTTGTTGTTATTGTTGTGGACAAGTACAGTTGTGGGAGAAATAATAGTACTTAAGAATAATATTTAATTTTTAATTATTTAATGGTATAAAAGCAAAGAGGGGAGCAAAAAGGTATGAACATAAATGCTACAAAAATAAAAGATATTTTTTTATTAATAAATAATTAAACAAAACTATAAAGTCTGATTATTTATATAGTAAACCCATTAATAATCTTTAAAAAAAATGATATTCCGCCTTTACAAAAATTATAGTCTAATTAAAGAAAATAGTATGTAAATGTATGTATGTAATTTTTTAATGGTATAAAAGCAAATAAGGGAGCAAAAACGTATGAAAATAAATGCTACTAAAGACAAAAGAAATTTGTTTATTATTAAATAAAGAAATAAAACTATAAAGTATGATATTTATAAAGTAAACCCAATAATAATCTTTAAATAAATTACCCAATAAATTTCAAAGCCCTTTAATTATAATCTAATTAAAGAAAATAGTATGTAAATCAATATAATTTTCTATTATACAAATATCCAACAACCCCTTAAAATTAATCATTATTCTCAGAATAAAATCTTTATAATTATTTTCAAATAAAAATATGTAATATGTACCTCATTTATTTACTAATCTAATTCTATAATTGTTACTCTTAGTTTAACCGCACCTGTTCCACATTTTTGCATTTGCAACATTAGGTGAAACATCATTATCATGCCACAGAGTCAGGGGCAAGAACAAAAATACATATACAACAATGTACGTTTAAAAAAAACCCGCCATTGTTTAGCTGTTTTTTTGTTATTACAATGAAAGCTCATTGTGGCACAGAAGGAGGAATCAGACTTGAAATCAGAATCAAAATCGGAATTGGTATAGGAATAGGAATAGAATTTGGTATCCAAAGCAAACACGAGTTGGCAACAAGTGCTTTTTTTTCGTCTAAGAAGGAGGCAACAACTACATGTCCATTTTTGGCCACAAAATGTTGCTCCATTAAAATGCTACAAGCCTCAACGTTTTTTTCTTTGTTTATCTTTCTTTCTTTTTTTTAACAGCACTTTGCATCGTTACCAAAGAAAAAAAGTTAGCAACGCATCGAACTTGGAGAGAAACAAAGAAATGCAATTTAATTTAGCCCATTAAGGATCATAATGCGATTTCTTGGCTATTTGACAAATATTTGTGAGGTAATTTCAAATATTTTGTTAAGTTTTGGTATTAAAATAATTGAGAACGATAAGAAACCTTAAATTCGCATTCTTTGAATCAATATTTGGAGATATTTTAATATGAAAATTTTTTAGACCGATCAAAGTTTTAAAATCTCATAACTAAACCAAAAATGCATTTATTTTAATTTGGAAAGCTGCCCTATGCTAGTTTTTCATAGGCTAATAAATCTGCATACTCAATAAAAAATGTAAAAAAATTAAATTTTTTATTTAATTTTTTTTTTTAACATTTCAACCCCTTAAAAATTTTGAAAAAATTTCGACATTTTATTTTCTACCAAAAATGGCTAAATCGACTCTTCTGTTGATGCTGATCAAGAATATATATCATTTATAAAGTCGGAAATGCCTCCTTCACTGCGAGCTTGTTTCGCTGACTAAAATTATAATACCATTTTTTTAATCAACATTTACCAATATTTTTATATGAAACATTTTTCGAAAAAATCAAAGTTTATAAATCTCATAACTAAGCCAAATATTCGTTAAATTTAATTCAGAAAGCTGTCCTGTGCTAGTTTTTAGTAGGACAATTTATCTGCATACTCAATAAAAATTGTAAAAAATTTTAATTTTTTGTTTAATTTTTTAATATTTTAACTTCATAAATATATCGAAAAAAAACTTTCAAAAATTTTGTTTTCTGCCGGATGTGTCTAGAAAGATTCCCCTGTTAATTATAATTAAGAAAATGTATGATTTATAGGTTGGGAAAAGACTCCTTCACATCAAAATAAATGACTAAAATTATAACATTTCATAACTTATAATTTCAATTATAATTTTAATTTAAATTTATTACCTTTTGGTTCTGTTACTTTTCCCTCATCAATTTCCAACACTTTTTCTTTTCAAAGACCTGAGAGACCTGATGCCAGATTAGTTTTTCAGCACGCTCAAATGCACTTGAAATCAATGAGGAAGTAATTAGATTAACTCACCTTCTCCTTCTCCATCTCTTCCTCATTTTCTCCTATTTTTTTCCTCCTAGTTCTCCCTTTTTTCCGGTGTTCTTTAGCTTAGTTTACAGTTTCCCCATCTCTGGCCAATTTGCAGTTTGTTTATAAATCAAGTGTAAGTGACATTGAAATTTATTGGCCAGAATTGCTGCCACCGTCTCTTTCTCTATCTCTTTGTCTATCTCTCTCTCTCCCTCTCTTTCTCTCTCTCTCACACACTCTTTCTGTCGATCTGCATCACCTTCTCTTCCACTCGTTTATCATTTGTCTATTTGCCCCACCGCGTTCCCTGCTTCATATTGCCACCTTGCCACTTCCCCACTTTTGGTTGCGTCTTGCTCTGTTGCGTGAGAATTTCGCATGTTGTGCGGTAGTTTATATAATACACAGACACACACATAACACACACACACACACTCATGGTGTACATATAAAAAGACACCTAAACATGGCTCATTCTTACGCTATCTAATTAAAGTCCCGACCATCTGGCAAAGTTTTCTGTTTCAACTCGCACAAATCATCATTCTCTGCTATATTTATATATTTATTTACTTCTCTTTTTTTGCGGTTACTTTATCGTGCAAATCACAGGAAAAGATAGAGAAGAAGACTAAAAAGGAGGAAGGAAGGTGGAGGGAGGGGAAATTATATTAATTAATATTTATTTTTGATGGGTATTATTTGTGTGTCTTCAATCAATTTAATTATTAAAGAATAATTCACCAAAGGAGGAAGGAAAATCAAAAGACTTAGGCAACGAACTTGATTCCTTGGCGTATTACAGGAAAAAAGAAAATTTTAATTTAAATAAATCCTACATTAATAAAAGAAGAAGATTTATACAATATTTTTATCTAATTTGATTTAAAGCTATATTTTATTATAAT
Organism: Drosophila serrata; assembly: GCF_035046125.1. Taxonomy (NCBI): domain Eukaryota; kingdom Metazoa; phylum Arthropoda; class Insecta; order Diptera; family Drosophilidae; genus Drosophila; species Drosophila serrata. The sequence goes on along the minus strand of NW_028257174.1, from coordinate 2,690,167 downwards.
AGAATTTTGTTTTTAGTTTTATGAAAATTTAAATTCTATATAATATAACTGCCAGAGAAACGGTTGTTAAATTTAGAGAATCAGTAAGTATCTTTCAACAGTAAGCTAATATGATCAGTATGTATTACAACAATAATTAACTAACTCGGAACAATATTTAACTATGGCCAGTAAGTAACTCTGATCATTAAGTATCTATGACCAATAAGTAACTATGATCACTTATTATCTATGAACATTAATTAACTATGAACATTGAGTAACTATAAACAGTAAGCATCTATGATCAGTAATATCTATGACCAGTAAGTAACTATGATCACTAAGTATCTATGACCAGTAAATAACTCTGAACACTAACTAACTATGATCAGTAAGTATCTGTGACCAGTAAGTATATATGTATGAAGTATATATGTATGAACTTTGAACACTAATAAACAATGACTTGCAACTTTTGTAACACAACACGTATCTAAGACGTGGCCGGCAGCAGTCACTTCGTTCCGGGGATGTTAGAACCCGTTGGGAATCATATGCACAGATGTGAGAGATTTGTGTTGGAACAAATTTAAGCTATTTGAATGAATCTATGGAGGTATTTTTCTACATCATTTTTGTAGTATATAAGTCGGAGCATGGCGAATCGGTGAACTATATATATACATATATATAGCTGCCATAGGAACAATCAGACGATTTATAGAACCACGATCAATAATTACCTATGACCAGTAATTATCTATGGGCAGTCAGAAGCTATGAGCAGTAAATAACTCTGAACAGTAATTATCTATGACCAGTAATTAACTCTGATCAGTAAGTATAAGTGAACATTAACTAACTATGATCAGTAAGTATCTGTGACCAGTAAGTATATATGTATGATCAGTTACTAACTTTGAACACTAATAAACAATGACTTGCAACTTTTGTAACACAACACATATCTGATACTTGGCTGGCAGCAGTCACTTCGTTCCGGGGATGTTAGAACTATTTGGGAATCATAAGCCCAGGTGCGAGTGATTTGTGTTGGAACAAATTTAAGCTATTTGAATGCTACTATGAAGTTATTCTTCTATATAATTTTACTAGTATATAAGTCGGAGCGTGGCGAATCGGTGGACTATATATATACATATATATAGCTGCTATAGGAACAATCAGACGATTTATAGAACTATGACCAGTAAGTAAATATGAGCAGTAATTAACTCTAAGCAGTAACTATATATGACCAGTAAGTACCTATGAACATTAATTAACTATGAGCAGTAACTATCTAAGGCCAGTAAGTAACTATGATCAGTAATTAACTATGATCAGTGAGTATCTATGAGCAGAAAGTAACTCTGAACAGTAAGTATCTGTAGACCAGTAAGTATGTATGTATGATCAGTTACCAACTTTGAACACTAATAAACAATGACTTGCAACTTTTGTAACACAACACATATCTGATACTTGGCTGGCAGCAGTCACTTCGTTCCGGGGATGTTAGAACCAGTTGGGAATCATATGCACAGATGTGAGAGATTTGTGTTGGAACAAATTTAAGCTATTTGAATGAAACTATGGATTTATTCTTCTATATAATTTTACTTGTATATAAGTCGGAGCATGGCGAATCGGTGGACTATATATATATACATACATATATATATATAGCTGCTATAGGAACGATCGGATTATTTAAAAATATATATATTATAGCTTCTCCTGTTTTCAACAGATTTTCAAATTTGATATATAGTCATTATATATTAATCTAGAATTTTGTGTAAAATTTTATGAAAATCGGACTACTATATTATATAGCTTTCCTTTCTTGTTAAATTATTATTTAAGCATTTCTTGTCTTTAGAAAAATTTTTAAATGAGTTTATGTAATTTTATAAACAAAAACATAAATTTTTAAACTGTTGCAAAGCTTTTGTCCAATGAAAAGGCATTTAAAAATACTTAAATTTCTTCAGGTGAATTCAATAGTAGAAATCTTTATATTTAAAACACTTGCAAACTTTAATTCCTCAAAATCCACTTTATAAATATATTTGTCGCCTTTCTCCTTCCTCTCACACACAAACTATTTCATATTTTTGAGAAATTACGCATTGCTCGTTGAGCTTCGAATGACAAATCAACAAATTGGCTTACATCTTTGTTCATTGCCCTCTGAAAGTGATGGAATGTTGGTAAGATTTTCGCACAATCGAATTGTTTTAATTGCCTTGACATTGCCATAAATCGAGTACCGTTAAGTAAATAACTTAAAATTTACCGCTTATTTGCGCACTCGCATATAACTTATTTATTTTGGTTACAAACAATGATGAATCAATAAAATCAGCTTAAAGTTAAGTAACTTGGCCAAAAACAGTTTGAAAATCAATTCGAAAAAAAAAAAAATGAAATAAAATTTATAAAGAAGAACAAGCAAGTTACCGTTAGATAAGTATCTTAACCCCAGACTATTATTGTTTTTTTTTTTTTTTTTTTTATTTCTTTGTATCGATATTGATTTTGTTTTTGTTCATTTCATTAATTAAACATTTCACGTGTGAATTTCCTGCAGCAACAGGTACATCCGCCGAAAATACATTTAAATCTATATTCATATATGCATATATGCATATATGAGTGTCTCTCACACTTTATTATGTATCTTTTTAACTGAAATTTAACTTTGTTTAATAGAAGGGGAGTGGATGAAGGGGGGGTGGCAATTAAAAACCTCTTTACGCAATTTGCAGAGATGTGTGGTTTTTTTGTACCCCCCTCTTAACGTTTCGCTTAATTTTTAGTTTATGGCTGCCAATAACCGACGTCAAGGCCAAGGCCAAAAAGGCCGACAATCGTTTGCTTCATTATTTTCTAAGCTACCAACTAGCAACAAATACAAAAAATGCCGAAAATAAATGTAGTTGAGCCTACAATTTGTCTTGGAGTTGCCTGTTTTTTGTGCGTGCCTCTCGTTACGGTTTCAGTTTCCTCTCACGTCCCGCACGAATCTGAAACTGAACCGAAACTGAAATTAAAATTGAATATCATCTAACGAGATCAAAAGCCAAAGTCAAATCATTTCTCGATTCTAATTGCCACAGCGGAGAGATACTAAAGAGATCTATTTAAATTGCCAACGGAAATGGTTATAGCAAGGTTTTCCTTTTCTTATTTCATTATTTACAATTGAAGCCAACATTAAAGTTGTTTAAAGATTAATAAGGTTTAAATTAAATAGAAAGTATATATGTTTTTATAGATTTGTAAGGATTTATTGATTAATTTTACTAATAAGGAATATAAGTATATTTTAAGAAGAATATACAGTTTTAAATTCATTTAATTCCTTCCAAGTTTTTCCTTTTCTTATTTCATTATTTACAATTGAAGCCAACATTAAAGTTGTTTAAAGATTAATAAGGTTTAAATTAAATAGAAAATATATGTTTGTTATAGATTTTTATAGATTTATTGATTAATTTTACTGATATATATTTCTTTGATATAAATCCATATATATGTTTAGAGGAATATACAGGTTTTAAATCCTATTTATTTAGTGCTTTCAAGATTATTTTGACTGTGGATTTTTATGATTTTATATTGGATTTTATTGATAAAAAATTAGTAAATATTTTTAGATGAACTTAAAATCGTTTTTTCCTATTTATTTATTGCTTAAAAATGAATATTTTGAGTAGATTTCAATGATTTTTTTTTGGTTTTAACTAATAAAGTAAAAATATACACATTTCGATGATTATAAAATCTTTTACTCCTATTTATTAAATACTTTCTTTATTCCATGTTACACTAAGTAATATTTTTCTATATATTCCAAAGATTTTTCGCCAAATTTGTATTTTGTAACATAATTCATAAATTATTGTTGAAAAATATATAAATACCATCGATCAAATCGACAAGAACAAGAAATACCTTAGATACCCATTATAAATAGCTCCACATTTAATTAGCAAATAATTTAAATTGCAATCAAATAATTTGCATACTTTGGCTAGTTAACTGTTTAACGCTTGCCATAAAATATGCTTCACATTTTTGATTAACGCCTTAATTGAGGCGGAATTTTGCAATCAAAATCGAATTAAAAATAAATGCCGGTCTCAAATTGATATATTCGCATAGCAAAGGCTTGTTTATACAACATATATATATATGTGTATATTTTTTAATCAGTGAGTTAAACAATTTCTGGCCACATTTAAATCATTAGTCATTATGACTTTCAACTTGGCTTTTGTTGTTGTTGTTGTTGCGTGCGAGCCAAGTCAAGCATCTCGGAAATCGCGCTAATTTATCTCTTATAAGTTAAGTTTTTCGTCTTGTATTTTTTCCTCTTTTTTTATTTGTATTTGTGTTTTTTTTCTGCCTGGTTCGGGCCACATTTCTTTCTTCTCGCTGCTGATGCGCCGCTGAGGTCGAAGAAGTAAAAAATACAAAAAAATCATAATAATAACAGCAACCACGACTCATTCACTTAGTCAGCAGACAGACACAGGCCACTTGGATTTTGACTCAGTCCAATGAACTGCAAAAATCTGCAGGCCAGGCCAAGAAGAACAACAACAAAAAATAAGACAATGAATAAAATATATATAATCTGTTGAAAAGTTTCGGTTAACTGGACTCGAGGAAATTACCTACAGTTTATTTTTAGGGAGAAGGATTGTAGAGAAAACAAAGGATATGTATAAAAGAAACAAGAAAAATGTATATAAAATTAATACATAATTTTCCAAAAAATATTTACAAGCTAAATTTATGTAAAATTATATTAAAATTATTATATTTTACAAGAACACAAAGGCAGGCTCAAATAATATTAAAACAAATATTTTCTATTACAATTTATGAAACTCAAGAAAAACTCCAAACTTCTTTTTAATATATAAATTAATATTCCCCCTTAATTATATCCTAATATCCAACGATTTTTATGGCCTTAAATTTCTAAAACCATTTCTCTGGAATTTATTTCGTTATAAGTTATGCACATTTTTCATAAGAAATCAATCAAATCATCATCTTGATTGCATTAGAATAAATTTTCCGAATGCTAAGCATAAACTGCCATCATAAACATAATGAACTCGATTCAGGCCTTACTTTATATTTAATGAGTTGTTTAAATATTCCTCGAAATGTCATTCACTTGTGTTTGATAAGCATTTGTTTTCTATTTCTGAAACGTGTTTCACAGTCATAAAAATTGGGAGAAAAGTTGCCTAAATTCAAGTTGAAACGATTGAGAATATATGGTCGAAATATTTTTGGTGTAGCTCATTAATATAATTTTAAGTGCCAATTCTTTTTTTTTTCTTTTTGGTCATTTAAGCTGCTTAAAATCGAACCAAAAAAATCCGCATCGTTCGACTTAATCATTTGCCGCCGCGGCTCTTAACAGATTTTTTTTCTTTTGGTTTTTTTTCTGAATGAATGCAGACATCAAAATAACAATAATTTGTTGCAAATTTTTAAATTATATATGAGCATATATATATATATATATATTTATAAATACGCATAGGAATGTATGAAAATGTGCGCTCTTCTGTCTGTCGTTAGGAATCACTAATGACGCTTTCCGCAGAGGCAATGTTATAAATAGAGCAGTCTTACGCTCTGAAGTGTTTGTCTATAAATAGATCAAGAAACTATATAATTATCAGGCTGACAGGCAGACAGTCGGTTGAATTTGTATTGTTCAGTTGGGTTTTTAATAATACAGAAGAGAAAGAGGCAAAGTATGGTAGAGGGTGCAAAATATAACACACTCTCTCTTAAGGTTTTTTGAACGATATTTGAGTTATAGATATATCGATTGCAAGATAAAGTATTAATCGAAAGTTGTTGTTATCGAAATATTGTTTAAAAGTTATTATTTGATATTATTTTCAATATTATTATGTGGTTTCCATTTCAATTTCCATTTATTCTGTAATTCTAGTAAATCATTAATGGAATTTATCCAATAATTTGATTAATCGATAAATAAATATATTGCTCTGATAAAAAACTTTTAAATAAGGATACTTTCCATTAAATATGTGTTTATATATTCTTTTCCTAAACTTTCTAAATTTTATTTTATTCTTTCTAGCTAAAATCGATTAATCGATCAATCACACTCACATCCCTAATATAGTGGGTGGGGGGTATCGTTTCGATTCTTTTTTAGGTTTCGATTAGTTTCGTTTCAAACATAACAGACTAATTGCTGGCAAAGCCAAAAACGATCTTTGGACTAATTGTTTGCAGAAATTGCAAACGATCCCGTGGAAATGCGTCTGATCACTCCCGATCACTCCCTCTCTCTCTCTCTCTCTCTGTCTATCGTATATAGACCCCTCTCTCTCTCTCCATTGGCGGCGGCTGCTGTCAGTCAATTAGAGCAAACGCGCTACAGAGATCATTAGAGACTTGACGATAGAAAGCATTTTGAGTGGCAGTGATAGATTGTTGAATTGTTGTTAAAGAATTGCTAGATTGGCCAGAATAGTTGGCTGACTGTCTGACTGTCTGGCCAGAACTGTATTGGCATTCGGCCAAATGCCATTTCTGGCCATACTTATATATATCAAACAGGAGCAGCTCTCTTGAAGCGGTTAAGTGACTAATTTATGGCCTTTTATGTAAGCCAAAGCAATAATACTGATTCCACACTCGCGCCAAGTTTTTCGACTTTGGAGTTCGGAGTCGGAGTCTAAGTCGGAGTCGGAGTCCAACTCTAAGTTTGACCACTTTCCGCAATGGTAGCAATTCATCTAATTGCCGGTGACGGTGCCGTTTGATGGACAGGCCACTGGACTGTATAAAGAGAATTATACAACAATCAGAACGGCAATAAGCCAACCGTACCCATGCCGACTCTGTTTGCCACAAGTCTTATCACAAATGCACCTGCACAAGCCCTAGGGATTTGTAGAAAACTAAGAAACAAAGAAACAAACAGCCAGAAAGCGACACACCCCACCCACAAAAAAAAAGAAGACAAAATACAATTGGAAATATATATATATAGGTCTAAACTTTAACTTTCTTCGGATAATAATTAGACTATTTAATCAAATAGCTAACAAGGTCATATGGAACTTGGCTTTCAAGATATTGTTTCTATAAAGTTTGTACAATTTTGTACACATTTTTTAATTTATAAAGAAACTTAAATACTAACCTAAATTCTTGTAATTTTTCCTTAGATTTTAAAGCTGCAGATTTACCTTAAAAAACCCATAACTTCACTTAATAATTAACTGTGGCACACCTTTAAAAGGACTTCAGTTTTATAATAGGTTTTAATATATATAAAAATATATTGTTGAAATCACAAAAAACTGCATAAAGGTTAAGCACAAATGTTTCAATTAAAAATAATATACAAAAATCAAAAACTATAATATAAATTAATCTTTTTAATTATTTTTACAAAGAACTCTTATATTCGCTATGAGAAAAAGAACTCAAACCAAAAACATTTAGATCTAAAAACTCTTACCAATTATAAATTCTTTGTATAATTTCTTAAATTTTAAACCTTTTCTTTTTAGCTGACAGAATTTTCTATAATTTTTCTTCAAGTGCTTTTCTCATGCAGCTCATTCATTAAACATGTTTCATTGCTTTGGGACATTTATTGTCGTACATCAGCCCAGGGGCTTCTATATATTTTCTTCTTTTTTTTAATGATCAACCAACAACTAATCTTGGTTTATATATCAAGAGAAAAACCGTGAAGACTTACCTGTATTTTTCTCATCACGCCCCAACTTTGTCAGCTTCGTCAATAATAGATAACATTTAATGGTTATTATATTAATATAAATACTGACCTGTTGATGGATCAAAAAAAGGAAAAAGAAAAGGAAACTATTAATAAAGTTTCTAAACAAAACAAATATTTAATGTTATAAGAAAATGTATAATATTTAGTTAGGAAACAAACTTTGGAGTATAACAATATGATAAATAATAATAATAAATAAAATAATACATAAAATAATAAATAAAATAATAAATGAAATAATAAATAATAATAATAAAAACAATAATAAATAAACCAAAAATGTTTTAATATTTCTACTTAAAGTCTAAAATATAAAAACGTATCACTTTAAGCTCTCTAAACCTATATTCCCTATAAACTATTGAAACCTATTTAATCTGATTTTCTCACACACATGTTTTTCCCATTTTTTTCTTGTTATTTTCTTTTTTTTTTTGGGTTCATCATTTGAACGGAAATCAATCAAATAAGCCTTTAACCCAACCCATTCACCTCGAGGAAGTGAAAACTTTTCAATGAAAAACCATCAACGGACGAACGGTGGAGCCATTATTATTATTATTATTTTGTTTTTTTTTTATAGTCCAAAGTGCTGAGTGGAGTTAAAGTGGCTTAAATAGGCTTAAATCACAGTCTAATGAGACGCGACGACAGCTTGGGAAGCTGTCCCCCCAAAAAGAAAAAATACACTCCAAAGAAATCAAACAAATCTACATAAATCAATAAAAAGAAAAATATAATATGAAGAACTCATCAAAGTGACATTAGGGAACCGCTAGAATGATGTCTCTCATAAAAACTAAAGCCAGAAAGAGAATACAAATCTTCGATCCTTAGGAAAATCATTTGGGGATTTATCTTTATGGCAAAAAGACAACAAGATGAAAAGGTGTTAGAACAGGTGCAGCCAAACGATGGGAAAGCCTTAAAATCGAACTTGAAAAACCAAAATCGGTTTATATATATTTGTATATGTTTATTTTTATTGCTCATACGCAGTGTGTGTCTCTCTGGAGGCTTTACTTTATCTCGGGTTTATTATGAGAGCGTAGCCAGCCACAACGGAAGTCATTTGTCCGAGTCGCCCGTCAAACAAAACACAAACCGAAATTAAACAAAAAAAAAGAGGAGAATAAAAAAACTAGCTAAAGAATAAGAAACTCAACACACAAAATGTACAACAAAAAAATAACAACAACAACTCGACAATGCTCAGTACTGTACTTGCTCTTTTTTTATTTGTTGTTATTTGTGGTTGCCTCTGGGATTACGTCACTGTCACAGTGCAACACAAAAACAATGAACAATTAGTAACTAAAGAGAGTTGGGTGCTAGCAAATACTCTTTAATTAAACAAATAAGTATTAGGGCCCAAAATGTGCGAGAAATTTAAATAATTTAATTTATAATTCCAAAGAAATAACTGTCAGTTGATAATGTAGTGTTAATTTTTTTTATAAGAACTTGCATGGCAACATAAAAAAAAAGTTAAAGTTAAGTCAATGCTTTATTCTAAGCTTAAACATAAAACAAATATTTTCGATTTTAAAAATTAAAGTAAATTCTTAGATAACTAGAACTATTTTGCAATTATAAAAAAATTAAGTATTGCCTTATTACTTTTTAATCCATTTAATTTAGAAATACAATTAAATGTATTATAAATATTGTTAAAAAGTGTAATAAGATTGAGGGTTGTTTCAGAATTTTGTATATAAATATAAAATTCAAAATATATAAATTGTAACTATATTAAAATTTTTAAAATTAACTGGCCATGTTTATTTTATATTTTATCTTAAAAACTTTCTACTTAAGAGCTCCAAATAACCTTTACTTTATATTTTTTAGAAAAAAACCCTAATGAAATATTTTACTTAATTGAAGTAATATATTATTTACTATTATATTATTGTATTATTATATTATTATATTATTATATTATTATATTATTATATTATTATATTATTATATTATTATATTATTATATTATTATATTATTATATTATTATATTATTATATTATTATATTATTATATTATTATATTATTATATTATTATATTATTATATTATTATATTATTATATTATTATATTATTATATTATTATATTATTATATTATTATATTATTATATTATTATATTATTATATTATTATATTATTATATTATTATATTATTATATTATTATATTATTATATTATTATATTATTATATTATTATATTATTATATTATTATATTATTATATTATTATATTATTATATTATTATATTATTATATTATTATATTATTATATTATTATATTATTATATTATTATATTATTATATTATTATATTATTATATTATTATATTATTATATTATTATATTATTATATTATTATATTATTATAAATAAATATTACAAACTCTCAATTGCTAAGCACATGTTTTGCTATTAGACAACCTGAGACCAGTGAGCAATTATTATATTATAATATATATTATATATCTAGTTTTGGTGGCTTTTTCCAGATTATAATCCATTGAATGGACTCTCTGGGAATTTGTAGCCTGGGCCAATTATCGTTAGGGTAATGGATGCTGTCTGTCACATTGCCAGCAAATGCTGCAGATGATGAGGAAGATGATGTTTATGTTGAAGGAGAAGATGTTGGGGATGGGATTGGGATGGGTATGGGTATGACTATGACGATGATGAAGATCTGGCTGTTCCCATGGTCGAATCGTTATATATAAAGTACAGCTAGACCGATCTGCTGTGCGATCTGCTGAGCCATGCCAGCTGACCAGCACAGAGTGCAAGATGAAGAACAGCTCAATCAAGCGAGTGCGAAACTTCAAGTTCATCGTGATGTGGATGGGAACCGAGCGTGTCCATTACACTTGTCGCTAATGCACCGAAAAAAAAATATCTACATAAAATAATACAAAAAAAAACAATATTTTAAGCCTTAAATAAATATGAAACAAGCAAGGAAACTGACTTCTGAAAGCCAAAGCTTATATATCTCTGCGGTTAGCAATTAAATTATGGGTAGTAACAGAAATAGATCATAACTAAGCCTAAAAAATTCGCAATATTTATCGATATTTTTATATGACAATTTTATCGATAAATCAAAAGTTAAAAATCTTATAACTAAGTCAAAAATGTGTTAATTTCTATTCGGAAAGCAGTTCTGTGATAGTTTTGAGTAAGTTTATAAATCTACATACTCAGTTAAAAATTTGTTAAAATTAAATTTTTTGTCTAAATTTTTGACAATTTTAACGATGAAACCCCTTAAAAAAATGTTGAAAAAATTTTTAAAATTTATTTTTCTATCGGATATGGCTAGATCGACTCGCCTGTTGATGCTGATCAAGAATATATATGACATGTAGGGTCGGAAATGATTCCTTCACATTCTTTTAAGCTTCTGACTGAAGGTGCAATACCATGTTTTAGTCGATATTAACTCTTTATTTATATGCAAATTTTATTGACTAATCAAAATGTAAAAATCGTATAACTAAGTCAAAAATGCATTAATTTCAATTCGGAAAGCAGTTCTGAGCTAGTTTTGATTCGGCTAACAAATTTGCATACAAAATTTAAAATTATAAAAAATTTAAATTTTTATCAATTTTTTTAATTCAGTTTTCAATAAATAACCCCTTAAAAATGTTGAAAATTTATCGAAAATTTATTTTTCTGCCAAAGATGTCTAGAAAGATTCGCCTGTTGATGCTGATCAAGAATATATATGACATTCCTTCACATTGTTAGGAGCTTCTGACTAAAACTGTAATACCCATTCTCTATACTCTCAAATTTTTCCCAGTGCACTTCTATCGCCCGTCTGCGATTCTTTGCCCATGACAAGCGCGGGCCCAATGCTAATGCCGATGTTAATGCTATTATTATTGTTGCTATTTGCGCTACTGTTGCCCCCAAGGCGTTAAGAACTACAAAATAGCGACAAAGTGTAAGCTTAACCGAAGAGGAAGCCGGCAAAAAAAAGAACCTAAAGAACAACAATCGCAAAAGCAGAAATTACATTGGGAAATCCGATTAGCTGACCGTTCTGCGGGACACCAGTGACTGAAAACAGAAAACTGAACACTGAACACAGAAAAACATAAAAAAACAGAGTGAAATGATCGCCTTTTTGGAGTCAATGGTTTGTTGGAGAATTGGATAAAGCTGGGATTACATTAACTTTGGATCTTAAATCTTAAGGGGTTTCTATGTAATTTTATAATTGTTTCTTTGCACTTTTTATTGGGTGTCTTTTAAGGGTTTAATGTATGTAATACCATCAATTAATTATAGCGTCTTAGATGTTTTATTATTATATTATATTTTGTAATATTTTCTAGGGAAATATATTCTTTATAAAATAATTTTTTAAATAAATAGTTCAACATAAATAATTCCATTATATTTAATATATTAATATATTGTAATTATAGTTTCTTTAATGTATTATTTTTATTAATACTTTAAGACTTCATATTGATTTGCATGTTATTTAGAATTCTTTTATTATATTTGGTCAATTATATGTATACAATTTATAATTCTAATACAAATATATGTAAATATATATCAATATAAAAATATATAAATATAAATATATATAAATAAAAATATATATAAATAAAAATATATATTAATAAAAATATATATTAATAAAAATATATATTAATAAAAATATATATTAATAAAAATATATATAAATAAAAAAATATATATAAATAAAAATATATATAAATATATAAGTAAAAATATATATAAATATAAAATAATAATATTGAAATAAAATGTAGATTAAAAACAAATATAAAAATATATATAAACTCAAATAATTATACCAAAAATATTTTTACTACTTTAATAATATTTTCAAATACTTAATACTTAAATATACTAGTAATTTCTTAACTCAACCAGAATTTTCTCATAATAAAATTGATAGAAAAATACTTTAGCTTTTCCAAAACTATTGTATAATATTTTCCAAACTCTAGAACCCTTTTTCCAGCTTCTCAAATCCCTGTAAATCAACAGATTTTCCTGAATTAAATTTCATCTGATGGTAAAAAATTCCTCCTCAACGCAGGTGAAAATACCTAAAAAGAACTTCCACAAACAAATCCCTTCCCACCAACTTCCCAATTTTATTACCCTGCCTGCCGCCTCTTTTCGGAAGTTCTTTCTTTCTTTCTTTTTATTCCTCGATACACTTTTAGTGCGCTTTGTTCATACTCATTTCCATTTTTCGGCCATCGGTTCGCTTTGTTCAGCATTTTCCTTTATTTATTTTTGGTTAGTTTATTTTTTTTTTTCCTTCGGTTTTTTTTTTGTTTTTTAATAAGAGCAACATTCACTTATCAGAGCGGACCTTCGTGTAATATTTATGTGGCATTTTGTCACCGCGACACCATTCGTTCTATATCTATCTTTCCTTACTTCAAAAGGAAATTTAAATTTTAGCATAAATTTATGGGAATATGTCAGCAGTGGAAGCTTCTCTTCCACATTCCCACCGACATCATCATCATCATCATCATCATCATGGGCTTTTATCATCATCAAGGCGGTATTTGTTTTGGGGAGTGCATTTATACATTTTTAGATGTGATATTTGGTAGTTTATGTATCAACGATGACGGCTTCTGCTTCGAACGCAGGGAAACGGTACTTTCCGAGTACCCTACAATTGGGTGGGGAGTTTGAGTTTTACACACTCTAGGAATTATGATGATTTTTCTTTAACTTAGAAAAATATTTTAAAATTAACAATTCGATTTTTGAGCTTTGAGGAATTTAAAAAATGAAAAGTAAATCAAAAATGTACTATTTTTGTGTGGAAAATTATTAAAAAAAAAAATAAAATAAGCTTTAAAATATTTTTCATAAATGTTGTATTTATGTCAATTATTTATTTTATTTCAAAAAGTTTTATAACCTTTTTCTGTGGTTTAATGATTGAAAAATTGTTTAAAATAAGCTTTAAAATATGTTTAATACGTTTTATATTTATTTTAATTATATATTTTTAGTTAAAAACTTTTAAAGCATTTTTCTCTGTCTAATTTTAATGTAATAATACATTTTTTTGTGTAAGTGAAAGAATTTAAACATATTCATATTATGAATTTTAGTTTTAAATAATAAAAGAATTAATTCAATTAAAAATATAAAATAAAATATCAGTATGTATATTTTTCTTTTATATTTTTAGTGTTCAAATTTAAATTTTTATTTATATTTTCTTATAAATTTCATTGAGCTATATTTGATATTTTCTAGTTCTGATTTTAACCTAGGTTTATCATTGTTTGCCAAATTTGTTTAAATTTATAATAATTTAAATAATCCTATATTCTTACAATATTTATCTCCTTTATATATCTGTTAAATACACTATTTTTCCTTAGCTCAAACCCTCTCCTAGTCGTATACTTCCCTTTAAAGAACAAATCAAAGCCGTGAGCTGTGACAACGACTTACAAAACAAGAATTAAACAAATCCACTTTTGATTGCCAGTTCACCTCCCACAAAAAAAAGAGAGAGATGCTTAAGATGGGGCATTTTCTTGGACATTTCTATTTATTCCTTTTGGCCAAGCAGCAGTAAGTTGGTCCATTCATTGACTTCCCGAACCTTTCTTTTGCTCCACAAAAAATAAAAAAAAATAGTATAAATTCAGTGACTCGTTGGCGAGTGAGTGGAGCTTGTCCAGTAAATTAGCATTAACATTCATTTGGGTTTTTCGAATTCGTTTGTTTGTTTGTATTGCGTGAGCTTAAGGGGTCGTCTCTTGGTTTTAAAGTTTTTCTGGTCCCCAAACTGTGATCTCCTCATCTTGGCTTTCAATGCAATGCTAAAAGACGAACACGAACGCATTTATCATCGATAAACCGGCGGCATTGATATGCTAAACTGCAGTTGACTCTTCTCGGTATTCACAGTATTAACTTATACTATATATATATATATATATATATATATATATATATCGTATCGGTTTAGGTTTCTACTATTTCTAACCATTTCTTCTCTTTTTTTTATCAATCAAGTTCCCTGCGGTGCGGCGTGTTGACGTCTCTCTTATTACAACAGCATGATTATGGCGTATTAGCCCTATTAAATGTCGCATGACATCGATGTTGACTCAAGGTGTTAGGGTGTGTCATAATACTGGAGACTGGCGGTGAGGTAGAGGGTATCATCATAATGATCTTAAATAAACTGAGCCGTTCTGTGGGCTTCTTTTTTGAGTCTTAGAATAGAATCTATGAAGAACAAATATTAGCTGCATTCCAGGAAAGTCTTTTAAGTAACTTTTAATATACAAATTGGTAAGAAAAATAATTATTTTATAAGAATTACACAATCTTTAATTGATTTAAATGCATTTTTAGTTCCAGAAATCTTTAAAATTAAATAAATTATGCTCAAAAGAATATTTAACTTTGGTTTTGAATAACTTTTGGTCATTTTTAGTTCCAGAAATCTTGAAAAATAATTAAATTATGCTCGGAATAATATTTTATTTTGGTTTTGAATAAACTGTACTACATTTTAATACATATATTAATATATAGACTCAGAAACTAGTTTCTTACATAGCATAATTCCAATTATTAAATATAAATATGCCCTTAATATTATGCATAGCTATGATTTGACTTGAAAAATTAATAATTAATGATATCAGTGAAATTTTTACCAATATATATTTAAATTATATTTCTATTTACTCTCTTTTTTTCAATTTTCAATATAATCTTAAGCCTATATTCCACTGTTTTTCCTTCCCTAAGAAAATTCTAATCTCAATTTTCCCTTCCCTAACCAATTCTAAACTTATTTTCATTCACAAAATCTTAGCCAAAGTAGAGTAAAAATAAAACCATCTTAATCGTTAACCTGTTCAATTCAATGTTACCAATTGGTAAAGACCAACACTACCAACCAGGCCAAGACAGGAAGCTCTTGGTCCGGATATTTGCGATTAGTCAAATTAACGGTCGCATGGCACAATTAAAAGCAAAGTCAAATTCAACTAACAACCAGATAATGAAAGATCAAATTCAATTATACAAATTGCTAACGTTTCTTCACTTTGATTTCGATTCGTAAATCGATTCGCTCTTGTAATGCTACCAAAGTCAAATTTAATTTCAAATCACCTTGAGGGATAGCCTCAAAAAAAACGAGTAACAAACATGTTAAATATTCTAAAAGTGCTACCTGATCATTGCATAATTGCTGCCAACTACAAAAACCATCACGGGAATTACATAAGAAAGAAATAATAAAAAAGGTTAAGAAAGAGAGTGGGAAATGTTTGTTGTTCAACCAGAAGTATGATGTAAAGCGGCTACAACTCCATCAGACAATGTTCCCAAGAAGAAAACAAAAACCGAAAAAAAGCAGACAAACACTACGGTAATGGCAGCAACAAAAACATGCTCAGAGGCGGTAAATAGTTAACAAAAAAAATACACAAAAAAAAAGCTTTCAAAAAAAAAGCTTTCAAAAAAAACTAATATATATAGACAAAAAAAAATGATAAAGGTAAAAATAAACAACGCGCCAAGTCGAGTTGCTTCTTGTTGTACTTGTACCTGTATTTGCACGGCTTTCAGTCTCAGTCCATGTAATTGTGTGTTTTTGTGTGTATATTTCTAAGTCTAAGCCTCGTTTTTTATATTTATTTCTTCTTCTTTTTTTAGTTTAGTTTTGCCAGTACGTGCAGACACCCAAAAAACCGCCCCATGCCGGCTCACAGAGCGGAAAAATCAAAGGTGCAAAAAGATCGGCCATGGCGACTCTCGAAATTACCTGCAGGCTTATCAAGTTATTTAAAAATATATATTATAATTATAAATTTATACATATATATATTTAAAGAAGTATTAAATATATAGTAAAACTAACAAATTAATTACAGAATTTTTACCATTAATATTTATTTAATATAATCCTTTGATTTCAATATATAAGACTGTATTTAAAAGCAATCATACCGCATAGAAAACTTTAAATATTTGTATTCCAGGTATATAAAATCGACCTTTTTATACCCTTCGTATTTGCTAATTTTTTTAGTAAATCAAAGTTTTTCAAATTGTATAACTAAGCCGAAAATTATTTAATTTCAATTCGGAAAGCTTATCTTTGCTAGTTTTTAAAATGTAAGCAAATCTGTATACTAAGTTTTAAAATTCAAGAAAACTAAATTTTTTGTCAAAATTTTCACAATTTTAATCATGTTATTCCTTAACAAAAATTAGAAAAAATTTCAAAAATTTATTTTTTGACGGTATATAGCTAGATCGACTCGGCTTTTAATGCTGATCAAGAATATACATATATGATTTATAGGGTCGGAAATGGTTTCTTCACTGCGTTTTGAGCTTTTAACTAAAATTATAATACCAAAAAATATACACATAGTATTGGTATTCTTAGTTAAAAATACTTAGATTAAGTAAAAAGTATACTTTTTTAAATAATATAATAATGTATAATATAAATTTCATTTTAGCTTTATTTTTTATAAGAACCCAAATACCTCAAGAGTGTAGAGCACTTTGGTTATGACCAAAAAGCAAGACAACCAACAAATATAAAAAAAACCCAGGCACTTATTACCACAAGGTACAGAGCCAGCTTGTTCTCGTTGTTGTTGTAGTAGTTGTTGTTGTAGTTGTTGTTGTAGTAATTGTTGTTGTAGTAGTTGTTGTTGTAGTTGTTGTTGTACTTGTGCTCCATCGTGTTCGACTGCGAAACCCACAAATAAAAAAAAACAGCCACAAAAAGTACAGACATTGGAGAAGAAGAAAAAAAAACACACGATGGAGTCACACACAACAACAGCAAAAAAAAAATACCCGAAAAAAATATATAAACCAGACTCCAAAGGCAAAAGAAAAACTTTGGGCTTCGTCGACGGCTCTTTGCACGTGATACATTCATCATGAACTTGAATTTGAATTTTAAGTTTAATGGTTAATCCATTGTGGTTTGCCGGTTGTGTGTGTAGTGTGTGGTGTGTGTGTGTTTGTTTCCAGGCAACAATTTGCGAGCACTTGTCACCATTGTTGTTGCTGCTTTTGTTTCGTTATTTTCTGTATTCTGTATCTGTGTCTTTGCCTTTGGGTTTTATTTTTATTTATATTTTGTTATTGTTTTGTGTTTAAAGCCGACAATTGCAGTCGTTACTTTTGTTGTTGTCACTTGCACTTGTTGTCTGGTTGTGTCTTAATCATCATCATCATCATCTGCAGCTTCATCTTCGTTGATTGCTATATACATCATATTGTATAACTGACCAAGGGATGCCCCATGCTGGGCAAAACAAAACAAAACACAAGAGAAAAACTAAGAAAAACTGAGAGAAAAACTGAGAAAAACTGAGAGAGAGAGAGAGAGAGAGAGAGAAAAAAAAAAAAAGGTAGGGCAAAACTAATCCCAAGCTGAGCTGCCGGATTTTGCAATGCCACGCCTTCTCCCTCCGAAATACGCTCGTGTGTGTTACGGGTAATCTATTGTTGTTTTTGCGGTTTAGTTGTTTAGTGGGCGGTGGTGACAAAAACACAAAAACCAAAAAAAAAAAAAAAAAAGAAGGCTAAGTCCGTTCACAGGAATCGATGGAAACAAGTGATCAAGATTTATATTTGCATTTCAATTTTTGTTGCTATGTGCAAAAGGAAGTTCGTTTCCTAAGTCATTTGCTTGCATACAATTTTCAAGTTCGTGTCCTAAGTCTTTTGATTGTGAAGCATAAGAGAAGCTTTGAAAAATTCTAAAAATATAAATAAATATTTCAGAATTTAGTAATCCTTTTTTTTTTCTTTTTTTAAGCTTAACTACTTTTTATTATTATTTATTATTTTTTTATTAATAATTATTTTATTTTTTTATTAATAATTATTTTATTTTTATATTAATAATTGTTATTATTATTTAGTATTATTATTTATTATTATTATTTATTATTATTAATTATTATTATTATTTAGTATTCTTATTTAGTATTATTATTTATTATTATTATTTATTATTATTATTTATTATTATTATTTATTACTATTATTTATTATTATTATTTATTATTATTATTTATTACTATAATTTATTATATATTATTGTATTGTATTGAAATATATCCTAAGAAAAAACAATCCAAAATATTTTTACCATATTTAAACAGTAAATATATACTCGTTAATATAAAAAAAAAACTTTAAAACTATTAAATTAAGGTTGATATTTTTAGGAATTATATAATAATAATAATAAATTAATTTTTATATATATCTACAAAGCAAAAAACTAACAAATCGAAAATCTATCATTACTAAGCTTAAAATCGTAGCATTCTTTAAAATTAAAAAACTCATAACTAAGTCAAAAATTCATTAATTTCAATTCGGAAAGCTCTGCTATGCTAGATTATATTAGGTTTATAAGTCTGCATACTCAATTTAAAAATTTTAAAAATTCTAATTTTTATCAATATTTTTGTATATTATTTGAGCTATTTAGCCCCTTAAAAAATGTTGAAAAAATTTAAAAAATTTTGTATCTTTCTGAGATGGCTAGATCGATTCTCCTGTTTATTCTGATCAAGAATATATATGATTTATAGTGTCGGAAATGACTCCTTCACTGCGTTTTAAGCTTTTGACTAAAATAAGAATACCCTGTATTGACATAAAAAATATATATGTTTTTATTTATATAAGAAATAAGTTTTCAAAAAAAAAACTTATATATGCAGCATTTCATTTCTTTTCCTTCCTTAATGCAATATTTTCCTGCCTGCTCATTTTAAATACCTAAATTGAAAGTAAGATAACTTCATTGATTTATAATTGTCTATTAATTCTTGTATTATTTCTTATTAAATTAAAAACTTAAGTGGTGAAGCACGCCAGAAAACAAATATATAGTTAAAGAAAAACATATATACACAGTACTTAATTCTTCTTCCTTCTTTAAAACCTTTCCTTTCCTTCTTCACGTTGAAAATCGCATTATAAATCTAGTTCCTGAATAAAATCAACAAAATTAAATTACCAGAAATTGATAACTTCATTTATTTTGCAATCATTTATGTAAAAACCAATATAACCAATATAAATTGAAGTCTTAATAAAAACAGAATGTTTTTATGTCTTTTTAAATTAACCAGACAAAGATTGAAGTGAGAAGTGAGAAATATAAATAAAAGGGATGTAAGAGATTTGTTAATTTTATAGACACAATGTACAAACAAACATATATATGCCATAGTATATCTCATTCTGAAACAATCTCATTATAATTGCAATCAGGTTTCTTTGGTGTTTTTTTTTTCTTTTGACGCTTTTTTGAAAATTAGTCAAAAAACGTGCGCATGACGCTTAAGTGTGGGGCGGGGGGAGGTGAATCTGCCTTTTTTAAGGGGCGAAATATGCGTGCGCTCTCTTAAATGAATTATGAATAAAGTAATTTTGTTTTATTCTTTTTTTTTGTTCCGAGCCAAGCACAGTCGTTGGCTTGAGGGCCACGTTGGCAACTAATTTCGACCTTGCATACAATTTTAATTAAGTTTTTGTTGTTGTTGTTGTTGGTTGTGTGTGCACATGGCAGTACATTTATTTATATATCAAGAAGGGTGATGACAATGATAATTTCTTAACTTAACTTAAGGCAGTGGTCTTGCATTAAGCTTTATTGTCTTTTATTTTCTGACTTCAAACTTGAACCATCAAGGAAAACGGTTCAATTTGCAAGGTGTGTTTGGAAAATGTTGTAGTAATTATAAATGATGTTATGGGATAGTAAAAGTGATATATATTATAGAGAATATTGTTAGATTTGTATAGATTTTTGGTTTTTTGATTTATTTTTAGGTAAAGGATATTTTAAATCAAGTTAAGGGTTATATTTCTTTATAGGATATTACCTTTATAGGTATATTTACATCTTTTCAGACTTTAATTAATTTATTAATATATTTATTTGTATTTATTTATATTTATTTATATTTATCAATATTTATTTATATTTATTTGTATTTATTTATATTTATTTATATTTATTTATATTTATTTATATTTATTTATATTTATTTATATTTATTTATATTTATTTATATTTATTTATATTTATTTATATTTATTTATATTTATTTATATTTATTTATATTTATTTATATTTATTTTTATTTATTTATATATATTTATTTATTTTATATTATTTATATTTATTTTTATTTATTTATAATTATTTTTATTTATTTATAATTATTTTTATTTATTTATAATTATTTATATTTATTTATATGTATTTATTTTAATTGTTTCCTTATATTTATTTATATTTTTGCTTACGTAATTTCCTTTTTTGCTGTATCCTTTCTCCACTTTTATCCCTTTTTTATCCCTACGTTCTTTTGTTCTCCCATCTACTCCTTCATCCTCCCCTTTTTCAGGATTTTCCCACCTTCTTTCCCTCCTAACTTTTTACTTTTCTTCTTTTCCTCTTCGATCGCCGTTGCATATTTTCAATTTTTTGCATTTTCAACATAAATTAGCCGCCGTCTCCCAGTGACCCCCAACATACAAGCGAGACAAGCCTCGCCCGCTCTCTTTCGCTCTCGTCTTGGCCAGAAATAGACATCGGTTTAGGCCAAGAAGAGCAAAATTCCTGGCGTCAGTAAGGAACGTGGTCAAAACGAGGCAATACTACAAAGCAGAAAAAAAAAAGTGAAGCGTTAATAAAACGGCACAAAAGGAGGCGCACAAGTCGAATGGAGTCTGCAAAGATGTAACCAAAGTCCAGGCCCAAGATGATCATTATGATCATGATCATGATCATGATCACGACCATCCAGCCCAAAGAAGCTGGCGAGCAAAAAGAGTGATGAGAGAAGAGCTGTGGAAGATGTAAAAGAAGGAGGAGGACATGGTCAAGAATGAGGGAAGAGAACTCTGAAGAAAGGGGAGGCAAGGATTTGCTGCTCAAAGAACTGAATCTCTGGGTACTCTTACATTATTTAATACATTTAATATCCTTAAATAATATTAAATAAAAATATTTATAAAACATGTAATATGATATTTAAGAGCGCAGATTAAATATTAGTTTTTAAGGACTTGCTTCAATCCTTGCTTTTTGGTTAGGGTATTCAATCATCAAATTTGAAGTTCCTGATCTTAAGTTTTTTATTTTAATTTTTTCATGAGACTTTTTGGGCGTTGAGATCTTTTCTCCATCCTCCTCCTTTTCCTCCCCCTCCATCCTCTTCCTGCTTCTCTTTTGGATCCTACGCCTTTACGGCTTGCCTTCGCCTTCGCCTTCTTTTTCTTGGAGCTTCCTTTTGCCTTTGGTTGCGTCTTCAATTGCTGTTTGTTGTTGTATTTTCTTTATTATCAACAATGTTGTTGTTGTTATAGTTGTTGTTGTTGTTATAATTGTTGTTGTTATTGTAAGGCGTGTGCGGTGCGCGTTGAATCCGCTATAACAGTGTTAGTACGTTAGTAGGTATACAAACAGGTAAAACAGGTATTCCCAGCCATCTCTTCCATCATCATTATGAACATAATGATCATTATGATGATGAAGTTCCTCATCTTCAGGCTCTGTTGGATGACTCTTCTACCACTATGGATATATTCTGATTCTTTAAACTTTACTTGAAGCATTATTATTTTAGCAACAATTGTATAAATAAATATAAAAAAAAAGAAAAAGACAAACAAGAAGAAAAATACAAATAAATCTCTCTTTAAAGATTATTCTAATAATTCTTTCTAATAAATTATTATGATTTCTTTAACTTAACAAAATATTTCTATAAAATATATATAATTATTTTAGTAAACCATTTTTTCTCTATGTAAAAGAACGAATGCAAGCGCACTGAGGCCCAAAGGAACACATTCTTAAACACAGCAATTACCCAGCCAGCGCAAAAAAAAAAAAAACAAAAAGGGGGTGGGAAATGAGGGAAAACACGAAGAAGAAGAAGAAGAAGAGGAGCAGAGCAGACGCTAAGAACGAGAAAATTCTGTTGGCCGTGTGGAGCCCTGCCTTCACCTCCTCCTCCTCCTCCCTTGGCATCCCTTAGAACCCCAGTCCAAAGTCAAGGCATTTACAGACCAGTGAACACACTCACTCACCATGTGCAGTTTCTACACACATATCTATATATATCTATGTATATATATAAATATATATAGAACTGATTCCTCGGTGGTGTTGGTCTCTTGGTCTATACCTTTGGTGGCCAAGGTCTGGGGCCAAAAACAACAACAACAACAGCTATAACCAGCTCAAGTCTCTGTTGGTTTCGCGATCAAGAACCTGAGATTCGCTTTTGGTCGGAAATCTTGATCAACTATCTGCCGCCTTACAAAGGGCTTGTAGATATATAAATATATATATATAGGTATATATATAATATGAGAATATAATTACAAGTCAGTTTCGATTTATTTATTACGTTATACTGGGGTAAATTAATAGCAAACCTTAAGGGGTAGGGGAGAGAACAAATTCTTGAAGCCGGTAATTAGTGTAATGAAAATATTTATCAATATAGGAAAAATAGGAAGAGGAAAATTAGGAATAGGAAAATAAGGAAGAGGAAAAACCGAATTATAAAATTAGGAAAAGGAAAATTACGAGTTAAAAGTATAAATAAATATCTAAAAAGTCATTTCAGTCACCAAGTAAAATTAAATAAACTAATCATACATATTTACTTGCAATAGTTATTTCAATTGTTTCAAAAATATTTTAAAATTACAATTTAAAAAATACAAGGGTATTCTATACTATAATAAGAAACAAACAATAAACAAAAAGATTTATGATAGCAACTTTTTGGTTAATAGAAAATAGAATATATATTTATTAATATATAACTTAAATGTAAAAATCTTTTCTATTTCTTCTTTATATGAAGTATATTAATCCCTTTTCACAGATCTCTTGTTTATGGGTCTTGGGAATCAGAATAAAATTAAATTTTATTTTTAAATTTTTTTTTATTCATAAATTTAGTACTAAATAGTTTTAATTTATATGTAAATGTATAATTTTAAATATAACTAGGATTCTAAGAACCCTTTTAATATTTTTTATACAACGAAACCATTTTTTTTTTTGCAAACGAACCATTTTTATTCATAAATTTAGTACTAAATAAATTTAATTTAAGTGTCACTGTAAAATTGTTT
Organism: Drosophila serrata; assembly: GCF_035046125.1. Lineage (NCBI taxonomy): Eukaryota > Metazoa > Arthropoda > Insecta > Diptera > Drosophilidae > Drosophila > Drosophila serrata. The sequence goes on along the minus strand of NW_028257174.1, from coordinate 2,666,121 downwards.
TGTAAATAGAACTAGGATCTTCAGAACCCTTTTATAATTTTTTATGCAACATACTCTTTTCCCCTCAAAAAACCAATAAAAATCAAAAGACTTAGGACACGAACTTGCCAAGCAAAAAAAAAAATCCGAAATAAATACAGAAAAATGCTAATAATAATTCTTGATTAAATCAAAATTTTTATATTCCTTGGGCAAAAATCGTTTATATATGTATGTATATGTATATATATATATATGTCTATATTTTTAAGTTCTGGGCCAGAACACTTGCATTTTGGCCAGCGAGCGGAATTTCGAGTGAGAGTGAAGTTGGCGCAGGAACAACGCTACAGCAAAGAACAACAACAACAACATGGTAGATATTCTTTGGCAGGCTCCACTGAAGAAGAAAAAGAAGAAGCAGAAGAAGAAGAAAAAGCAGAAGAAGAAGAAGCAAAAGAAGTAGCAGAAGAAACCTCTGCCAACGCCGTCGCGCTGCTAACGCCAACGTCACGACATTAACATTGCCGCTGCCTCAACGGCAAAGTCACAGTCAAAGCCAAAGTTAACAACAGGTTTTTAAGGTGCTGCTCTCTAGCTCTCACTCATCTCACTCTCTTACTCTCTCACTGAGCGTTGAGCACTGAGAGAAAAAAGATGGGGGGTTTGGTATTAAGAGAAGATTTTTTATAAGTAAATATTTGTAGTTGCAGTTTATTTTATTTGATTTATTTAATATCTTATTAAAAACTTTATTACTTTTTATTGTATAAATATCATAATCATTATCATTATCGTCATAGTTGTAGTTTATTTTATTTGAATTAGTAAATATTATATTAAAAACATTATTATTATTATTTTATAATTATTATAAAATATATTTCACATCAATTTAAGTTTTTACTTTCTTAATAAATGTATTCCTTTCAAATAATAAAAAATAAAAAAAGCAATGCTTTTATTTAAATTATTATTTAGGTTTATTAGTATTATTAAATAAGTTCTATACCGCATAAATTAATTTTTTTATTTGCTAATAATAATAATTATTCTCTTCAAACAATAAATAAATAAATAGACTTTTAGTAAAAACCTAAGGTATTTATCATATCGAACAAAAATTTATGCTTGAAAATAAATAAATCTGTTATACATTCAACTATATTTTTAATAGAAATCCATTTAAAATAAAATTTAAAGAAATAACATAGATTTCTCTCAGTATACTCAGAAACGGTCTTCGTTTTTACCTTCGGCAGCGACTTGATCTTCGTTTTCAACTTCGGCTTTGCCGCTCTCCCTCTCTCTCTGTCTTTCTATCTCTGTCGTTTTTCGCTCTCTCGCCGCATACCAGCACAAAGTTAGCTGTAAATTTGTTACGTCGCCGCAGAAGAGCGTGCGTGAGAGTGTGCTCAATGTGTGTGCGTGTGTTTGTGGCACACAGGTGGGCGCTGCTTGAATTCGACGCGCTGAATTCGCCGTCGCTTACATCACTTGCGACCCTGTATGAGTATGTGTGTGAAATAACGTTAGTTATCCGTTGGCATCGCACCTGTGCGTGTTGGAGGGAGACAGCGTCTGTTGCTCTTCCTTTCTCACTCTCAGGGGCAGAACAAATCTCTCTCGCGCACTTGAGCTCTCTCTCCCTCGCTCTCTCTTTCTTTCTCTCAATCTTATTTGCCATTCTAAGCGCATTCTAACTGATGATCATCATCGTTCTCTGCACAGGTAAAGAGATGGGATGGGGAGGGGGAGAGGGAGAAGAGAGGCACGACTCGGGACTCACCTGAGAGCGAGAAATGCCTGCGTTGCCAACTATTTTGCCGTTTAATTTCGCTTATATGGGTACTTTTTTTACCCATTTTACTTGCCGCTTCTTTGGCTTGTTATTTCTTCTTATTGTATTTACCGCGACTTGGCTCTCACAAACAAACACACACGCACACACACAGAGGCACACCTTTAATGGTGATGAAATTCTTAAAGGGCCGCGGAAAACAACAAAACTATTGGAATTTTTACCTCCTTTTCATGTTACCTCCTTTTTGCCTGTATTTTTTCATTCGTTCTTTTCAATTTGAAAGCGAAACAAGAAATCAAAATCAAAAGACTTAGGACACGAACTTGAGCCGAGTGAATAATATTAAAAAAGATATTAAATTGGCCTCTAATACGGATATATACATGTTCTTAAATCCCTATCCCACCATTCCTTCAATTTTCTTGTTTGGAAAATGTTAAAAAACGAAAGACTTAGGACACGAACTTGCAAGGAACTTTGATTTTTAATTATAATAGTTTAAAGGGATGTCAAGACTTTTAAGGAGTAATTTTCCCACCTTTTACTTTTCAAATTTAATCAAATCTTCAAAAGATTTGAAATTTATTTAGTAAAATTTAGTTAAAAATCGAATGAAACTAAAAACAAATGAAAATCAAATGACTTAAGACACATACTAAGCTTGCACTTGATTTAAATGAGTAATCAGAATAATGCTAGAACATTTTATTATATCTTTATAGGTATTTGGTAATATTTTCCAAGACCTAAAGGATACTTTTCTATTAAAATTACACCCCTTAAACACCTATTTCATAACTCCACCGTTTAAGGGAGCTCTAGGAAATATAAAATACTATATATATAAAAAATCAACTCTAAGTACAACAAGTACAGCTCCAAAGAGCTCAACACACAGGCAATGGAAGATGGTAGCATTTGGGAGGAGATGGAGGAGGGAAGGCAAGACCATCTCAACCGGCAAATGGCCAAAGCAAAGAACAAACGAAGCACCAGCTACGATCATTGTGATCATCGTTATGATCATTACCTTGACTCTGACAGAGACAGGTAGCGAGAGAGGGAGAGAGAGTGCCTCACCAAGACAGAGAGAGAGAGAGAGAGAGAGCAACGGCGAAAAACTGCATGAGAAACGTTATGTGAGCGAAATGAAGCAACGCAACGCACAAGGCACACACAAAAACACTCTCACTCTCCTCTCACAGGTGCGCCACAGGCCCGAGAACTCACCTTTATTTATTTATTTTTTTTTTCATCATCATCGGTTTTAACTTCGGCTCTGCTGATCGCCGAAAGCGAAGCTGCTCGCTCTCTCCCTGTCTCTCTCTCGGCTTACGGTGTTTTGCAGCGAATTCAGAGCGCCGTCTAACTGAGTTTGTTGTAGCGGCGACGACGACCGATCGATGCCTGACTTTGGCCTAACTGCTCCGCCGTGCGGACCGCTCGAATACAGTAAGCAGCAAGCCGGCGTTGTGAATGCACGTGTTTTCGCTTCAACTCAACTGGGCGAAATCCCAAAACATACAAAAAAAACAACACCAACAACCAAACCAAAAAAAAAATAAATAAAATTCAATAACATATAAATTCCTCAAAATATATAAACACAAAGCACATTTCGAGTACTGTGAAACAACGGAAACAAATATATTATATATTTAAAAATCAAAGTGTTGTGTGTGCAAAAAGCAAACAGAAACAAATACAATTTTTTTCAAGTGACAAAAGAACAAAACTGATCATCAAAATATTATAACAAAAGTACACCACATTTTTTTTCAAGTACAATTTTTGTCAAAGTGTTTGAAAACGTATTCAAATATTTTTGAAACTCAAAAACACACACACAAGGATAATTGCAAATCAAAACAAGGATAAGATCTAAGAAAAAGACATGAAGAGGGCCAAGCAGAAGGCGTTCTGAGCTTCTCGCTCTCATGACACGAAAAAAAGCCAAATCAAAAATGGTTAAGTTTTTTTTTTTTTTTCAATAAATAAATCAAATAAAATTACTTAGTGGACGAGCGGCAAACAAACATACACACGCACACAATTGGATTAGTGTCACGGTGACTGTCCCTCGTCCACCCCAAAAAAACACAAAAAATACTCTAAATAAAATATAAAACAAATAACAAACTCGCCAATTTCGTCGCGTGTCGTCGCCGTCGCGTTGCCGTCAATCATTTATCGTTTATCGTCAATCGTTGATCGTTAATCGCGCAACATGCCGAAGATATTCTTGATTAAAAATCGACTGCATCAGCAGCAGCAACGTTTGTTGGAATCACAGAATTTGCTGCAACACAAGAGCCAGGATGATGAGCGGTGTCTGGTGCCGCCTTTGAGTCCAAATAATGGTGGTGGAGGTGGCAGTGGCAGTGGCAGTGGTGCCGGACCTTCACCCACACCCACACCCTCACCACCGCCCACGGGACAACCCCCGGAGCCGCAAGGCCAAGGCCAAGGCCAAACGCAGGATCATGATCAACAGCCACTGAGCCTGACGCGAAAGCGTTTCCATCATCGTCGCCACTATTTTGGGCAATCGCGAAACAGCCTCGATTTGGGACACAATCAAAACCCACATCAAAATCAAATCAATCAGAATCTAAATCAAAATCTAAATCAAAGTCCCGCGGAATTGGAAGTGGAGCAGCGTTCAACAGGCCAAGTTCAAAATGGTAAGTTCTTCAAAATGGGAAAACTCTTTGAAAACCCTTCAAAAATTCTAGTCCAACTTAAAGAGAACTTTCTGAGAGAAGAATGTGTTAGGAAAAAAATTCTGAACAATAAATAAGTTTACTAAAAAAAATTAGGGGTTTCTTTTAAGGAAGTAAAAATAAATATTTCTGTTTAAACTTCCTTGAAGTTGTTTTTTATAAAGTATTAAAAGACAAGGTTTAGGCAAAAAAATAATATGTTTTTGGTATAATAAGGGTACTTGTTTTGCTATTATTTTTATATGATACTCTACAAGCTTTTATTTATTAAAAATTTCATCAAGAATTATTTCTTGAAACGGAAATCTTAAGATATATATATATCTCATAAGAAACTCCTTATAAAATATATAGGCTTAGCAATTTATAAAATTTTTTAGGCAATTTACTAATAATTGTTTATGAAAACCTTATACCTTCTTCTTATTTTATATTACTCACTATTATAGGAAATTGTTCTATTTCAATTAGTTGAAATTTAAATTTTATTTAGTCAACAATCTGGAGAATATCCATTCATTTATAAATCTCTTCAAACTCTTACCCCATATTAATGTGATCTTAAATCCCCTTAAAAATCCCCCTCACAAAAGAGATTGGTAAACAAAACAGAAGGAATTTTAATTTATTTCGATAAATAATTGCTACAAATGTGTCAGTCAATTTATTACCATTATTTTTTTTTTGCCAAAAGGCAAATTGGCAAGCGCAGAAAATAAAGTAGAATACAAAATGCCAAGCCATATATCTAATGCCTGAAAATTATTTCAAGCTTCACTTTTTTGGCCAGCTTTTGTTCTATTCTTTACTGTTCTTGTATTTTATTCTTATTTATTTATTTATTTATATTATTGTTTCGCCCACACCAAGACGATTCGCTAGGCTTCAGTATCTGTATCTATATATATTTGTATCTGTATCTGCCCTGTCTATCTTCCATTCTCTATGCAAAGCTGAGGCTTACTTCAACATCAATCACTTTCATTGAATTTCGTAAGCGTTTTTATTTATATTTTTTGTTGGCCAAAACCCAAGCCAAGAGTTCTCCCCAGTTTGTTCTGTTCTTTGGCTTTTCGTTTTCTTTTTTGTAGTTTTTCGATTTTGTTTCTTCTGTTGGCGTTATATAATCACAGCCCGCTTATTAAGTCATTTCGTTTTTCGATTTAGGCGGCGTTCACAGAGCTTGGCTTAGGTTAAAGGTTTTGAATTTTCATAAATGATTAGGCGGCAAGAACTTTCTTCGATTCGGTTGTTTATTAATTAAGCTATTTTCGATTTTTATTTGAAAGTGAGTTTCGTTTCTGCTTTTTCTGCCTGAGTGTGGTTTGTTTTTTCGCTTTTTCTCTTCGTTTTTTGCTCAAGTCTTTTGTTTCTAAGCTTTTAACTGCCCTTTGTCTGGCCTTAATTATATCTGTATTTATTTTTAACCATAGCCTGGCCGGGGCTTCACTTCAACAGAATCGTCTCACACGCAGCCTCATAATTTTTGCTTTTCTTCCCTCCCCCCTGAGTTACCTTACATGGGCATTATATTTCATGGTTATAGCTTATGTATAAATATTTTATGGAGCAAAAAGTGTTATATACATTTATAAAAATTAAATAACACGTTGCGTTCTCAGTTCCTTCATCATTCTTCCACCTTCTCCATCTGGTCTATCGCCACTATCCACTTAAAAATGTATTATGAATGCTTCCGCTGTATAATTTTTTATGATTTCTGCGGATATTGTAATGGAAGCTATTTGAAGGGAAATCGTTTCGTTATGTACTTGGAAAATTGCAAAAACAAAAAAAAAATGTTATTTTTAATCAGAGGAAGCATCTTAATGGGAATAGGGTTAAGAATCTTATTTAGTTTTATTTTTAATGCCTAGAAATTGCAGATAGTTTGATAATTAGGGTTTTGGGTAGGGCATAAGTTGTATTTACTATGCTTTAAATGCAGTTCTGGTCACATTCTAAGATAGATTACAAAGTAATTGCATCTGGTCACACTGCATTGTGAATTTTTATTGATATTTAACCAGGATTTAGGGATTTCTATGCCTTTTTTGTTTTATAAGGAATAAATTAAATTAGTTATGTTTATTTCTTGATCATAAAACATACTCCCCCGCTTTTCATCTCCTATTCTCTCAATGATCTGCTTTAAAAATACATCTGGTCACACAACCCAGCTAACTCTTTGTTCAATTACCGCGTACGGTTTGCGTTTTTTTTTTTTTGTAACTCCCTATCTACTGCCAGCTATGCCCATGGCCAAGAACTTCACACACTTGAGCGAACACTCACACCACAGTAAAGACAAAAAAAAAATTATATAACTAGCAAAGTACAAGGTACTAGGAATCAAGAAAACAACAAAAGTACCAAGCAAAAGTACAAGTTTGCAAAGAAGATGAAGCCAAAGCCCAAAGCAGAAAGAGAACTTATTTTTTCCAGCCTAGACTAGGCACTGAACTTAGCTTACACACAATGACTAAGATCACGATGATGATGATCACGAGGAGAGCCAAGTTCAGTGGGAGAGAGGAAAGAAAAAAAAAAAAAAGGCAAAAGGAGGAGGAGGATGAGGATGAGGATGAGGACGCTGGGTGGAGTGCATTGTAGGCACAATCGTCTGCCATTTGGCCTAAGCAAAGTCAAGGCAACTGGCCATAATAAAACTTGTAGAACCAGTCAAATGGAGACGAAAAAGAAGAAGCACGAAGAACGAACGAAGAACCACCAGAAGAACGCCCAGAAGAACAGAAAGGCTGAAAAAGAACACAAAACTCTGGTTAAAAGAGTGCTCTAAAGGGCCAACACACACACATTCGCCAAAAAAGATGGCTAAAACGATGCCCGAGAAAATTATGCATATATATCCATATATATATATATATATCTATATAGATCTAGAAAATGCTGCAATATACATTTATAAAAGTTATGAGCTCGACTTCCTGTTACATTTTTCTCTCTATCTACCATCAGCGATCTATCTTTCTTTACTCTCTTTGGCCCGCTAGTAGTAAAAGTCAATAAATAATCGAAAAGGAAATTCATTGATCGACCGATCAACGATAAAGAAATTGCCAAAAAATGGGAAAAGGGAAGAAGAAAAGGAGAGCGATCCATGCAAATTCTGCAGCTGTTAGAAGAAGAAACAATAAAAACAAGAAGGAAAGTTCAATTGCACGCAGCTTACACGCAGATGTTGCAATCCTCGAGCGGAAGTCAGCGAAAGGTTCCCTCCAAAAGATTGTGACCCTTCTAGACAGAGATACGGATACCAAAGTGCCGGGAATTGGTAAGAGTTCAGCGAACCCCCAGTAAAAACAACACTTAACTCCAAAAGCAAAAGTCAAGTGTGGTAAAATGAGGTAAAATGCAAAAAAACTATTACTATTACTCCATAGGTAAGGGGATTTTCTATGGAAATCGAATCTCTGTCTTCTCTCTCTCCTTTAGAGTTCTATTGTTTATTCAATTAAGAGTTACCCTGATCGTGGTTCGATGATCAAGAACATTGCCAGCTAATTGGAGTTGAGATGTGGAATCTTTAGCTTAGATTGAGCATATGTAAATGAATCGAATGTTCAAGTCAGGCCTCAGATTTTGGGTTAGCTTTTTTTCGGGTATTATCTAAGATTGTGAGGGATACATATTTATTACTTAGCAGGGGAAATGTCGTTGAAAGACATCTTCATAAAAATGTCAAGAGAACGTTTCTTTATTTAAATTTGGGGATATCAAATTAAAGTTCTTTTAAAGAAACATGGGAAATGTTAAGAATATTTTACATTTAAGCTTTAAAAAAGTTCGAAAATTAAGGTTATATATAATATAACATTAAATATATTTCATTTCAAATGTTTAATTATGAATAAATTGAAATATCTAAGATTTTAATTAAATGAAAATTAAATACAATTTGTTTAAGCATAAAGTTCATTAATTATATAAAAGTAAAGTTTAAAAAATACTTTAGAAAGAACCTTAATAAAAATATATTATTAAACTCACAAGGAACTGTTTTTCAAAGAAAAAAACTATAAGAGAATATGTTTATTTAATAAAAATGTATTTATTTAGCTGAAGAATATATTTAAAAAAATTATATAATAATTTTATTGTAATATATTATATTTGTATATATTTCTCATCATAAAAATCATCAAGTTAACTTCCTAAGTAACTTGATTTCACATTTCCCAAAAAAAAAAGGCAAGTTCGTTGCCTAAGTCATTTGATTAAATACCGAATTTTCCAATAGGGAGTAAAAATTCGCTTCGTTTGTTTTTCCTTTTACTTCGGTTTTCTCCTTTAGTTCTCTCCTCCTTCGTTCTCCTGTATATTTTCCTTTTTTTTGGCATTAGTTTTACCTGCCTTTGCCACTGATAAAACAATGCACTTGGTTGTGTGTAGGTGTGTTTTGTGAGGGGGTCTACCTGTGCCAAGGGTTCCTTTTTAATCTCACAAACCAACAAAAAAAAAAACGATATTTGACAATCAGAGGAGGAAAAGAAGGAAAGCAAAATACAGAAAAATACACACACAAAAAAAAGGGCAACAAGAGAATCCTGCACACACACATACACACCTTGATAACATTTAAAGCTGAGATTTATTTGTGCAGTGAATCAACAACAAGCAACAAGAATACACAGCACAAAGGAAGCCAGCGATGGGTTAGGGGGAGAAAGAGAGAGAGAGAGAGAGGGAGAGAAAGAGAGGCGGAGACAGAGACAGAGACTGAAAAAAACAGGTCTCAAGTGCTGCCAACCGAGGAGGAGAAGAAGAAGCAGCAGCAGCAGAAGAAGCAAAGTAGGAAGAGGAGGAGCAGCGACAAAGAGAAGCAGCGAAAAGAACGTAGAATACATTTGAAAAATAATAATAAGAGAAAAACAAAAAAAGGAAGCGAGTGAGTTTTTTTTTCGTCTGCTTTTCGCTGCTGCTTCTTGTTGGTATGCAGTTGCAGAAGGAGCAAGCAGGAGAAGAGGATGAAAAAGGGGAAGAGGCAGTGGGAAAAGCAGAACCAAAGAGAAGAAAGAACAGAAGAGGCAATGAATGATCATCAATGATCATGGTGATCATGGTGATCATGATCATGATGATGGTGCGTAAGGTGTGTGTGTGTGTATTTTCTTTGTCTCTCTTCTTCTTATCCCTTTGTTAGCACTGCCATGAAAATGCATTATTTTTCTATTATTTTTTGGTTGCAACAATTTCCTAATTGAATTACCTTTTGATATGGATACAAAAATGATAAGATCAAGAAAAATATATAGAAAAAAATATTAGATAGATATGAAAAGAAAATATTTGGAAAAATATAGGGGAAAAACTAAGAGAATAGAGAAGAAAACTATAGAAAATGATAGGAATAAACTATAACAATATATAAAGGACAAAGGCAAGAAGAAATATTGAAAGTAAATTAGTATTAAAAAATAGTTAAAACAATACCTAATTAAAAAAAAATTCTATAAAAGCTAAATATTTAGTATTATAATCCATTAATCTATAAAAAAAAATTATTCATATAATAAATTCAAGCATTTCAGAATAAACCCCAAAAATAATACAAAATAACTAATGAAAAATATTTAAAAAAATTAGTAAAATACAACAAATTATTTATTAAAATGTACTAGAATCAAATGTACAAACTAAGATCCATAATAATGGCAAATTAAAACAAAAATTTATTTTTTCTATAGGAAATAGCAAAAAGAAAATATTAATTTTACAAATTAATTACTCAATTTATTAAAACAACAAAAAGGCAAAAAATATATATACTTTTAAAATGTACAAAAAAAAAAAGATCAAATCAACAATTTACAATAATTCCATAAAATTCAGAATTTAAGCCCACTCAAAATCCATAAATAAATCCAATCAACATTTGGCAATCCAAAGTAAATATATAATAAAATAAACATATGAATATATATATATATTTAAATTAAAAATAAATAAAATAAAATACAAGGCAAACAAATAAGCAACAATTCTTCTTGGGTTTGCTTTCCTTCTCAATTCTCAATTGCTTTCTCTCTCTTCCTCTGTCTCTTTCTCGAAAAGTGTCAATAACTTTGTGAATAACGCTTGCAAATTTTTTATAATTTTCCAAATTAATATTATTAAGGTATGGAAACTTGTTTCGTTTTGTGTATTTATAAAAATTTTTGATTTTTTCTTTATTGTTAATATTTGGGTTTTTTGTTATGTTTTTTTTTTGTTGCGCTTTTAAACACGTTTTTTTATATAATATTTGTAATCAAATCAGACAGCCAGAATAATATAGAACTCGTTTTCATTCTCTTTGAAGAAGAAAAAAAACAGTTAGTATTTTTTTGTGAAATATTTGCGTTTTTGGCAGGCAGAAGATCAGCAAAAAAAACACGTTTTGAACCGGCCACGAGAGGCAGAAACAAAAAAAAACGGTCTCTAACCAAAAATAAACGTGTGCAAAAAAATAAATAAAATCAAAAAAGTAAAAGATGAGGGCGTAATTCGATAGGTTTCGATATTCCACGCTAATTATGCTTAAATCGTATTAAATCATACTTAAATTGTTAGTATTTAGTAATGACTTTTAAATTGTTACGTTTGAATGCCAAGCAACATGATTTATTTATTGATTGTATGCTAATTTATTTCCGCCCTTAGTTTTATTGAAATAAATATTAATTCCAAGGGGAGGGAAAGGGAAATATTATGCGGACGTTAAATGGGAAGTATTAAAATGATTACTAAGGCTTTTGCTTGGGTTTATTTATTTAATTTATTATTATAATAATAAATCGGTTTTATTTAAATAAATGTTAATTTCAAAGTTATATTAAAGGAAAATATTATGCGGATATTAAATGCAAATTATTAAAACTATTACTAAGACTTTTGCTTGCTTTTATTTATTTAAATTATTTATATAATAATAAATACATTTACAGTTATTGAAAAGGAATGTTTGAATTTATTTGAATATAATTTATTTATTAAAAAAATCTAGAAAGAGTTCTAGAAACTTTTATTTGATTTTGAGTATTTTGAGTTAATATTTTATCACTGTTTTCATCTTTTAAAGTTTGTTTTTTGTATGATAATCAAAAAATAAATATATTAGAATTCAAAATAAATTATAAATAGTAAACTACACTCAAATATATTCCATCAGAACGCTACTAAAACTATAACTAGTCATAGTTTCTAAAATACTTAAACGTTTTTAAAGCGTTTTCCAATCAATGTTTTCTTTATATATTTTTTATAAACAAACTTCATCATCTACAAATTAATTTGTACATTTACAAATACAGATATTATGACGTCGATAAAAATGCATTTGCAGGGCGCAAAAAATACAACAACAACAAAAAACATAAAGAGAGGCATCTCTCAACAACAAGTTAAAACCAACAAAATAAAAACAAACATGCATGCAGGCATGCCTATATAAATATCTCTCTCTCTAGATATTTATGTATATAGATATATTGTGTAGATATATGCATCCATACATACGATATACGTACATATAGTAAGTCTTTTCAGGTCAGGGTTGACTTGTGACTGACTAAATGAATGAATGAATGACTGCATGAAACTGCATTTAGCTGCGATTGTCTCTCTTTTTCTCGCACGACTAACTAAAGCATTGACAACTTGTACTATATAGCTGCTGATGCTGATATACACCGATATACATATATACATCGATATATTGCCCCGATGCTCCGATGCCGCCCCCCAGATATATATGTATATATACATATATATATACCATATGCGTTAAGCACATTGCATTGCATTGGAGGCTGAGGCTGAGGCTGCACCTCTCTGAACTGGTTTTCGACTTGACAAACGCAGCCATTGACAAACCGATCGAATATATATATATATATAACTGTGCAACTTATATATCATTTACCTGTATATATATAGCTTCTTTTTTTGGCAACTCTTCTCCAAAAAGAGAGACAGAGATATGTGAAATTTGTTTCGCTGCTTCGAAATTTCGGTTTAAAAAGAAATTTCATCAGCGCCAAAAAGACAAAAGACACAACACACACACACACACTTTTGTCTCATTCGAGATATAAAATTGTGCAATTTACCAATATCATCGAAATAGCCAAACCATTATATTCCCCCTTCGATATCTATTTCCACATGAGTCAATTATCTGCTTTAAAAAAATGTTGGGATTTGTGAAATTTTACAAAGAGATTTGCATAAAATTTGATATTTTTTGAGTGTGTGTTGAAAAATAAAAAGAAAAGAAAAATGTGTTGTCACTGTTTGCATTTTTAACGGATTATTGGGGTTAAATAAAAATGTAAAACAAAATAAGTCACAATTAAATCATATAGAAAACCTAACTTTGACAGCTAAACCTAGAACAGGAAAATGTTATAATTAAATAGGAAACAAAAGTAAAAGTATCAAAGTAAAATATACATTTTACACCATTTATATGATAAATTATAGAATGTTTTCTAGAGTTTTTAACATGTTAACAAGTAAGTTTAGCGTTTTACAAAAATTCACTTAAAATTCATTATTAAATTTATTTATTATGAAAATATTGCGAAGGAGTCATTTCCGACCCTATAAATCATATATATTCTTGATCAGCATCAACAGCCGAATCGATCTAGCTATCTTTGGCAAAAAAAAAAAATTCAAATTTTTTCAAATTTTTTTTTCCTCTAAATTCAACAAAAAAAAATGAAAAAAATTTTAATTTTTTAACATTTTTTATTGAGTATGCAGATTTGTCAAGCTACTAAAAACTAACATGGAAAAGTTTTCCGAATTGAAATTAAGGCTTTTTTGGCCTATTTATGAGATTTTTAAATTTTAATTTGTTGTGAAAAATTTGTCATATAAAATATCTATTTATAATAGATATGTATTAAAATATTTATTTAATAACTGTGAATATTTTAACCCAAGTTAAAATCAGTTTCTAGTATTTTAATATAATTTAATTGCAAACTTTAAATTTGGCTTTCCAAAGTTAGTTTCCTTTCTTCAGTTTTTGTTATAAAATCTAACATAACATATTTTTTTGCTTTTTAAGCTTTTAAAATCACACACATTTACTCATTCTCATTTGCTCACTTGCTCCAACCCCTTCAATATATTGACAAATGTCAAATATTTCAATATCAATATCAAGTTCGTTGCCTAAGTCTTTTGTTTGTCTTTTGCCTAAGTTGCAAGTGAAATTACCAACAAAAAAAAAACGCGCCCAACGGGCAAATAATGATAATAATGATAATAATAATAATAAAAATAATAAACATAGCAGCAACAACAACAACAAACTATAAATAAAAGCCAAGTAATAAATGATATGTACACACACACATGAAATTGAGTAAAAAAAAATAATACAACAAAAAAATAAATAAAAAACCAAAGAAAAAAAAAATCTACCGGTTTTCAAGGTTAGGCCGCTTTAACTGTATTAACACCGGGTCCGTAATCACAGCCGCAGCAGCGCAGCAGCAGCCGCAGCAGCGCAGCAGCAGCCGCAGCAGCAGCCAAGTTACGTCATAATGAACAGAGCAGCATTTTACAGCCAAGCAGACAGACAGCAAACTGTGCGGTTTTGGATCATTTCATTTATATTTTTTTGTTGTATTTTTTTTTTTGTATTTTCCAAAAGCGAAATAAATTTTATACGCATAATTTCATATTTGTAACAAAAAAAATCACCAAATAAAAGATGGGTTGGGGGATTTAGCATGTGTTGTAAGTGGGTGTTTGCTTAACATAATCTCTGCATTGTATTTTTGTTGTTGTTTCTCCTCGTTTCGTTTTCATCTTTTTTTTAGCTTGTTTCAGTTTCGTTTCGTATGCAAATGTGGGTCAACTTTTGCTCATCTTCCTCTGTTTCCTCTCCTGTGGAAAATTGTGTTGTTTTTTATTATTAAATGTTTACAGTTAAAACAAGCTCTCTTTCGCTTTTTTTCCTCGCTCGCATTTGGCAATAAATATTGAGAGCAAAGAGTGAAGCAAGCTCATCATCATTATTGATTTTTTTAGTTTTGTTTAGTTGCTTTTGCTAAATAAAAAAAAAATGATGATAGTATCATCATATATGTTGTAATCACAGCTATATAACGGTAAGGGAAGGTCAACCAGATAAGGTTGGTAACCAAAATTGGTAAGAAGCTGGACAGAAAATCGAGGGAAAAAGGTTTAAAAATTGAAGAGAAGACTTTGAGTTTCTAAAATTACAAAAAATTCATCTTAAGTGGGTTCCAAAATTTAATAAAAAACGTAACTAGATCATGATTACAATTAAAAAGACTTAAAACTGACTTTAAAATTGAACTAAACTTTCCTTAATTACAAATTAATGATAATAGCAATTAATAAAACATTCAAAATATTTAAAACTCAATTTTATTTTAAATAAATTATTAAATTATGCCAGAAAATGTTTTCTGATCTTTCAACTTATCAAAAAATATAAATAAATAAATATATAATAATAATATAATATATAAATAACTCCACCACTGAATTAAGCTAAATATAAAATAAGGTGAAGTATTCCCACTAAAAACTAGTTTCTTAAAAGGTTCATCACTTGTCTCATTAACAAGTGCATGTAATTAATTTATAAAGCCACCTGTTTTTTTATATATATATCTTTTTTGAAGGCTTTGTTTTCGTGTAAGGCAAAGGCTGACAAGAACTAGTTGCTTTACAGATATAGACATATCTGCTCAAATATATATATATATATATATTTCACCAACTTTTTTTTATAAATTTCCGTTACGTTTTTTATGTAGTTTTCGCGCTTTTGTTGCTGCGGTCATTATCTCCAAAGCAGCGCAAATGAGTTTGTTTGTCAACTAAATGATTTTTCGCTTTGCTTTTTTTGTTATTGTTTTTTGCTATTGCTGTTTTGGTACTGACCAACACACAAATAAATAAATATTGACACACCAACACACATCAGTTGTTGTTGTTGTTTTTTAGAATGAATATATTATATATGCGTTGACCTAAATTTCGTGTCTCAACCTGCGATTGTTGCACAAAGAAGCATGCTAAATAGCAACTAAAACTAAAACCATACAATTGCACTCAGTGAGGGAATTGAACAAGTGAGTGAATGAGTGAATGAGTGACTGAATGACTGACTGAGTGACGAGCTAAATGGAGTGACTAACAGCAGCATCGAAGGCTGTCCAAATGTGCATGGTGCTAATTGTTACAACAAATAGAGAGACACACATATGCATGCCACTTAAAAAATAAAATATATACAATTAAATTATTACAACTAAATTTTAAAGGATACATTTTATAGCAAGAAATATTTAAGGGAAACCATTTAAAGCAGGAATTTAGGCCAAAAAAAAAATAAGTTTAACATACTTAAGACTGATTTGCAAATGTATTAACACATTTAAAGGTTTTAAAATGCATTTTAACAGGTTTATTTACACATAAATTTAGTTATTATAAAATATTTCTTCAACTGTCTAAACTCACATATTTCTCAACTATATATATATGTACATATGTGTACATATAATGTGCATATAGAACCGAAAAGAGGCGATTTTCCGTTCACAGTTCGTGCCTGTCTCATTAACATTTTACAGCGACAACAAAAACAAGACAGGGTGCAGCCTCCTCCATTTGTTTTTTGTTTTTGTTTTTTTTTTTGTTATTTGTTGTATTTTTGTTGCCACTTTGGCTTACAAATCATTTAACGCAATTGCGTTAAAACTTTGCCACATAGAAAGACAAAAGAAGAGACAGCTAACCATATTCCTAGCTTCTTTTGGCATAATTTTTGTATATATTTAATATTATATATCATATATCTACAATATATATATTTATCAATGTCAACATTTAGTTCAAGTCTAAGTTGTCGGCTATATAAAAGCACTAGCTTAAATTGCAATGAAAAAAAAAATATATAGAAAAACAAACAAAACACACATGAACAGGCGAGTGAACAAATGAAAGAGAGCAAGGTTAGCATTGACATTAATACCAAAAAAAGTCAGTTAGTCAGTTAGTCAGCCAGTCAGTCAGTCGTTCTGTTGGCCAGGCTAAAAGGCGAATTGAAAATACACATAAAAGCTGCATTAGAACAAGCAACAAATCCGCAGCAGCGAATAAATAAAAGCAACTGTAATTAGCAGCTGCACAAAACGTAGCACATGTCAGCTAAGCAGCCATTTGTTTGTAACTGTGTATGATGCACAGAGAGAAAAAATATATATAAATAATCAAGAACATAAAAATGATTATTAATTAATACAAATTTATATAAATTTTTTTGTTTAAAAGTCTTTACTTAAATAGGTACGAAACACATCTAACTTTGGGCTAAGTTTCTTACTACAAGTTCAAGGGAAAAGCTTCACAATAATGCCTCAAAAATGTCCAAATAAATTATTTAAAATTTATTTTTAATTAAATTTGAGTATTTTTTGTTAGAATAATATTCTTTTGGTGTAACAAAAATGTTTGCTGTCGTGCTAAGCGCATTCGCACATACCGGACAAGCATATATCCCATGCGGTTTGCAATTTAAGACGCTTCAAGTCGAAGGCCCTGAGTGGTTGCCAACGTTAACTTTTAACGTTAACTTGATGATGACGAACAGCGATATCTTACATACTAAAAACAAAAAAAAAACAAAAAAAAAACACTAAATGCTTAAGCAACATTTAGCAGCAGAAACAAACCATAATTCGTTGCAGTTTCGACCTTGAAAATTAAGTAGCAGCAGCAGGAAAATAGGTACTAAATAATATGGAAAATCTATAAAAATATGCTAAGATATTAAATAAAAAATGTAACTAAAATATATAATTAAAATTCAGAGCTTTAAAAGTTAGAAAGATGTATTTAATAACAATAACTAACAGAAGACTTTAGAACTTTAACTTTCCACTTCAAAACAAAAGACTTAAGCAACAAACTTGAAAAAAAATAAAACTACAACCATAAAATCCAGGAAACAGCAACAAAATGTACCCAAAATTAACCCAAAAAGAACCCAAGCAACACAACACCTAAAAAATGTAATTAAGTTAAACGAAATTATTTTGTTAACGCGTAGGCAATTCATAATTCATATACTTAATATTATATATGGACCCCAAACATATACGATATATCTTTATATATATATATTTTTTTTTTCGTATATGTATAACAAAGCGGGGCAATCAAGATGGGCAGATTTTTGAGGATCGATAAAACTTAATTGCAAGGCACTTAATGCATTTTAAGTTTTGCGGCCAACGAAATGAGAAGGTAACCCAAGACGAGTAGGAAGGGAACCCTAATAAAGACCTTGGAACTGGTCTCAAACCTGGAATACCCTTAGAAATCGAACTATCAACGGCAGCAACAGCAGCTGAAGAAACCCAAAAAAAAATATACATATACATATATATAAAAAAGAAGATACGAATAACCGAAAGTCAAATTGGGCGTTAGAGACAAATTCATTTAAGAGCCAAGAGGCATTGCAACAGAGACCATAAATTTATAGACTGTCCCGAGGGTCAAGATACAAAAAAAAAAAACCGAAGAAAAAACTATATCCGATCCGATCGGATCGTGTTGCAAATGGGCTGGCACAACACTTGGTCCCTTGGCTTAAAGCCTGTTGGCATTAGAATTGCTAAATGCTACAAGGAGCCATTAAAAAAAAGGGTTTCGCGATCCCTTGTTTAAGCTTTTACACTACACTACATAATTTGTAAGGGAGCGAGGATCGCACATTAGGTCATTTGGTCAGGAACCAAAAACAGGATCAAAAGGAAAGAGGAAAGAAAAAGAGGAAAGAAAAGGGTTCGATTCGGGGGAAAGGCAAGAAAAGCACCTGTTAGAAGCTTGCCACTTCCTTTCTACTGCCTTCAAACGGATGCATTCATCAATTTGGCAGGAGATCGCGGAACAGGATGCTTCCTGCCTTCCTTAGTGCCTTCCTGCCGCTTTTTGACAAGGGTTTTCTCTTGGGTCTGCATCTGCTATTTGCCAAAGGTGTTCCTTCTATTTGCCGTCTTTGTTCCGGCTTTGTATATATTTATTTCAGCTCTTTTTTTCTGTATTTATTTTAGAATTTGGTAAACTTGGTTTTTTATTTAATGCAGGACAAAGGATCTTTGTGGCACTTGTCAGTTAGTGAGGAAATTGATTGGCTGCCTGTCGGCTAATCGATGACACTCTCAATCGCATCTCTTGCATACAATTTCCATCTCATTTTCCTCTGCCCCAAAAATGGGGAAACGTTCGTTTTTCATGCTCTATTAAATTCGGTTCGACATTTGCAATAGCTTTTTGTATTTTATTTGTCAAAATAGTATCATTTATTTGTTTATATTTTTGCGAAAGCAAAAGCAGCTGATTGCTGAGGTGAATCGATGGGGATTTAAAGTGGGTCACCCTAGAGTTGCCCAAAAAGTTCATGGATAAACTGCGACATTATGGTTAATTACTTTATATTTATTTTGCAATTATTTTCCAAGAGAATGAACAATCTTTAAGAATTGTTTTTGTACAAAAACAAAACGTATACAAAATATATACAGTTTAATTCAAGTCTTAATCCTCATGCTCCTAGCTAAAAATTTAGTGACCATCCCTGCTTCAAGACAAGAAAACTTGCTTTTAAATTGGAAAATATTATCAAATTCTATAGAAAATCTTATAACCACTATTTAATTTCATATAACATTAAATATTTCCTTGACTAGAGTTAAAAGAAACTTTTGATCTTCATAAGATCTTGTAACCATTTGCCAATGTCGCCTATCTGACTGATTCAATCAACAATATATATATGTATATTTACCTATATTTTGCTGACACTATTTAATGTTTAAACAATAGCCAATCAAGAGAACAGCACCTGTTGCAGTGTCTCTAAGCCAAGTTATTGATATTGAGGTTAATATGATCTGCAGGCGATTATATCATTGATAATAATGATGATCATCGCCCTACGATCTAAAGTTTGACTCTGGATCTAGCCATTGTTTGGCTAACTCTATATATATTTATACATATATACAGATATATCTGTATATATAGGTACAACCTAGTGTTTGTATATGGGCAGAGCTGCTTGGAGACTTGGAAAAACGCTGCCGCCTCTGTCAACGTGTTTGGCATTTGCAATTAGACACACAACCAAGGGGTGGAGAGGGTGGAAAAAATACAAAAATACAACAAAAAATTAAACAAAACGTATAGATAGATGGAGAGAAACAAAACGACAAAACAAGCCCCGAAGAAGCACAAAACCAAGAAGGAGAAGGTTGGCTCAAAAGGGGGAGGTGCCGTCATCATTGTCGTGCATGCCAGGAATTCAATATGCGATAAGTTCAGAATGCGTTTGGAATTTGACTAAAGTTCTCCGTTTCTAAGTACAAAAAATAGGCGAAAAAAATTACTAGTAAATAGTAAAATAGTTAGGGAAATATAAAATCAAGAAAACTAAACAAAATTCTAATTAAAACTAAGAATAAACAAAGCTTCTACTAAGAAATTCAAGATATTCTAGGTCAAAATTTCAAATATATGTATTTATGTTAAAATTATATTTATTTATTATTTAATTAAATTATTTTTAAACAATTTACTTTAAATTATAAGCCCTTAAAGAGTTATAATTTTCTATATTTTTTAAAAATATTTTTTCTTGTGTAAAAGTCAAGTTTTTTTTAGCTTAATGAATTTTATTTGTATTCCATTTGTTATCGTTTTGTTTTTGTTATTGTTTTTGCTGTTGTTGCTGCCCTTGCCTTTTTCTGTAGTTTTCCATAAACAACAAGTTAAAACGCCCATGGCAAAAAATAAAAAAAGGGTTAAGTAAGGGACACAGGGGAATAGGTAAGGGCCATTTATATATACACCTTATACCCACTTGAGGCTCGTGGGCGTAGCGATAATTTACAATTTATATCAACACAAACACGCTTTTACTCAGGTGACACCCGCATTGCCACAAAATACCACCACAAACTACTAAATATAAATATATTTTAAAATAAAAAGAAAATTCAAAGACTTGTTCTTAAAACCCTTCAATATTTTCTATAATTTCTTAAAGAATTTAGTACTTGAAACTTTTTCAACACTTTAATACTAACTCAAATAAGACCCTTTGAAATTTGTAATTGTTTTTGGAAATTCCCATCAAATAAATAAGAAAAACAACCTGGGGTTCATCTACCCGATTAGCTGGCAAGCCCGTAAAAAATATAAATAAATAAAAAAAACAACCAGAGGGCGCGAAAAAAATAAAAAATATATTACGAATTCTAGACGACAAACTTCAACGGATCGGTTGGTAGCTTCGCATTGTTGTCTTTGTCGTGCACAATTTACATATATCTAGTATAGTTAAATACACAGCAAGAAATTGTCAAGTTTTAAAATTTTCATAATTATTTTAAACATTTTAAAATATTCTACAAATTGGGAATTTAATTTGTTGCTTGGTTATTATAGAAAATCGAATATTAATGTTACCATATTTATT
The DNA here is from genome assembly GCF_035046125.1 of Drosophila serrata. NCBI lineage: Eukaryota > Metazoa > Arthropoda > Insecta > Diptera > Drosophilidae > Drosophila > Drosophila serrata. The sequence continues at coordinate 2,645,072 of NW_028257174.1, read as the reverse complement.
TTGAAATATTTTTAGGGTTTCTAGTATAGTTAAATACACGGCAAGAAATTATTAGGATTTTTTTATTTTTTAAATTATTTTAAAATATTTTAAAATATTCCACAAATCGGGAATTTAATTTGTTGCTTGTTTATTATAGAAAATCGAATATTAATGTTACCATATTTATTTTGAAATATTTTGAGATTTTCTTTAAACCAAAGATATATTTTCCATTTAAAATTTCCAATTATTTTCAATTTAAATATCATAAAATCTATATATTTACATACCTTGATTAGTAGACATCTTAAGCATCTTTTTATAATTGTATTCTTCATTTCAAGTTTTATTTATAGTTTATTCTTCATTTCAATTATTATTCTTGTATATTTTTTTCATTCACTTAAAAAAAAATTTAAAAAATAAAAAAAAAAGCTTGGAATTATGATTCCAAATATATATAGATATATCTTATATATCTTGATTAATGCACAACACGCACACACACACACAATAATATTAAAAAACACTACTTTTACTTAATTTCACTCACTTGAAAATAAACTTACACACATTGGAAATATTAGCACGGCTTTAGTTGATGCTTTCTTTGACATCTTTTCGTTCAGTGTTCAAAGTGATTTCGTTTTATTTGTACAAGTACTTTTTTCTCTCCGTTGTGCTTTTGACTTTTTTACTGATGCTATGTGCTCTTTTTTTTATTTAGATATATCCATCGTATATAGTATGTATATATTTTTCTGTGCGTTTTTACGACGCATTTTGCGCTAGACAAAATCGCTGGAAGCCGCCGAGGGGGAGCGGTATAAATTTAAAGGTTCACCGTATGTTAATCAATTTACGGTAAAGGATAAAGCGTCCATTGAACCCTGCGAAAGAGATAGATAGAGAGAGAGAGTGAGATAGAGATGGGATGAGATTCGGTGTAATTAGTAAATTGCCCTTACAGCTTAGCTAGAAAAATTCTAATTGCCAGCGGTAAAAAAAAACTGCTTTTGTTGTTGTTTTCCCTCGCTTTACCTTTTGTTTTAATTGCTGTTAGCTCGAGGTCAATGTTTGTGTTTTTTTTTTATTGTACAACTTCAATTGAAATTCATTTCCTCATGGCAGCAACACAAAAAATAAAAAATAAAGAAATATACACATGCCTTTTTCGCATTTCATTTTCAAGCTCGACCACAACAAAACAAGCAAAACTCAAGCTCAAACATGTTTGGCGAGCAATGTGTGTGTTGGTGTGTGTGTGTGTTGTTGTAATTATAAACATTTTACAACTCGCCTTGACCTTAACACAATAAAATAAATTACAACTATGGCAATATACAAATGCAGGCTTTGTAACATGTAGAACGAATGTAGAATCGATATGGGCGTGTAAAAAGCGTGCGCATAATAACGAGTAACTAGTATCTTCAAACCAACAAGAAGAATACTTAGAAACAAGAATTTGTAAACTAATAAGCCTACTAAAAATAATTAATAAAATAGTAACTTGTTCTGGAGAACTATTTACTTACAACTATTAACTAATAACAATTAACTAGCAACTAGAAACATTAATAATTTTAATACAAAAATATTAGTAAATTTGAGTATTTGTAATTTTTAAACCTTTTTATATTAATAAAAAAAAATATTTTAAATTTTAAATAATTTAATCAGTTATATAGTTTTTTTTTACTGATATTTTTCTGGCAGTGTAATGTTTGCCTTTGGCATGTGGGCGTGGCTTGTCGCTATTAACCCATTAATAAGTAAATGGCATGTCAGACATTTAACAGTCGTTTTGGAGGCGAAATCAAAGGGGGAAGTATGCGTTAAATCAGCAAAGTAAACAATCAATTATATACGAATTTACAGGTGAACTTGACTAGCTTGAAATAAAATTAAAATATGTTTAAAAAGAATTTTAAGGCTTTAAATTAAAGAAATTAAAGAGTATAAATGATTACAGAGCGCAATAATGTTACGAAAATGTTAAGATTCAAGGCTGTTAAGTCAACAGCTGTTAACTCTACAGCAGCAGCAAGTCCGAGCGTATGTTTGTTGACAGTTAGAATTTATGCGACAGCGGCTGCGCAGCGACTGCACACCGGCTGCACAGCGGCTGCACAGCGACTGCAGCTTGGCCATGACCAACAGAGCGAGATAGCGCATGCGTGCTTGGCATTCGTAATTGCACACCTATGTAATTACCCACACACACTCACATACACAAACGAAGGGCTTGAAAAAGACAAGAAATCTAACAACAACAACAACAACGAGCTCACCCACGCTGACAAACATAGATACATGCACCCAACAAAAAGCCTTGATCTTGATCGGAAACGACAACAACAACAACAACAATAACAAGTTAACTATGCAATGGCACCGCAGCCGTTGCCGTTGCAGTTGTTGTTGTTGCTGGTTTGCCGTTGCCGTTTTATTTACTGCACTTGTTTTGATTTAAAGCCAAGACAGCTTTTAGTGGCTTACCTTGTCTTTGCCAGTTTTGTCTTTGGGGCACCTCGCACTTGCACTTGCAATTGGCAAAATGGCAATTAAGCGATCGCAATTGTTTAATGGCCATTAAATCAAACACACAAAATATAAAAACAGCGAAAAGAAACGCCTTCAAATGTTTTACTTTTAGAATTAGGTGCACTTCGCCGCCCCCACGCAAGAGGGCGCTTGCGGCATTATAAAGGCAAATAGCAAGTGCAAAGGCAACAGGAGAAAAATTTACAACTTTGATTTTCACTGATTTCACTGATTTTACGGATTCCACTTGATGTTTTTTATGAGCCACTTATTTAAAATCGTTATTTGCATTGTATTTTATATTATTTTTGATGATTTGATTAGTTTCTTTATGATTTTCAAATGATTTTTGCGCAGCTCGATCTGACTCGTGTTTCTTGCTCGTGCTTTTTTTTCCAATTGGTTTGCAAGTCGAGAACTCTGCTTTAGTTACAGTTATTCTTCGAACTTTTACAAAGCACACACACACACAAAAGCTCACATGCAGAGATCGCATTCTGCCGAAATTCGGCGCTTCCTTTTACAGTTATTAGGCGAACGGCAAAGCGAGCGGACGATTAAAATTAAAAAAATTATTTGTTTCTTTTCTCGAAAGTTCTCTTTGGTTTAGTTATTGCATATTAAAGTGAATGAATTTAGGTGTTTTTGATTTTTTCCTTATTTCCCCGTGTTGCGGGATATGTGAGTATTTGCATTTGATTAATTTCGATTTTTCCCCTCTTCTCTTTTCCCTTCCATTCTTGCAGAAAACTTTGCTGCCGAATTGTTGCAGCGCCTGAGCAACAACAACACCACCAGCACCAGCACCAGCACCACCACCGAGAGTATTGTTAATAATATTAATAATATTCGCAGTAATAGCCCATCTGTAAAAGCCACCACCTCCGTTTTAGCCACAAAAGACTGCCAAGAAAGCGCCGCAAAAGCAATAGCAGCAGCAGCGATAGCAACAACAACAACAACGGCGAGTAGTAGCATACCAAAGCAGGCGCACAAAGAGGACGACGAAGATAAGGCGGAAGAAGAAGAAGCAGCAGCAGCAGCAGCAGTTGCAGTTGCGAAACATTCAGAAGCAGAGCGAGAAAAGTCGTTAGAAGTAGAAGAAAACAGGGAGCAGGAGGAGGAGGAGGAGGAGGACGACGAGGACGACGAAGACGACGAAGTTGATGTGGGTGTGGAGACACCAACGCGTCCGCGTTTCTACAATTCCGGCGTGGTTTTAACCCAAGCCCAGCGCAAGGAGTACCCCAAAGAGCCCATTTCACCTGGAGTTTCCCTCCTCTCCCACCGCCACCGCCGCCGACGCCGCTCCTCGCCAACTTCACCTGCATCTCGTTGCGCTTCCGATTCCGACTCGGATTCGGATGGCGGCTGCAAGCTAATCGTGGACGAGAAGCCACCACTGCCAGTGGATAAACCCCTATCGTTGCGCCTGCGCAGCACACCGCCGCCGGCGGAGAAGCGTCCCAGTCCGCCGCCGCCACGTGACCCGGCGCCTGCCGTCCGCTGTTCGGTTATCCAGCGAGCGCCGCAGGCCCAACAGCAGCAGCAGCAGCAGCAGAGTCAGCCACGTGGATCGTTCCTCCTGCCGCCGCTCGATCAGCTTGGACCGGAGCAGCAGGAGCCCATTGATTATCACGTTCCAAAGCGACGTTCGCCGTCGTACGATTCGGACGAGGAGCTCAACGCCCGACGCCTGGAGCGTGCACGTCAGGTGCGTGAGGCACGCAGACGTAGCACCATCTTGGCCGCTCGTGTCCTTTTGGCACAGTCGCAGCGCCTGAATCCCCGCCTGGTGCGTTCGCTGCCTGGCATTTTGGCCGCTGCAGCGGGACACGGTCGCAATAGCAGTAGTTCCACCAATCAGGGTTTCCAATCCTCCGGCTTTGGCAGCCAGAGTAGCTCCAGTTCGGGCCAAGGCGGTGCGGGTGGCAATCAGGGCGCCGGCAGTGGTGCAGGTTCGCCGGGAGCGGGCGGCGGCGGCGGCGGCTTTGGTGCCGGAGCCGGTGGCGGCGGTGGCATGGGCGGTGGTCGCGACGGACGCGGCAATTACGGACCCAATTCACCGCCCACTGGAGCACTGCCTCCGTTCTACGAGAGCCTGAAGAGTGGCCAACAGAGCACGGCTAGCAACAACACCGGACAGGGTTCCAACGGCAATCATCACTTCAACGGCAATCCGGCAAATTTCCTTTCCATACAGAACGCCGCTGCGGCAGCGTACATCATGTCAGCGGGCTCCGGTTCCGGTGGTGGTGGATCGACGGCAGGTGGTCCTAATGGAGGCGGTGGTGCAAGTGGTGCAGGTGGTGGTGGCAACAGTGGCAGCAACAACAACAACAACAGCAATGGCTACATCAATTGCGCTGCTGGTGGTAATAATGCGGCCAGCAATCTCGATGGTAATAACCTTTTGAACTTCGCCAGTGTTTCTAACTATAACGAGTCCAATTCCAAATTCCATAATCTTCATCATCATCATCTTCACCATCATCATCACAACAACAACAACAACAACAATAATAATAATAATAATAATAACAACAATGGGCACAACACGCCCACATCAATGATGGGTCATCCATTTTATGGTGGAAATCCCTCAGCCTATGGCATTATCCTGAAGGACGAGCCAGATATTGAGTATGATGAGGCCAAAATCGATATTGGCACCTTTGCCCAGAACATCATTCAGGCCACGATGGGCAGCAGCGGTCAATTTAATGCCACCGCCTATGAGGATGCCATCATGTCGGATTTGGCAAGCTCGGGACAGTGTCCGAATGGAGCGGTGGATCCGCTACAGTTTACGGCCACGTTGATGCTCAGCTCGCAGACGGATCACCTGCTGGAGCAGCTATCCGACGCTGTGGATCTGAGCTCCTTCCTGCAGCGCAGCTGTGTGGACGATGAGGTGTCGACTAGTCCGCGTCAGGGTGACTTTGAGCTGGTATCGACGCCCTCGCTGACGCCGGACTCGGTGTCAGTGACGCCCGTAGAGCAGCATGGTGGCTCTGGCGGTGGCTCCAATAGCAATACCGCTCAGCTGGATGCGTTGCACGAGAATCTGCTGACCCAGTTGACGCACAATTTGGCCAGGAATAGCAGCCAGCAGCAGCAGCAGCAACATGTCCAGCAGCAGCAGCAGCACGTGCAACAGCAGCAGCATGTCCAGCATCAGCAACATAATGTGCAGCAGCAACAGCCACCGCCCTCGTATCAGCATGCCACTCGCAACCTGATGATGCAACAGCAGCCGCAGCATGGTGGCTATCAGCAACAGGGCAGCATGTTGTCGCAGCAGCAGCAACAGCAGCAGCAGCAGCTTCTAAACCAGCAGCAGTCGCATCATCAGCAACATGCTGCCTACCAGCAACAGCACAATATGTATGCACAACAGCAGCAGCAGCAACATCACCAACATCAGCAGCAGCAGCAGCAGCATCACTTCCACCACCAACAACAGCAGTCGCAGCAGCATCATTCGCATCACCATGGACATCATGACAACAGCAACATGTCCTTGCCCTCGCCAACGGCAGCAGCTGCTGCAGCGGCGGCGGCTGCTGCTGCTGCGGCCGCTGCTGCAGCTCATCTGCAGCGACCAATGAGCAGCAGCAGCAGCACTGGCGGTTCCGGCAATAGCAGCAATAGCAGTGCCGCCGGTGGCAGCAACAGCAGCAACAGTGGTGCACAATTGATCGATGCCAATGCGGCGGCGGCAGCAGCAGCCGCTTTGCTGGACACCAAGCCACTCATTCAAAGCGTAAGTAGTCCATCTAAGTTACAATCAATCTCAAACCAATCTCAGCAGCGTCAAGAACAGCAACAACAGCAACAGCAACAACAAAAGCAGCAGCAACAGCCACAGCAACAGCAGCAACAACAACAGCAGTTTCAAGATCAGCACAAGCAAATAACATTGATGACAACAACCACCACATACACTGAGTTCGTCGAAATGGTATCCGTGGACTGTGTGATGGTCAAACCCGAATTGCAGCCCGATCCATCGACCGAAGAGTTTATAGTCACAGAGATAGCAGCCGAAGAGGAGCTGCCGGCTAAGGTGGAAGCGTCAACATCAACATCACCACCACCACCACCATTAACAACAACATATACAAAATTGAAGCCACAATCACCGCAAGGAAGAGAGAAGGGCGGCCGGAAGATGCGCGGCGGAAGGGCCAAGGCTGTGGCCTATGGTTCCACCATAATTACAATGATATCCACCCTCAAGCCCTCGCCGGAAGTGCCGGCCACTAAGACCGTGCATCGGACAACGTTGAGATCCTTGGCCTCGGCGTCGGCCGCCTCAGCAGCGGGCCTAATGTCGCCATCGCCCACGGTTTCGGTGTTGAATGAGTGCAAGGTTTTGCAGCGGCGCGTAAGTGAAGAAAAGTCTCGAAAGTTTCCAGAATTTGGATAGTTTTTGGTTAAGCTTTAAACTCCTAGGAATCAGATTTGCCAAGAAATGGCAATTTTTGGGAGTATTTTGCCGGAAAACTATCCAAAAACTGATCACTTACCCGAGCTATGTCTTCAACTTCGTTTTGTATCGTCTATCAACATGTTGCTTGTGTGTGTTTTGTTTGTCCCTCTGTGCTTCGTCGTCGTAGTTTGTTTTTGCTTGTTATATTGTCTAGAATGTGTACATATCCCATCTTGTAGCAATTAATTAACTCGTATATATATTGATTGTATTCAACAGTTGGGCCTGCCGCCAGATCTACAGCTGGAATTTGTTAACGGCGGACATGGCATCAAGAATCCGCTGGCCGTGGAGAATGCTCATGGTGGCCATCACCGTATACGCAACATTGATTGCATTGATGATCTCAGCAAGCATGGCCACCACTCTCAGCAGCAGCAACAGCAACAGCAGCAGCAGCCACATCCACAGCTGGGCTCACCGCAGCAGCAGCAGCAGCAGCAAAGTCTGCAGCAGCAGCAACAATCTCTACAACAGCAGCAATCCCTTCAGCAGCAGCAGCATCATCATCATCACCATCAGCATCATAGCAACAGCAGCGCCAGCAGCAATGCCAGCAGTCATGGCTCCGCGGAGGCTCTATGCCTGGGCTCCTCGAATTCTGGTGGCGGTGGCGGAGGAGCTGCCGATGAGTCGAATGGTAACAACAAGTTCGTCTGCCGTGTGTGCATGAAGACGTTCTCGCTGCAGAGGCTTTTGAATCGGCACATGAAATGCCATTCGGATATCAAGCGTTACCTGTGCACCTTCTGTGGCAAGGGCTTCAATGACACCTTCGACCTCAAGCGGCACACACGCACCCATACGGGTGTGCGGCCCTACAAGTGTAATCTCTGTGAGAAGAGTTTCACGCAGCGTTGTTCGTTGGAATCGCATTGCCAGAAGGTGCACAGCGTGCAGCATCAGTATGCGTATAAGGAGCGCAGGGCCAAGGTGAGCATGGAGAGAGAAGGACTTTCGAGTTTGATTTATAAAACTAACACTTGATATTTTTTTGTTTAACAGATGTACGTGTGCGAGGAGTGCGGCCACACCACCTGTGAACCGGAGGTGCATTATCTGCATTTGAAGAACAACCATCCCTTCTCGCCGGCGCTGCTCAAGTTCTACGACAAGCGACACTTTAAGTTCACCAACTCGCAGTTTGCCAACAATCTGCTCGGTCAGCTGCCCATGCCTGTTCACAATTAGGGGGCATGGAGGAGATAATACGATATGATGGATCAAGGATCAAGGAATAATAACCAACTTTTGTTTTTAAACACAATGTGACTTTGAAGTTTTTTGAAAACTGAAACTGCCGCCGTGGATGGAAAACGGAATGGAATTTTTGGAGATTAATGTATATTTTTCTGCTTTAGCTTGTAAGGCTATTAATAGTTGTTAGTCCTAAGCTATACTCACTCACTCACTCACTTACTTACTTTGCTGTGCAAAAAGACCCTTCACCCTCACCAACAACTACAACAACCACAACAACACACCACACACTTGAACCTTAAGTTTAAAGTTTTGATGATAGCTTGATAGTTTTTCTAGTTAAATCTTGAACTTTTCGTATGATTTTTTTATTTTTTTTTTAGTCAAAAAGTTTATGCTTAGATTTACAAATATATATACATAGATATATATAAATATATATTGAAACTGCTTTGAGCATTAAATATTAATGAATAATGTATTAGTTGTTAAGAGCTACCAAACCGAACAAGCAGCAAACGTTTGCATTTATTTTCTCCCTAACAAAACGAAGAAAAAGGCAAGAAGAAGAAATCCCTTTTGGAATATATACTTTATATATATATAGAAACATACATACGCATAAATATTTATTACAAATCATTGTAAAGAGAGAGGCAAAAACATTCGAATTAACTTTGAACCTAATAATATAGCTATACTCCCTAGATCTATAAGCTATATATTGATCAAAAGAAAAAAACACATGTAAACTAAAGCTGTTTATAAACACTGAAGTCAAAATCATACTTACATATATAAACATTATCATATATCTTATGGAAAAAGAAAAGCAAACAGAACACACGTTAAACTGTGGTGAACAAAAAAAAAGTGAAATGAAAACGAAAAGTGAGCGAGAATATTACAATTAACTTGAATAAATATATATATATATTATCTAAGCATTAAATCGTAGTACTTAAGGCGTAGACCACCAATTGTACTGATCTATAAAGTGAACAAAACGAACATATATTATTTAAGCTTAAGGTTCTTGTAAGTCGAAATAACCTTATGGATTCGAATTTGAGTTTTTGATTTCAGTTTTTTATGATTTTTTCAAATTGATAAAACTCTTGTAATTAATAAGCTGCATTAAAATTGTTCTGTTCTGTTTATTTTTTACATAAGAAAACTTAGTTTAAAGCTGCATTTTTTTTTGTACTTTACTTTTTAATTTGTTGTAAGCAACAACGGGTTTTTTGTGCAATCGCTTGGTGTTGGTTAAATGGAACAATAAGTGTAAGAGAGATATATATATAAAGAGAAAGCAGGATGGAAAATGGGAGGCTGTGCACTGCGGCGCCCAAGCCCACCGCCCGCTGTACAGCCTCCTCTTGGGGGATGGGATTCGCTAAGGATTCCTTCAATCCCTCCCCTCTTGAAGGAAAAAAACAAACCTTAGTTATAACTAGACAACTTTTCACTCTCACAACAACACACACCACACACACACACATATATATAAATATCAGACTAGCACACACACACAAACACAACATTTAACTAGATTTAGTTAGTTAGATTAGGCGAAAATTTCACTCGAATGAAACAAAAAGGAAATTTTGATTTATAAAGAAATCTCATACTTCCATATGAAAAAGTAGACCCTCTTTTTTTTTGTTTTGGTTTTCCAAAACCCATTTTTAACGAATTTTTGCACACCCAAAACGAAAAATTTAACAATAATTAAACCCACACTTGAAGTAAATGAATAAATATATATATATATTTAATATATAAAAAGAAATCTGAAATGAATGCAAGATTTATTTAGTTGTTAGCGAAGCAGTTTTTTTTTAAACTATCCAATATGTATACTATAAATATATATATGAGAAGCGAATTAATTAATAAACAATAAATATGAAAAATAAACGATATGGTTATTGTTTTTATTATGAATTTCTATTCCAGGAAACTAAAAATTTTAATGAAGAATCGAAATATTTTTTACAAAATTAAAAGAATTCTATATCATATAGCTGTCATAGGAATGAATTAATGAACATTAAGTAACTATGATCAGTAAGTAAATATGATCAGTAAGTATGTATGATCTATAATTAACTTTGAGCAATAATTAACTCTGAACACTAAGTAACTATGATCAGTAATTAATTATGATTAGGAAGTATCAATAAACATTAAGTAACTATGATCAGTAAGTTAATATGATCAGTAAGTATCTATGACCAGTAAGTCTGTATGTATAATCAGTTACTAACTTTGAACACTAATAAACAATGACTTGCAACTTTTGTAACACAACACGTATCTAAGACTCGGCTGGCAGCAAGCACTTCGTTCCGGGGATGTTAGAACAAATTGGGAATCATATGCACAAATGTGCGAGATTTGTTTTGGAACAAGAGCAAGCTATTTGAATGAAACTATGGAGTTATTCTTCTATATAATTTTACTAGTATATAAGTTAAGACAATGCGAATCGGTGGACTATATATATACATATATATAGCTGCTATAGGAACAATCGGACTATTTATAGAAAAAATAATTATAACTTTTCCAGTTTTCAACCGATTTTCATTAAATTTGATACATAGCCATTATATATGAATCTAGAATTTTGTGTACAATTTTATGGAAATCGGACTTCTATATTATATAGCTGCCATACAAAAGCAGGCATTACTTTATTGTTTTTTTAATCTAAATATATATATAATTTATATTTTATGAAGTCCTAGTGATCGAATTTCAATCTGTAAGGGTATAGAAACTCCGGCGTGCCGAAGTTAGCTTCCTTTCTTGTTAAACTTTGATTTGTCAAATAAAATGTGGAGGTAAATATTGATTAAAAAATGGTATTATAATTTTAGTCAGAAGCTTAAAAGAATGTGAAGGAGTTATTTCCGACCCTATAAATCATATATATTCTTAATCAGCATGAAAAACTGAATCGATTAAGCCATCTTTGGAAGAAATAATAATGTAAAAATTTTTTCATAATTTTTTAAGGGGTAAAATCGCTAAAGTTGTAAAAAAAAAATCGATAAAAATTTAAATGTTTTTAAATTTTAAATAAAGTATGCAGATTTGTTAACATAAAAAAAACTAACATAGGGCAGCTTTCCGATTTAAAATTACTGTTTTTTTGGCTTAGTTATGAGTTTTTTAAACTTTTTGTTTTATCAAAAAGTTGTCATATAAAAACATAGGTAAAAAATTGATTAAAAAATTGTATTATAATTTTAGTCAAAACCTTAAAATTACGTGAAGGAGCTATTTCCGATCTATAAATCATATATATTCTTGATCAGAATGAGCAGCTGATTCGATCTAGCTTTGTTTGGAAGAAACAGATTTTTTTTAATTTTTTCAGAATTTTTTTAAGGGGTTTTTTCATTAATGATAAAAAATTAAATTTTTTAAAAGTTTAAATTGAGTAGGCAGATTTTTTAACATACAAAAAACTAACATAGGACAGCTTTCCGAATTAAAATTAATGCATTTTTGGTTTAGTTATGAGATTTTTAAATTTTGATTTGTTAAATAAATAAATATTAAATATATTAATATCGATTAAAAGAATGTTAATATTTTATATTTAGTTAAGATACGATCCTATAATTCAATAATAAATTAAAGAAAAGTCAGCTCCATTTTTGGTTTATTTTCAAATATTTTTTATTTTATTTATTTCGCTAGTTTCTTTATGTTTTTGTCCTTCATTTTTTATGTTCAGTGTTTTTTTTAGGGTTTCATTTAGTTTTTACAATTTTTTTGTTCGGATTTTGTTCCATTTTTTTTTGTGTGGATCTTGTTGATTTTATTGTTAGGTTTTTTTTTTCTTTTTGTGATTTGTTTTTATTTATTTTTGTTTTTTTTACATTAATTACTGAAATACACACACAGACACGGAATTACAATAAAAACTAGATTGTTTTTGGTTTCTTTTCGGTTTAATGCATTTCCTCTTCTTCGGTTTTCATTTATGTTTTCCACTTTCCTTCGGTTCCTCCCTGTTATTATCATGAATTTGAATATATGTGTTTTATTTTTATTTTGTTTTTTTTTCGGTTGTTCATTATTTTATCTTTCCATATTTCGAGTAGTTTTTTATTGGCTTTGCTTTTACTACTTCGAGTTTTATTTTTTATTAGTTAAACTAAATTCTTTAAAATTTCCACTATTAATTCAAAACGAAAAAGGAAAAGAAGGGTGGGGGAAAACAGGGAAAGTAACGTTATATGATTTTCGATTTTTCTCTTTTAATTTATTTTTTATTTTTTTGCAAGATGTTATGTATCTTTCTTTAATATGTTGAGCAAATTGCGCCAATTCTTCATTTGTTTTTCTTCTCTTTTAATTTTTTAATGTGTAATTTCCGATTTACATTTATATATATATATATTAGATGCCATACACGCATATAGATATTTTATACAGATAGTTGTATACTTTATCTGATATGAACCAACCACCCGCCCATTGTCGGGGAATTAAATTAAATCGAAATCTGTAAAATAATAATATAAATGAATAAAACAAAATGTTTACTCTGACAAAATATATATATTTTTCATTTGTTTTGTTGGTGTATTTCGTGTGTTAAATTAGAAAGTAAAAGATCCATTAAATGTTTACTATTTAAATGAGAAATTAAAATGGTTAATTAAATTAAGCACTAAGATTAAATCGTTTAAACGTATAGATTAAAATTTAATAATTTTTAATGTACGACATTCTTCCTTTTTTTTTTTGCTTTTGTTGGTTTGTTGTTTTTGTTTTTTTTTTTATACACAAAACTAAGAGTAATAAAAAAATATATAGATATACATACAAAGTGCGTGGATTTTCAACGCATGACGATGAGATGACATAGAACCCATGGACGTGTTGGAAAATTGTTGAAATTTCCCTTAAAAGTCACCAACAGTACTCCTTTTTTTTGTATTTATTTATTATTAAATATTTAAAATGATTGTGCACTTGGCGCGTCCAGGGGCATTATGTCATGGCACCAATAAAAAATAAGAAAACATAAATTAATATATATATATATAAATATATATATATAGTATATATAGCAGAATCAAGAACAAAATAATATTAAACGGACTGGACTTTGTTTCAACTTGCAACATTCAGTTTCCCGCCTTTTAAATCTATTCAAAAATCTCTGCCTCTGCTTGTTTTACACACACATTGATTTAGTAATTTGTTGTAATGATTTATGTATATATATATATTTATATATATATATGATATCTTATGTTTTTTTTCTTGTTGTTTTTATTGTGGTTTCGCTTACATTCAATCTAAACACTAAAAACAGACACATTTCGTTTAATTTTTTGCGCTTGCACTTCCTTTCCTTCCTTCTTATATCTTTTTATTTTTTATGTAAACGTTTAGTTTGGTTTTCATATGTGTTAAAAATGCTTCTAAAAATTGTTTACCATAATCTGTTGTTTTTTTTGTTTCGTTTTCTTCTGTTTTATTGTACACGCTACACACATAATTTCTGGTTTATATTTTAATTGTTTTTTGTGTTTTTTATTTTTAGTTTGCATTTTCAAAAATTTGTTTTTCTTGGTTTTATTTTTCTTTCACATTCATTTAGCTTAGCTTTCTATAGTTTTTTTCTTTTTTATTTATTTTTACTGGGGAGGGGTAGAGGGGGGTTTTTTTGGGGGGGTTTTTGGGGGGATTACATAATACTGAAAATACGACTAGACATTCATAGTGTATAAATACGATTTGTTTAATTTACTTTACCATTTTTTCTGTTATAGATAATTTATTTAAATATATTTATTTGTTTTTATTTGTGTTTATTTATTTATTTATATATATATATATACTTTCGTGGGCTTTATGTTGTTGTTCAGATTGAAATTGTTCGGTTTCGGTTTCGGTTTTCTTCCATTTTTTCCTTAATATTTCTCGAAAATGCTTTAAAAAGTCGTGTTTTGCGTAAAATTTCTGCTTTTTACTTTAATTTTTCCCTTCTCTTTTGTTTATATTTTTTCTGCTTTGCTCCTTCGTCTTCGCTTTAGATCCTTTAACAAATTCGTAACTTAAAAAATTGGCTTTTCTGCTTATTTTGTGCATAACAAATCGATCTCTTCCATTTAAAAATAATTATTTTCCCTTTAGGCTTAGTTACAATTTTTTAATTTTAATTTATTTGCTTTTTCTCTCGATAATATGATTATGTGTTCTTTGTTTTCCTTATTTTTTGTTTTGTATTTTTTGCTTTAATTAAATTTAGATTTGCAAAAGGTTACATACACACAAGGGGAGACACATAGAAATAAGAATTGAATTTGTTCTTTTCTTACACATTTTTTTTAGGTACATTTATGTAAAAAAAAATTATATTTATATATATATTTAAAAACATATATATTTTCAAAAACAAACAACAAAAAACAGACTAAACTGAGCGTTTAATTTCAATTTCAATGTGAAGAAGAATGTTGTGTGTTTTTTGTGTGTTTGTAATTGGACTTTCTTCTTCTTCTCTTTTACTTTCTCCTCCTCTTTGCTTAATATTCATTTAAGTTGTGTGTGTTAGTGTATATATATATATATATATATATATGCCTATAAAGTTTACAATGTTTTTGTTGTTGTTGTATTTTTATTAAATTTACTTTTTTTATTGCAGAAAATTTGGCGCCCAAGCCTTTTAACCGGCCTTGGTTTACACTTAAAAAAATATTTCACTTTAGCTTTCTTCTCCCGTTTCCCCATATCGCGGCGTTACTTCGTCTCTCTCTTCCTTTTATTTTTTTTATTCACGATCTTATTAAAGTTAAGTTGCTTTTTTCGTTTTTGTTTTTTTTGTTTTTGTCAATATAATACAAAAAATTTGTTGTTGTTGTGTGCGCAGTCGTTGAGATTAAATTTCTAAAAATTTAGCTTTGTTGTTGTTGGTTTGTTTGGTTGTTGTTGTTGGTTGTTGGTTGTTGTGGTGCAAAGTTGTTGGGTTTTTCTTGTTGTTGTTAATCATTTCTTGCTTTCTTTCTTTGTTGGTTTTGTTTTCTCCATTTTTTGTTGTTTGGTATATAAAATAGTATTTGTTTTGGATTTTGTTTTAAATCTTACAATATTTCCATTTTGCAAATGTACAAAAATTCACGTATTTTTTTTTTTTTAGTTTTAGTTTTTAGTCAAAAAAGTTCTTATAGGTTTTCTCGTCTCTTTGTATTCTTAACTAAAAAAAATTGTATATATTTTGTTTCTTTTTTTTGGGGAGGGGGGCGTACTTTCCTTACTTGTAATGATTTCACTTCTTGATTTCTCTCAGTGTGTGTTTGTGTGTGGGATGACCTTGAAAAGAGGAGTGTGTCTCTTGCCACCTGTTTTTCTTTTATTTTTTATTTTTGAAGAGATTTCCTGCTCAAACTTAATTGCCAAAAGAAGGGGTCCTTGCTAGGGGGAGGAGTGATCAGGATTGTTCAGGATTGTAATCGGTTATCGCTGGTTATCGATTTCATCAACTGGAAATTTGTACATCGTTCGGAAACGAACCTTAAACTCTTGCGGAAGACAAATCCGTAAATGATTCTTTTCTTTTTCCTTTCTTTTCCCTTTTTCTTCTTGTAAATAAAAACATTTTCTCTTTTGCGCGTGTTTTTCCTTTGAGCTTTTCTATGTGTCTATGTGTGTGTGTGTGTTTGTTGTGTGTTTCGATTATTGTTTTATGATTAACGGCTCTTGTTATAGTTAATTCTTTTTAGTAACAAACAAAATGGCAAGCAACAACAATTATAATTATATATTATTCTTAAAAAAAAAAAAACTCCCTTTGAAGCAAAAAAGCAAAGTAAAATCACGAAAAAAAAATGGATAAGAAAAAATATCTAAACACTTTTCATTTTTAATATTTATCTCTACACGACAGAACAGGAAAAAAAATTGGTTAATTCTTTCAACTACGTTTTACAATTGTTGGCTAACTCGTGTTTTTTTTCTTATTCTTTCTTTTTCGTTATACACGTAATAATTATATTTTCTTTATATATATATATATATTTAATTAATTAATTTATATGGATTCATTACGATGCTGTTAACATTAAATGCTTTTGATAGAAGTTTTGTTCTCATTATGGATTTATTTCCTCCTCCTTCTGCTAAAATTCTCCACTTTCCTTTCCTCTCAATCGTCCATTGATCGATTCCCATACCAGATGGATAATATATTATTATTATTATATGTTTTGTTTTTAGATAGTTTTTAATCTTCGCATTCTTGGCCTCCCCATCGGGAACTCAAAATATATATATATATATATGTATATATATATGAATACACAAAAGATTTGATGTAAATGCAAATTAAAAGTGATTAAAAGTTAATGCTAAAGATCAAGTAATTGTACAGCGGCTATATATAATATATATACTGTATTCTATATATATTATATATTCGTATGCTTATGCAGTTTCGTATGTTAGTGGTAAAGCTAAAGCTAAAGCATGCTCTCTCTTCCAGCTTAAAGTCTACACAGAAATTAGGCTTACGCTTAGCTACAGATTATCTATATATATATATATGTATATAGATATATCTAATTTTAATGCAAATCATAATCATTCGTGTTCGTGTTTTGTTTTCATTTGTTTTGGGACACTTGGGCTTAGCAACTAATTAAGGAAACCACAAAAATTCATATCCAGGGGGGGGGATTCATTCGACCCGCTCGAGCGACGAGAGGTGAGAGGTCAAGGGTCAAGATCCAGTGACAGTAGGAGAGAGATTGCACATTAGAAACTGTTAAACGGTCAAGAGCTGTTATCATCGAGTAACCTAACCGACTCAAAAAAAAAGATATGTAACTACAAACTAAATATGGTATTACAAATAATACAATTACAAAATACAAATAAAAATTAAATTAGGTTAAGGATTCTCGACTGTAAACAAAAGGAAAAATAATAAAAAAAAAAATACTGCGCTTTAGGTAAGTGAAAACAAACGAGACACAGGTTAAGGTTAACTGTTGGTTAAGTGAAAACAAACGAGTTATTACCGATTAAAGCTCGTTGATAAGGACAAGAAACGGAGGTTTTCTCGAGTCTCGGTTAAGGTTAAACCAAAGATTAAAGCATCTCCGGATTTGATCGTTTCGTTTTCACTTGTTTTTTGCATATTTTTGGATTCGATTTCGGAGCCAATACTGAAGGACGCGTTGTTCGCCTCCAAAAGAGGGATCGGGATATATATATAGAGATATACATATATGATGGGCGAGATCTTTCTATATAGAGACAGCACATTGGTATACACATTATTAGTCCGTATAATATTTATATCTATTAAATGTATAATACAATTTTCTCAACGTTATCATCTTTGCCATTAGAAACAGGAACTGAATTTAAAGCCGAAATCGAAATCGAATTTGAAATCGATTATAGTTCAAAGAGATCAAATGCAAATGAAACTATACACACACAACACAACTAAAATTAGGTTCGTCTCGTTCTCGTTACTCGTTACTCGTTACAATGTGCTGAGCGCCATACAGAAAGGTGTCCGGGTTGATATACATATATATATATAAAATATACATCTAAATGATATGTAATACATAATGATAATAATAATAAAAATAAAAATAATCAGGGCTTAAATATTTAAACAATTCGTGTTTCACATCAAGAGTTATACAAGGTAATTTTTCTTTTTCTTCAAAAAGATTTTGTGAGATTTAAAAGTGTGGGGGGGTAAAAAGATAACAGATCAGAGTGAGACAGACACAGAGACACGGAAAGAGAAAAAAAAAAACAGTTAAAAAGAGAGAGAGTGAGTGTGAGAGAGCGAGAGACAGAGATCTCACGAGAGAAACAGAGACAGAGACACACAGTCAGTGAGTGAGTGAGTGAGAGCGAGCAACTACACAACAAACATGGGAGCAGGAAGGTTACACACTGGGAGAAAAGTTCCAACTGAAGCGAATTGGAAAAATTGAAAAATTATATATATTTTACACATTGATTTAGACTTAAGATCACGTTATAAGATCAATCACGAGCGCAACACAGAGAGAGAGAGAGAGAGAGAGAGAAAGATAGAAAATTATCTATATATGTGGGATAAGTATGTACTATATATATATATTGCTAATATATATATATTTCTTGGATGCATCTCAACCTTATCCATGGTTATTTCAAAGTAATTTCACTTGTTCTATACAAATAAACAATTTAAAATTGGACAAAATAAAATAATTTGACTTAAAATATACAAATAAAATCACTTTAAGCTTAAAATTAGTTTAAAAACGTTCAAAAGAACGAAACAAATTGTCAGTTAATTAAAATTTCCCTTGATATTTGCAATTTTGTACTTAAAATGTAAAGTTTTAAAAGCGAAATTAGTTTAAAATAACCATATATACATATTGCATCGTATCCGAGATGTGTAAAATTTGTTGTGAGAGGTGTGCGTGTTTGTGTGTGTTTTAAATGGTTACGGGGGGAATACGGGGGGACATTTATATAATATATACGTGTGTATATAGGCTATGAACTTGGTGGCTGAATAACAACCATCCTTCCATCAGCTCCACATGGCTGCGATAATCCGCCTTCAACTTTAGCTCCTTCTCTGCGGTCTTCTCCTGCTCTCGATGATGATTGTTGCTCCTGCGATGATGATACTGATGATAATCCTGCTCCCGCTCTCTTTCCATTCTCGTAATCACTCAATTGTATATGAAATTGGCCGCATCGCATAGCGCATCGCTGTCATCATCAAATTTGCCGTTCATGGCATAGGAACTGGTGCCGGTGCCATAGACCCATTCCTTCTTAATGAAATCCCCATCGGTGGTCGACGACGATGTCGTATTATGCAGTCCACCCAGCGAACTATGATCCAGCCGAAAGTCATCATCATCGTCCGGATACAGCTGTACGGGTATGCTATCCGGTATCGAATGCGGCTCAAACAAGTTACCATACGGCGGCAGCGAATGATTCAAATCCACATGATGGTCCACCAGATCGCTATCAAAGTTCGATATGCGAAATTTCGAACTTGGTGGCGATTGGGGGGAATGCGGTGCCGCTGAATCCTCAAACATGACCTCCTCCTTGATGAACATATCGTTGGAGTTATCGCCGGAACCGGAGGAATATAGATTTGGTTCCACCTTTATGATGGCTGCTGTGGCCAGGGACGGTGATGATTTCTCATCGTCATCATCGTCATCGAAATGATGATTGTGATGATTATGATGATTATGATGGTGATTGTGATGATGATGCTGCTGCTGATGATGATGCAGGGATTGCTGCTGCTGCTGCTGCTGTTGCGTCTGCTGCTGATCTTCGTCCTCATCTTCATCATCATCCATATCCGCCAGATGACGACGTCGGTGGTGGTTTCGGTGGTTATTACGCTGCTGCGTCACCCGCTGCTGCTGTTGCTGTTGTTGGGTTTGTTGCTGCTGCTGCTGCTGCTGCTGCTGGTGGTGGTTCCTAGTGCTACGTATAATCGTAGAGCCACCTAAAGCTGCCGCCGCCGCTGCCGATGAGGCAATGGATAGTGGCACACCGGTGGCCTTTGATACGAGCACTGTTTGCGAGGAGCACGAGGTCGAGGACGATGATGGCGATTGAGCGGGCGAAACAACTGGCACAGGGATATCAATACAATAAAACTTAGCATAGGAAAATACATCTAGTATTAATATTAATTGAAAACTCACCACCTGTCTGCTGCACTACGCTGGTCAACGCTACTCCGCTGCTGCCGGTGCTGTTGTTATTATTGGTTGAATGATGAATAATTGGCGTCTTTCGTATCAACTGAGAGCCATTGCTGAGATTGCTGCTGCTAGAGGAGGAGGAAATGGTGGTAGAGTTGTTCCCGCTGCCGTTGCTGGTGCCTGCACCGCTTTGGATGACCTGGGCATGCAGCACGGGCGTTGTATCGGAGGTATGTTGCTGCTGCTGGTTGCCCTGTTGCATGTAGTTCTTGATGACAATCGTTCTGGTGGGCGCCGTAACGAGATATTGCTGCTGTTGCTGCTGCACCTGCTGCTGCTGGTGCTGCGTTGCTGGCGAGGAAGAGGAGGAGGAGTGTAGCGGCTGGTGTAGCGAGGCATTCGAGGATTCATTGGATGAATCCTCGCCGGTGGTCAAGCGATTGGTGGTTGCGTTCACAATATGCGAGGAGGAGTTAACCATTACATTGCCGCCGCTGCCATCCTCCTCGTCCCCGCTCATGCCAGACTGTTCGTCCATATCCAACTGATGTTGCTGCTGCTGCAGGTGGTGATGCTGCTGCTGCTGTTGCTGATGATGCAGCTGGTTGCTGGTGCCCGGGCGATCCATCTCATGCGGTGGCTCTAGCTTTACGATTGTCGTCGTTGTGGCTGCCGCTGCCACGGCCGCTGCCGCTGCTGCTGCTGCCGTTCCGCTGTTGCTGCTTGAATTGCTGCTGCTGGAGTTGCTGCTGTTGCTCGAATTACTGCTGTTTGATGCCTTCGATGATGCCGTCGTCGCTGATCCTGCTGCTGCTGCTGCCGCCGCTCCTCCAGGCTGATCCCGCAAATGGACCTGCATGTGCGTCTGGAGCGAGGATTGTGTGTGCAGCTTTTTCTTGCAGATCTTGCACTCGAAGGGAAAGTCTCCTGTGTGCGTTCTGGCATGAATCTTTAGGTTGTAACGCTGCCCGAAACCCTTGCCGCAGACATCGCACCTGGAAAAGGAAGAAATTATATAAAACCGAGAGATTCTGTCACTATTTAATCCACTTACTTGTGCAACTTAACGCCCGAATGCAACTTCGAATGGCCACGGAGCGAGGCGAGGGCACTAAACACCTTGCCGCAGATCTCACAGGTGAGATTCACATTCTCGTTGTGGATTTTCTTGTGCACCTTAAAGTACTCGAAGCTCATAAACTCCTTGTGGCACACCTCGCACTTGTATTTGTGCCGCTCCGACTGTTGGCCAGTATGCACTCGCATATGTTTGATGAAGTTCGGTCGAAAGCGGACAACACGACCGCAGATCTGACACTCGTAGGGCTTGCAACGCAGGCAGTGCTTCTCATAGTTCTTCAACGACTTGAGCACCATGTTGCAGATGGCGCACTTCATGTTGTTGGCATGTCCGCTGCGATGGATGTCGAAGAGCTCCTTGGAATCGAACTTCTCGACGCATTCCACGCACTGGTAACTGGTGGCATTGGTGTTTGTTGTTGTGTTGTTGTTGGTGGTGTTGGTGTTGCTGCTGTTGTTGTTGTTGTTGGTGGTTGTGGAGTTGGAGTTACTGTTGTTATTATTGCTAGAGGAAGAGCTGGATGATGCTGCTGCTGCTGCTGCTGGAGGTTTCACTGGATGGGACTGTTGCTGTTGGGCTTGCTGCTGTTGCTGTTGCTGCTGCGCCTGTTGTTGAGCCTGCTGCTGAGCTTGCTGCTGCTGTTGTTGCTGCGCCAAGGCCAAGGCCAATTGCTGATCCGAAGCCTGCGACTGTTGCTGCTGCTGCTGCTGCTGTTGCACTGGTGCCTGGGTCTGCAGTATCAATTGGGTGGCTGGCATTGCCTGTTGCACCACATTCAGCACCGTCATGGGACTTCGACTGATCACAGCCGTTGCCGGCATACGAACGTATGTTGTGCCGGCTGTCAAACCGCCCACCGCATTGCTAATGTACACAGGTCGCCGTTGCAGCTGGACGAGGGCAGCCTCGGTGACAGGGACAGCCAATCGGTGGGTGGTGCTCACTATACTGCCGGCCGGCAATTGTACCAGCTGTTGCTGGCCGGCAGCAGCAGCTGTTCCTCCTCCTGCTGCTGCTGCTGCTGCTGCTGCTGCTGCACTCCCACCGGAACCGGCACTACTCGTGCTGATTTGATATTCCAACTGGGCATGCTCATCCTCATCCTCATCCTCTTCCTCCTCATCATCTTCATCGGGCATCTCTTCGTCCTCTTCCAGCTCGAGTTTAACGCGCGTGGAGGACAGATGATGATGCTGGACCGTGGTCTCTGGCTCTTCATCGGCCTCCGCTGCCTGGGCCTCCTCCTCGATGTCCTGCAGGTTCTCATCGTTTAGCTCTGGATCCTCTTCCTCATCCTCCTCCTCCTTAATGTCGCTGGCAGCCAAAACTGTGGCTGTGGCAGCCTGATTGCTGCTGCCACTGCTGGTGGTTTGGATGATGATCCGGCGACCGTTGAGGAGATGGTGCTGCTGCTGTTGCTGCTGTTGGAGGAGGATCTGGTTATCCAGATGATTGCTGTTGCTGCTACTGCTGTTGCTGCTGCTATTGTTGGTGTTGCTGTTGTTGCTGTTGTTGTTTGTATTGAAGGAAGCGCTGTTGTTTGTTGTGGTCACAGTGGCTGCTGCTGCGGAAGCTGCTGCGACTGTCGGTGGGTGGTTGTTGCTGTTGCTGCTCTCTAATTTGAGATGATGATGCGACTGCGACTGCGACTGCGACTGCTGCTGTTGCTGGTGAGGATTATGATGATGATGATGATGGGGATGCGAGTGCGAGTGCGTTTGATGATGCGAATGCGAGTGCGAATGCTGATGCGGATCGTCGTCCTGCTCCATGGGAGCGTCTTGCAGTATAAATTCGATCTGTTGCGATAGGGCGCTATCGTTAATGGCAATCAGTCCGTCCATATCCTTAACGCCGGCAGCGGCGCCAACGGCGGCAGCAACGCTGGCAGCGCTCGAAAATAACGAGGGCAGCGCCGCCGACGTAGCGCTGCCGCCGCCGTCGACGTTTGTCGCGCTGCTGGCCATGGCAGCGATATAATATTTATTATATTATATTTATATATATTATATGGTATCCTTTATGCAGTTGTTATCTGTAAAATATAAGAGTGAGAATATGTGTTAGTGTTTTATTGTTAATAGCATTTAAAATGCACCTAAAACTGTGCAATGAAGGGTTTCTCCAACGTTTAAAGGCATACTTTTGGGTACTTTTTAAAATGATTTCGAATCTTCTGAAGGTTTTCATACGTTTTTTAAGCTTAATTACGGTTTTTAACAATTTTTGAACATTTTTCTGTATATACTTGATTTACTCAACAATATTTAACAATTATTTTGGTTAACAATTAAATTTAGACAGCTTTTTGGATCAAAATGAGCCTAAAAGAATGCAATGAAGGGGTTTTCTAGGTTATATGGCATACATTTGGGAAATTTTTAAATGATTTAAAATCTTCTGGAGGTTACAACACATTTTACCAATAATTGATACACTTAATTGAGTTTTCTAAGAATTTTTTAAACATTTTTGAGTATTTACTGAATTTTAAATTATAGTTTACAATTATTTTGATTAGAAATCAAACAATAATACAAATTTTTGTGAAGGAAATCATTTTTCAAGTAAAAATCTTAGAAAATCATCTTAAAAATTTAGTTTTTTGATAATATTCTGTAGTAAATATTACTTATTTACAATCAAGTTCACCTTTTTTAGGTTCTGGGGGCTACAACCACAACTGCAACGATGTAATGTATGGTATTTCC
Organism: Drosophila serrata; assembly: GCF_035046125.1. Classification (NCBI taxonomy): domain Eukaryota; kingdom Metazoa; phylum Arthropoda; class Insecta; order Diptera; family Drosophilidae; genus Drosophila; species Drosophila serrata. The sequence goes on along the minus strand of NW_028257174.1, from coordinate 2,621,315 downwards.
TATCTGAAATATTGATAAAATATTAATTATATTATCACTTTTGTTTAAAAGAGATTTTACTTACATTCTCCAAGATGCTGAAGGGCTACGGCGGAGTTTATTTAGTTTGTATTGCACGGATTTATCTAAAATTGATAAAAAAAAAATAAAGAGAATTACTATTTATTTAAAAAAAGGGGCCTTTATACAAAGGTTTCCTCAGGTATTATTCTTATTGGCTTGATTTCTTATTACTTTATTATTTTTATTAGAACTTTTAAATAGAATAATTCCAATATTCATGGATATTTATCATTAAAGTAAACAAACTAAATTAAATTTGACATTTTAGATAGGGTTATTAATGTTTACAACGATTATTAAGGACAAATCTTGCATGAAACTTATTTATATTGATATTTTATTCTCAATTTCATTCTATTATTTTTAATTTTACTATAAATTTGATTATTTTTGCTACTTACATTTGTTTACGCTGCTTTTCCATTGATTTTAAGTTGTAGATTTTATTTTTGCGGCTTTGTTTCCTTTTGTTTTTTTAAGCAAACTTTTGAAATTTTACCGGCTGCTTCTTACGGTTCTTCTATTGCTCCTCCTTTACTTAATATTATTTTGTTGTTTGTGTTTGTGCCGCTTTTCTGTTTTAGTATTTTAATTTCTCGTCTTCTTTTTTATGTTGCTTCTTGTTGCTGCTTCTTGCGGCTGCTAAGCTTCCTCTTTCTCTCGCTCTTTCGCTTTTCTCCGGCTTTTCGTTTTATTATTTATTTGAATTAAAAACTTCTTTTTGCGTTTTCTTCTTCTACCTTTTGTTAAACTTTGTAGCACTCAAACACACGCACGTTGTTTCTTTCGATTTTGTTTTGTTTTTTCTCTCCTGCCTGGTTTTGCCTTTTGCTTTGCGTTCACATTTGGTTTTTTTGGCTGAACAAAAATTTTCCATTTCCTTGTCATGCGGTTTTTTGCGATTTCCATGCGGCGACGCTGACGTCGCTGGACGACGACGCTGCCGCTGCTGCTGCTGCTGCTGATGTTGTTGTTTTTTGTGTTTGTGCTGCTGCTGCTGCTGCTTCTTCTTCTCCTGTTTCTGCTGCTGCTGCTGCTGTTGTTGTTGTTATTATTATTAATTCCTTACTTGATTTCCACATTTTCTGTTGTTGTTGTGTTGAAAGGAAATATTGTTTGTTTCACATACACACACACACACGCACGCAATCATACACGGACTCACACACGCACACACACACGAACTTGTACATGTGAAGGCGCTGCTGACTTTTCCGTTTTTCTTCTCGCTTTTTGTTATTATTATTTATTGATTCGCTCTCAATTGTCCTCCGTCTCTCCGCTTTGTTGCTTAATTCGTCTATATATTTATATATATGTATATATTTTTGTGCAATTGGTTCTAACTGTAAGATAAATACACACGTTTTTTTGTTATTAACAAAATTTAAATGCGTTTTACGAAATCACACACACACACATGCACACACACAGGAGCTCCCGCACACACACACAAACACTCACAAGAACTAGTTGGAAATAAAAACAAAAATTAATTTTAGCTTTTCCCCCCCACACACAATCGCACAAGTTTTTCACTTTTGCTCCATTTTTCTTTCGTTATTTTTCGGGGGGAAGGAGGCGCGTTTGCCGTCTCCGTCTCCTAGCCGCGCGCTCTCTCTTTCCCTCTCGCTCACACTTTGCTCACATTTTTGACCTTTTTGGTGTGCGTTTTTAATAGTTTTCCTTTTTGCTCGCTCGTTTCGTTGAGTTTTATGATTTTAATTGCCTTGCGCTGCTGCCTTTCTGCACGTTTAACTTATTTACAAATTCTTACAATTATTCGAATAATTTTGATTGGTAAATTTATTTGATTCCTTTTCTTTTTCTTTTTGCGACGCAGCAACAACAACGAACGACGCGACAATTAGCGGCGGCTGCGCTGCTTCTTCTTCCTCTCCTTCACTGCTTCTTCTTCTTCTTCTTCGGCTTCTGCTTTTGCTTGTTCTTCCTCTGCCGATTTTGCTCCCCCGCGAGTAATTTTTTTTCGGCTTTGCTTTGCTTTGCGCAAAAGAGACGGAGTGGGGGAGAGAGAGAGATGGAGAGGAAGGAGGTAGCGCGCTTTCCCTCGCGTTTTTCCACACTTTTGTTGTTGCCGTTTTTTCACACTCACACACGTTCGCTTCGTGAAGCTCTTTTTTTTTGCGCTGTTCTTTCTTCTGTTCAATAATAACAAAAAAAAAATCTACAAACATGTGTGTGTGTGTGAGCGCGCACAGGGTTGCATTCGATGAGCAGTGTTGGTAAACGCACGCCAGAGCGCGCAATTTTCAAAAGTTAATTGGATTTGTAGTGCGAGAAATATAAAAAAAATTGTTCCTTTTCTTTGAGTTCTTGTCCTACTCCCTTTTTTTGTTTTCCTTTGCCTTTGCCTTTCTGCCCTAGCTCACACACACACACACTCTCACAATTTGATTCACACACACACACACATAGCGGCAGGCCCAAAACAAAAATAAAAAAAATCGACAGCAGAGGACGATCAAATTGTGCCAAAAGTTGGAAACATTTAAAAGTGGATTAATGTTTAATGAGCATTTAAAGGGTTTTAACTATCTTTAAAGATTTATACATAAACAAACATTTAAAAATTGTAATATTAATGTTTTCTTTTATATTTTCACGGATATTATATTTGATTTAAAGTTAAAACATTAATAAAATATCAAAATGTTTTTATGCTAATATTTTAAAACATAAAATTAGCTGCAATTAGTTTCCTAAACATAATTATTTTCTACCGATTGGGGCTATTCTTGTGACCTGCATTGTATTTAAAGGACTGCCAGAACTTGGAGCCCAAAAAAACTGAATGGGGCAGAAGGGGACGGGGGTGGGGCGAAGGCAGAGGGAGATGAAAAGAGCTGACCTAACAAGCGGCAGCGGAAATAGGCACAAAAGAAACACACAGAAAGGCAGCGGGAATGAGATGGGGCAAGAGCGTGCGACAGAGACAGGGCGAGCCCCAGTGGTTGAGAGCGTCGTCATGCGAGGAGGTGGAATGGGGGAGAGGGGGGTGCAGGTGGGTTGCACAGGAGAAGGTGGTGGGGGGGTGGGGGAGAAGCCGTTTTATTTCGACAGTTTTCGAATTGCTCGCTCTCTCTCTCTCTCGCTCGCTCGCTCGTTCTCCCTTTTTTCGTGTGCGCTGCTGCTCCTCCTGGAAGAGGCAACAACGGAGAAGAAGGCGAAGGAAGACGAAGAGCAACATCATCACCTTGGAAGAAGAAAATTTTCAGTTGGCCAGAAATATTTTCAAAGGGGGGGGGGGGGGTAACAGGGGGCGGGGAGACGGATGGCTGTTGTGGGCGGTGTTTTGTGGGTGGTTTATTGCTCAGTGATTTTCGCCGGGGGGTTTTTGGGGGTTGAAAACGCACACTCACACACACGCACACTCACTTTAAAAAAAAGGGATAACAAAACAAGGGTTGGGATGCCGCCGTTCCGAATAATGTTTTTAAGGAATATCCGCAGCAGTTCAGAAATCACATCACAGAACAAAACGAAGGCATAAAAAAGAAAAAACAAAATAAAATCCACACACAAAGGCAGCTGGAAACTGGTCTCTCTTTCTCGCTCTCTCTCCCTTTATATATCTCTCTCTCTCGCTCTTGTTTCATCTCACCCACACAAACACACGCGCGAGAAGTGGAGCCTTACAATAAAACAAAAAAAAAAAAAAACAGGGGGGTAACAAAATTGTGTTCACACTTTTATTTAATCCCCGTGCAAAAACATTGAGCCCAAAAATCATAAATTGTTTATATTTTTGGCTGGCGCCGCTCTTTTGCCTTTTTGCTTTGCTTTGCTCTTTCTTTTATTCGCACTTCACGAGCACTCACACACGCACACACACACACACGCACACTTCTGCCGTTTTAATGGATTTTACTCACTTAACATCACATTTTCGTTTGTTGTTGTTTTCAATTATTTGTGTGTGTGTGCAATGCAAATGATTTATCACTGATTTGATGGTTTTTTATTTGTTTTGTTGTGTTTTTATAATGATGGATTGCTTTTTATCGCCCGCAACAAAGTTGCGAATGTTTTTTTTTGATTATTTATTGCCGGACCAGTGTGGCCAGACGCACGTCGACGTCACAATGCCAGAGAAGGCAACATTATCGGTTATTGTATATCGATAGCCAAGTTTCTAATCGATAAGCTTAAAATATTCGCTTTCTGTAAATAAATATCGATGATTTTATATAAACATTTTTTGAACAAAAATCAAAACTTAAAAATCTTATAACTCAGCCAAAAAGGCATTAATTTTTATTCGGAAAGCTGTCCTTTATTAGTTTTTATTATATTTTTAAATCTGCGTACACAATTTAGAATTTCAAAAAAATTAAAATTTTATTATATTTTTTTGACAACTTTAATGATTTTACCCCAGAAAAAAATATGAAAAAAGTTTTAATTTTTTTTTTCCTCTAAAGGTGGCTAGATCGACTTGGCTTTTTATGCTGATCAAGAATATATATGATTTATAGGGTCGGAACTGAGTCCTTTACTAAGTTTTACGCTTCTTACTAAAATTAAAATACCATTTTTTAATCAATATTTACCTATATTTTTATTTGACCTTTTTTTTTCGACGAAAAATTGAATTTTAAAAATCTCATAACTTAGCCAAAAATGTAATAATTTTAATTCGGAAAGCTGACCTATGTTAGTTTTTATCAGGGATTTAAATCTGCATACTAAATTTGTAATTTAAAAAATTTTAAATTTTTTATTATTTTTTTTTTTAATTTTAATGAAAAAACTCCTTACAAAATTTGGAAAAAATTAAAAAAAAAAGTAATTTCTTCCGAACATGTCTAGATCGATTCGGCTGTAAATACTGATCAAGAATATATATGATTTATAGGGTCGGAAATGTCTCATTCACTCTGTAACAATTTTTTAACTGAAATTATAATACTCTGCTAAGAGTATAAAAATAATCTAATATTTAGGCTTGGAATCAGGAAACATTAATTGTATACATTATTAAAGAACTAAGTTACCGGATATATTTATGTTTTTTTTTTAGTTAAGAATAACAAACAAAAATTTCTTAAAGTTATTTGGATCTATTTCACCTTTTGCTGAGTTTAAGGATTTCAAAAAACTGGCATACACGCGCCAACCAAAAATTTCCCTTTCAGAGAGCACAGCTGTGAGAGAGAGAGGAATAGAGCTAGAGAGAAGAAAAGAGCTAGAGAGAGGAAAATAAAGAGAGCATTTTCTCTGCCATTCCAAATTTCACAAAAACTTACAAAACGCCAGATTTTTTTAAAATCTTTAGTTTTATTTTTGTGAAAAAAAAGTTAGTTTATGATTATATTTACAAAACTGTTAGTTTTCTGTTCGTTTCATTTTTTTTTTTATTAAAAACATATAAATATATATAAAATATTCCCAATAATGAGATAAACAAGGCATGAAATAAGAAGAAAACAAGAAAATAAAAATTCAAATTCAAAATTACCAAAAATAGGTAGCCATATTTCCAAAAATGCACTGCTTGGAACTAGTTTGCACTGATTGGAACTACTTCAAACCGCTTACTTTCCTTTGGATCTGCTTAGTTTCCTTAGAAACTGCATTACCGACAGCCGGAAAAGCTAAATGGAAATTAGCTATTTCAAGCCAAGGTGCCAGCACTGCTCATTTTGGAAAAACCTATAAGTAGAGGTGCACGCCGCATTTTTTCTTTTTTGAAATGTTGACGTGACCGCGAGCGGACCGCCGGCGGACAAAAAAAACCAAAAGTGAAAATTTAAACAAAACAATTTCAACGGTGCCGCGTAACAAACCAAAAAATAATAAATAACGTATTTGCCGTGATTTTTTTCCTGCCTTTGTACCAACGCGGCCACAACAACAACAACATGAACAAAGAGGCGGCAGAAAACTAACAACAAATGCAAAGATAAATAAAAGGATAAACGGCAAGAGCGTAAACGTTGTATTATTGTTGTTGTTACGTGAACGTTTACTTATTAATTGATGAATAATAACAACAACTTCGAACCGTTATTCGCCGCGTTCTCTCTTGGTTTGTTTGTTTCGTTTCTTTTATTTTTTCAATTTTTTTCCTGTGCAAAATAATAATAACAACAAATGCAAACCAACAGCAGTGACCAGAGTTAAATAGTTAAATTAACCAAAACCACAACAACGACAACAAAGAGAAGCGTGCTAAACAACATCTAATAAGAATACGAAAAAGCAAGAAGCAAGCAGCAAGCAGCAAAAACAACAACAACGTAAATATATAAAACAGTTAAATTCGCTCTCCTCTTTTACGTTACGTTGCGTTTGTTTTGTTGTCTTTTTATTTTGGAGTTTCTTTCTTGTTTTATTGCTTCTATTATTTGCAAGTTCCTCTTTAAACAAGTGTATTTAGTTGGGCCAATTAGGAATTATTGCTTATTGGAAACGAAGCGGTGCAAAATAATACAATAAAATACAAAAAATAATAATTTAACGTAGCGAGAGTAAGAAGCAGAAAAAGCCGCAACGCTGACGTTGCGAGAGAGCAAGAGAGAGTGTGTGCGTGTGTGAGAGAGAGAGAGCCGTTGTGCATGTGTGTGTGTGTGGTAGTAGAACCTAATAAGTTAACAAAATCCGCTCTCTTTTTTTTCTTTCTTTTTTTTTTGCCTTCTTGTTTTTTTGGGGTAAGGAAGTGCGGCGACAGGGAGAGAGAGAGAGCAAGAGAGAGAGCCGACTTTCATTGATTTTTCCCACTGCCAAAACTTTTTGGACCAAAAGGTGAGCCGGAGAGAGAGAGAGAGAGCGGGAGAGCGTGCATGGTCCAAAGAGAGAGAGAGGCAAAGAGGGCAAAGGGGAAATAAAAAAACTTGTCTCGTCGTGACTGCAATTCATAATTAGATGGCCAACTGCTGCAATTGCAACAACACAAATACAAAATGGAATACAACAACAACAACAGGCCGAAACAAGTTACCCCCCACCACCTCCTTCTCCTCCTCCCACCCCTCCACACCGTTCTCTTTACCGTAACAACCACCAAATTCTGTCGCTCGCTCTCTCCCACTCTCGTTTGTCCTTCTCTCGCGCTCTCCAGCAGCAAAAATAATAAAAAGTTGGGTAAAAAAAAACAGAAATGAAGTAAAGCCAAGAAATAAAGGCAATGCCAGCAAATAACAACAAAAACAATGCGAGAACGTGGGCCAAAATGCGGTGAATATATTCACTCATGTTGGCCAAGACGAAAGCCAATATTCCCTACTATTCACGTGGCATAAAAAAATATAGAAAAATAAATAGATAAATAATTAATAATGAATAGAGACATTATATAAATATTTTTAAAAATTTTCATTGATGATAATATTATTCATTTTAATATTTCTTGTAATTTAAAGCTGTTAGAACTTTCTTAACAATCGAAAATAATTGAAAAACTAAACTGATTTTTGGTACTTTAACTGATTTTGAAACAGTTTTCTTCGATATTATACTCATATTTTATATTCTCATTAAAAGTACAGCGAGTTGTTCTTAAAAAATTATAATAAATTTAAAAAGTAAAAACATAAAACCTTTGTAGATTAATAATAGTAATATATATTATAAATTATAAATTTTGTTATCATTTTTAATCACTTATGTGAAATTTACTGTATAAATAACTTTAAAAATCTGAAATAATTGAAACAATGAGAATATATCGAGATTATCAATTAATTATATCATTAATACATTTTTCTTATATGATTATTATTTTTTAAAAGCAATCCAACTATTATGAATATTTAATCGGTTGTTTGGTCACTTTTATTTTACTATTTATTTAATTATCAATTAAATTTATTAATTCACATAAAAAATGTAAAGAGGTGTTCTATAAAAATAGGAAATAGGAAAAAATGAGGATATTGAATTATTATCGATAAATAAAAGCTTTTTTATAATTTTTATTAAAATGCAAGCCACGAAAATGAATAATTTTGACATTTAGATATTCACGGAATTCTGTAAATATGTGTTTTTAAATTCTTTTAAATTATTATACATTTTAAATTCATTTAAATATTATTTATGTATTTTATTGAAAGGAGTTATTAAAAATTGGCAACAAACATAAACCAAAATTGTTAGTGGTAATGTTTTATTTTTATTTCTTCAATATTTTTTATTTATTTCAAGGAAAGTGAGCTTTTAAATTCATTTTTTGAAGGGAAATACTCCATTTAAAATGTTTCAAGCGGTTTTATTTTACCTCAAACTACATTATTTGGTAAATAAGTTATTAACATTTGTAAATATATAAGTTGTTTGTCAATTTATTAACAAAATAAGGGGCTAAGGTGGCAACAACTGATCTTTCTTTTGATCGAACGCGTGACTTTTTTTTCCCAACTGGCATTGCATCTTTATTTCGTAACGAAATTACCAACTGAGCGTAGAACTCGCTCTCTTCCACTTCCTCTCTCTCTAGCTCTCTTTCTCACCCTCTCTCCCTCTCTCTCTCTGTCTGTCTGACAACAAAAAGCAACAAAAAGTGGTAACAGCTCAGAGCCAAAAAAGCAACACAAAGGCAACAACTCTGAACGCAATGAGACTCGCCGCCTCGTTCTTCCAATTGGAATTGCTGTTGACGTGCAATTAGCAAAGTGGCTCGAAAATCCGTCTAGGCAAAATCGAATTGGAACAAAAATTAACAGATAAGAAGAGAAGTTACCTGGGACTAGGTACAAAAAAAATAAATAAATAAAAAATAAGAGAGTAACTTTAATTGAAAAAATGAAGCAATCGGTGCTCTGCCTCTGTCAACGTCAGCATAGCGGAATTTTTATTTATTTATTTTATTTAACTTTGCCACGCCGGTTTTACTTGTATCTTTAGTTTTTGTTGTTTTAAAATGAATTTTTACGTGTTTAGTAGTGTCATTAGCAATATATAGTGAAGTATTTAGAAAAAATAGAGCCTGCAATTGTAGAAGAATGTTGAGAGTTGTACCCTTCATTTTACCTTTCCTGGGCAAAGATATTTCACATATAATATATTTTAATTGATTAAATAATAAAATTAAGAACAATAAAAATATAGCTTAAACATTTATCTTGATTCAGGGATTTTTTTTATTAAATAGTTAACAATTTTAAAGGTAAACCTTTTAAAAAATAGTACAAAATGAGTTTTAAAAAAGTTCAACACTTTATTTAACTTTCCAACCCATTTAAATCTTTCTAATTAGCCTAAAAAACAAATAATAAAAACAATACAAATATAGTTTCTACTTTTATCGAGTTATAGGTTATTTTTTCATTCAAGAATTCAAAAAAATTATAATAAAAACTAAACAAGTCAAATTGTTTGAGGCTCTATTTAAAAACTCTGGTTCAAAACTCCGCTAAACATCTGAATTGAGTGCGAGAAAGATAGATATAGGAGCTTACTAATTTGTTCTTTAGTTTTTTTTTCACGTTTTTCATACGATTTAATTTTCCGATCGTTCCTATGGCAGCTATATATATGTATATATATAGTCTACCGATTCGTCATGCTCCGACTTATATACCAGTAAAATTATATAGAAGAATAACTCCATAGTTTCATTTAAATAGCTGGCTCTTGTTCCAAAACAAATCTCGCACATCTGTGCTTATGATTCCCAACATGTTCTAACCTCCCCGGAACGAATTGACTGCTGCCGGCCAAGTCTTAGAAATGTGTTGTGTTAAAAAAGTTGCAAGTCATTGTTTATTAGTTTTCAAAGTTAGTTACTGTGCATACATACATACTTAGTGGTCATAGATACTTACTGATCATAGTTAATTACTGATCATAGATACTTGCTGATCAGAGTTACTTACTGATCATAGTTACTTACTTCTGACTGAAATTATAATCCCCTGCAAGGGTATACAAAATACCTATTACAATTTAAAAGAATTTCAAATTTAATATATATTCTTTTAGAAAAACTAAGCACCATAATTACAAATACAAAACACAATTGTTTAACAAAGATATAAGCCAAAGCTGTCTTACAACTTTTCACAGCTGTTTTCCTTTTCATTACTAATCATTACAATTACAAATTTAAAGCACAAAAGTATAGATAAATAATAAAAATATATTATAAAACTGGATTTTGTTGCTTTGAATTTTCTAATCTCTATGAAATTGTATAGCAAAGTCCGTCAAAGAGTTACTTAAAAGCAGCTGGTTTTCTTTAACAACCAAAACCATAATTACCAACTTTGGCTGAATCAGAAGCAGCACACCTTCTTCAGGTGTGTCAGCATTCTATATATCATATATATATATACATATATATATCTGTCTGTCTGTATAAGTATAATAGCCGCTGTTTGTGTTGTGTTTGCCGAGTGTTTAGAGCTGCCCCGACAGTTTTCCCATGGTTTTTCCAACTCTCTGGGGTTAATGCCCAACCCCCCCTCTCTCTTTTACCCCAACTCTTGGCCAGGTCTTATCGCCAGTGCGTGACGAACCGAGAAAACTATAGTTGATATATATATATATAACATTGTGTCTGAATAATAATGAAAATGGTCAACAAATGAAGGTTAAAAATCTGGGCAATGCAAGTTTTTTTTTTTTTTTTTAACTTAACTCGGATTCAGCAGGGTAAAATATAGTATTTATACATGAGAAAAGATATATATATATAAAAGTAACAGTTAAAGCGCAAAAAAAATTATAAATGCACATAAATTCCCTCGACAATTTTCCACTTTTGCTCTGTGGAGCAGCCAAGGAGCGAATGAATAATGGAACGAAAATTTGCTCCATCAAGCACGTGTATGCCGCACTACCCTCTGGTTTTTCCGCTACCCCCTCCCCTTGAGTTTCCACTCCCTATTTTCCATCATTTCCCTAACCCCCCTTCCCCCCTGGAAAACCACTGCCTTTTCCCCCCGTACTTAACCCATGGCAGATCAAACGAATATTTTGAATTTTACTCTGTAGCTGGATTATATGTAAAATACGAATCTAATTTAATTGTTTATGTATTCATTTTAATTTTTGGTAAAACCACGAAAAGGAACAGTGCGTTTCATGGACTTGGTTCAGGGAATTTCATAATAAATAAAGCCTTAAGCCAAAGCTTCAAATTTTTAAGTTTTCAAGATAAATTAAAAGTAAAACTAATTTAAAATTCCTAAAAACCGGTCGCTATAATCCATAAAACTATAGTAACTTTATGTCATTATGGAAATAAAATTGCTTAAATTATCAGAATAATTTAGTTATTAGTAATAGTAATTTATTCGGTGTAATAATTATTGAATAAATCCAAGTTTCGATTACACAATTGGATATTATAACAAAAAATACTTATGATATCGATTGATGGCAGCTAAAAATATCGAATTTAAATAAATTAATCTGTAAGAACAACAAAATTAAACAATTTCAATATTTATAAAATAGATTTGTTAATAATAACTAACAAAGAATTATTTAAAGATTTCTTTTGTATTATATGTATGCATTATAAATAGATTTTAGCTTTAAAAGCAATCGATTATTCTAGAAAACTATCGAAAAAACCGGTCCTCTAAAATATATATATTTTAAAAACAATTCAAAAACAATTTCAAATTGAAAAACCAATGATTAGAACAATGTAAACTTAACCTACGTTCATGAAACGCACTGTAACTAAACAAAAAAAAAATATATATCCGCAGCTCGGAATTATTGCATTCGTACTCATGTACCTATATATTTCTCTTTCTCTCCTTTTTTATGTATGTCACCACCACCAAACCATCACCAACCACACCAAAAAAAAACCACCAAAAACCTAAAAAAAATGAATACCAAAAATACAAACCGTAAATTTTGAAACCCAAAAATTGACAACATAGTGTGCAATTAAATAAAAGATATATATACATAACAAAAGTATTAAATAATGCAAAATTTGATAACAAGTGTCGGCAGCAAATGTTGTTCAATATGAGCAAAAAACGCAGCAGCAGCAGCAACCACAACAACAACAACGAAGCTGCTCTCCAACAACTTCAACAACACCACCACCAACTAAAACAACAACAGCAGCAAAAGCAACAAAAACAACTGCGACAAATTGGAAAAGTGCATATAAAATAAAATTAAAACGAGAAAAAATATATAAAAATAAATCAAAATACGACATACAAAAATCCAGCCAAATTACAAAAGAAAAAAAATTATATAAAGATAAATCTAATAAATAATATAGAAAGTCAACTAATTTTTTTCCTCCCCTCCAATTGCCTGGCAATATCTAATTGTTTATATATATATATATAGCATTACCATCTTCATATATATATATATTTATTATATATGTAAATGTATTATATATTTGTGTATCTGTGTGTGTGTGTATTTTCGTGTGCATTCCATCCATTAATTCTATAACTCAATCTATGTAAAACAAAAATTAACAAAACAAATAAAAAACCAAATAAAAAACCCAACAAAAACACAAAACAATAAATATACAAACAAATACAATTGAATCAAAACCGAAACTACAAACAAATAACTAACAAAAACGCGTCTTGAAAACGCGTTAAAAAATATATATATACAAATATATATTATCGTGAAATCCAACAAAATAATCTAAACAACAAATTGTGCTTCAAAATGGCGGACATCATGCGTCCGCCGTACAGTGAGATCAAACGGCCGGACGAAATCGTCAGAATGACAACCGCCGACAATCTCAAGTTCGCCGTCCTCATCGGCCTCATCGAGGTTGGTCAGGTGACCAATCGGGAGGTGGTCAACACCGTTCTGCACTTGGTAAGTCCAAATTATGATTACTTTCTTTTGAACTGGAAAAAAATATCCCTTTATATACATTTGATCTGAAAATTATACGAAAGAATAGATGTTTTTAAAATTACATTTAAAACTTTCGACAAAATATCGATAAAATCGATTAATCTTTACTAGGGAGTTCTGTTGTGACAACTCTTAAATTGTTTTGATTTTATTTCAACTCCTAGTATGATGACTTTTATAAAAAATGTGGTAAATCGTTGTAATATCTTTATTTTCGATTATTTTCCAAGTGCACAGAGATATTTCGATAGGTTTGTCCGATAAATTATATAAATATAAATATATAAATTTTACCTAAAGTGAGACTTACATAAACTTGTATCTCAAGACAACATTTTATTTAAATTTAAAATAAAAATTTGATTTCTATATTTTGTTGATAAAATATCGATAAAATACCTATAAAATCGATAACTGTATATATTTATCCTTTCCATTACTTGAAAATTTATTTTTCTAGCTCAAAAATATTTAAGCAATGTTACAAAATCTTAATTTCGATAAATTATGGTCTTACCTGTCAATTTGAATAAGAAAAAAATAATCTATCGATTAAACATATCTAAAATTTAATTAGGTTTACCTTCAAGTCCTTTTAAAAATAACAAACACTGACAAACAATATAATTTGTTATCTTGCAACCATATTTTCTACCTTTTTTATGATTTCCCATTGCATTTACTTTGTTTTACATTTCCTAAAGTTACTTAATGGGTTAAGGAGAACAGGGGTTAATGCTGTAATTTGGGTAATTTGATTCTGTTTTTATGTTTTTCTTTATTTTTTTGGCGGTCAACGTTTTTGTGGGTCACAAACATTGAAGTGGGATCACAAGTGATTTGGCCCGACACTTTGTTTGGAACTTATTTAAGCTGGTGGCTTAAGTATGACAGGGGTTTATAAATGTATATTTATATATATATACAAATATATAGATATTCTTATTAATCAGTGCTAAAATTAAATACAAATTATAAACCAATTGAGACATATTTTAGGAAACAAATAAATAGCTATAACTTTACCTTCAATAAATCCAAATAGTAATCCAATATAAAGTAATAAAGTTTATGCTTATTAGCAAAACTTTTTTAAGTATCTAATTACCTTTTTAATTAATGGAATTTTCTCTGTAATTTATCCATCAATTAATGACAGAATAATTAATATTCATGACGGTCGCTTCAAACACCAAATGCCATTTAATTACAAACATCTGCTGCTCGAAATAAAATAAACAACAGATTAAATATTGTACAAATAAAAGCTAAAGTGTTAAAGAGGTGAACAAAAAATATTAAAGGAAAATGAAAATTTCACTTGGAAAAATCTCAACAGCAATTTAAGTCTCTGCTTAGAAAGTAATTTTCCCGGCAAACACACACACACACACACACACACACATTCCCTTTCCCATTAGCAGAAAATTAACATTTCCAGTAAAGCCGCAAATGCAAAGGATGTGGGGGTGGCGCCAGCCAAAAGTGGGTGGGTTTTTCCGGGCAGGGGGTGGTGAAGCTGTGAATGTGGGTGAAAGAAGTAAGAAGTATGCCAAAAATCTCGCCCCCCGACTTGTGCGGCCGTGATTAGGATCAAAAGGCAAGGACTAAGACAATGTCTATGCCACTTGTCTTCTTCTTTGCATTTTCTCTACAGGAACGTCGCTTTTCCTCCTCCCCCAAGAGATTTTTCCGCGGGCCACACAGACAGACACTCGCTCGTATTATTAGGGAACATTATTATTATAACATATTTAAATTTCTGAAGCTTAATGAAAACACGACACCGTCGCTCATCATTACCGCGGAGTTTTTCCCCCTCTCTCTCTCTCTCTTGTGTCTTGTGGAAATGTGGAAAACAGCGAGCGAGTGAGAGCGACAGCGCCAGGTGCCGCTGCCACCGAGTCGGAAAAGTTATCCAAGCTCCCAAAACGGGGGGGAAAAAGCAGCAGCAGCGGAAAAAAAAGAAAAGAAAAACAGCATCATCACCCGATTGAGGGGCCACTTTTTTTTTGGCGTTGGCTCAGCTGAAAATGCGGAAAGTATTTTCACGACGCCTTACACTAAGAAATGTTTCTAGAAATGTTTTAAGGAATTTAGGAAATATACAAACATTAAAAAATCCTTTTTATTTAATTAAACTATCAAAATATGAACATTATAAATCATATTTTTATGCAGCTTGTTTAAATCTTTAGTTTTAAATAAAATATTACTAGACTATTATTAAAGAATTTGGAAAATGTAGAAAAAAATATATATATTATGTATATATATATATTAATTACCTGCTAATTATTTAGGTACACTACCAAAATATAGTTTTTTTTACACATATCATAGATTTTCGTATGTTGCCATAAATGTAATAATCGGTAATTATCGATAAATATCGATACAAACGGAATTATATATTACTACCATAAAAATGATATATATATTTAGGTAAACTATTAAAATATAGTCCTTCTTTTAATAATTGTATGAAATTATGATTAATATTAATTCATTTTTCTAATTCTAATAATTATTGAAAAAATCGATTAACATTTAAGCTAGCTTTTTACAAAGTTA
Organism: Drosophila serrata; assembly: GCF_035046125.1. Lineage (NCBI taxonomy): Eukaryota > Metazoa > Arthropoda > Insecta > Diptera > Drosophilidae > Drosophila > Drosophila serrata. Next base: position 2,605,847 of record NW_028257174.1, on the reverse strand, counting down.
ATCGGCTCAAGCTAAAGATTTGCCTCACTATAGATATAGTTAATATAGATGAAATATTTTAGGGACTTTTAAGAGGTTTTCCTAATTTTTTCAAGTGCAAAAAATACCAGGAAACTTAGGGGGGAACACCTTACAGCAAAAGGGTAGTGGGTCGGTCTGGTGCCTTGTAATAAGAAATTGAAAAGAAATTGAATTGAAGTTCGTCATCCGCTGAACGGCGCCGTCGTCTTCGTCGTCGTCGTTGCCATCGCACTCGAATTGCCGCAGATAAGATAAGCCCACCGACCGGCAGATAAATTGTAGATACAGGTACAGGTACACAGCTAAATATATATATATATACCATGGAGAAATGTGTGCCAAGTTGCTGTATATAGTATAGGTGTACTCTATATGGCCCGATCTGATAAGCGTGAAAAAATGCGTTGACGTGTTCCAATGCCAGCTGCAGACTCGCAACCAAAAGAAAAATATACGAAAAAATGTTCCACGCAGATAATAAAAAACAAAAATAATAATCAAAAAAAAAAACACACACACAAGTGGCGTAGAAAAAAAAATTAATCCCCAAAAAAAAAACCCCTCTTTGAATTCGAAAAAAAAATCAATAGGAACAACGTGGTCGATTAATGATTATGGATATGGATATGGAGATGTTAATGGATGGCAAAATGGAGATAGGGAATAGGAGTGGAAAATATGGATATGGATAGGTTAGATAACAGAAGGAGGAGCAGGTGGAGGAGCCTGGAAGGGACCTGGAACCTATTTCCTGACACTGACACTCTAATGGATGTGATATCCATATCTAACCGATAGCACAGGCTAATGGATGACTAAAAATGGAAAATAATATACATTTTCCAATTAAATATAAATTTTACTTAAAGAAAGCATTATTTCTTATAAAATATTTTATCTAAGTATTGACTTAATATTTCTAGGAAAATGAAATAATCTATCTGTAATCATAAATTAATTTTAAAGATAACAGTTTGAGTTTATAGAATATAATTTCAACTGATATTGTTAAATACTTTTTAAGCTTTTTTTTTTTATCAATTTTTGTTACATTTTTTATCAGTTAAATATGTAAGCTTTATATTTTAATGTTTTAAAACGTTTAAATATTTATACCCTTTCAGGTTATTTTAATTTCAGTCAGAAGCTTAAAACTCATTGAAGGAGTCATTTCCGACCCTATAAAGCATATATATTCTTGATCAGCATCAGCAGGCGATTCGATCTAGCTTTATCTGACAAAAAAATAACATTTTTAATTTTTTTCAATTTTTTTTAGGGGGTTATTCATTAACAAGTTGACAAAAAAAATTGGCAAAAAATTGACTTTTTTAAAACTTTAAATTAAGTATGCAGATTTATTAACCTAACAAAAAGTAACATAGGAAAGCTTTCCGAATTGAAATTAATAAATTTTTGGTAGAGTTATGCGTTTTTTTTTAATTAGAAAAATACGAAAAATTGTCACATAAATAAATAGTTAAAATCCATTAAAAAATGGTATTTTAATTTCAGTCAGAAGCTTAAAACTCATGGAAGGAATCATTTCCGACCCTATAAATCATATATATTCTTGATCAGCATTAATAGCCGGTTCGATTTTGCTTTATCCGACAGAAAAAGAAATTTTTTAATTTTTTCGATATTTTATAAGTGGTTAATCATTAAAAATTCGGCAAAAAAAAATTGTCGAAAAATTGATTTTTCCATAACTTAAAATTAAGTATGCAAATTTATTTACCCAATAAAAACTAACATTGGAAAGCTTTTCGAATTGAAATTAATGAATTTTTGACAGAGTTATGCTTTTTTTACATTTGAATTTTCCAAAAAAATTGTCATATAAAAATAGTTATAATTATTGATTTAAATAATGCGAATATTTTATCTATTTTCAATTCAATCCTATAATTCAATTTCAAACTGATTTTTCAACACTTTCATTGACTTTCATAGTAAACTATAAAGATATGAATACAAATATTTATAATTAAATATGTTTAAAGGCTTTTCGTAAAGTATTGTAAATATATTTTCTTTGTCTTTTTTATATATAATTAAATTTTATAATGTAAATTGTTAACATTTTTTGATATTTTAATTCGGTTAAATATTTAAATTACAAGCTTTCAATACAAATATGAAAAACCTTGTATTTTTTAATAGCTTCTGAAGAGTCCGAATTGTTTTAGTGCCCAAAAAGACAATATCTTGTTTCGCCCCCCTTAAATCGATGTTTCTTGTTTGAAGTTTTCTGGTTTTAAGGACCCCAAAACCATACCAAACTACACCTCAACATAAACCAATCCGTAGTGAACTCGAAAACTCAACTCATTTGGCTCAACTTGAGGGTCACTCGCCATGTTGGCTTAATCGGTCATTGGGCTTGTTATACGGCTCAATTATGCCCGTTTTGCCATGTGGCGCATTTGCTTTTGGCCCTCAACCTCACAGAGCGACCAAACCCAATTCAACCCAACCCCCTTTTGGCCGGCCATCGCCCATCCTTTAGCCATGGAAAGCAACCACCACCCCCTTTTTGGAAAAACCCACCCACCCCGTCGACGTGTCACGTGCACGAGAGGCAAAAGCCTTTTAATCGATTTGCCTGACGCCTTCCTCTCTTTTGCTAGTAAAATAATCGTTTAATGCAAATCGCTTTTTGTTTTAGCCCCTAAAAGTAAGGAAGCACAATTTCTTGCATTTAAGGAATACATAAAAAAAGAAAACAATATATTGTATATAAAAAGAATCCAAAGCATTCAAGAGATTATGACATTACTTTATTTTAATTGAAGACCGGTAGCTAATTGTTTTTCTCTTTTTCTTTTCTATTTTAATTACTTTGAGTTTAAATTTCCCTGAAATTAAATTAAAAAGGTTAGAAAAGAAATTGTTAGAAATTGCTGTGAATGTATTTTTTTTGCAGGTATTTAAAGGATTATCTTTGATTTTCTTTTTTACTAAAAGAGAGAAATATCTAATTAAATTCCTTCTTTGATATATTATTCAAAATAAATGTATTTAAATACTGTTCTCAATAATTCAATATTTATCTTGATTAATTCGATAATTTTCTAGACTGATTTGAAACATTTTCATATCGATTTCTATGAATCTTAACACTGCTCTATTTTTTTTTTTTAATTATATTTTTAGATACGATAAATAATTTTAAAATGTGCCTTATTTATTTTTATATTTTTTTTTGTGTTTTTCAAGATTTATTCCATACTTAAACATATTGATAAGCTACTTATTTTGATTAAATCGATACTTTTCTTTATTAATTCGATACTTCTCTCGATTATTTCATACTTCTTTCGATTAATTCCCAATCGTTGTAATTAATTCAAAACTTGGACAGAAAAACATCAACTAAATGAATAGATATATACTACTATACATATATAAAATATAGATAGATATTATATATATTCTTACCGCCTTTTTCTTTGATCAGATGATCTTTTTTACCAGCCTTAAATTTATTAATAACTCGGGTACATAACGTACATATATACATAAGTTTGCATTTATTATTCTGTGTACTTTTATACTCAAATTTGGTACCATCTGAAAATGTTTGTTTATAAATATTATCTAGAGAAATATTTGCACTCCCATATACGTTTCACAATCAGCAAAAATATGTATGTATGTATATTTATTTTTGCCACATTTAGTTAGTACCTTAACTCGCTTTTTGCAGCACCCCTTTTTCAAGTTCTCTTTCAAATAAATATATAAATATATACAGTATTTCCTTCTTTCTATATAACCCTCTTTTACCTTTCCCTATCATTTTCCCAGCTGATAAAGTCGTTCAGGGAGGAAAGGTAAAATACAAAAAAAAACAAGGGAAATACAACAGAAATAGATGTGGGGTCTATACTAAATAATGTACGAACATACTTTGCTACTTTTACTTAATTTAATTAACGGCCCAGCCAACAACGACAACAACAACAACAATAGCAACATGACTTTGACGTCGACGCCTGTCAGCTGTTCAAGTGTCAGAGAGGAAACAATGAAAATAGGCTTTATATTGTTGGCATCCTGATGAAGGACACACCGCTGCCAGATGGTGGGGGGAGGCAAGGATGGGGGGTGGTATCGAGGCAGAGGTGGTTGGGGTGGTTCATTCGGTGGTTAGACGGTTTCGGGGGATGGATGGAATAGCTTTGGCGGCCGCAAAAATGGCACACAGAAAACAAATTTCTGAATATTAATCAAATTGGAAGTAAATTAATTATAATATTGAAATACCAAAAATATTAAAAAAAAAATAATACTAAAATAAAGTACAACCATTTAAATAATTTATAATAAAATAATACTAAAATAAAATAATTTAAATTATTTTAGATTAATAATTAATAATAATAAAATAATAATAAATAAACTAATAATAATAATAAAAGCATATAAAAATGGATTAAAATTCCTCTATGGTAATATTTTTCTAGATTCTGTAACTCTGAATATTGATTTAATATTCTTTATATAAATTTCATATTCATATTCATATCATATTTTTCTAAATTAATGAAATATTTTTCTAAAGTAATTAAATATTTTTCTCGATTAATTCGATGTATCCCCGATTAATTTGATACTTTTTTTTGATGAAAACAAAACTTCCTTAAATGAAATCGATACTTTTCTATTATTTATAAATTATTTTCTTTAGTGAATGATACTTTTTCTTTTGTTTTTTGATTCGATACTTTTCTAGACTTATTCGATATTTTTCTAGATTCGATAGCTTTAAAGATTGGCTCGATAATTTTCTAGATTGATGTGATAGGTTTCTAGATTGATGTAATATTTTTTTTTAAATGATTTAAATTAAAAATTTAATAATTCTTCTTTATTTTTTAAAAACTAAAATGCATTTCTCTTCGTGTGAATAATAATAGAGAGAGAGAGAGAGAGAGTAGAGAAAGTGAAATGATAAAAGGAGAGAACAAAAGGGAAAAAGAAGAAGGAAAACTTGCCTAGACAACGTGTGGAATGCAAGTGGGTGGAAAAAGAGCAAGGTTGAGGTGTCTCTCTCTTCATATATATATATATAAATATATATATATATTTTTTTATGCCCTCTCTTCTACCCCCTCTTATCAGCCAAAACGAAATGAAACGTCACGAACTTCTTTCTAACAAGAAAAAAAAGAAGAAAGAAAGAAGAACGTAAGTTAACGTTAATACAAAAACAAACACAGGGATGGGCCGCCGCTCTTTCCAGTTTTCCCTATTTTCCCTTCTCCCTCCCCCTAACCCGTCTCGCTCTCTCGCTCTCTCCTTCAACCCTAAATGGAAAATTAAACAACAACAAAATGCTGTGTGTGAGACGGCGCCGCTCTGTCCCTTAGCCGTTTTTGTATTTGCCTTTTTCCTTTTGGCCAAATGCTTCTGTTTTGCCCCGAAAAAACCCTACTCCCCCACCACCCGCCACCCACCTCCCACCTCTTTCTTTCCACACTCTTCAGTCGCTGTTTTACGTACATTTTGCCCTGTTCTGGAATGAAATCGAATCGGTTTTTCGGCTGCTTTCGCGTACTTTCGCCAGCAGCAGCACCTAAAACAGAAACAACAGCTATAAAAACAACAACAAAAGGCACCGAAGAGGAGGCACCCTGTGTGCACAGTGGGCCTAAAACGGGGGATAATGTGGGTAAAAAAAATGAACTAATTTGGGTTAAAAAGTTTATAGGAAAATGTATGAAAATATTAATTCTATTACTTAGTTTTGTTTGAAAATGTATACGAAAATTTATTAACAATTAAATTCTTATAAACGAAGTTTTGTTAAAGAAATTATAACAAAAAATTGTTTTAAATTTAAAGAAATATAAAAAAAATAGTATAAAAATACTAAGCGTTTTTAAAACCCTTAAAAAGGTGTCTAAAAGTTTTAAATGATATCAGGGAAAATGTATAGAAAAACCAAACTAAAAATTTAATTTATCTAAAAATATTTTTAAATATAGAACAAAGGTAAACATATATATGGTTTGCTCAAAAAATCTCTTAGTATTTTAAAATCTTTTAAAAGTATTAAATGATATCCTTAAATAACGAATTCGGGGAAAATGTATCCAAAAACTAAATTTAAATTTTTTCTAAAAAATATTTTTAAATATTTTTTAAATCTATAGAACAAAAGTAAACATATATATGGTTTGGTCAGAAAATCTCTTAGTATTTTAAAACCCTTTAAAAGGTGTCTAAAAATATATAATTATTTCCTTAAGGTAAACGAATTCAAGGAAAATGTTTAAAAAATCAACCCATTTACTTTATTTTTTTATCCAAAAAATTATTCAAAATTTTTTTTTTAAATCTATCGAATAGTAAAAATATTATACAGAATTCTGCAGAAATTAATAGGGTTCTTAAACGCCTTGAAAAAAGTTTTTTAAAACAAGGTTACAAAATCTGTGTAAATTGGTTGTTTTATAAATAAAAATGTATTAACAACATTTTCCACACATGTTTATAGTTTAAAAAATCCAAATAACTTTTGTTCTGTATTTTAGATTTTGTAATTCTTTTTTAATTTTTTTAAAGTACTTTTTTTTTTCGAAAACAAGAGCCTTTCAAAGAGAGCCGCCTTACCCTTAGAGATAGTTTTCTTCAGTTCCTAAAATTTCTCTTCCACTTTCTTTCTTCTTCTCTTTTTTATGGAAAGAAAAACTCCAACTTATTGTTGAGTTATGTAAATGAATTTTTGTGTTGTTGGTGTTGTTGTTTGTGGCCCATGGTGCACAGGACGCATTTAAGATTCACATCCATGAGGAAAACGTGGCCACCGAAGGCGTCTGTGCCACGTGGGCGTGTGGGCGGAGGGGCGGTGGGTGCTGCACACAAAACAGCACAAGGGTGGGGCATACGTATGCGTGTGTGTGTGGGTGGGTTTTTTGGGCGAACAGGGAATGGGAGTGCCAGCGGTTGTGTCAGGGAAGGTGGTTAAGGGTGCGGGGTGCGGGGGGTGCGGCGTATAAAAAAAGGGATTGGGGCGCCAAAAACGAAGACACGACAACCGCAAGAGATTTAACGACCAATAAAGAACAACGCAATGTTATTTAAGGACGAGTCTACGACTGCCGCCAAAAGGGATTCTCTCACTCGCATGCGCTTGTGGCACGTAGCAGGGAAAAGGGGGGAAAGGGGGGAAGGGGTACATCTTCTAGCTACAGGACAACGCGGATATAACGGTTAAAGGACGCACACACACGGGGATCATGGGACCACAGGACAACGGACGTATTATGTGTAACCGGTAGCCATTTCAACGGCCCTCTGATTGCGTTCCTCAACCATTCATTCAGCTGTGCGTTTATATACTCTTCCCCAAAAAGGGTATCAGTATTTTATAGGAAAAAAGTTTTTTGGAATAGTTTTTCCCAAAATTAAGTTCATATATTTTCCAGAATTTTTTTTTTTAATTTATTTTTCATTTATTGTTTTAAAGATTCTTCATAAATTGTTTCCTAGATTGTTTTATATACTGTTTCATATACTCCCATTGATTGTTTTATAGATTGTTTCACAATTTGTTTCATGAATTGTTTCATTAATTGTTTGATACATATTTTTATAGCTTATTTCATAATTTGATTCATAAATTGTTTCATTGATTGTTTAATACATTTTTTTTATAGATTATTTCATAATTTGCTCCATAAATTGTTTCATAGATTGTTTAATAAATTATTTTATAGATTATTTTATAGATTATTTTATAGATTATTTTATAGATTGTTTCGTAGATTGTTTCATAGATTGTTTCATATATTTTTTCATAGATTTTTTCATAAATTGTTTCATTGATTAATATATTATTTCATAGACTGTTTCATAGATTTTTTCATAGACTGTTTCATAGATTGTTTAAAAAAGTATTTTATAGATTTCTTCATAAATTTTTTTTAGATTGTTTCATAGATTGTTTCATAGATTGTTTCATAGATTTTTTCATAAATTGTTTCATATATTATTATATAGATTGTTTCATAAATTGTTTCATATATTATTATATAAATTGTTTCATAAATTGTTTCATAGATTGTTTTATATATTTATTCATAGATTCTTTAATAGTGTTTCATAGATTGTTTCATTGAGTTTCCATAGATTTTTCATAGATTTTGTTATTTATTTATTGTATACATTTTTCATTAAAATTTCACTGATTGATTAATTTTGTATTAATTTTTCATTGATATTTTACAACATTCGAGGTTCTCTATCAATGTTTTAAAGCAAGAGAGCTTTCATTATTAAATTTCACCTCTACAAATGAAACCTTTTCCTTACTTTTTCTATATTTTAAAATACAAAATCCTTTACTTATTTAAATTTCCTTCCCAAAACCTAACCTTTCACCCAACTAATTGAGTATACTTATTTCCGTTGATTCAAGCTAAACTTCCCTTAGTTTTCCCTACGATTTTCCTTCACTTTTCCCTTAGTTTTTCTCCTGCAAAGGGGGATGGTTGGAGGGGGAATGGAGTGGGGTAAGGGTGAGGGTGAGGGGTGCTCGAATCGGAGGCGTGACACATTTATGGGCACATTTTGTAACGCAACGTGGCAAGCTGATGAAAACTTCTGCGGCAGCAACTGTGGAACTTCATTAACGTCATTATCAGTGTGTGGCTCACATTTGGTATTGCGTGCTATGTGTGTGTGTGTGTGTGTGCTGGGTGAGGGAAAATTGAGGAAAAGTCGAGGAAAAATCGAGGAAAAACCTGAAGTAGAAGGAGAAGTGCAGCCAATTGCATCCCCCTGAATCCTAAACAATAAAGACCAGAGGCCAGTTTGTAGACAGACAGCTGATGACATATGTTTTTGATATGATATATATAATATATAATGAAGGATTTGTAATTTATTTAATAAAGGAATGTTTTATTAAATATTTTTTAATATATTGTCTCAAAAAAGTTGCTTTTAAAGTAGATTCTTTATTAGTTTGCACTAGAAAGTGCAGGCTTAATATCTTCTTATATATCTTCTCATATATATATATATATTCATATATATTAAAACCAAACCATTTCCTCTGGCTAATCAAGTTTTATCTTCAAAACTTTGATGGCTGTGATAAGAAACTTTATATATATATGTGTGACAGATAACCCAGAAGATGTTTTCTCCACTTCAGATTTTAATAACATTTTCAAGAAGGGCAAACACGATGGGGGCGGGTTTATTGTGGAGCCGCATTTTTGGGGGTGGCAAATTACGTTGACGACAAATGTCGGCAACAACAAGACGAAAAACAACAAAAACAAGCAAAAGAAAATGAACTGAAAATATCGAAGAAGGAAAATCAATAAAATTCAATAGGAAGGGAAAGCCGGCAATCGGTTTTATGGTCGCTTCGGGTGGCTATATTAGTGATAAAGCTGGACATTTGGTATTGGCGGCAAAAATCTGTTTTAATTTTTTGTTATGTTTTTTTTTTTCTGCTATTGTTTCTGTGCTCCTCATCACCTTTTCATTTTGTTGTTGCCATCTTGTCGCCTTTTATTTATTTATATGGCAAGTATATATATATATATATATATGTATATATCCTCCTGATCCTTGTTCGCTTTCGGTTCCGTAGTTTTTCTTTTTCTTTTTTTCGGGTTTGTTTTTTGTCCCTGCTTATTTATGTATGTTGCACGTGGGTCGGGTTGGAAGGATAATGGACACACCAGGGGCACAACAACAAAAAAATATATATTTAATAGTATTAAAATCTGTAAAAAATCGGGTTGCATTGAAATTGATCTGTAAGGGATTGGAGTACAGGGAATCCCTTTTTTTTTGGATTTTTATTTTAAAGTTAAGGTATTATTTTCTGCGAATTTTTAACTGTAAGTTAAAGCTTTTTCTATGTTGAAATTCGGGGATATTTAAGAGGTATTTTATAGGACATATATTGTAGAAATATATGTATTTAAATAAAAAAAGTTATACAGAAAATTATATAGGATTTTTAACTATTTTATTTCAAACTTAATAATAATTGTTCCTTTTAGTTATTATTCATCTTATAGCTTTAATGCAAGTCCTAGTTTTCCTCAACTTTCCGTAGCATATTTTCCACTTGTTTCCTTTATATTTTTTTCTGCGAATTTTTAACTGTAAGTTAAAGCTTTTTCTATGTTGAAATTCAGGGATATTTAAGACGTATTTTATAGGAAATGTGCTGGAGAAATATATAAATTTTATTAATAGATTTTATATTGGAAGTTGTATACCAATTTCAGGTTTATTTTGTTTCAAACTTGATATTAATGGTTTTTAGTTACTATTTATCTCTATAGCTTTAATGTAAATCCTATTTTTTCCCGACTGATACATATCCTTAGCATATTTTCCACTTGTTTTCTTTATATTTTTTTTCTGTTATATTTATCCCAAAATTGAATCTTAAATTCGACTGCCTGTTTGGGGTCAATATATATTGGACACCTTGACCATCCCCACATTTAACCATTTCCTTTGTTCCTTAATCCGCCTGTCAGCGATTTCTGGCTGTCAAGGGTTTCGGAGGGGGAAAAACAGGGGATTCCTGTAGAGTAACCCTAACTGTAACCGAGACCGAAAACCGATATAGTAACCGAAGCCATACCCCTCCTCTGTGTTGGCCTTATTTCTTATTCCTTCGATTCCAAAAAAAAGGCAACAATAAGGATATATATTTCCCCCTTCCCCACCCCCTCTGAAGGACACTTTTGGGCGCCAAATAAAATTAAGGAATCCTTCTTGGATTTCCGGATCTAAAGAGAAGGAAGGGGGGAATGGAACCAGAAATCGTTTGCGATTATGTAATTGACGGCATTGAGATTGAAAACTATTGAAGCGTGTTTTTGTGTTCTGCTGTTTTTTTCCACTGATTTAATTATTTTTGGATAGAAAAAAAAAGAGAGGAAAAAGAAAAGAAAATTGGGGAAAATGGGAGAATATAATAGGAAATCTCAGGAAGATTTATAAATGGGAAATCCAAGATGTTTATGTCGGTTTAATGCTGTAATTTATCTAGTATTTATTTAATGTTTTGGCATCAAATAAATTATATAATTAAGAGCTTTAAAACAACTCTAATTAGATCCTTTAAGTCCTGGCTTAAATGACACTCAATTTGATTTAAAGATTGGTTTGAGTTATTGCAAATCCTGCGGCATTTAATTGATTGTATAATACTTTCCAATGACATACACGCATCCTGCATTGCGGTCCAAGGACGCCATTAAATATATATATATATATGTATATATCTATATATATCCCAGCAGGTCCTGTGTCTAATGGCGATTTTCTTTTCTTTTCCCATCCCCCTCTTGATGGTTTTTCAAATAAAATGCAAACATAAATGCGAACCGAGGCAGCGGTTTGAGTGCAAATAAAAGCAAAAATCTTGCCAATTGAGTTGAACAGATTCTTCAGCGAAGCTTCTTTTCTTTTTTCCCCTCTGTCTTTCTCTGTTTCTTTCTTTTCTTCTTTTTTTTTTTGGTGGGGAAAATGGTTTTTCCTGAGGGGGGGTGGGAAGGAGAGGAGAGGTTGGAAAAAAAATCCACAGGGGAGCCGTGACTCGACGGATTTTGGCCATTTGCGTTTAGCCAGAATTGCGTTGTCAGGATTTAATGATGACACAAGCAGCCAGATTGAAGAAAAGAAGACTATAGAAATATATATCTAAGTTTTTTTTATAAGATCAGAGCTTAATTTTTAACTTGTAACATACATAAATATATTTCTTAAATTTTTTCTGTAGGATTATAGGTAAAAAATTTTATATTTTCTGCTTATTATTATTCTTTATAGTATTTTCTTATGATTTCTTTGAAACTTAATATTAGTTTCTTATTTTTCCCCTTTTTTGTATTTAATAATATATTGTTTTAAATATTTTATAAATATTTTTATGTCCATTATTATATTTAAATTGTTTTTTCTTCAACTCAATTCTTCTAATTTAATTGCTCCAACATTTTCTATCTCCAACACTTATTTTCTTCAACACTTTCTTTCTCCAACATTTATTTTTCTCCAACACTGTCTTTCTCCAACATTTTCTTTCCGTGTCTTGATTTTCTGCGTTCTATTTTTACTGCACTGCAGATATTTTCATTTTGTTAGCATCTTTCCAGAAGCAAAGCAAATCGAATCAATCATCAAATCGGTGGAGAAAATGGGGGCTGTTTTTCCAACCCCACAACAACACCAACACCACCACCCCTTCTCCTTCCTCCTCTTCAAGTGCAGAATGTTGCATGCATAAATGAATGACATATATTTCACATCTTCGTTGAGGAAAAGTGTCGAAGGAAAAAAGTTGCCATTTTATTTTCTTCCTTTTTTTTCTGTTGCCTTTTCTTTTGTTGGTCAACGCCAAGTGCGGGTGGAAAAGCGTTTGGAAAAGCGGTTGGAGGCCAATCAATATGTTTGCACAAGGGAGTTGGAGGAAGAAAAAAATTGATGTGGGGAAAAGTTAAGGGGGAAAAAGAACACGATTGCAACAGTTGAGGGAAAACACTGGTGAAAGTTAATGCAATAAATTAATTCTGGAACTTGAAGTATTAAATTAATTAGGGGAAGCAGGCAAACTTGTTTTTAAAAGAAAGAAAATGTTGAAATTAAATTAAAGTTCAAGAAAAGCTTCACTAGAATTGTGAGTTTTAGCTTGAATTTTAATTTTAGTTTAAAAATGGTATTTATTACAAACAAAAAATTACCAAAGAAGTTTTTGGACGAGAAGCTTAAGTATTTTCTCTTAAAATCTTTGAATGTAATATACTTTACATTAACTTCATGTTTGGAAACCCAGAAAAATGTATTTATTGTTTTAAGAACAGCCTATTTATTATTATAAAAAATTTAAGAACCGAGAATTTTAAATTGCAGTAGAAGTAGAAAAAGAAGAAGTATTTCCTACTTCAATAAGTGTTACTATTAAAAAATGTAATGCTAAAACCGACAATTTTATTTAACAAATTCAAATTTTAAAAATCTCTTAACTCTGCCAAAAACCAACTAATTTCAGTTCGGAAAGCTTTCCTATGCTAGATTTTATTAGGTTAATAAGTCTGCATACTCATTTTAAAATGTAAAAAAATTAGAATTTTTCTCATTTTTTAAAACAATTTTAGCGATGAAAAATGTTTGAAAAAATTAAAAAAAAAATTTTCCTCCTTGAGATGTCTAGATCGATAGGCTGTTGATGCTGATTAAGAATATATATGATTTATTGGGTCGGAAATGATTCCTTCACTACTTTCCACTTAAATTATTCAATTAATATAGTTTATAAAAATATAAATAAATTAAACATATTCGATAAGAGTAATCTTCACTAGCAGAAAGCCAAATAAAAATCCAAATGATAATCTAAATGAGAGTCCCCTTGAAAATTAAGAAGGATACTTGGGCAGGACCCTATCCTCTCCTCTTCTCTTCTTTTTTCTCTCTCCCTGTTAAAGGACTGTGTCTCATATGGTCGTGTAATGTGATTCATAATTTATATAACTTTAATGAACAACATTAATATGCGAATTATGACAAGCCAAGGGACAGCATCCCACGCTTGCTATATATATATATATATATTTTACCCGACATCCTGGCAGCCAGGACATGCCGCAAGGACCATTGTCCGCCCACATAGTTGGGACAGCTGGCCGAAAAAAAAAAATAATATACTGAAACTGAAAATGAAAATGTAGAGGAAAAGAGACAAAAAAAAGGGGGCGGGAATAAAAGAAAAAACTGAAAATGAAATGAAATGACAAAAAAACCCGACAACACTTTTGGGATAACATTGTAAATTTTATTATGGCCCACAGAAAGGATTGTCCTGGGAGCATGGATAAAGAGTAGGGTTAGGGCAAGGATCAGGGTGGAGCAGAGGGACTTTATCCCCCTCCTGCCTCTTTTTACCCTCGGGGAATTTAGTAACAAAGAAAAAAAAAACTCAACTAATTTGTTGCAAACCAAAATCAAATAAGAGAGAGAGCTACTGCTGCTGCCACCGGGTATATAAAGTATACAAAATAAATTCACTGAAACCCCCAGCTTAGTCGGGGATTACAATAAATGAATGAGAGCAGCAACAGCAGCAGCAGCAGCAGCAGCAGCAACTAAAAATATGCTTAAAACAGACACCAATTAGGCTCAGAAAGACCAGGTAAAAGCCAGTTAAAAACAATTGTTATATATATATATATTTTTTTTTCATAAAACAAAACGTGAAAGTTTTGTCAGTTGCTGTGTTAACCTTTGCCTAATTGAGTCTCTGCAACACAGTCCGCTGACCACGCAAAATATTTATCGGTCGACTTTTCAGCTTTTCCTCCCTGCTGGGTTATAGCTGAATTCAACCAAAGTCGGTCTTTGTTCGCTCTAATAATATCAAAATAAAACCCATAGACAGCTAGTGACCCCGCCGTGTTTTAAAATTGTGGTGGTCGAAATGATAGTACACAGAAAATAAAGAAGTTTAAGACTTGAAATCAATTAATCTATCAAAAGAGTAAATTATATATAAAAGAAATTATTAAATTATTGAACTATATATAAGTTATCATCTAATAAATCTCAATTAATATATTTATATGTTGAATATATCGATATTTTTATTTTCATTATTGTTTTTTTTTTAATAAATTCGGTAAACTTCCGATATAATTTTTGCAATTAAATAATATATCGATAACAGTGAGGCAAAGACTTAGATAATTTCGATATTATAACAAAGCATTGTGATCTTATTTATATAAATATATCGATACTTTATTTTGATAATTTTTCGATACTTGATACTTCATTACTTCATTATATCAATATATCATTATCAATATATTACATATATAAGAAAATATTGGTATTTCATTAATTTAAAATTTAATTATGATATTTTTTCGGTTTGTTCGATATTTTTCTAATGCAAGCTAAGCATTTATTTAGCCCATATATCGATATTTAAATCATGTTTTTAGTTTTGGTCATCAGGATTTAATTTTTTTTTTTGATATCGATATATATTTAAGAACCCGTAAAGTTAAAAACTTTATTTTTCTTTATATTTCTTTTTGTGTATTGGTCAAAAGTTGACTGTCCGATACACACACACACACACGAGTGCATATGTACTCTTTGACAATCAATATATCCGCTGCATGTGCACATCCGTTTGTCAGGACACAACAGGCAACAACAGAAACAGAAACAGGAACAGAAACAGAAGCAGAAGCAGAAACAGGACTAACCTCAAACCTGCAGCCCAAAAGGAAAGGTGTGCTGCTGCTGCTACTGCTCCTGTTGGCCGACTGAATTGTTTGTTTGTTTTTGTATGGCCACGAATGTCCTTCCATTGTGTCCATCAGGACAGGTTTTCGCCTCGCGGGTCCTGCTCTCCCTTGGTCCTCCTCTTTGACACAAACATTGTACCCGCCGCGTTCTGCGGTTGCGACAGAAAGAATTGGAAAGTAAACAAACAATTTTTCAGCCAAGGGGGTTCAGGGAAAGATGCTACTAGAGATGGGGTGATTATATCGAATATATTAATATACAAATTAATGTTTAAAAAGGAGACAATATCGAAAAAATGGGAGCTAAATCTGGGTTAGATATTGTAAGGGATTTGTGTTGAAAAATAAATAGTTATGGGGTAATCTTTAAGAAATATTTATAGGTACATTTAGAGGAAGAAAGCCTTTTAATTATATTTTTAAACCGATTTTATTATAATATGTTATCGATATAAAAGCATTAATATCGATTTTACTTAAGACTTTTAATTCTAAATATCGAAAAACTATCAAAAACTGGGGTATTTAATTAAAGAGCTTAATTAAGAGCTGATTAATATAATGAATTTATGAACTATTTAAAACTATAAATTTTTAACTTTTAATTTATAAATTTTTATACTTTTTTTCACCATTAGGGGTTATGTATAATCCTTAATTAAAGAGAACCTTTCAAACCAACTATATATACTCTTATACCATCAAAAATCAGTTAACTAAACTTTGAGCCTGCTTTTTGCACTTTGTCTCATTATATATTTCAATTTATATATATATATATATATTTTTTTTTTTTTGTGTCATTCCTGATGATAATCTAAGGGTAACTCTTGAACTTTTGCCTCTTTTTCGCGTGCACAGGGATGCGTAATTAATTGCTAAGCTGCATTTTAACAGCGTTTGGTTGCCCTTTGAAGGAGGGGGCGGGGGAGGGGGCGTGTCTATGCGGATGGGCGGTGGCTTGTTAACCCTTTGCTGGCCAACTTATTTACGCCTGGATCCTTTGTCCAGTATCCGGTTAGTTGCCCCAACGCTTCAACATTGTTGTGGTTTTACCTTCTCTTTTTATTTTTGCAACCTTTTGTAATTTTTATTTTTTTCCCCCCCCCTCTATTTTGTATAGAGCTATATGTATATATATATATATAGAAAAAGTGTTGCATTTATCTGGTTTTATGGTGTGGAATAGTTGAAGAAGCCCCAGCTATGTGCATTAAAGTTTTACATTTCTGCATTAAATTAATAGTAATTATATTTAACTATTTTTGTTGATTGCCAAAAGTTGTAGGACATAATAATATTTGTTTCACCCTTTTTTCCTAAAAACCAAATTAATTAAAACTAAAACAAATTACTGCCAGCTACAAAAGCTGCTAAATGCTATATCTAGAAATCCCTAAAAGTAATAATCTCTTAAAAAGCTTTTAATAAAACCTTCAAAAATTTCCTTAAACCTGTCAGACAGGTGAGAAAAGATACCTTATTAAGCTTTAAATTTCATTATTACTTTTCTCTTTGATTTTCTACAAAGTTTTGTTTTGGTTTTTGTTTTCATTACTTTTTTTTTACAACACAGAGTTTTATTAATTATTAATTGCACACCAAAAGTCTGTTGAAGATGTCCGCTAACTGTTGCAAAACTTTGTAGCAATTTGTAGCATAGTTTGTGGCGCTCGACATAGTTTTGAGTGGAGTGCAAGTGTTGGGCATTGTTTTCCTCCTCTCTCTCTCGTTGTGTGTGTGTGTGTGTGTGTGTGTTTGTGTGTTTGGTTGTTTGGTTGTTTTGGTTGTTTGCCAGCTCGTTGTTGTCTAGAGTTTGCCAATTATGCGCCCAAGTAGCTGCTGTTTAAGGAGAGTTTAAGTTTGTAATTTACAAAAAATTACCTCAATTTATGATTTGTTACTCTTAAAATTAAAAGAGTAGAACTTTAAAGAGTTTCGATTTTAAGAAAAACTATATCAGAGTTTATCTAAAGACAATTCTCTTTTTATTTCTGATGAAAATGTTGTATAAGAATCTCTCTTTTTGTTATAAAAAATACTCTCTAAGACCTTCCCTTGATTTAAACATTTTATGAAATTCTAAAGTGAGGACATGTCTTTATTTGTAATACATATTTGTACTTAAAGATTTTGCAAAAACTATAAATTTTGTTGCATATAAAGCCTCATTGGGAAAAAGAATTTTGATTGCCAGTTGTGGGACTGTTGTATGCCCGAAATGTTTGCATATTTGCATATGTGAATAAAGTTGAAGTTGACGAAATTATTGGTAGAAAAAAATTAGCTTATAAACTCTGATAAGATAGTCCTCTTCCATTAACTTCCTTCTGATGATCGTTGATCCTCCACTTAAACAGCTTTACCATAATCATCATCAGGATTGTAGTCATTATCTTTGTCGATCTCAGTCTCATTCTCATTTTCGATCTAGTTACTATTTTGTTCCCTTTGATTGCGTAGATTCTCCTCAGTGTAATCCACAACATGACGATTTCTGCGACTGGCATATTGTCGATGACGTAGATATATCTTAAGTATACCCTTGGCCGTGATAAATGTAATACCGCCGAGCAAAGTGCGATGAAATGTATTCTTCACCGAGTCAAAGAGAATGCGTCCCACAATGGATGAGATGGTGGGCAGTAAAAGGGCACCGCAGAAAATGCGAGCAACTGATGTGGATTCGGATACCAATGGGGGATCGCGATAACTTAGATAGCCATTCTCATCCTGCTGTTCGTTATTATCAGCCTGTTTATAAATCATTACAATATAAATGTATATAGATATATTAGTATTACTCACCATCGTTCGGCGTCCCTGGATCAGATGGAGTATAGCATCATCCCAGCGAATCAAACGACTTACGATCAATCCAATGGGTATAATGGGTAATCCAATCAATAGTAATATTGGATCACTTGATTGCATTAAGGCCATGCCATTATCATGTCCCACAACTTGTAGGAATGTCACAGCACCGAATGTCACGGCTGTCCAATAGAGCCAACACACAATGATTCCAGATGTTAATAATGAACACATACCCGAAATCACTATATCTAGAGCCTCCAAAGCCATACCCAAATGTCCAATCCTTGGATATACAATAATATATTCGGTTTTGCATTGTGGACAGGATACTGTATGAATTCCAGATTCCTGATTACTATTCATCTTCTCATCGATCCAACGATAGAGGCAACTCTGATGTACCCATTTGGTGGTGCCACGGCACTGGCATGGATTTAACCAAGCCGCCAAATGATTATCCTCATCCTCGGTGGCAAAGCATATCCAGCAGCAACGTTCCGGTTCATTTTCATCATTGGTCATTATCATGGCCATTGTTTCGGTATTTGCAGCATCTGTTGCAATTGGTTTTGGTACAATTGCCACAACTGCCACAGTGTGATGCTGATGATGATCATCATCTCCAGTTAAGATATCGCTGCCTTCAACTATATTTGTTATTCCTTCGTCAGTCATGTTTGTGATTTGTCGCAGTTACTAATACTTGGTTTTCTGTTAACTTCTTATTTCTGTCTATATGGAATTGTACCTAATATTGTTTTGCTCCTACAGATGGGAACTACAAAAGTTATGATGTTACAAAATCGACATGACACTGTTGACTAACTCAAAGCTTACTTCGTGTATGTTAAATGTTGAAAAATTTTCATTTTCAAACAACTACTTTGATTTTTGTAAAGAAAGCATACAAGATTTTGTTGATAAATTTGTACTTATGAAGATAAAGTGCAAAAACTTGTAAGTAAGGTTGATTTATGAAAGTTAATTCTATTTCCATTTATTAAAAGTAATAATAAAGACCCCTTTTTGGGGAAATTAGATAGCTTTTATCACTTTTTAGTAAAAAATATTATTTGCTGAGAACAAGCAAATTTGTACTTGAGAATTTTAAGTGCAATTTCTACAATAAATGCACATTTAAATTGTTTACAAATTGTTAGAATCTTAGAAAAAGAAACCTAGTAAGTCTAAAAGATATGATTTATAGAAATAAATTTCTAGAAAAATGCATCACATTTCACTGAATTATTAACCAACAAAAATGATATAAGGGCAACATTTTAGACAGATTTATGTCCATAATAAATGTCACAAATCTTTTCCTATTCTTTGTTTTGTTTTTATTTGTTATTTCGTTGTGCTTAACAAAATAGTCCGGGAATATATGATTTTTATGGATGGGCTTTTTATACAAATCTCATATTCATAAATGGGAAAAATGACAATTTCGTGACTGAAGTGTTGCGTAAGTTTAACCCACATAATAGTCTCTTTTATGCAACTTTTGTTGAGCCAAACTTTGCCCCATCATCTTTCATCTTCATCTATATCTGCTTCATATACATATATATCTGGGGGTGTATATATATATATATTTCCTTTCTCCTTGGATGCTGTTTATTTGCTCTATATGGTTTGGTCCTTTGCCAGCATCTTCTTGTTGTTGCCTTTTCTGCTTTGACGCACTTAAAAAGCAATTTACTCTAATTACATTAAGTAGAAACAGCGGCCAACTTGTGCGTGTGTCAATAAACAAACGGTGAAAGTACTCAAATATATATGCAATATATGCACTGAAGAAAAATGTGGTGGAGATAAAAATTTTAAAAAAATATGTATACATATAATATGAATAAAAATTTTTTGAGAAGAGAAGAAAGCATATACATTCCATTTTATTTAACTAACTTTACCTTAAACTTAAAAAATATTAAACCTTGCTATAATTATTAACAGAGTATTAAAAACAGTGTTTTTTAAATTTTAATTTAGTATTCAATTAAATTTTATTTTTTATAGGTTCCTAAAACTATTTTCTAATAACTCAAGACATCATTTTAGACATTTTCCTAAGCATTCATAATTTTTGGCCAAATTTCATTTAAATTTTTATTTATTTTAGCCAAAACTAATGTTGCTTTTCCCCCTTTTTCTCTTTGTGTATATTATGTGTGCCTCCGGGAGAAAAAAAAAACACAGAAGTGGGAGAAAAAAATATTGCGCTTTTAGACCATAATTACCTGGGAAGTTTCGCCTCGACTTCTTCGTCTTCCTTTTGCCTTCGTCCCGGTCACTTCCGTTTTGCCTTTTGTCCCTGTTGTCCCTCCCGGGAATCTGTGTCCTTCCTCTCTTAGCCCCTCCCCTCCCTTCATTATTACGCATTATTATTACTCGGTCGTCGTCTCATCTTCATCTTTTTGTTTCTTTTGTTGTTTTGGTCTTTCTTTTGTTTTCAGTAAATAAATCAGCGTTGCCCAAGTAACTTTTTTCACACACACTCTGACATGCTGAAGGCGGAAAAAAGATAGGAAAGAGGAAGGGGGGAGAGAGATGGAGAGAGGTAGAGATAGAGGGAAGGATCCCCGAGAAGGATCTCCCGGGGACTTTGACTTTATCTCAGCATTTCCGTTGTTTGTGTCGCCTCTTCTCGCATTGATTGGTTAATTATAACGAGCTTAGCCAACAGCAAGCAGGGATATAAGCTAAGGATAAAGACACTAAGGAAAATATAAACAATTTAAGAGAGAGAAAGAGAGAGAGGGAGAGAGCATATGGTTTAATTACAAAGAGAAGGAAATGTTTGATTAACTCGTAATTATAAAGATATAATTTGTACAAGTACAAAGTTATTTATTGATTTATCAAAATAATATTTTATTTTATCAGCATCCCTGAAACATAAAATATAGAAATCATTTAAGAAAAAAAGTTTAAAAGTATCAAATGATTATTCTTAGGTGCCAAAATTAATGTTAATTTGTTTTTTACAATGTAACATTTTTTTAGAATAATTTTGAACACCTTTTTTGAGGCTTTTACAACTTCTAGTAATTTATGGAACAATATAGAATACTTTCTTAAGGTTCTTCATTCATTGTTCATTCTTTGAATTTATATTTATTGATAACTTTATTTGACAATTTTTTGAGACAAATCAAAACTTAAAAAACTCATAACTCAGCCAAAAAAGCATTAATTTTAATTCGGAAAGCTTTCCCATCTTAGTTTTTAATAGGTTAACAAATCTGCGCACTTAGTTAAAAATGTAAAAAAAATATTTTTGTAATGGTTTTTTTTTTTGTGCAATTTTAATGATATAAAAACGTTGAAAAAATAAAAATTTTATTTTTCTGTCTAAGATGGCTAGATCGATTCGGCTGGTGATGCTGATCAAGAATATATATGATTTATAGGGTCGGAAATGACCCCTTCACTAAGTTTTAAGCTTCTGACTTAAATTATAATACCCTGTTTAAATAATATAAAATGTACCACAATATTTATATTTCTTATAACATTTTATTCACTCTGCATCAAAAAAAAAGAAAAGATAAGAAAACAGCATGAATTTTCCGCTACATATGTTTTAGGGGACTTTGTTCCAATCAAAAAACCAACAAGTTAATCTCTATGCATTCCAAGAAAACAGTTCAACAATCAATAAAGCAAAAAATCCGTTAAAAAAAAATCTATGCAGTTTTCCAACAAATTCGATTGAATCTGAACTTTAATTCGTGTTAAAACCTACCCAAAATTCAGGCTTTTACATCAATGGCACGCACTGTACGTAATCTGCCCTGAAAAGTATGCAACATTTGTTGGGCTTGCAGATTTGATTTGATTTGCTGAAAATTGCCAAAAACTGGGTATTGTATTGGTGTGTGTGTGGGTGTGGATTGAAAAGAAAACTGGCAAATAAATCAAATGAAAATTTGTGTGACATTTTCTTTTCAGCTTTAGTATCTTTTTTTCTCTCTCCTTTTTTTTATATTTCTTTTTTCTTTTTTTGTGCCCACAAGTCATGTAAGCAAGCAGAAAAACAATGCCAGCTGCGCCGCTCCCTATGTGTGTCCTTTTGTATTTATTTAACGTTATTTTCTGTTGTCAAATAAAATACAATGAAAGCTAATTCAATGCGTCACTTCACTTCCCTTATCCTTGGCAAGGAAATTATCCCTAACAACCAAGAACAACACAAAGGCATCCATACACTTCGCCCACACCCCTCGTTGACCTCAAAGCACAGCGAACAAAATGTATTACAAATTCAATTATCAAATATGTTTTAGGCGTTTTTGGCTTCCAGTTACAGAGGCAGAGGCAGCATCAGTAAAAACAACACAAGAAAGAAAATAAAAAAATATATAAATAAACCAAATACTTTTCAGTCAAGGGGAGTGTGTGTTCGTTGTGCTGAGCTCAGCGAATTTTCCCCGAAGGCGGAAACATTCGGAAATGGAAGGAACACATTTTTTTTTGGAAAACATCCGAGGAAATTTTTTAAAAATCTCTTGTCCCCTGTTTATATTTATCTTGAAGGTTTATATTGTTGAGGGATTTTATATTAAAAATTATTAATTTGTTGTTAAAAGAAATTATGAATAAAGAGAGAGTATTTAATAAAATAAAAAAAACCTTACAGTATTTTTAGGATTGCAAATTATTACCAGTAATTTTACGTATTTTAGTATTTATTTTTGTTAGTATTTAAAGTATATTTTCAATCCTGTCAATGGATTTTTATCAGTAGTTATCTTCATGGACTTGAAGATATAAATTATAATGAATATATTATTATTATACTATACTCTATTTAATATATTGTATTGTATTTTATTTCATTTATTTTCTTTATAAAATAATGTATAATCTGAGTTTGCATATTTAAGTACTCCTTCTTATTTGCTTACTAATATTTTATTAAATTTAAAGTCCAAATCAAAACTCCATATTAGCACACATTCACACATAAATCGAATTCCCAGCTTGATTGCAATTTAAAAATCCTGAGGAAAAGAAAAATTTGAAAATGCAATGAACATTAATGTTGTCGCAGCGACAAGTAAAAAAAAAAATGAAAAGGAAAATGTCTAAGCATTCAGCCAGCTCCCTCGGCTTTATTCAATACTATTACAGCTCAGTGGATGCAATCAGCTTTGAATTTCCTCGCTGCTCGCTTTTCACTCCTCCCCTGACTTCACTTACCATGAGAATTTTCCATGTCACCCAGAATTTTCCCCCATGCCTTGGTTATTTCCTTTTTTTTCTGGCAGAGGATAAGCGACATTGAATGGGTCACACGAGTTGGTTGGCGATATTTCAATCTCATAATGCCAACATCGCTGGCAAATGATAATGACTTTGCGGGGGGGTTATCGCGGGGAAAAAGATGGGGAAAACTTTCCCTTTTTCCATTTCCTGTCTTCATTTTTTTTCTGTATTTTTTCGGCTTATGCAAATCAAAGTGTTGTGCAATTTTAATGAGCTGCCAGCCTCCTTCTGCTGCTCC
Organism: Drosophila serrata; assembly: GCF_035046125.1. Lineage (NCBI taxonomy): Eukaryota > Metazoa > Arthropoda > Insecta > Diptera > Drosophilidae > Drosophila > Drosophila serrata. The sequence continues at coordinate 2,582,192 of NW_028257174.1, read as the reverse complement.
TCTTACTTTTCCCCCCAACCACTAAAATGAGAGAGAAAAAAAAAAAAAAACTGCAAACGACGCAGGGAAAAGTTTCCTTTAAGCACACACACACACTTACACACGTAGACGCCCAAACACACACACACACACACATGCAAATGAGCGCCTTAGAATATGCAACGAAATTATTGACTAAAAAAAGAAAAGGCCAAGAAAGGAAAGCTCAACGATTGGCTTTGCCGGTAGGAAAAATATATAAATAATACAGTTAAAAAAGAGGGAAACAAGGCAGAGAATATATTAAATTAAGACTAAAGAATACCCTGTTTAAAAGACTATTAAAAAAGATACTCTATTAAAAGGAAACTCTATTGAAAAGATACAAAGATGTAAAATACTTTAAAAAGTATTTCAAAATTAATATAGTTTAATTAAATTAAATACTATATATATCTCTTACATATACCCCTTTTTTCACATATATCTTTATATATATAAATGTATATGGAGGTATAACAAATGGAAAACAAAAACCGAAACATTGAAAATGACAAGGAGTGTGAAGGGAGAAAAGGACTTGAGCTGGGCAAATTTTTTATGGCAAATCGAAGGCAACCTGCCTGCCTTCCCTCAAAATGTCTATTCTAGTCTTACTTTTTGGCTATCAAAGTGGGCGTGGCAAGTTTAAGTGTGTGAGTGTGTCCCTGTGTGTAAGGATGCCAGGCCAGCAGCGATTTGCATATAAATGATTACGGAAATAAAAAAGGAAGTTGAAAATAGACAGAACTTCTTGTGGCAAGGAAGGGCAAGGTGGGAGAAGGGGGGTGTTAAAAATGGTGAGAGAAGAAAAGTTATACACAAAGGAAAAATTTATATAAAATTTATGTAATGAAATTCAATTAAAAAGAAAGTAACAATCATTACAAAAATCATTAAAAAAACGTATTAAAATTTCATCACGTCATGCTTTGCATATTTTAGGTAAATTTTCTTTTAATAACTTAACATTTTAGGCCTTCAAAGTATAAAATAAATAAAATTTCTTATTAAATAAATAATAGTATATATTTTTTGATCAAAAAAATTATACAATTTAGCTTAAATTTCTAAAATGTAGAGTTTAAATCGAATATAAAGAAGGAAAAAAGGGAAAAAGTTACTGCAAATGTTATCAAAAAACGACTTTAAAATATATTTTAGGAGGATGAAATTTATTTATTTATTTATATATTTTTCTTTCTGTGTATTGTGGCCACCATGACTTGTCGTTGGGCATGCTTTTTGGGGGTTCCATTGCTGCCCTTCGACTTGCCAAGTAAGATGTCATTGCTGGGCACTAAAAATGAAGGAATAAAAAGGGAGGGACAAGGAAGGGGAATGGTGGGGGAAAAGGAAACTAAGGGAGGGAAATCCCCTACCCAATTTGATGTAAGAAGGATGTCTCCTTCCTTCTTCTGGAGAATGGAAGTTGGAACGCATTTCGCTTACATTTTTGCAACATTTTTGCCAAAATATTTGTTGCAATCCAGCCAAGAATAGAACCAGAAATATATACATAATATAAAATCATTATATATATAAATTTATATATAAGAAATATAAAAAAAGAAGAGAAAAGAAGGCGAAATAAAATAATAAGAGGAAAGGCGAAGAAAAATGTGCAAAAGACCAAGAAGATGGAGAGCTCTTTGGCTTAGTTGGACTGCTGCCCGCTGTCCCGCATAAGTATGCTATGGAAATGCTTTGGCATCTGCATGAAATGCAAGGAAAAACCCCGAAAAAAAAAAACAAAAAAAAATAAAATAATAAAACCGAATAAAATTTAAATGTTCTTGGTCAAGAGAGAGGAGAGGTAGCAAATTAAGGCAAATTTAAGAAATTAAATAAGCCAGAAAATGTGAGCTTTAAATTAGCATTTCTGAAAGTTTGGGGAAGGAAATTAAGTGCATTTATAACATGGAGAATATAAAGAAAATATAAAGAAGGAATATAGGGGAAAAAGAAAGTGCTAATTTTATTTAAAAAGGAGAATTGTAAAATATATTTAAAGAGGAAGGCAAATAGTTTTTATTTAAAGTTTTAAATTATTTTAATAAATAAAGAAATAAGTCTAGAAAACAAATTGAATTTCAGGTAATTAAAACTTAAAGTTTCATATATGTTTTGGAGGCATTTATCATATAATAATAATTATTAATATATACAAATTAATAAATTATAATTAATACACAATAATTAATCCACACTAATCAATAAAAAATATTATAAATCTATCAATTAATATTCTTCTTAACAATTTGTCCTCTTTAATTCTTTTTATAAAACCTTCCAGAGATATATAAATTCCAAAATAAATATTTATTTTGATCCCATTAGTATTATCCCATAATCTCGGGGCAAAATTTTGCTTTTCAAATTTGTTGCATAAGTTTCGTATGCAAAAAAGAAAAGAAAACAAAAAAACAGAGCCGATTTAGCCAATGGCCCCAAAAATAAATCATACGCCCCGTGTTACGTTTTGGGCTTTGATTTACTTACCTTTTCCTGCCATCATCCATGCTCCTCATCTCCCATCCATTCCAGCACTCCATCTCTCTCCATCTCTCTCTTCGTCCTCCTAATCCTCCTATGAGCTAAACAAAAGCGTAACAAAATAGGCAGAGGACAACAAAAGCAACAAGCAACAAAGGACACGAAAAGGACTCGCAGAAGGTGGAGAAATAAAGCTGGGCAAAGCAAAACAAAACAAAGACACGAAATGACATTGATGAACGATGCCCGAAATGATAGATTGATGGATTGATAGATGAAGCCACGTGCTCTCTGTGTCTGTGTGTGATTGAATGAATGACTGAGCCAATCTCTAGTTTTCCTCGCCGCTTTCCCTTTACCTCGCCCTTCCCCCCACTCCCCCACCCTCTGTCCATTTGGAAACTTCTTGAATTGATAATGAGCAACTACGTCTCGCCTTAATTAATTTCTGCGCCACGCCCACTAATTAAACTTTTCTTTTTCAGAGAGGGAGAGAAAGAGGGGGAAAGGGTGAGAGAAAGAGAGGGGTAGAGAGGGGGAAAGAGGAGGGGGGGATTGAGAGCGAGAGGTGAAAAACTTTGAAAACTTTAACTAATTTCAAATGTGGCCAATACACGGAAGTTACAAATTTAGGGATATTTTAATGATTTAGGTTTTAGTTTTAAAATAATATAAATACACTTTAATATAAATAAAATTTTATATATATATAAAAAAAAGAAAATAATATAAATTCAATTTAATGTAAACTCAATTTAATAAACTCCTTTTTAATATAAAAACAATTGTTTAAAAATACACCTTAATAAAAAAGCAAACTAAATACAATTTAATATAAATATATATTTAAAATGATATAATATAATGTTATTTATAAATCCAATTTTTAGATGTTCTTTACTTGAATTTCTTTTTTTTTTTATACCTTTCCAAGGGTATTATAATTTTAGTCTGAAGCATAAAACACAGTGAAGGAGTCATTTCCGACCCTACAAATCATATATATTCTTGATCAGCATCAAGAGCCGAGTCGATCTAGCTATCTTTGGCAGACAAAAAATAAATTCAAATTTTTTCATAATTTTATAATGGGTTATTTCATTAAAATTGTCAACAAAAATTTGGCAAAAATTTTGAATTTTTTAAAGTATTAAATTGAGTATGCAGATTTTTTAACCTAACAAATACTAACATGGGAAAGCTTTCCGAATTAAGATTAATGCATTTTTAGCTTAGTTATGATTGATTGATTGATTTAATATTGGAACCATTGATCCTATGGGTAACTTCAAGGATATTCAAACTTCGGTGTCTTAAAGTTAGCTTCTTTTCTTATTACTTATAAACATCTGTTTTCTAAACAAAAATACAATTTAAGAAAATATTTTCTTGTACATTTTGTTAAAATTCTATTTTTAAATATTTTACATTTATATTTTTCTGTTGCTCTTTATTTGTTTTTTCTTTTGCTTTCTACTCTTTGTGTTTCCTTTGTTGTTTCTTTATCTTTTCTGTTTTCTTTCTTTGTTTTTATAGTTGTTTCATATTTTTTTAATAATTCTAATTTCTTTATTAATTGATTAAGTAGGATTGTTTTTTAGTGGGTTTTAATTCTCAATGTTTTTAAAATCTTCTCAAAATTAAATCAAATTTCAATGTAGTATATTTTTCGTTTATTTTTTTTAATAAATAGTCTCGTAAAACCCTATTATTTTTGTTGAGTGCACTGGCATGCGATGAAGGTGACGATTGACTAACTGACGTATTGCTGGAAACAACAGCATCCACAACTGGCCTCCGACCGGGCAAAAGTTTTAATTACCAAGCAACAGGAAGGGGGCGAGCGTGGAGGTCCTTGCCAAGCCGGAGTCCTGCCACAGCCAGCGTCTTTCAATTACACTGGACTAACCAGGCCCGAGGGCGTCCCGATACAACACAGAGAAAAAAAGAAAATAAAACAAGAACAACACACACACACACAAAAAAACAGAAAACAGAAGGCCATCGGACCGATAGAAAACCGAAGGAAAGCCACAGGACCAGACGAAGCCCAGTTGTTTTTAATGTGGCCGCAAAAAACTTATTGTGCCCGCTCCCGCAGGACTTTGACTCCGGCCCTGTCTCCGGTCCCATCTCCGGCTTCGGCTTCTCTGACTCATTTTCGACCACCCACAAAGGTGCAACACTCGCACAACAAAAAAACGTGCAATAAAAAACGAAAACAAAAAAAAAAAGCGAGCCGGAAAAAGGCGAGAAAAACAAAGTTTATTTGAGTCGAATTGCGGTGTGGTGTTCGTATGGCAAATGGTAAAGGACATTCAGGTTATCCTGGAAAGGGGGAAATTAATAAACAAAGAAATGAAAGGTATAAAAAGCATAAAAAAAGGAGCTAACTTGAGTTAAATCAAGTCTTAAAATAACATTTTAAAGGATATTCAAATAATATATAAAACTACAAGTAAAGAAGTTGCAATCATGCCTTAGAAAATATTATTTAATTGAGATTAAATTAGTTTCCGGACAGTTCCAAGTCCTGTATTCCTGTATACCCTGGCATATCCTTTCGTCCTGGCAGATTTATAGCCCACGGCTCTGGATGCTTAGAGAAAAAGTGAGAGAAAGAGACCAAAGGTGTGGGAATGAGAGGTGGACTGCCAAAGTCCAAAGTTATTTGCCAAGCCAAGGCAAGCGCATGAATTCAAAATGAAGCGCAAACTGCCCGACCACGCCCCCTTTTCCACCACTCAATTTTCCAAGCGTCCCCCCGCCCAGCTCAGTTTTTCGTCTCCCCTGCAGAAAATTCACTATTCTTTGGGGCTGTGCAACATTTTTATTTGCGCTAAATTAGCCAGAGTCCAAAAAGAAGGCACTGTCAATGCACAGAGAAAAAAAAGAGGGCAATATATATATAAAAAGAAGTACATTTAATTTTAAATGATTATTATATATTTTTATATAAAATGAAAAGGATATTTTGATGTATACCTTTTTATTTATTTGTATATTAATATAATTTTATTTATCTGTATATTAATATAATTTTATTTATTTGTATATTAATATAATTTTATTTTATTTTGGTTTCTTAATTTTATTTATGTATTTTATGTGTATTATGTTTTTATACCCCTTGAAGGGTTATATAATTTCACTCAGATCCATGAAACTAAGTGAAGGAGTCTTTTCCCACCCTATAAATCATATATATTCTTGATCAGCATCATCAGACGAGTCGATCTAGTCATCTCCAGCTAAAAACAAAAATTTTTAATTTTTTAACATTTTTTTAAGGAGTTTCATCGTTAAAATTGTCAAAAATTGGACAAAAAAAAATAATTTTTTAATTTTCTTAATTGAGTATGCAGATTTGTTAAGCTAACAAAAACTAACATGGAAAAGCTTTCCGAATTGATATTAATCCCTTTTTGACTTAGTTATGAAATTTTAATACTTCGATTTGTCTAAAAGAATGTGCATATAAAACTGATTTAAAAAATGCGAATATTTTTATAATTTAATTTTTATTTTTATTTATTTTTCTGATTTCCGATTTAATAAACTTTAGAAAAGTGCTTTAATGTAGTTGTTTTTTTAGTACAACATTATGTTTTCAGAATGAATGGTTATTTTTTTAAGGACTGCTAGAGCTGAGACTCAATATTAAGTTGCTAATAATAATTGCTTAAAAAATTAGCCTTTTGACCTTTTTCTATATGTATTTTTCTCAGTGCAATCCAAGCCAGAGGCAGTCGCTGCTCAAAATTCAATATCCACGTGGGGTTTGGGGGTTAAGTGTGGAGCGTGAATCCTCGCTGAATCATAAGCTCCACTGCCACTTCAGTCTTCACACACTTAAGCACACCCAAAACACACACACCCAAGCCACACACACACACGTGTAGAGACAGAGGTTTCCAGAAGAAAAAGCAGAAAAAATAAAAGAGAAAAGTGAAAAAAGCAACTGTTTTTTTTTTTTTTTTGAAAAGTTTCCTCGGCCGAAAAGTCGAGACAGCAAATTGGAAATTTTATGCCATAGTTTCGACACTCCCCCTTGACTTTTGCTGTCTTTTTATTATATTTTTTCCTACCATCTCATTTTTTTTTTTGAGGATATTTTTTATTTTTTATTTGTTGCTTTTCTCGTAAAACAGACTACGTGATGGGAAACGAAGAAGGGATCGGTCAGTTCTAAGTTTTATTTTATGAGTGTGTGTGGGGGGACTTAGAATGCATTTGCACGAGTGGCATTCCACTTGAGCAATTGTAGAAATTCGGTATCAGGAAGACTTTCTTTATAAGGAATACATTTTACATATATTTTTCAATTTAATATTAGAGAAAGCTAGCTTAAAATATCTTTGGGAATAGTAAACCTTTTCTAATTAATTGTTAAAGCTTAATGCTATGCATTTACTTATTTGTTTGGCTGCAGTTTTTTCTAACTCTTCAAACTTAATTTTATTGAAATGTTCTTCTTACCTCAATTGTCTCTACCTTTTCTATATCCTTGACTATATCTCTTTTCCCTCGATTTATTCAAGTGTCGCCTGTAGAAGTTTTTCCATTTCTTTTTCCTACTTCGTATCTTTCTTTCTTTCCTTTTTTTTCGGGAAATGGGAAAAGGGGACTTGACAAGTTTCCGTGGGTCGAAAAGTTTTGGCTTGATTTGAGGCTTGCTTGGATTATGGATTATTTATTCATTCATAAATTATTTAAAATGCCTTCAATCCACGAATGCAGAAAAAAAAAATAAATAAAGGTTCCACGAAGCTTAAAGTTTCGGCTAAAGGGGATGAAAGAAAGTCTTGCTGGTTATAGAACCTGTTGCTAAAATATTTAAAATGTCGCACAAAGGTGTTCCTTAAATATTCCATGAAACTTTCTTTTGGGTTTTATATTTATGAGTAACTGGGGAGAGCCGGAGGAGTAGGAGAAATGAGCTGACCAGAAGTCATTAGGCAGCCAAAAAACTCCTTCGTGTATATTTACCTGAACTTTAGCTTGTCCTCTTGTTTTTATTGTTTTGTTGCAAGGACTTTGATGTCCTTGTCCAGGCTAGTTTTTAAATAATAAATTGCTTTTTGAAGCTTGTTCCTGGGTTGTGTTGTGCAACCATCTCACAACCTTCTGGCCGGCCATCAAATTTCATTAAGAATTTAAATCAAGTTTGACCTCTGGCTTGGCACCTCATCTCGCTTGATCAGGCCAGGTGCTGCTGTAAAAAGTGTGTGTTGTGTTGTAGAGTGTTGCTTTTTATGTGTGCTAATTTATTTTGGTTGGATTTTGGGTGCAAGTCTTTAAGTTTTTGGTTGTGAAAGTTTATGATTTAGTACTACAAAGAACTTGGGAACACTTTCAGCTTGAGATGGTTAAATTTAATTACCTCTTTTGTAGAAAACTTGGTGAAATTTTTCACTTAAAGCTGGCTGGTCAATATACCATTACATAATGTTGAAATAACTTTCCGCAGTTACGCTCCCACAAAGGAGGACACATATACATAAACTCACTCCTAAAACCAACTCCTAACCAACCAACCAATATAATCCCTTTTTACGGATCCACATTTACGTACGTTTGGCTAATTGAGTGACTACATGGCTAACTTTTGTTGCCCAACTTTTCTCTGTGCGTTTATTGTTATGCAACGAGAAGTGAACCAAAAAAGTTGTGGCTCTGTAATTGAAAATATGTTTGCATGGAGTCAAGAGAGAGAGAACGAGGCGAGTCGAGGCGACTCAATTCATTCAGTTCGCAAGCCATGCTGGTTTCCCTTCCCCTGTTTTCCCAATAGCGTTGCCAACTTTCCACCATCTTGCCAACTCATTTGAAGCCCTGCAGCATGGCAATTGCTTGTACAGCGTGGTTATATTGAACATTCCGAAATACAAGGGGGTCCATCGTCCACAGTCCATGGGCGTAGTGGGTGGGTGGAATTTGCCAAAGGCTATGGAAAGGGGGGCAATAACAGCCGCAGCAATGAATGTTGAACTGCAGGATCTCTCTTCAATACACTTGGAAAATATAAAAAAAGATTTATTTACCATTATTATAAATTCTTTGAAAGTATACAAGGCACTTAAAAAATATCACAAAAAATTATGTAAAGAAGAGCCGAACTATTTATATAAATAACAATTCAAAAACTTTTATTTATATTTTATGTTTATAGTAAAATTATCCCATTAGTAGTCCTTTAAAATACTTCAAAATATAGACCTTAAAAAGCACTTGGGAATTATAAGAGCATGTGCATTTAAAATAAACTTTGGAAAATTGTCTTTTGAATTCTAAACTTATGTTTCAAATATTTAATAAAATATTATAATATAATTATGGATATTTTAATGAAGATCTTGTGAATTATAAGCACATTTGCAGATAAAATATATTATCAAACATGTACTTGAGAATTATAAGAACAAGCTTAGAAAAAAATAGATCTTTATGAAGTTTTACCTTTTGTTGAATGCTTAAATGTAAACCCAAAATAATTACTTTCGAATTTTAAGCACTTCTCCTGTCCAAATATAATATATTATATATTATACAAATTTTCATGAAATGCATTAATTCTTTGAGTGTAAAACTCCTTTCCCATCAACAATCCAGCCATGCATATGACAAAAGTTATGGCATGCAGCTTTTGGCCGAAAGGAACGGAACTTGAAGAGGCTTCGGCTCCTGAGTCCTTGGTCAAAAACAAAACTTTGATTTGCACTCAAATGGCCCCCCCCCCCATCCATACCAGTTCCCTTATCCTTATAACCAGCTAGCCCCCATACCATTGTCCCAGGTTCCCGGTATCGCCGGGAAAACTGTGGGGATGCAAGGAAGTTCTATTTGCGCTTTGTGGTTAGTTAGCTATGCGTATACAGTGCTTCCCCAAAAACCTTGTTGCGGAAGGAAGTGCTGAAAGGGGTGTGGAACGTGGCGGCGAAAAAGGGAAGGGGTGCTGAAAAGGGTGTGGAACGTGGCGGCAAAAAAGGAAGGGGTGCGGAAGGAGGTGGCCAGTGTGTGTGTTTGGGTGTGGGTGTGCATATATATAGATATATACAAAATGCACAAACTTTATGAAAAATCTAAAGCAATGCAGGAAGCGATTCTGCCTGGCACAGGATGCGAAATGGGGGTAGAAAAAAAAGGGAGAGAGAATTTTCTCGTTAAATTTTTCGCATATTTTTTCTACTCTTTTTTTTTTTTTTTTTGTTTGCCAGGCGTGCAGGAGAGAGTTTTTTCAGCTGGCGATGAGGCTGCCTGGGCTGCAGCTTTGAACCAACAATTTGTAGGGATTTCGTTCTGGATTAAGTGTTGGCCAAAGTTTCCAATTTTATCTGTGTGTTGTTTTTTTCGTTGCTGCTCTTTTTTGGTCTCCGCCGGGCAGAAGATTTTCTTTAACTGCATTATGTGCTCGATTAAGAGAGCGATAGAGGGAGAATCCAAGGGTAGCCAGAAAGAGATAGGATAAAATCTGTGCGAAAATTCGATGGGAAAATATTCAAAAATTTCGGTTGCCTCTAGGGAAGGGGGTGGTGCAGTTAAGAAGATTAGTGAGCAAGATAGATGAGTGGTTTTTCCAATGGAATAGTTCTGACTTTGGCTGAGCTGCAATCGAATTCTGTGACTTATCAGATTAGTCTCCGGTTTTGCGCATGAAAACTTTATAAAAAGTCATTTCGTTACTTTAAAGTGCCTAAAATGTAACGATTTTCTAAAGTACAAATACAAATTGCAGTTAATTATTTATTTATTATACCAAGTCCTGCATAAAATTAATGTTTACCATTTCTTTTCTCTTTTCTCTCTTTTTTTAGGTAAGTCCCCAGGCATGGCAAAATGCATTTACCAACACTGTCAGCCTCAATTTGGCCGGAGACCTTGACATGGCTTCATTTGGTGAAGAGGTTTGTGGAAAGAGGGGATTTCCCCCTCGTTTTTTTTTTTTGCTGGGTGGCAATTTTATCAACTGACAAATGATTGAAAGGGGCGCCAACATGAACTTAGTATGCACAAGGCAAAAGAAAATGAGAATCAATAGAAAAAAAAGCAGGGAAAACTCGACACTCAGGTGTGGCTGTGAGAGGTGAAAAAACGTTTTTCTAAGCTGCGCCCTGAAATGTATGCTATAAAATAGTGCTGGAGTTATTGTTATAAGTTTTTTCTTGTATTTCTTCTATTCATTAGTTATTTATATGTATTTTTATTTCTTCTTATTTATTTATTTATTTATATATTTTTTCTTCTTATTTATTTATTTCAATTTTTATACCCTTCCGGGGTATTATAGTTTTATTCAGAAGCCTAAAACTCAATGAAAGAGTCATTTCCGACCGTATGAATCATATATATTATTGATCAGCATGATCAGGCGAGTCGTTAAATGCATCTCAATGCATTTATGGCTTAATTATGACTTTTTAACTTTGATTTTGTTTATTTTTTTAATTTATATTTTTATGTATTTTGAAAAATTAAGGTTCAAGAACTTAATGATAGAACAAAAATTAATATGAAAGAAATTTAGAACATAAGTAAGAAAGAAAGTAAGTAAAATAGAGGGCTTTCTTACCTCTCTCAAAGAAATGTGCTATACAAATTTTCTTTGCTTTGTAATTATTTCATAATTTGCGTTTTTTGTACTTTTTTATTTTATTTATAAATTTTTTTTTAGTTTAATTTGTAGTGTCTTATTAGTTTTTTTTTCTGTCGACATCTCAAGCAATCAGTGAGAAAGAATTTTGAGTGGCAACGCGTTAAACAATACAGTCAGCTTTCAAGAGGTGGAGAAAGTGTAACGAAATGAAATTCGCAACAAAGGACGAAAAACAAAATAAAAAAAGAAGAAAGAAATGAAAAAAGGTATCACACACACACACACACCTACACACACACTCACATCCTACACCCATATATATGGCGAGGAGCGAGACAGGAAAAAGTGAAATTAGTCATTTGTAGCAAGCAGTTTTATGGGGAAACAGGGGCGTAGCTCAAAATGGATGGTTTAAAAAGGAGAGGCACAAGGGAGGGGGGGGGGGGCACAAGGGGGTGTTGCAAGAAGAATGGAACAACTGGAGAACTGAAGGCTGTAAAAGGGGCGTGAACGGACACGGCTGTTGCACATTCTCATCGCATGCAATTTGCGCTGGAACTTTGCCCTCCTTTTTGGAGCATTGTGTTTGCCATTGAACACGCACACTCAATGCCTCTATGGGTGTGTGTGTGTGTGTGGGTATATGTACACATATACACAAGCCATTGTTCACAGACGACACACACACACACATACTGAGATCACAACACACCTCGACATGCCATAAAATGGGCTCACGGGCAGCATTGTTGCTGTAATTGTTGCAATTGAGCGTAGTTCGGAACAAAAGCGTCTCACACAAATACACGTATATATTTTATATATATATATATATCATACACACACACTTGCTCGATTTTTCACACTTCAGCATAGCACATTTACATACAGTCCTGGGCAAAATAATAGCAAGCAAATAATAACAACTAATAAAATAGCAAGAAATATACAAGAACTTAGCTACTTAAAACAATAATAAGTGTTTAAATAAGATTTTGCTTATAATAAACCTTTAAGATTGTGAAAAATTTCATTGGTATCGGTTAATATTTTTCAAAAACAGGGTTGGCCACAAAATTTTAAGCTGGGAGCCTGTCAGAAATAATCTTAAAGTCATGACAGAGATAGAAAATGTTAACAAAATAATCAAAAGCCTTAGCTTTGATTGTTTAGATTTGTATTTTGCACTTCGCCGAGTACAGTTTTATGTATATAAAATATATATAAAAAATATTAGTAAGGTACTATTATTATGACCATAGCTGTAAGCACATACAATGTGTCACGCAGGCCTTCACTAATGCTTTTTTCCTTCAGTTTCGTTTTTTCTCCACTTCGCTTAGGTTTTTCTTTATTTTTTTTCGCTAGTTGATGTTTTTTGCGTGCCGGATAAAATATGGAATTGTTATCCACAAGTGTTGGAAAATTGTTTTTCATTCAGACTATGGAGAGCGGTATTTGATGAGTGTGTAAATTGTTGCAATAAATTATATGTGTATTATTTCAAGAGTATCAGGGAAAATGTTTTGCAGACAAAAAACTTGAATATATATCAAGATTAATAGAGAAAGATTTGGTATAAAGGCAGGGAATTTTATTTCCAGGAAATGTGTGAAACATTTTTTATTTATTGAGAAAGAAATATATATTATAGTATTTATTATATATATTTTCTAATTTTATTTTAAACAGTTCTTCAATATTTAAAAATGCAATATTAATATTCAAATAATATTGATATTTTTAATACGCATCATTAAAATATCAATATTTTCTTTGCCATCTCTAATTTCAACCTTGTGACAGCTTGAGGAAAAATGTCAATTTCCTTGAGAAAATTCTTCTCTCTAAGATTTTCACATTCAATTGCAGCAGCTTCTTGGCAGGTGGGAGGTGTAGTTGGAGGATAACATACAAGCAAAACATAATTTACACGCCAATATCATGTGGCTTTGCACTTGTGTGTGTTTGCCATCTTACACACACACACAGCACACACCACTCAAATACACACACAGACACACACACGTATAAAAATGAGGTCAATAACAGGTAGATTATCAAATAACTATTACACATTGCGTGTTGTACGAGACACGAAGCCAGCGACGACGACGCTGAGGACGTGCAGGATGTGTGAATGTGTTTGTACAGTGCAGGCAAAGCGAAGGAAAAAAGATGTGTGGCTTTGAAGTAAACTTGTGAGGCTAGTTTTAAAGTTTGAACTATGAATTTGTTGGTCTAAAACTAGTTAGTTTTGTATTGGAATTATTTTAAGGATTATCTTAAAAGGTTTTAAAAAAATATAAATTTCTTAGCAAAGAAATTTTATTAAATAACTTATTGGGTCTAGTATTTGATATTAATTTTATTTTATTATATATATATATATTTTTTTTTTTTAATTTTTTTTGTATAACAAATTGAGCTGTATTTTAGCTTATTTTCTTTCCAGTTTTCATGTTTCTCAGCTGGCGAGAATATATATATTCCCCTTTCCTTTTGCACTTTGTGGCACATGCTCTCGCAAGTCCTTTACAACTTTGGCTTCCAGTTTCATCACCTTCTCATCTTCTCCTGGGCTCTCCACCACCACATCCTTTCCACATTTTCCTTAAGCATTTAGTGGCAAGTGGCTCGACGCGGCTCTGGGCTCATGTGGTTAGCAATCAACGCCTCCACCACCACCATCATCATCATCTTTCGAGTTTCCCAGCCAAGTTGGCCCCCTTTCTCTCTCTCAGCCATGCGTGAAGGTCAATTTATCGCCTAATGACGTTGAACAATGACAAGGGATTCAGCAGGACTCTGGTAGCATCTAGGAGCTTCTTCTTCATCGTCCTGTGAATTAGTTTTGCTTGTGGTGGAAATTTAGCGCACATTTAGTTTGATTTATTTGCAGAGGCACGAACTCGAAAATTAGGCCCTGTGCTGTCAATCAATAAGTTGTAGAAACTTAAATCGAAGTGAAAGTATATTATTTATTGAGGCTTCCAACAGAAAGAGGTTAGTGAATGAGGGATAAAGTAATATTATACATTTATTCGGGAAAATAAGTGGGATAAATATATGTAATATCATAAATAATAATTAAAGCAACAAGAAACCATCTTGCAAATTTCCTGAGCTCTCAGAATTGAGTACATAGTAACCATCATAGTTTCCTTTACATTTACTTACCTCAGATTATCTGGAGTATATTTAAGTTGTACAAAATTGCAATTATAATTGCATTTTCTTGGAATCTGATTTATTGTCTGAGCTGAGTTAGTTATCAATATTTAAATGCACAACCTGCCACGGCAACCCCACTGCAAAAACCTCGAAGCCAGCCAGCATTTTGTAGCCAAAATCCTATTTAAAGCCCTAATCCCAAACATGAGTGGGCGTAACCATAACCAAGTTAGCAAGCATCCTGGTTCCGGTTATAGAAATGCGGTTAAGCATTTCAGTTTCCTCTTCCTCCTTTGCTCCTCTCTTCTCCTCTCTTCTCTTTTCTAAAGGAATTCTGGCTTTTCAGCTCCAGTTTGTTTTTTTTTTTTTGTACCCCAAGAAGACCACCTGACGATGTTGTTGGTGATGAAGTCACCGGGGCCAGGATATATAGAATTCCAGGGGATCCCTGCATCCAGTTCCTTCTGGGAGCTGCCAAAAACAAATACACCAAACTGACAGAACAAACAGAGCGACCAACCAACAAAAAAAAAAATAAAATCAGAAGTAAAGAAGAAAATATCTAAAAAACACAAGAAAAGCTGGGAAAAAGAAAGAAAAACCGGGAAGGAAAAATTGAAAAGAGAAGGAACTTATTGCTCGGCAAAGCGTGAAATGTTTACGAGCGAGTGACGATGGCGACTCAAGTGCGCTAAAGGAATTTTCGGTGGGGGGAAAACTGAGTGGGGAAAGAGGCAGAGACTCTCGTAAAAAAGAATTCTCTGTGTAAATATACATATACATAGAAATATATATATATATATAAGTGTGTGAGTGTGCAAATCTTAGACTTCCCGCACCGAATTTTCCCCCTTGGCTTCAATTGTAAAGAAAATGTTATTAAGGATTTTCTATTATATAACAAAAAGGCGCACTAAAAACACAGACACACATACATTCAACGCACTTGTTCCGTTATGAGAAAGTGTGTGTGGGTATATGTATGTGTGTGTGTGTGTGGAGGTGTGTCTTGTGTGTGTGTGTGTATTTTCTAGGCGCATTAAGCACTTGACATATACACGCTGTGGACTTGCATCCATCTCCTGTCGCCCTTTGCATCTTTTTGTTAGAAAAGGTGGCAGATTTTATACTCTAACTTAATAAAAATATAAAAAAAATATACAAAATATATAAAATATAGTGTAATGTAAGAGAAAACCTTAAATAAATATCAGAAATAATAAGTTTTTGTGGAATTAAAAAAGGGTTCTTAATGCCTTATATATTTACATATTACGTATACGTCAAGGAGTCATAATTGTAACTAAAATTTTTATACTTTGACCTGAAAAAAATATTTAAATATATTTAAAATATATATAAATATAAGGTACTGTGAGTAAAACCTTTTAATAAAAACCTTAAAAATATATTTGTGTGAAAGAATTACAAATTAAAATATTACTCATACGACAAGGAATCCCAACTAAAACTAAGGATTTTTTTTTACATGACAAAAGAAAACTCTTTAATAAATACTTAAAAAATATAGTTTTGTCTAAGAAAAAAACCATATTATATATTATAAATCAAAATATTACTCATACGACAAGGAGTCCCATTTGTTACAAGTTTTATACTTTAACCTGAATTTTTTTTTTTAATATATTAGAAATATTAAAAATATGAGGTGTTATGGAAAAATCTTGAAATAAACACCATAAAATTTAGTTTTGTGACAGAAAAAGTCCTTATTATGCTTTATTAATAAAAATATTACTCATACGACAAGGGGTACCCATTGTGACTACAAATTTTATTTTAAAAAATTAGAAAAAATATTAATATATTTATTAATATATTTAATTTATTAATTATTGGGAAGGATAATCTTTAATCAAATACCATTACAAATATTTTTTTGTGCCCAAAAAAGGATTTTTTTTTATTTTGGCAATACATATTACACATACGTCTAGGAGTCCCTAAATAAGTAGAAGTTTTATACTTTTATCTTAGGGATAGGTATAAATATATTTAATATAAAGTCTTGAGAGGGATAATCTTAAATATTATTTAATAATTATTAATATTTAATCAAGAATAATTACGTATACGACCAGTGTTCCCAAAGTTAAACAGTAACCCTAAGAAAAAGTATAAATATATTTAATATAAGGTTTTGAGAGGGATAACCTTAAATAAATACCATAAAAAATATAGTGTTGTGATCACAAAAATAATTAATATTTAATCAAGAAATATTACGTATACGACTAGAAGTCCGAAATTGTAAAAAGATGTCATAGTTCAGTTATGCAATTGTTTATATTAAACAGAAGCTACCTTTTGAGTAGCTAATACTTATGATTAATAACATTTTGAGAAGTTTATATTTATTAATATGAATATTTAGTGCATATTTTAGTCGTGGTTTTTCCAGGGTTCTTTTCTCTTGCAGCTCGCTTTTCATTTTGGGGCCCCAGCATTAGACGGGTTTTCATCTACTTAGTTTTCAATGCCTCTTCGCCTTTTCCCTTTACTGCTGCTGTGTGTGTGTATGGGTGTGTGCGGGTGTGTGTGTGTCGTCAGTCAAAATGTTGACAAGTCGATGACGGTTCCTTTGAGTGTGTGCGAGTGGGTGTGCATCTCTGGTTGTGTGTGTGTGCAGTGTGTGTGTGCTTTGCTTTTCCGCTCAAGGTTCAGCTGCGAACATTAGTCAAGTCAACCCAAAATGAGCGACCAAAAGTGGCGCAGTCAAGCAAAAAGGCTCTCGTTGCAATGACTGAATGAATGAATGAGCGGCTGACTGAGCGAGTGAATGCGAGTCCAAATGAATGTCGCGTCTAGCGACTGATTGAATGACAGACTGACGTCATGACGAACTGACTCTCTCTTCTTGAAGGAATGGCCCAAAAGGAGCTGCATCAGGAGCAAAAGCAGCAGCTTGAATGCATATTTCTTCGTTTTAAATTCAAGTTCCTCCCCCCCACTTCCTTCCCGACTTATTTCATTTTACCTCGCGATTTCCACATTTTTCACCCTGCATCCTCCTTTTGTCACACTCCTGAGGAATGTGCCTGAAGCTATTGCACAGTGGGAAATTATGGGGAAAATATTATGAAAACAAGAAGGGAAATTAGGGAAGGGAAATATTCACATATCTTGAATCGATATTTATCGATGTTTTCGAAATTTGCAAAGTTTAAAAATCGCATAACTCAGCCAAAAATGCATTAATTTTCATTGGGCAAGCTTTCCCATGTTAGTTTTTTGTAGATTAAAAAATCTATATACTAAATTTTAAATTTTGGAAACTTCAATTTTTTGACTAAATTTTCTGACAACATTTTAATGATTAATTGGCCATAAAATTTTGAAAAAATTTAAAATTTCTATTTCTTGTTCAGAAATAGCTAATTCGACTCAGTTTTTAATGCTGATCAAGAATATATATGATTTATGGGGTCGGAAATGACTCTTTCACTTTCTTTTAAGCTTCTGACTGCAGGTGCAATACCATTTTTTAATCAATATTAACTATATGTTTATATGCAAATTTTATTAACTAATCAAAATTTAAAAATCTCATAACTAAGCCAAAAAAGCTTTAAATTTAATTCGGCAAGCTTTCTCATGTTCGTTTTTTGTAGATTAATAAATCTGCTTACTAAATTTAAAATTTTGGAAACTTCAATTTTTTGGCAAATTTTTTGAGGAAATGTTTTTAATTAACTGATTTAAAAATATAAGAAATATTAAAATTTTCATTTTTTGTTCAGAAATGGCTAGATTGACTCTGTTTTTAATGCTGATCAAGAATATATATGATTTGTGGGGTCGGAAATGATTTCTTCCCTATGTTTTAAGCTTCTGACTAAAATTATAATATATAATTTTAATAAAAATCGATAGGTTATCGATAACCTTACCTTGAGGCACTGTGGAACTCTTTCCTCCCACTACTTTAGATGAATACCTGTCACAATGGCCTGACTCCTGTTCATAAACATGTTTCTCCTTATATTATTATTATATTTTCATCTAGGGTTATTATTATTATTATTTTTTTGTTGTTCACTCTGGTGTGTGTGTGTGTGTTGTTTTTTTTTTCTCTTTTATAATATACAGCAATGCTGTACTTTGACTTTAACAATGTCAGCCATTTTGTCCTTTTGTGACGCCCTCGTGCAAGGAGAGGCCAAACAAAATGCAATGTGAACATAAATACCATGACTGACACGGGTAGGTGGGAAAAATGGAAAATAGAAAATGGAAAATGGGGTGATGGGGGGGTAGGATTCTGGCAGGGATCCTGCTTGAATCGTGGGTGACAGCTTGCCGCGATTTGCCAAAGGGGCTTAGTGAGGGTGTGCTTCTGCTTCTGCTTCTGCAATCTGCTGCAATCTTCTCGCGCAATTCGTCCTTCTGTCCTCGAGTCGATTCATCTTGCCAAGGAGAAAAAAAATACAAAAAGAAAATAGAAAAAAAACTATACAAAAAAATGTGCATGCCTTCGTTACGCATTCTTTAATTGAATATTTATCTTGGCGGCTGAAGGAGCTCTAATGTGCAGTGAAAGAAATGGGGTTTTACATTGGAAATATAACTCTTTTCCAGAGTAATATGAAAAGAAAACTAAAAGGGATCTAGGAAAATTGTAGGTGAAAAAACTAGGATATTTCAACTACTAAATCTTTAAATGTTTGGCTTATTATTTAAGCTTTTAACTTTGTTAAGATTTATTTAAGCCTGTTAATTTTTATGTATAATCCCAGGTGTACTTAATCTTGCTTGCCCTTTATCTAGGACCTTTGCCTGTGTTTCGTTTTCTTTTTCCTAGTTTTTTGTTTTTTTGAAGATACAAAGATAGTAAGATAGAGATACAAAACCCGATTCGACGCTGTCGCGTGTCCTTGTAATTGCAACTAGAGCGAATGCGGCGCGCGCCTTGTCATCCTTGTTTTTCCGGGCATCGGTTATGCGCATTGTTGTATGCCACTAAAGCCCCCAATGTCCCCGATATATGTGTGTGTGTGTGTATGTGTGGTGTGTGTGTGTGGATGGAAAACCACATCCTTATCCTTGCTGCATATGCAATGCATCTAAATTGCTTTCGAGTTCTGTTCCGCTTGGTTCAGTCCCATGTTTGTTTGCTTGTTGTTTGTCGCATCTGCTTTGGCTTTGAGATTTACAGCTTTTGTTGGAGCCCTCAATTCAGCATCTCTTGTGCCCTCATTTTAGCATCTTCCATTCAATTGCTTTTTCCACATTAGAGCCAGAGCAGAGCTCGCTCTTTAGTTTTTCCATGCATCCTCTTTTGCTTTGACATTTTAAATGTTATTTAATGGTCTTGGGAACTAGGAACTTGGCCACTGCTGCTGCAGCACCCACCATAAATTCATTATTATTATTTTCCTTGGAGTTCGAAGCGGTTTTACACTTGATTTATATTGGCACTTTGTGTGCAATTTATGGCCAAGAAGAAAACGTTGGCTTTATTGGTCATTTTGTCGACTTTTACCCGCACTTTCTGCCCATTGAGCGATTCAAGGTGGAAGATAATAATATGTCTCATATATGGCCTTGGCTATATATCTATCTGTCTACTTGATATATCAATTTTGTTTTATATGGGTTCTAAAGGATTTTGTCGATTTGAAATATATATTTCTAATGGTGTCGTTAATTAAGTTAGGTTTGTGGAAATGTTTTTGGGGAAAGTTTATGGGAACGTTTAATGCTGGCTTTAATAGTTATTATTATATTATTTATTGGACTTAAAGGATTTTACCAATATTTATTAGGGATTTTAGGTTTTTTTTTTATCGTTTGTCTTGCACTGATTAATATTTCTTAAGTCTAAGTTTTTTTCCTATCTTAATAAATATAGTTAAACACGTTATAATTTCATAACCTTTGTTTAACTTTAATTAAACTTTAATTACTATAAATAAACTTTTAAAAATTACCTAATAATCACCTCTTATTAAATTTTAATTTCATTTTAGAGTAGGTTTTATTAAGTAATTACTTAATTACTAATTACCATTTGATTTCTTAAACTCGGCTTAAGGCTTTCACTTAGCCTTTGTAACTATTTACCATTAACCTTGTTAGGCAAAACTTATTGACATAGCTTCAAGCATACTTCCTTTTACTTTGATAATTATTCAAAAGCTGAACTCACCCTACAGTTAACCCCTTAACCCCTTAACCCCTGGTGATACACCTCGTTTTTTCCCCCCTTTCCCTTTTCGGTGTTAATGTTTTTTTCCTATCGCCAGGTGAACACTCGCTTTTCCGCTTTTCCTTCGCTTCTCTTCTCTTGCTCGTATTTCTTGTCGCTTTTCCCCTATTTATCACAACTTTAATCTGTGACACGACTGTTGCGGTAACAACCCCCCTTAACCCCCACCTTAACCCCCTAAATCCCCGCCTAACAGCTGCTAAGCTTCACCCGCGGCGATTTCTCGCTGTGTATAATGAGTAACAACAAGCAGGAAAATGCGGGGAAATATCCAAGAAAAAGCGTTGCGACAAAAAATCCAACAACAGTAAATAATTAAAAAAAACAAGGAAAATAAAAAAAAAAAGTTTTACAAATTACCGAGGGTCCTTTCGGTTATCCTTGTCGCTGGAAACCCCCACAGAGAGCTCCCTTTTCAGCTCGCTTTGACTGTAATTAAATGATGTTTATTAAACGTTTCACCATTGTTTATCCCGGCAGGTTATTTCAATGAGACTTTGTTTTTTTTTTTTGCTGTTAAATAGAATAATGTTTAAAATTATATAAAATTTAAAAAAATAAAATTTTCGTTTGGGAAATAAATAAATTATAGGTACTTATTAGAGACAATAGTTTGCTAGATTAAAGAAAGAAGTTAAGCTTGAAGGTTTGGAAATAAGCCTTAAAAAATATTTATTATTATATTAAAAAATTGTGGTTTCTTAATTTGTATTTTAATATATCAAATATTTATTTTATATACTACAATATTTATTTATTTTATTAAAGAAAGTAGTTCATTTTAAAGGCTTGGAGATAAGCAGATAGTTTTATGGGCTACATCAAATATTTATTGTTATATTAATACGGTTTTTTGTTATTTTAATATTTATTTTATACATTTTAGTATTTATTTTATATATAACAGTATTTATTTTATATCTTTTAGTATTTATTTTATGTGTCTTAGTATTTATTTTATATGTTTTAGTATATATTTAAAAAAGAGACCAAATAATTCCTTTAATTCCAAGGAACTTTTTAAACACTCTTGACATTAAACTTTGGATACAAAAATAAACCAAATACTTAAAGAAATAATTACTAAATATTGCATATAAAATTTATAAAAATCTTTAAATAAAATTTTAAGTATTTCTAACCATGTTTCCTGATTTTTTACAATTTATTTTCAACTATTTCTGCATTTTGTTTGTGACTTTTGTTGCGCTTTTTGCATTGCCAGCAAAAACAAACCACTTAAAATGCTAAACGATGGCGAAAGCAAAAGCACAAACATTACCAAGATATAAGGACTAAAATTATGTATATAAAGTATGTATGGGATATCCTGCGAAAGAGGAGAAAGAGAGAGACTAAAAACAAAGCAGCAGGATAACACAGAAAACCACAAAAATGCTGCCTCCTTCTGCTTTTGATGCTGCTCCTTGCTGCTGCTGCTTTTGCCGTTGTTTAAGGGCGGTGTCACGCCCACACACATGACTTGCCGTTTGCCGTCAAAGGGTTAAGGTTTGGTATATTTCTTTCCCTTTTTTTGTTGTGTGTGTGTGAAGTTCAGAGGTCGGATTGGAGGTGGCAGATGGGTTGGTTTAGTGGAAAAGCGGCAAACACATCCGCTTGCCCTTGCGGCATATCCTGCAGTTTCCTTCCTCCTTGGTCGCCGCTTTTGACGAGTTTCGCCTTCCGCTTCCCCCCACCGCCCCCCCTGGATTTTTCCCGAGTTTCCCCACCTGTCAGTTTATCTAACACGCACTCCAGGCTAAAGAGCAACGGAAGGATCAAGGGACGGAGGCGGCCAAGTGCCAGGCGAAAGGGAAAAGCATAACAACAACAACAACCAAGACAAAAAAAAAAAAGAAACGTAAATTAACAAAACCTGTCGCCAATCATGAGCGAGTGTGTGTGTGTGTTTGGGAAAACGGAAACCCTGATGGGAAGGTTTTTTGGCCAGAAAACGGCTTACAACATGGCTAAACTCAAGCTGAAAACACGCTTCCCAAAAAGCATCAAAATACACTTTCCATTTGACAGGGACTCTAGGATTTTCTTGTAACGATGATGATGATAGTGCACAAAATAAATAACTAATGAATGTTGGAAGATGGGGAAAAAACCAACCAGTTTGCAGACAAACTTTTGCAACACAAATAAGGTTATCAAAGAAATTATATTTGTTTGGCCAAGAGACTTGAATAAATTTTGTTATTAATATGATTGTACCTATTTTCTATTTCTTTTCTATTTAAAATGGTTTAAAAACCAGATAAAAATATCGATAAAATATCGAGAATATATCGAACAAATTGTTATTTTATTTACTGTTGAAAGGCAGTTAATTTTGTTCGATAACTAAGTGTTTTTTTGCAGTTCTTTACTTTTATATATAAAATAGTATATAATATACATATATATAATAATATAATACTAAATCATGTTTTTTTTTTGCATTTATTTATTTATTATTTATTATTAAAAGGCAGTTAATTTCGTTCGTTTTGCTTTTATTTACTTTTATATATCAAACAATACATAATATTTATATAATATTCTTTTTTTTGCAAAATGTATATATATTTTTCTTTTTTACTAGTTTTGTATTTAAAATATGTAATATAGAAAATTAACACTTATTTTTAGCTCTAACTAAAGCACTATTTAGGGACTTCGACTCCTGGAAAAGCCAGTTGTTTTTCTCTGTACTTTTCCTTGGTACCTTTGACTCCTGAAAAATACAGCCGTTTCCCCTTCTGTACTTTTTCTGGGTACCCTTTTTTTTTGTTAGGAAAATACACACGAAAAATAAGCAACAGGAACAACGGCAAGGACTAAACTCTCCTGTGGCGTGACTCTGTGTATGCGTGTCTGTTTTGAGAAGAAAATAAGAAAAGTTGAGGGGGAAGGCGAGGAAAATTAGTTTAGGGCAGCGAGGCGCATTTTTCAGATTCATAAACTGGCGGGGTGTGTGTGTGTGGGAGTGGGAGTGTTCGTGTGTGAGTGTGCTTATGCCGGGGCGCAAGTGTGTGTTAATTTCAAGTTGACTCCTCGTTTCACTCGTTTAATTGGCCTGACTGACACTAAACACACACACACACAGAGGGACAAAAACCCACACGAAATGAAGTTCATGCTTATGAATTAATGACACAAAAAAAAAAAAATGCCATAAGGTGAAAGGTAAACCAAAATGGCAGACTTTCAAGGATTTTCCCCATTCGGGGTTCATTGAACTTCCCCCCGACACACACACTGGCACTCAAATACTCATATTACATGTATCCATTTTGGCTTGACAAATTTCAATTAATTAACTCATTTCATATTCATCTTCATTAGCCCCCAAAGTGCAATGAAACCGTTCAATTATATCAATTCAATAATTTATGAAGCAGTAGCAGCAGCAGCAACAGCAGGGTTTCTAATCGAAATTACTAATTGCAATACATGGCATTTGGAAAAATATATATATCTACCTAATTTATATGAAATATAAACTCAAGTGTGCTAAAAGCCACCTCTGACAGGACACCAAAAGATTCAATTTGGGGAATATTTCTCTGATTAATGTCAAGGAAGTTTCGTAGTTTTCCTTTAATTGAATTTAATCTCTAGGTGCAACATAAAAGCTGCTAGTTAGGTGAATTGTAGTGGAAAATATTCACTTAATTAATAGAGAAGTCAGCAGGCTGTTCATTGTAAAATTTTAATTAAAAGATAAAGGATTTTCCAGGATTTATTCCACATTTTGCTTGATTAATACCAAGAAAATTGATTAACAAGTTTAATAAGTATCTTCTTAGATTTATTATATGTTTATTAAAGTATTATTTAATATATTTAAATGCATTTGTTTTTGATCATATTTTCACATTACAAATCCTTTGAGATCAACGTATAATATTTACAGACTACACTTAATTTATTCATTGCAAATACTGATACAATTTTTATTTTTATATGATATTTGTGAAGCATAAATTGTAAGAAAACAGAGAAAAAGTATTTCCCGTTTGATGATGGCAAGTCAAAAGGTGATAATTTCATTTACAATCGCATGTGTCGCCCACACACTTTATATGGCACATATACCTACATATATATATCCCTACATAATATATACACTTGTTTACTTTGCCGACGTCAATTTATTGATACCCACCAAAAGCGAAAAAAATAACCCTCCGAAATTGAGGAAAAAATTCGAGGAAAGCCAAACGTAGCCATAAAAATGAAACTGAAAATGAAGGAAAAATTGGGTGCTGTGGAAAGGGGAATTTTTGAGTTTTGGTAACTGGAAAGTTAAGGCATTTGTCAACACAACTCTTGTGTAATTTTTGTGAGTTTTTTTTTAACTTGCTTTTAGCGGGGCTTTCTTTTTATTTTTTTTATAGGCAAAGGGCGAAAAAATAGGTACCCCACGGCGTATACGTAATGTTGCAATATTACGTATACGCCATGGTGTTCGCCTTTGATGTTTGTTTAACAAAAATTACACCTAAAAATATATAAATAAATTTAGAAAAATATGGATTAAAATTAAAACAAATCCAAAGAGTGTTGCCTAATATTTGTAGAGCCAAAAATGGTTAGTAAGACTTTAAAATAAGATTTTATTAAAAACCATTTTGAATATTTTATATGATATTTTATATAATATTTCAAATACAATATGAATTATAATAACTATTTAATATCAAATTTATTAATACTTAAATATAAATTATAAATACAAACAGTACTTTTTAGTACCTTAAAGGTAACCTAAATATTTGTTGTTTGTGATTTTTTGACACTTCTTTTGTTGTTTTGTTTCTCTTTTTTATAGTTCTTGATTTTATTTACTATTTACTTGGCTGTGGGTGTCGAGGGTTAAGTCGGTAAAAATGCCAGGACACGCTTATCCTTTGCTCTACCTCAAGTTCCTTCTTAGCCTTTTTTTTTTTAGCCCCCCTCTTATATCCTTTTGGCCAACTTGTGTGCTCTCGTTACGGACGATAGGAGCACAGAACGCGTAAAGCGTAAACTACAAATTGTTTTGTAGTTGCCTCAAATGTTACTTGTTCTTTTCTTTTTATTTTTATTTTTTTTGTTGGCCAAGAGCGCAACAGCAATTGGCTTCTTTTTATTGGCATTTATGGGGGGGAGAGAGAGAAAAAGCAGCTGAGGCAGGTGTAGTAGAACTTGCCACCCATCGATTGGGGCAACTTCGTTACGCTCTTTTTATTTTTATACTCATTTTTATTTCGTTTCATACAAGGCTTCCTTTTTTTTTTTATTTTTTCTGTTCCTTTTTATACACTCGCACACTCGCACACACACTCCGGCGGCTGGCATTTATTTGACCTGGCCATGTGGGTGTTTGCTCACGTAATTCCCTAATTAAATACTTAAATTGTAATTGCTTTCGAACGTTTCGACGAGACGACAGTAGCAGCAGCAGGACCTCTGTGTCCTGTCTGTCATTAAACCGAACATATAGACATGTCTATATAAAATATATACACTCAACTTAACTCGCTGTGTGTCTGTGTGTGTGTCAATTGAAAAGGAATCAAGGTGTGTGTCTGCTGGCTTTGCAGGGGTCCTTGCAAAAAAAGAAGGAGGAAAATCAACGTAACTAAAAGATGTGTCCACATCCTCGTCCTTTCAATTTCAGTTTCAATTCAATTTTGTCTGAATAATTCATCATGACCACGACATGACAGCACATCACATCACATCACATCACATCTCGTCTTCTCGCTTTCCAAAACCAAATCGAATCAACTTTAATTGAATGAAAACAAATCATGCCAATCATATATTGATTCTAATCCAATTAAATTAAATTAAAATATATGTATATATTTCCAAATAGACATCCAAGGATGATTTTAAACGTTGCCAAATCTAACTAAATCGTTTAGAATTTGGCAATTTAGGAGACATTTTAGCAGCTTTTTATTGTGATTTTAATAAAATGTGATTAGTTATTATAAATTCTTAAATGGGATTTGCTTGGGACTTAATTAAATTTGTAGTAATTTAAATAAACGTGAGATTTAAGTGGTATTAAATTAAGTTAGTTAAAGCTATTATAGCAGTTGTATTGCCAAAAGAGCTTAGCTGTATTTCTTAATATATATTATAGGATTTTAGCTCTCAGTATCCTTAATATATGTAAATTTTCTTAAGTAGTTAATTTAAACCTTTTGTTGCTGAATTGGAAGTTGAGAATTTTATTAGAATTCGTTTACTTTAATGATGGTTCTCCTAAACATGTTATTAAAAGATTGCTGCTTAATCAAAGGAAGCATAGGTTAGACCTATTTAAATAAAATATTTTCTAAAACATTTGCTTATTGCAATTGCTTCTTGTAATTAGCCAGAAGTTTCTCTGAGCTGTTTGAACCTGATCTAAAGTCAACTGAGGCCAAGGAAGTAGCTCTAGTGAGTAACTACCTTATTCGCTGGCTCGTTAAGCCATATAAGTCAACGCTTTAATTTTAATTGCAGCGACTAAGCTTACACTAGCGCCTCTGTTGACCCATCGCACACACACACACACACACACACAGAAAACATCCTTAACATTCTTCCTGTCCCTGCTCCTTGAACCCTCCACTCTCCTAGTGCATCCTGTGGCCCCCAGGTTTTTTTTTTATGTGCTTTTAAGTGCGCAATTAAAGGTCAATTGCCGGGTTGCCCAGGCTGGACAGCTGCACAGCTCATGCTGAAGTAGCCTCCATAAAACAGGCAAAGAAAATAAGAAAGACATTTAACATTATTGCTTTAAATACAACAACAAAAAAAAAAAAGAGGGGAGGACTTTAAGAAATATATAACTTTCACTTTTATGCAGCCCAAGTAGGCCTTTCCTAAAATGTCTTAAATGCCAATAAAATAGTTTGATAAGCAATTAGAAATTCCCAGTTGAAACACACCACCATTCGATCGCCTCTACTCCAACCGAGAGCTTGATTCGTAACTTCCATCAGAATTTCGATTCGATTTCAAGCTGGAGAATAAACGGGATAAGTATTTGGTCGCCTATAAGGCCGGTCGCATGATCCTCTCGGACAAGACCATTGAGCCGGATGAACGTAAAGGATTGCTATATCTTCGACGCTCTCCGATCGATGATCATGTCCATGTCTATTGGATGGACCGGCGTTCGGGTTCCGTTGAATTGGACATTTCGGCGGCACCATTGGGCCATTTGGAATTCCAACGCGTCGAGGCCTGTATGACAGGACGAGTGTATGTCCTACGATTTTGCCATTCAACGCAGCGTCATTACTTTTGGATGCAGGAACCGGATATGAAACAAGACAGAGAGATATGTCGTCGCATCAATGCACTCTTGCTGGACAATGAGCAAAGTGATGAAGCGGATAGAACATCAGCCAATGATGGTGATGTAGATACTGTGGTCTCAAGTTGCACGACTCGTGATCTACATTGGCCACGCCGTGGTGGTGGTAACGAAAATTTGGCCATACTCGAGGAGGTGCGTCAAATATTCGCTAAGGCTCTGGCAGAATCAGATCCACCATGTTGTCGCCAAACTGTTCAGAGTCGGGTACATTTGCCCCTCTCCGAGGAAGAGATCAGTGAATCAGGATTGGAGGAGGAAGAAGCCAGAGTATTGGCGGGAATTCCTATTTCGGGCATCATTCAAACGCCAATGTCAATGACAACAACGATGACCACCACCATGGCCAAGATGATGACAACAACGACAATGACAACAACGACAACGATGTCACCCACAATGCGAAAGATGAGAATGAGAATGAGGATGAGGATGCCACCCATGGTTGACTTGGCAGAGGGATTGCGTTTCTATGGCACCGAAGCTGTGGAAAATCTCTTGATGTCACCGAATCGGCGTCAAGAACTAATGGCTTTTATGCCATCCCGTGATCCTGACGATGTCGAGGAGACCAATGAGAGTGGACTTATTCGTGAATATCTACGTTCACCGCATTTCCAGAGAGCTTTGTCGCACTTCTCCTATGCGCTGAGCTGTGGTACTCTGAGATTGATCCTGGGACCACTACTCCTTGGACAGGATGACAATGAAGCTCTGGAGGCTGCCCAGGATGGTGATATCGAGCGTTTTCTACGTGCCCTGCATCGGAATGAGAATGAATGAATGAGATTCGAGCTTAGTATACCATAAATAAGTCACAAAATACAATAAATACAAGACAAGTCTCAAAAAAAATACAAGTAGTTTGAGTAGAGAAAAAAAAAACCATACAAAATGCAATAACTGCTTGACTCTATCGCCTCGTCTCCCGTCTCCAGTTACGAAGATAAATGAGATGCCATAAGTTAGACGACAACTTGCACAACTTGCACCAGACAAAGACCGAAGCGGATAAAAGTGTGCGATGCAGAAAAGAACCCACTAAAAATTGATATAAAATACACCAAATATAAAAAAAGTTCAAAAAGAAGTTTACAAAAAAATAAAAAAAAAATAAAACGAGTGACAGGGGAACAAAAATACGGAAGAAGAACGACGATGAAAACAAAAGAGGGAAATTTCTCAAATAAAAAATAGTAGCAATAGTTGTAAACGTTGCTGCCTTTTGCTCCACAGGGGAGTACTTAGGATAGGGTTGAGATGCAGGACGCAGGATTCGCTCAGTTCCTTGAGAGTTTAAGAGTTCTGGCCTGTGCGACAGCAGTTTCTTTTTTTGCCTTTGCCTTTGCCTCATTTGTATGGCGCCAGATCCGGGGTCCTCTTCTAGCCAGCCTCTGGTTTATCCTTCTCCTTTCCAAAAAAGGGGGAAAACTTTTTCCACGTTGTTTTAATGAAAC
The DNA here is from genome assembly GCF_035046125.1 of Drosophila serrata. Taxonomy (NCBI): domain Eukaryota; kingdom Metazoa; phylum Arthropoda; class Insecta; order Diptera; family Drosophilidae; genus Drosophila; species Drosophila serrata. Next base: position 2,552,874 of record NW_028257174.1, on the reverse strand, counting down.
TAAGTGAGCGGCAAAATGGTGGACCTACTGGGGAGAAAAGAGAAGCTTTTAGCTTTTGGTCAAAAAAAAAAATAGAAGATAAAGCATTCGAAAGGCTGCCAAGCTGCATTTTTCCATTCTTGGCATACGAAGTGCACAAACTAAAGCAAGGAAAAACTAAAGAAAATGCTTCGAAAAGTTGTTGCATTATGTCAAACTTGGACAATGGCTTCTAGGGTGACATAAACAGGGGGCGAGAAAAAAAAAATCAACACTCAGCAACAATAGCATTAAATAGTGACAAAAAGCAAATTTGTCGATTTGTTAGTGTCCTTTTTTTTCCTGCTTTGTTGGGCTCTCTTGAAGTGTTTTGTTTACGTATTAAGTGTGACCAGCTTTCGGATGGAAGTTCTTGAGTTTCTAGTGTGGCTGTATTTTATTTGCAATGCGAAAGTACTTGTATTTGTTTTTCATTTTTAGTTAATTCCCTCGATAGCTTCACTTTTTATACCCAGGCTATTATAAATTCAGTCAGAAGTAGAAGCAGTAAATAACTATGATCAATAATTTACTGTGATCAGTAAGTAACTCTGAACAGTAATTAATTAAGTATCTATGACCAATAAGTAACTCAGATCAGTAAGTATTTATGACCACTAAGTATGTATCTATGATCAGTTACTAACTTTGAACACTAATAAACAATGACTTGCAACTTTTGTAACACAACACATATCTGAGACTTGGCCGGCAGCAGTCACTTCGTTCCGGGGAGGTTAGAACATGTTGGGAATCATAAGCACAGATGTGCGAGATTTGTTTCGAAACGAAGAGCAAGCTATTTGGATGAAACTATGGATTTATTCTTCTATATAATTTTACTAATATATAAGTCAGAGCAGGGCGAATCGGTGGACTATATATATACATATATATAGCTGCTATAGGAACAATAGGAAAATTTTAAGGAAAAAATTTATTACAGATTTTCATCAAATTTAATAAGTAGTTATTATATATTAATCTATAATTATGTGTAAAATTTGATGGAAATCGGATTACTATATCTTATAGCTCCCATATAAACGATTGTTAAAAATAGAGGAAAATTGAAATCGATAAATGTTAAACTGTAAATATTATATAATATGCTATATAGTTACTCGTTTTATTCACTTTATCCTATCTTATTAAGTGTGACCAGAATATATTTAAGTTCTTGTAAGTGTGACTGTGCTATGTATTATATTTAATTTTTACCTACTTGCTTAAAGTACTTGCTTATTCAGATGCATTTTCATATATTTAAATACTTAAAGCCTTGCATGCAAGTGGCTTTATTATTGCCCCAAGGAAATTTAATTCTGTGCAACTTACTAACAAGCACTTCTCTGCAATTCTCTTTAATTTTATTTCACTTGCCACGAGGAACTCGCCACATTACGCAACTAAAACTAATAATGCTCCAAGCTCTTGCCCTTTTCCGACAAGGAGGGATCCACATTAAACTTAATGGTAAATGGCATTGCAGAGAATTGCCATAAAAATTACTTAAAACCCAACCAACAAGCAGCTTAAATATGCCGCTTATTGATGTTCTCCACAGCCAAGCCAAATGCAATAATAGTTAAGAGCAAAAGGGGTGTGTGTGTGTGTGTGTGCAACTAGCTCTCTTTAGCCGCTTTTCCAGCTACCAAACTCCATTTCCACTTCCATTTCCATGTCCCTTTTTTTTCTGTTGCCTCGTCTCTCTCTGTTGCTATGCGTGTTGCATACTAATTTCAAAAATTTGCCATTACATTTGTACTTCGCACTGTGTGCTCCTCCATGCTACTCGTTTTCAGCCATTTTCCTCCTTCATTCATTTCCCTTTGCACCCGTCGTCATCCAGGATTTTCCTGGTCCACAGTTTGTCGGTTTGCTGCCATCTTGAATTAAGCAAAATACACACACAAGAGGAGTGTTTCTGTTTTTAGGTGCTTGATGATTATCAAGCTACCAGAAAACTAAAGCTGGGAACTGAAACCGAAACTAAAAACGAAAATTTGAAGGAAATGCGGGAAATTCCTGGGTTAATTCACACACGAAACTGTTGGAATTTTTGCTGTAGTCAAAGGTGAAGCCAAGGCATTTTTGGCATCAGACTTTGCTAACAAATAGCAGACAGCATTTGTGTGTGCTCAAAGTGAATTTTCATTTTCAAGTTAAAATGTAAATAAAAGTTAACCAAGCGTTTTTGCAGTTATTTGCCACCTCATGGAAAATCAAAGCCAATTAGTCAGTTTATAATCTGGAAATTCTTCAAAAAAGGCATTTATTCAACTTGTTATTTGTTTTTTGTCTTTATACATGTTATTTATATAATGTTTTGTTCTTCTTTAAATAAATGTAGATATAAATTTCTATTGTTAACTTTTGTTTTGACACTGCCTTTTGGGTTAATTGGAATTTATTTCACTTTGCAAAAGCATTTGATTAAGTTGATTGCACAATTTTGTGTAATACCACTGTGTTCTCTGTGCTCAATGGGGCCTTCTAATGAGGATTTCTTTGAAGCGCCTCGAGGCAAAGTCGAAAACTTTAAGCACGTGTCATAATTGTCAATGCCAGAACGCTTAAGGAAATACAACATATATATATATATATACATATATATAGAGAGATTTAGGACTGATATCTGTGTGTGTGTGTGGAGTGTGCTCTGCGGCAAACGGAAGTCACACAGACAGAGATAGAGAAAACGCTAGAGAGAGAGATGGATAGATAGAGAGGCATTTGACATTGACCAAACATTGCCGCATTAAGGAAACGCACTGGCCTCAAGCATATCCTTAACAGCAGACAAGGATATAGAGGGAGAGGTGCTTAAACATTTCCTTTAAACAATAATTATTTTCTATATAATATAGGGAAGATAATTGTAAAGTTTTTAGTTTAATTTTATATATATTTCCTCTTGCGATTTAATATCTTTCAAGGCGTATCATATGGTTCTTCTATATAAAATATTATATTATGATTCTACTCAGAAGCTTATAATGATGTGAAGGAAACATTTGCGACCCTATAAATCATATATATTCTTAATCAGCATCAACAGGAGAATCGATCTAACCATCTCCTGGAAGAAAAAATATTTCAAAATTTTTTTTTCAATTTTTTTAAGGTGTAAAATCATAAAAATTGACTTAAAAAATTGATAAAAATTTTAATTTTTCTAAATTTTAAATTAAGTATGCAGATTTATAAACCTATTAAAACTAACATAAAACAACTTTCCGAATTAAAATTAATGCATTTTTGGCTTAGTTATGATATTTTAAAATTTAAAATTTTATGAAAAAATTGCCAAATAAATATTAAACCATTATTATTTTTTTTTTTTATACCAATATAATAATAATTTAAATATTTTTAAGCCAAACAAACTACTGGGTATCTCTGGCTCAATCTTTCTTTCTTAAAATATATTACCATAAGTACGCAATGACTTCTAAAATGACGCCAGACCTTAGAAAAGTTTCCAAAAAAAAAGGAAATTTTAACTATATATATATATAGCGAGAGGACCAGCGACAGTCTGGCTGGAGTTTTCCCCTAACCAGCTTTTCCCTAGCAGCTTTTCCCAACCGTATTTAGTCACTGGCCTAGTTCGCATTGAAGCCGCAGTCCATGAGACAATAACTCATGAAATGCGGCGCAGGGCAAACGGAAACCGAATAAAAATCAAATAATAGCGTAAAAGCTTTCCCCTTAAAAGAAAAAAAAAAATAAAATTGGGGAATGGGCATACAGGAGACTGTTTGGGAAAAACTGAGGAAAAACCCATTCCAGGGACAACAATAAAATGTCGCCATCGAGCTTTGTTCGCACTGCCAAACCTGAAAAAAAGTTAACCCAGTTGCAGGGAAAAAGCAATGAATAAATTTTCCAAGCTGAAGCTGGCAAAACTTTCGGCAGCACCCAAAAGTCAAATTAAAAAAAAATAGGGGACATATAACAAAAAAAAAGGAAATCAAAAATAAAAAATAAAAAATGAAAAACCAAAAACACCTCAGAAATAAAGGTGCAACGCAAGCAACAATTGAAAAAGTGTTGGAAATGATTATTGATTTGGTTGCAACGGTTGTAAATAAAAAAGAAAGAGAGCTTAAGGAAATATTTTAAATTTCGAATATTAATTTCTATTTTGTATATTTATTTATTTATTATATACTTCACAATATTATTTATAATTTTTATTCATATTCATATCATTAATTTAAGAATGACAATGAAAATGTGATTAAAATTATTCTCGAATGGGTTTCTCAGTCGCCACTTAAATAAAGAAATGATGAGAAAGTTTTAGGATATTTAAGGATATTTTTAATTTGTGATAATAATAACAATAACATAAAGATATCAGAAGAAAAGTAAACCTTTTCAAGCAAAAATAATGACAGTGTTGAAAATTAAAAAGGGTTTACGATTGGCATATTAATTATTATTAAAATTTTTGATAAAAAGAAATAAGATAATTCAATGTTCTTCTTTTTTGTTTCTTTTTTATAAAAATAAATATATTTATAAATTATAAATTATTATCAATAAATTATAACGAAAAAGAAAATCTTCCTGCTAAATCTATTCTCTCTCTTTGTTTTCAATATTTAATATCTTTATAAACTTCAACCTCTCTCTCCTAATTATTCCTTTAAAAAAAATCTTGAAATAACTTTTTTATATTTACTTTTCAACATTCATTTAAATTAAAGCCGACAATTAATGGGTGGACTCTTTCTCCTGTCAGTCTCCGGGGTTTAAGTGCAACGCTCGATATGCCAGATGAAGAGGACAAAAGTGCATTTAACAAATTAAAATCGCAGAAACCACGGACGTCCAACGAAATGGCAATAAAGCCACGGCTTTCCCCCCCTTTTTTTTTGTGTTTTCCTTCCTTGCTTTTTTTATTTTCATTATTTTGTTTGGCAGAAGGTCCTTTGGACGCTTTTGGGCAGGCATCCAATAATGATGTCGTTGCAAGGGTCCTGTCTGCATCGGGACAAAATGCAATCCGAGCCGGAACTGACACGCACAAAAGGATATGCAACATTCACTAATAAATTTCATATTTATGTAGAACACAGAATGCAGTGCCGGTTTCGGTTTTTGGCTCAGTCCAAAGGACTAAGGGAAATATCCGGTGGAATGTGAAATATAAACGTGAAATTGCCGGTTGACCGTTGTGTATGTTGTGTGTTTATTGTTGTTGTTGTTGTGTGAGTGTGTCTGATGTGTTGTGTTGTGTGTGCGTTTGTGCGGTTCGGAATGCAAACATTTGGATTTTTCGGCCAAAAAGGTTACAACCAGGGGCCACATCTGACAATCACGGCAATAAAACGAAACGAAATTCAACTGAATAAGTGAAAATCTGCAGGATGCTTTTCATGGGGGAAAATTCAAAGCTAAAATGGGTTCCGTTTAAAAAGAAAGCTACCTTTTTTTGATGATAATATAATATGTATAATGAGCATTAAAATAAATTATTATTTTGATACATCGTTATCACATCACATCGTTATCTTATATCACATTTTTAAACCAGACTTTAAAATCATACAAAAATCCCAAAAATGTTTGCCCCAAAATATATTCCAATTAAAAACAAAAATCAACAACAAAGTTACCATAAACCGTAGCCAAATTATTTCCATAATCAATTTGCTAAATCAATTGATTTTACTTTCAGCTTCAATTATAATTTACACCCAACAAGCGACAATTGGCTTTTCTTGTATTTTTTTTTTTTTTCTTTTCACATAGTTTTTCCTTCATAATTTGCATAATTCGAAATTATTAACAACTGTTTTCGGTATGCGGCTTAAACTCCATAAATATTTATTTGATCATTTATTCATGCATTACATTTTCACAGTTTTAATATTTACTCATTGCTGTACAAATTAATGGTAACAAAAAGCAGTAAAATAAAACCATTATAAATATTTAACGAAAATAAATGCTAAAATGTTTAAAATATTTGTTTTGCTTTGACAGAGGGAGAGAGAGATAGCATTCTCTGTTATGCAAAAACGAACTAACACCTCGCTGAATAAATAAATTAAAATCGTGTTTGTGTTGTTTTCAATTCCGAAATTCTGGCATAGGTAAAACTATTAAATTAATTGCTAAAAATTTAAATATATATATGCGATTATGTTTCTGCTTGCTTCATTTTCATTAAATTACGTTAAAAAAAGAAACCAATTTAATTACATTTTCCGTAGCTTGTGAATATTCGGATTGCAAGAGCTATATTTGTCTATAAATAACGTTTTGTTGATTAAAGAATTACACAGTTTACATGAAGCTCCTTCAGTGTTGGATCATTGAATCCTTTTCCTTCACATTTTGCAGCAATTTCGTAAGCAAACAGATACAGATACATGTGGAGATATATATATATATATATATATTTCAATTATTAATTGATGTTGTAAGAAGCAAACTAAATGGGATATCCGCATGTATGTTTGCTTTTCTACTTGCCTTTGGCTTGTGCAGTTAGCCGTATTTGCCTTTTGCTCCCAATTGCCTTTGGTTGTGTCTATGGGTGTGAGTACACTGCTAGAAAAATATTATTTAATAATTATTTAATAGGGAAAATAAGCCAAGATTTTGTTAATATAATATATAATGTAATTGGACTCTTTCATTTGAGAGGGAGTTGGACTTTCAGATAGTTTATTAAGCAATTGTTCTGGAAATAAATGATGTATAAAATTCTCTAAAATTCTGTCATTATTTTTACCTAAATTATACTTTGTTTTTATTATTTTTTTGTAAGTTTTCTTTGCAGTGCCTGTGTGTTTGCCAAGCCAAATTCAAACTTGAGCACTTGACATTTCACGCTTGCATAGATGGCACTTGGTAGGCAACGTCAGTCGAAGCTGGATTCCCAAATGCATTTGGTTTGCCTGCCTGCCTACAAGTTTTTCCTCCCCCACCTACCATTTCCATTCTCGTTCAACCCCATTTCCACCCAATTTTCCTACGCTTTTCCCAGCACGTTCCGCCTCTTTCCTGCTTCTTTTTTTTGGCCTCAGCTGACACTGATGATGTGCTATTTATTTTTTGGTCTAGGCTCTCTGACGTCTCTCCACGCCTTTCGTCCTGCTGCGTTGATTAAACATTTGTGTTATGAAATATATACACAGGGATGCACAACCCACACTCCACACACACACTCGACACACACAGATACACCCCATGGTGGGTGTGTATCTACTTTATATGCATATGACGCTTTTGATTGCTGTTTACTGGCTGCATCCTTTTGGCTTGCAGTTTTGATCCTTTAATAGAATATTTAATTTTAATTACAAACATTTGATTTCCCACTTCAGTCATCGTCGTCGTTGTCGCTGCCTCGCTGGCCTGTATGGGCTTTAAAAATGGATGACTCAGGGGGCACTTAAAAAAAATAAAACAGGATTTAAAGAGAAAATGAATAAAAATAATAATCATAGAAAGAATTGAGAAATTTTAACGCAAAGAAAATAAAATACAGTCTAGTTATTTAGTTGCTTTATAAATGTTTTAGTTTCCTGTTAAAAAACACTTATAAATTTTTATTTTCTTGGTTAATTAAACCTCTCTGAATACGTACTTGGGAATTTTAAGTGTCATGCTTGCAACATTTTCTTTTTTTAAGCTTAAAGGATCTGGCAACTTTGCAGGACTTCAACATACTTCCTTGATTGGCTTTTGTGCTTTACAATATATATTGTATTATTATTTTTTATTCTCTTTTATTATTGTTTATTTTTTCGAGTGTAGACTAGACCATGTGTGGGTGTTTTTGTATGGGTTAGCAAATTGAATGCGTGTGTGCCTGAAAGCATAAGCCGGCCAAGTTGAGCGAGACGGCGACCGAGACAAGAGCCAAGTTACTTGGGGCTTTTGTCAATGCCACGATGGAGACGACGATGGAGACGACTCTGGCGACGAGATGACAAGGTGGATGAGTCTCAGCTTAGGGGGTTTGGGGTCCTAGAGGGGGGGATGGAGAGGTATACCCCCTCGTCAGCTGAGGGGCATTTGGGAGTTGGAAGCGGAGAGACCAAGCAATGACCTCCAGCCAGCAGAGGAGGATCTATTCAGGCATCTTAAAACCCTCTTTAGAGTCTTCAAGCTGAAATTAAAGTTTAAATAAGCAAATTTAAAGGCTATTTAAAAGGGATAGAGGTTAAGGAAATGGTTAAAAAATGAAGGGGAATTTTATGAGAACCTAAAAACGATATATAACTTTTATAAATATTAAAATATTGTTATGACAAAATATCTACAGTAAAAAATAGTTCTCAGCACAAAAATCTTTATATTAAATAGTACAGGAACATTATTGAGGCCTAAAATTAATAAGTAATGCAGAAACTATATTTAAAATCATGTCATAAAATTATGTTATACAATCTGCAACTATAAAAACATTTTGTGAGCTAATCTATTTTTGTGAAGTTCCTACTATAGAAAAACCCTAAAATAATCAGTCTTCATCATCACAATACTTTAATATTCCTTATATAAATTCTTATATAAATTTCACTTCTCCCCTTAAATAATTCAAATCAATTCACATATGTATTTACCTGATAACTAATTGAATTATATTTTCTTTTTCTTTGCAGGTGAGTGAGCTTATTATATTTCCAGACAAATATGCAATTTGCACGTAAGTTTGCTTCCCTCTCATTGAATTTTCTTCACTTGAGTGGCCAGATCCATCATGAGAGTCTGTCCATATCCCCCCTCTGATATGTATATATTTATATATATCTTCCCTTATCCTTATCCACTTATTTTGCCCCCCAAAACTCTACTCGTAAAGTAGAAAATAATCCCAGAGATTCGTGGCGCGTTCCATTTGTCAATGTGCAGCACGTACTCAATCTTCTGGCTTGTCAAACTTGCCAATGTTGCAACCAAAAAATGTTTGATGTTTGTCCAAAAGGAAATTTACGTGGAGCACAAAAAAAAATTAAGGAAAATCAGTAAAGAGAAATTTGGGAATGGGATGGAAATTCTCAAGGGAAAGAAGGGAAGAGATGTTACTTGTCTCAGATCTAAGAGGTAAAATTTAGGGAATTTTGTATTTTAATTATTATAATTAGACTAGGAATTTCTGAGAAATAAAATTGGTATGTAAAAGTAAAAGAGAAATGTTGCTTTAAATATATAATAAATATAAGTTAGAGATAACCCTGTTTATTGTATATTTATTTAAAAAAGAAGTCATTGTTAAGGCAACATTTTTAAACTCTTAAAATTTATTTTATATCATTTTAACAACAAGGTTAAGCTTATGAAATAATAATAATGAAATTCTGAAGCTAATTCCCTAATTTAAATGTCTGTCGATTTATTTAACACTTTCTTTGCTATCTTTATTATTTACTTATTTAATCCTTTTATATTTCTTTTTTTTTTGTTTTTCCTAATTAAATCCTTATATTTTTTCTTTATATTTTATTTCCCAATTAAATCCTTGTTATCCTCGCAGCAGCTTTTAATAATTAAAGTTTCATCCTGTTGCCCTGACTATCCATACACATATTTGTTTTGTGTTTAATACCTTTACTTCAGTTTGCCTTTGGGGCATATCCTTTCATTTCTCATACACCGTTTTTATTTTTATTTATTTATTTAACTTTTTTTTTGTTGGTTTTGATTTCTTTCTTGTTTTTTTTTTTTTTTTGTGAGACTTCCCTCCACGTGCCGCAAAATACGTGAGTGTGTGGGTTTATTAGAGGACGTGAGTGAGTGCGAGCGTGTTGGGCAAATACTCGTCTATAGTTTCAACCGACACACACACACACACAACACACTCAGGAAAGGAACAAAAAAAAAGCTGAGACGATTCTATTAGCTAAACAAACACTGGCAAAAAGGATCGATGCCGTGGGAGGAAAGGGACGGGCACATAGCAAGGAGTCTAAAAATATCAACATATTTCATAAAGTTGTATACATACATACATACACCCTTTTGCTTGCAGGTCCTGTGCTGCTCCTGCTGCTGTGCACATAACGAAATTACAAGTTGCCAATAATGAAGGGAGTGTATGTAGGTGTGTGTGCTGGTGTGTTTTTAGTACGAGTGTGTGAGTGTGCAAGGACTACAAAGGACACGTCGCTCAGTCAATTTCAGTTCAGTCAGCTGTCCATCCGTTGCGCTGCGATGGTCACTTGCCGTTGAACGGCTAACATTTTCCCCCGTCAATTTTCCCCCCTTTCCTCCCACGCATTTACTGGCCAGGGGGGGTGGAGGAGGAGGAGGTTTTTCCACCCCTTTTCCGTTCCCCCCGAACTTGCCTTTCACGGTTGAGTTGCTCTAATAATGCAAATACACAATAAATAAACGTGCAGTGCAGTCAAGAACTCAACCGAACTCAATTCAACTTGGTTATTTACACTGGAAAAAATTATTTATTTTATATATAATAATAATAAATAAAATAATATATGATATATTAAAAAATATTTATAGATAATAATATAGAAAGAACAGTTTGCTAACAAATTTAGGATCATATCGGAAATCGATATTTACTAAGCTTAAAACATTCACTTTCTTTGAATCGATATTTATCGAAATTTTTATATGACAATTTTTTCGATAAATTAAAATTTAGACAACTCATAACTCAACCAAAAATTCATTTATATCAATTCCGAAAGCTTTTCCATGTTAGTTTTTAGTAGATTAATAAAACTACGTACTCAATTTGAAATTTTTAAAAATTCATATTTTCATCAATTTTTTGTTGTTAAATTTTTATGATTAAACACCTGAAAATTTTTGAAAAAAATTTTAAAATTTATTTTTCTGCCTAAGTTGTCTAGATTGAAAGGGCTGTTGATGCTGATCAAGAATATATATGATTTATGGGGTCGGAAATGACTGCTTCACATTTTTTAACGCTTGTGAATAAAATTATAGTACCCTATAATAATAGATAATATTATATTATAAAGAAAGTCAGTTCAAAAATCACGCTGCACTAAAATTTTCTACTTAGTCTATTGGCAATATCTCAACTGAAAATTCTTCTATTTTTTAATATATATTTTTCTCTCTATAAAAAAATAATATAAATATATATTGAAATATAATAAAATATAGATTTTTTAATACCTTTCCTCCCAGTGCAGCTCAAAGCCAGTGGCTTCACCTTCCAAGGCCGAATTAAAGCGGCAAAGTGAACCATTTGGTATTCAATACACGACGGAATATACATCTATATGTATATAATATATATATAAACCCATACTTGTATATTCCACTGTTTACTTTGTGTTCACTACGTCCTCTGTTCCAATTTTCTCGAGCAATGCCAATTATTTTCAGTTCTTAGTCATAATTTACCAAGTAAACGCCTGCACATGACGATGGAATTGCATTTTCTATAACCTCTCCGCACTTGGTTTAGCTTGTTTGTAATCCCAAATATATTTACAAGTACACTATATATATATCTAGAGATATACTGACATATATTTGTTTATAGTTTTTGGTTAACGACAACATGTGCTTGGATTTCCATTGCCTTGAACTACTTATAATTGCTTGAAAATGAAACAAACGAATTTTATATATATTTTTTTTGCCTGAACTAAATTCATTGTTAATGAAGGGAGAGTGGGAAACCCCTTTCTTTCTCGGGAAAGTATTTTCCAGTTAGTAATTTAGTAATTTTACAGGTTTTTATACTTTTTTCAGGGTATTATAATCTTAGTCATAAGTTGCATTGGTTTAATTTCCAACCTTATAGAGTGTATACTGTTTACTTCACCTTATTTATAAGACAAAGGCAAAGAATTAAAATAGATCTTGGTTCCAGATGAGCTCCGAAAATTGAGAGTGAGCTTACTTTTCGTTATCAGTTTCTAAAATCAGGTGAGAGAAGGTGTTGCTCTCTGAACTGCTCCTCTCACCTCCCTCTCTCCCCTCCTCACCCCTCCTCTCCCATCCTCTCCCCTCCTCTCCCCTCTCAAGTTCTCCCCTCTCAAGTTCTCACCTCTCAAGTTCTCATCTCTCAAGTTCTCCCTTCTCAAGTTCTTCCCTCATCTCTTTGCATTTCGCATTGTTCGGTTGAAAAGGTCGGTCGAAGGTCGGTTGCAGCTCGATCAGAAAAGTTAGGAGAGTTAGGGAAGTTCGGAAAATGGCAGGAAAATGTACATATTCGTGGATTTCGTGCAGTGTTGTGAAAATTCAGCACATCGGAGTGTTCGCAAACAGTTGAAAGTGTGAAAATTCGGTTAGAAATGAGGAAGATTTACGACTAGGCAGAGTACACTGAGAATTTGCGTGTGTGTTTTATGTTTATTTATTTATATTAATTTTTATTTTTTATTATATGTTATTTTTTTATTTATTTATTTTAATTTTTTTAATTATTTTATTCTTTTGTTTTATTTATTTATTTTTGCTAATTTCTTTTTGGTTTATTATTAAATTATTTATTTTTTGTCTAAAAGATATAAAAGTCAAAGCATTTTGTATATTATTTTCTTGATTTTGTATATTATTATTTTGTTTTAACACACATATTCTGTCTAACGAACATATTTTCGCGCGGTGTATTCGCGTGAATTTTAATGACAAAGAGAAGAGGCAAACCTTATCAGCGTGGGAACTTTTCGCAACTTGAAACAGAGTGAGTGAAGATCATTTCAGCTTATTTTTTCTTATTCCCTTTTACGTTTTGCGTTCCTGATAATTGTCTTCAATCGAGAATGTTCGACAAATGTTGTTTACATTTTATCAAAGCCGTTTTATTGAGAGCTTTTCGTTAGTTTTTGTTTTGAGGAACGGGAATCAATTCTTAATGCTTTAAGGGCAAAATTGGAAGGTTATAAAAGCTTTCGTGGTGAGGAGCTCAGCTGCCTTTCTTGTTAGGGGTTTTAGGGATCTTTATATATTAATAATTATATGTAAAAATATCTTCTTACAAGCTTATAAAAATAATTGAAAGATTGAAACTTACTACATCTTATTGTGTAAACTTTATAAATTGACATTTATTTTATGTCTAGAAAATTTTATGTGTTGAAAAAGATAGGAAAGGGGTTGAACTTGATTAAACATAAGGCGTTTTTTATATTTTTAAATATTTAAACTACAAATTATTAATTTTTATATAAATTTTCCTATTTAAAACTATATTTCCAAGCCTGTTATCTTTTATAATTAATTCTGACTAACTTAGTTTTTTCCTTTTTGAATACATTTTATTTCTCAGCTTTATTTAATTTGTTTTCATTGTTCTTGAAAATTAATTTCATTGTTTACTTGCTCTTTTTCTCATTACAAAATAAAACACAAGGCTATTAAACTTTCAATTGAGTTTTAAGGGATATTGAGCGATTGTGTTTGTCCTCGTTCCGGAACCAACAAGCATAAGCTCAGACCCCTTTTTCCTCCTGCAATTTCCCCTCCCCCCACCCGAGCAGGATAACGATAACACAGAGAGAGAGAGAGAGAGAAAGAAAAAGAAGGGGGGAAAAAAAAGGAAAGAAAATACAAATTGTAGGCGCAATGGCATAAAAACAATGTGAAGATATTTTGCGGCATAACCTTGAGGTGCACCACCACCACCACCCACCAACACCCTTTTTGTTGTTTTGCCTTTAACGATATAAACCACCAAGACCCACTCTTGCTGGCATGTAAATTTTCCTCGGGTGGTTATTGATTTTTTTTTTAATATATATACATATATATATTGTGTTTTCCTTTGCTTGCTGCTTGAACAAGATTATTATTTATAATAAAATCAGCACTAACAACGAGCCACAAGAAAACACAAACTCAAGAACAAAACAAAAATGCGGGGAGAAACAAAAATCAAAGTTTCTTGGCCAAAATAAACCTGCAACTGAAGTTTCTCGAAGGCAACAGAAAGTCTGTCCATCACATATATGTACATATTTGCGTTGGCGGCATTATTAATTCCGTTAAAGCCGACTTTTCCGAGAACAGGACATGAAGCTGAAGCTCATTAAAGCGAACAAGAAAGAAAATAACTAGTAATTTCAATAACTCACCAAAGGATAACTACAGTGGTTGTGGTTTATTGAAATCTAAAAGATATAAAGAAGTTTTAATTAATTAAAGAAGGGGTTTTTTTTAAAGCTTGATTTGGGGATTTTTAAAACTGCAGTTGATGATATAAAATCATTGTTTATTATTTTCTATAGAAATATTTAAGAATTATATTACACAATGGTTGTGGTTTATAGAAATCTGAAGGATATCAAGAAATTTTATTTATTAAAAAAGGGGTTTTTAAGAGCTTAATTTGAGGGTTCATAAACCTGTAATTTATGATATAAAATTGGGATTTTAGATTATTAGATAGAAAAACTTAGGGCTTAGGGAAATCTTAAGGGTTAAGTGATGAATTTTAATAAAAAAATTAAATAAATAAAAACGGTATTTTAGGGCTTAATTTGGGGAATTAAAATAGCTGAACTTGATAGCATAAAATCTGTGTTATAATATTATATAGAAATACTAAAGAATTATTATTTTATTCAATGGGTATGGTTTAGGGAAATATGAAGGGTTGAAAATTTTACTTAAATCAAAAAATTAAATAAATTAAATTAAAAAAAGGTATTTTAGGGTTTAATTTGAGGAAATAATAAAATGGGACTTGATGAAATAAAATCGTGATATATTATTATATATAAATATCCAAGAATTAGGTTGTATTATATAAAAATAAATAAATATATTAAAAAATTATACAGTGGCTGTAGTTTATGGAAATCTGAAGGGTTCAACAATATATTAAAAATATTTTAAAAGGTAAAAGGATTAGATTAAATAAAATGAAAATAGGCTATACTAGTAAATAAATATTATATATTAATACATATACTTCACCATTTCTTTTATAACTTATCTTAAAATATAACAACAAATTTTTATTACTGATAAAAATTTAAAATCCTAAAGAAGACTTTAATCTTTTATAAACAGCATTTTGTAATATTTAATTAATATTTTTTCTCACACACACACACTGTGTTGTGCCTGTGTCCCTTTAGATAAGTAAATGAGTGTGAACCAGGAGGGTGTGTGTAAATGGTGTGTGTGTGTGTGTGTGTCTGTGGGGTGTGTAATGCATTGCAGTGTGTAGTGGAGGTAAATAATAGCTGCTGTCTCTGTGTGTGTGTGGGGTGTAAGTTGGTCTAGTGTTATCACAGTTTGCTCCAATTTCAAGGCATTACGCTTATGAGAATTTATGTTATGTGTGTGCGGCGGCAGTGTGTGTGTTTGTTGGTGGTGTGTGTGTGTCTGCTTTTTGGGTTGGGTTTTTGTGGTCAGGACCTGCTGGCGCCCTGCTGAGCGGCCTCGTGGCATCCTCGCGTCCTTTTTTCTGCTTTTTTTTTTTTTTGGTCCGGAGATGCCTCTCCTGATTTTGATCGGATTGCCGGTTAACAGGACTGTGCATCCTGTGCCCTGCAATTAGTTGGAAGTACGATTAAAATGTTCTTACTCCACTTTTTTTTTCCAACTGAATACTCATTGTTTTTAAAGGGGAATATATTACCATATATTATTTCAAGTATTATCCTGATTTTGGTGCTGAAATATTTAGGAGAAAGTCAAGTACAAACACTCTATTGCTAATGAAGTTGCTCTTCGCTCTTTGGCCGCCACAAAACTTTTCTGGTCGCTTTCTCCCCGTATTTACTGTTATTTCTGTTATTTGTAACAGGGGGAAAAAGCCTCAAGGGAAAATAGGAAATGGAATAATGGGTGGAAAAAGTATCATGTTGCAATCAATTAATTATGTAATTTCTTGGGCAAAAGTCGCAAAGGCAATACATAAAAGGGAAAAACACAATGCGGTTTAATGCTTTTGTTTAATTAACGAAATTTATAAAGCTTTCAGAGTTCTATTTTATAGAGAAAACTAAAAAAAAATAGGAAAGACGTATATAAATAAAACTGATAACAACAAATAAGGAAATTGTTTTAGTTTTTTAAGTAAAGTTATTGTGAGAAATAATAAGAAAGAAAATCAACTTCCGAAACTCGGATTTGCAGTCTTTAAATCGATATTTATCGATATTTTTCTATGACAATTTTATCGACCAAAGCAAAGTTTACAAATCTCATAACTCTGCCAAAAAAGCATAAATTTTAATACGGAAAGCTTTCCAATGTTAGTTTTTATTATATATTAATAAATCTGCATACTCAATTTAACATTTAAAAAAAATGAATTTTTCTCAATTTTTTGTTGACAATTTTAACAATTAATGCCGAAAAATGTTTGAAAAAATTTAAAATTTAATTTTTTTGTCTGAGATGTCTAGATCGATTCGGCTGTTGATGCTGATCAAGAATATATATGATTTATAGGGTCGGAAATGACTCCTTCACATTCTTTTAAGCTCCTGACTGATGGTGCAATACCATGTTTTAGTCGATATTAACTATATTTTTATATGCAAATTTTTAGTGACTAATCAAAATTAAAAAATCGCATAACTCAGCCAAAACAGCATTAATTTAAATTCGGTAAACTTTGCCAACTTAGTTTTAAATAGATTAACAAATCTGCATACTCAATTTTAAATTTTAAAAAATTATTTTTTTTGCCAATTTTTTCCGTCAATATTTGACGATGAACCCCTTAAAAAAATTATGAAAAAAATTAAAGTTTTATTTCTTTGTTTGAGATGTCTAGATCGATTCTCCTGTTGATGCTGATCAAGAATATATATGATTTATAGGGTCGGTAATGCCTCCTTCACCGTGTTTTATGCTTTTGACTTATATTAGCATATATTGGAAGGGTATAAAAGGCTAATTTGTAGCCTCCGTTTATTTATTAAATAAAATATTAATATAACATTAATAAAAATATAATTAATAAAAATTTAATTTATTTAATTGGCAAATAAATCTAAAGAAACATTTCCCTTTTAAAGTTCTAGAAATATTGAGTTTTTTATCAAATAAAAACATATATTTTTGGTTATTCTATTACATTAAATTCCACATTTGCTACCTCTCAACATTTTAACAAATTTTCTTAAATTTTATATAACTTACATTCGCCTCCCACCCGCCATCCCCCCCTTGAAGCACACATAATCTTCGGCTATTATGAGTGCTCTGCCACAAGGGTGAAACTTTGCAGCTGGTGGCAGGTAGTGATAGCATCACAATTTATGCAAAACATGACAACAGCAGAAAAAGGTGAACAAAAATCAACGAAAAAGAAAAACTGAAAAGCGGAAAAGCAAAGCAGGTGAAGGAGCTGGAAGGAGGAAAAATTGCTGAAAATCTTGCATAAATTGCTGGGCGCTCCAAAGTATGCAATAAAAATCACAACAAACATGTGTGTCAGCGCTACCTAAGGGGTGTCTCTGTTTTTTACTCCCTCTCCCTCTTTTTTTTTTCTCATTCTCTCTCTATCTCTCTTATTTTCCAGCTTCTTTTTACCGGTTTTTCCTTTACCACTCCTCTTCTATTTTTCATAAGCTTTTTTGACAAGTATTTCGTCTCTAGTACACAGGTGTTTCTCTTTTCACCAGCTTTTTCATAAATTTCTTAAATTCTTTAAATATTTAATATGAAAATATTTATATTTTAATATATATAAAATTATTATTAAACCAAAACATGTTTTGGATTTAATTTTGAAGACGTAGATTTCTTTTTTGTAAGAAATAAAAATTGATTTAATAAGCAAATTCGTATTTGGAGTTGAAATGGTAATTTTCCCCTTCTTCTTTTAGCTTTATCTTAAATATTAACATTGCACAACACTGTTTATAATTAAAACTGATAAGAGTATAGTACAATAATATTTAACAAAAATTCTGGCATGGTTTAAGCTTTAACTTTATTATTAAACAGCTTAAAAAAGTTGTTCCTCTACAACCTGCTCGGGGATTAATACATTTCAGTTCATAAACATTTTAAATACTTAAAAAACCTTAAGCATATTGGGCAACACTGGCTACTGCCACACCCACTCCGTTATTAAGGCCCACGCCCACATTTGGCGCCATGCTTCGACGAAGCTGCAAAGCTTTTGATTAAAGCATTTGCATTTTATATCAGTACCGTACACACAGTACAAAAAGTGAGTATATATATATATATACTTATATATATACCGGCAACGATCTACGCACACCATTACACCTGAGCGGTGCGCCGCAAGTTATGCAGTAGAAAAAATACAGCATTTTTCCCCCGCACATTTCCGAGGGGTTTTCCTGGTTTTCCTTTTATTTTTTTTTCGTCGTCGTACTTTTTTTTCTTTTATTGTTTGGCAAATGGCGAGCGGCGCTTTTGTATCTTAATTGATTTTGCTATGTGTGGGTGTCCTGTGTCGGTGTAAGTGCGCTAATTTTATGATTTGAATAGTGCCTTTCCTCTCCTACTCCCTTTTTCCGCTTTTCACGCCCATTTGTCTGTCTGTCTGTATGTGCGTAACTGTGTGCAATTAAGTGAAAAGTGCACACAGCAATGGAGCCCAGGAAATTGCAATTGTATTTGTCTATGCGTGTGTAATGGCAAGGGGGTGTGTGTGTGTGTGTGTGTATGAGGAGAGTGTGGACTTAGACAATGAACCCAAGTGCAATAATTAATGAAGCAAAGCTAAATGAGAGTCGAGGGGGAAGGATTGAGCTGCAGTTTGATTGATTCTGGGATAATGTTTCAGTATTTTTTAATTTTTTTTAATTTTAAAGAAGAGCTCACAATTGTAATTTTTACTAAATATTATTTTTAAATATATAAAATTCTGATCTTTAGAGTGATCATAGAAAAAACTGTTATTTTATGGGCACCATTTATGTTGCGCCATTTTCTTAAATGGGCACCATTTATGCTACGTCGTGTTTTTTAATGGGCACCATTTTTTCATAGTTTTCTTATTAGGATTAAATTAGTTTTGAATTATATTATATTAGTCTATATAAAGTACAGACAATATTATTATTATTCCTTGTTTCAATAAATTAATATATATTTTTTTAATAATTGTTTGTTTTCCTATGCCTTTTGACTTGATTGACTTTCTCTGCCTTTTCCCTTGCCACCGAATTTCAAGAACTTAACTTCCTTAAGTACCTAAAATTTACTCATCTTGTTCATATTAATAATTCCTTTTTCCTGAAGCAATGTTTGCCAATTGTCTGCAAATAATTTTTGAGGTTACTCAAATTGCTGGTGAAGTAGCCACTGGGATATGCAATTGCAGCATGGATATACAGGACATGTTGGCAATGTTGACACAAATGGCAATTGCTGCGGATGGGGGAGCGGACGGTTGGGGACTGACTAAAACCCAAAACTGACTGATTGACTAAGTTCAGGTGGTATGACGCTAACTAACATGTTGTTGCTTGTCGTTACCATGTTTGTTGCATGTTTTGTTGCAAGTTGCAACTTGTAGCAACACACACACACACCGAAAAGGGGAGGAAGGTTATATGTGTATTGGCTGTCCAACTTAATTGCAATTGTCTGGTGCCATAGAGAGGAGGAGTCTGCATTTTGGTCTAGGGTTTCGGCCTCGAACCAGGCAGAGATGCCAGGGTTGTCGCCTGTGTTTATGCATATGATATGCAAATATTGTGGTATCAGTGTCGCCACACACACACAGATACACGAACACGCACACGCAGTTGCACGCAGTCTAAATGGCCTTGCATTTGTTAGTTAAACACTTGAAGAAATTCTCCAGGATTTATTAGGGTTATTTTGGTAATAAAAATAACTTGAAAAATAAGTTTATACTCTTTTTAAATTTTTAAATACAAAATTCAAGAGAAATACATTTGAAATGAAAATTAATACATTGAAACTAAGAGTTATAATAGTATTGTCTTTTACTTTTACAAAGTTTATATTAATTCCTTAAATTTCTTCTATAAATATTTTCTATTTTCCAAAAGAAATTCTGCTTTATTTTTTGTTTTTAATGTATTTAAATTTGTATACCATAATTTTTGCTGCCACGTTTTGCCCACACAGACACCTCTGGGAAAAGAGCAAGACAACAGCAATTTACACAACACATTTGCTTAATTTATATTTATAACTTTAACACACACACACACACACACATTCACCTAGAGAAAGAGAAGAGAAGCAAGGATTTTAGTTTGTTTTTTTGCATTTGCATAATCGCTGCCAATGTGAAACAGAGAAGGAGAAAGGGAGAGAGAGAGAGATAGCTAGAAAGAGATAGCTGCAGTCTTTAAGCTCTGTGGCTCTTGCTTTTCTCTTTTTTTTTTGTGGAATAAAACTTTAAAGCTGACTAGACAACGTTGGTATTCTCTTGCCACAAAACCGTAACCAAAAAACCCCCAACCATCTAGGAAGACCATCATCCATTAGTCATTCCGTTGGGTGTTTTTGTGTGTGTGTGTGTGTGTGTGTGATAAGAGGAGATAAGGGGGTTAAGGGGAGGGCTTGACGAACAAGAGGTGAAAAAGGGTTGCGTCTGCCACTTGAGACGCGCTCTGGACATCCGGCACAGCGGCAGCAAATTGCAATTGGTGGCCGTCTGATGCTGCCGGCTGCATTGTTTACACTTGATTTTTTTTTATTACCACTAAATAGGGTAGCATAGGGTATAGTAGAAAAAATAACAAAGATATCATGTTGGGGGAATGAGAAAATGTGGGAAATATTTAAAACATTTCACATTATAATCATGGAAAAAATACATATTTACGTTAATTATGTTATAACAATTATAAACTATAAAAGAGGATAGGTTGTTTTACGAATTAATCACATTCTCCAATGATTAAAGACGACATTAAAGGAAACGTTGTTGATTTTATGGTGAAACGTTGTTGAAAGTTTATGGTAATGCGCGGTTTAAAATTTATTGCTAACCATTTTAAAAATTCTATAGTGAAATATTGATGAAAGTTTTTAGAGACACATTGCTGCAATCATTTGCTGAAATGTTGTTGTAAAAGAAGGCTTATTATTGTTGAAAATTAATGGCTAAACGCTGTTTAAAGTCGATTGTCAAAACTGTTGAAAATGTTTATTGACACATTGCTAAGCCTTAATAGTGAAAAATGAGTACAAATAAAGAAAGAAAACCTTATTATTAAACATTTATATAAATCTTTGATGTACTTGACCTTGAATTTAAAGACAATCTTTAACGACTTTTAAAGGTTTTGATCAATTTATTATGATAATTTTTAGGATAGTTATTTTCAAAAACATGTATTTTCTAAAAATAAAACGAATAATAAATCCTTATTCAACATAATTCGTTTCTGAGTTGGCCTTATATATATATATATTTCTTTTTAATTACAAAACAATTGCTACCAAAATCTACTAAAGAGTATTTCCCAAGTTCATCAAAGAGTCAATTAAATGTCTCTTATTACTCGCAATATTGTTGAATTTTTATTGCTAACTTTTTCTCTGTATTTCTTTTTTTATTTTTGTTTTTGCACCGCCATTCCGCTTTCATTAGGGTTAAACGAAAGGGGAAAAAAGGAAATTCCGAAAATAAAACAAGATAGAGAAAGAGAATTGCCTACTTTTTGGGGCCACATTCCCTCTAATGATGCAGAAGGAAAGACGGATGATGAAAGCGAAGAGTGGAGATGGCTCTGTGCCATACAAAATGTAATTACAGCTGGGGAAAATGCAATACAACAAAACGGAGGAAAAGCCAGTGGCTGCCGCAACAACTTTTCACAATTTTAACTTCAGTTGCAGCCGCCGCCATTGCGGGGAGAAAATCAAATTTATTTTTTATTCATTTTTTTTTTTTGTATTTTCTGCTGCCCTTTTGGATTCTCCTCTGTATTTATTTTTGTTTTGGTTTTATTTTGTTGTAGTACTGTTCTGTTTCCCTGTTGAAATAAACCACAAAGCGCAGTCATTGCTGCATCGCATCATCCTCAATCGGCGGCGAAGTTGAGAGTCCGTCGTCCTGCATCCCTTTTATCCTGCCATTCACCTTCAGTTTATCGTTCATTTTTATTTCATTTTTTTGTAGTGGACTTTTGGATTTATGCGCACACTTGAATTTGCATTTGGCCACAGACCAACAAAACAGAGAGTTTTTTAAATATCTATATATATATATTTTTATATTTTCTATGTGTTGAAACAATAGCCGCAACAACAGGAGAAAGAGAAGCAACTGTTTTCTGTCGGCAGAGCAGGTTTTCCCTGTTCGGAAAATCAAGGAAAATGGCAGCTTTAAGCGGTGCCATTGCTCGCTTGATTCATATAAATGGCCGGCGTACATTTACGGTAATTTATCGAAACACACAACTTCCGCCGCTGCCACATGCCGCATGCAACATGCAATCGTTGACAACAACCCATTATATAGTAAAGCATATATATGCCATATATATACATATGTATATATAGATAGATATATATTCCTGTACGGATGACCACAACGTGGGCGATAATTGAATTCTATTGCCAACGACACTAAGCAGCAGAAAACTGTGTGAAAACTCAGAGCCACCACACCGCATTAACATCAATTGAAAATTGCCAATTAAATTATGAAAAGCGGTCATAAATTGTTCAATGAATGAATATCCATATAAGCTTAATACCCAGATTTTGAGTCACTGCAAATGCAAATGTGCATTCAGCTGACAGTTTCAATGGCTCTTTATAATGCCGCAAAATAAATACACCTAAATTATGATTATTATTGAAAGAGAAAGAGAGAGTTGTGTTTCATTCAGAATATGTTGAAGATTTATTTCTTTTACTAGCTTTATTTTATATACTTCGATGTTTAAAGGATTTTTTAAAAAGGGAAGAACAGGAATTCGATTTAGATTGAAATAGTATTTCATATTAAACGAGTCTTTTACTAGCTCAAATTTTGACAATTAGGTGTGTTAAATGTGTGTTTATTAATTATTCAATATTCAAGGGAGCCTAAAATACAAATTTATTTAAAATAAATCTCAAAGTATTTATGTTTAAAAGGAAATTCTGCTTCTGTCCTTTTCTTTTATATTGTTTCCTATAATTGTTGTGATTTGTGTTTTTTTTTTTTATCAGCTCAAATTTTAGCAATTATAAATATTCATAGTATAAATATTCAATATTTAATTCATTTTTTAATTAAAACAAATTGATACTAAAAGCCCTTATGGTAAAAAATAAATATAAATAAATAAATATAAATATAAATATAAATTATTAAAATATATATTGTAGGTATGTTATTAACTTCTAAAGTACTTTGAACTATAAACTATTTTTTCTTGGTTTCTGGTTTTTAGTTTTTATTATTTAAAGAATTTTTTAAGTATTTTAAAGCAAGAAGTACAAATATATTTTTAATTTGGTTTCTTTAGTTTTTTCAGATGTAAATAGTTATTAATTATATGGATTTCTTTTTTATTGATTTATTTACTTGTTGACTTATTTATTTACTGACTTAATTATATGTTTATTAATTAATTGATTGATTTATGTATTATTTACCTTGTGCTTAACCAGATTTCACCTGTGGCTTAAATCCCTTTTTTGAAGAACTTATCAATTTCCATGCTTGGCCCTACCTACTGGCCATTTAATTTTCATTTTCCTGGCCAAAGTCTGCTGCTGTTTAGACCCTCACCCCATTGTTGTCATTGTCAATTTGGCCTTCTAATTTTCAGGCTGATTTCAATTTGAGTTTACCAATACTACAGCTCCTCTGACTCTCCCCTCCACCTCCACCTCCATTTCCCAGGCGGTTCCGGTTTTTCACCATTTTCGGGGGTCCTGTGAATGACATAAATATTTGATGGGACCCGAGGGTCACACACACACACACACCCAGCCGACCGATGGGATAATGTGTAATGTGTCTGTATTTGTGTTGGACAAATGCCGTACCTCCCTCCTGTTTCTCCCCATCCTGGCATGTCCTTCTAATTTGATTGTTTTCTCTGGTATTTTTTTTGTGTCGTCGTCGTCGTCGATTTCTCTCCGTCGATTTACGTCACTCGAAATGCAAATGACAAACGAATTTTATTTGCTGCCGTTTGTTGGCAACTAATTAGGCAGCGACATTTGTGGTTGAAATGGTTGCTTTCTCTCACTCTCTCTCCTCTCGTTCATTTTCTTATAAATTTCCATTTCAATTTCGCGTGATTTAATTAAATGTCAAAATGAAAATTTTCGGCAATTTATGCATGGCAATTTCTTTGGCTCGCTCTCTTTCTCCCAAAAAAAAAATATAGAGAAGCTCCAAAGGAGCACCCCAAAAGAAAATATATCCCCATAAAACCACCCATCTGAATTTTCTTTTTCCAGCCTTAGCTTTAGCTTTGCTTTTGCCTTTGCTTTTTCGGTTAGATTTGGTTTTCATGGCCGCAATCCGCTAATGCGTCTAATTGCATTTTTCGGCTTGGAAAAGCAGTCACCACACCTGTCCTGTGTGTGTGTAGTACACAGATGAAAATTCTAGGTAAATTATAGAGAAATATAAAAAAAGGGAAAGGAAAAGGAATCATAAAAATATAACTTAGACACTATTAAAATCAAGGAGTTCGTCCTTCATCAAGTTTAAGTTCATAAAACATCTCAGCCTCTCTGTCTTTCCTTGTGTTATTGTAATACAATTTTCTCACAAAAACTTCCCCATTGAATCCCCATCTTAATTAATATTTCTCTCGGTGCACAGGTTTCCATATCTGTGCCTGCTTAGGCAGGTGGTTTTTGCACTGCTCGCCCGCATTTCTATGCATGCCATAAAAATAGACTGAGGGAAAATGCGGTGGCAGGATGCCGAAAAAAAGGAGTAAAAGCTGCACAAGCGGAAAAGCGCATTAATTTTTGTCTAACCATCTCGCTTGCACCTAATCGCGTTTTCCCCCACTCCCCCCCCCCCCCCCGTACCACCTCACCATCGCAATTCACATTCACTTGTAGTTTTCCATTTTGCTTTAATTAAACAAACCGGCAAATTTGTCAGAAACTAATCTCGACATTTTTCTGTGGGGATATTAATTTTGTTTTTAGCTAAACTGGAAATAGTGGGTATGTTTTTGAAAACAATTTGGAATTTTATTGGTTCTAAAAACATGTATTTTTATAATATTTAAGTGTTGGGAATTTTGTGTAATAATTTTAATGAATTTTTAATTTTACAGAGCAGGTTTTCGCATAAAACTAAAGTTTTAACTGAGTTCTTGAAGAATTTCCTATTGTAAATTATTTATGGGGTTTTATTTTAATTGGAAATATTTTTATAAATCAATTCATAATATAAACGTTCATTTTAATGCTTTCTTATATAAAAAATATAGATATTTTTTTATGTTTAAGTAATATCTCATTTAAAAAATTCTCATAAATCACAACGACCTATTTTTCTTATGTTTCGTTCTGTGTGTGTGATTTTCATCGCCTGTCTCGTTTATCCTGACAGCAAAACACCCATCCGATTTGCCGATTTTCCAAGGGAAAATCCCGCAGAATCTCATGTGTGTGTGTGTGTGCTTGTGTGTGTGTGTGTGTGGGGTGCATTATTTCTAATTAGGAAAGTTTGTCTGTCAACTGAGGCGAGTGTGCGACAGACGGCAATGGGAAAACTTCTTTGACTTTGGCAAATCAAATTCAAGTAGCGCCAAAATGCCAAATAAAAACGGGGATTGGGGAATGGAAATGGGTATGAGTATGGGTTGGAAAAGCCAAAGGAAAACTCGGATTTCAACTCTCTCTCTCTCTCTCTTTCTGTGTCTTTTCAAGCGCAATTTGAAGAGAGCAAAGCTCGTGACAAAACAATTGCCACACTCCATATAAACTGGGTCCAAAAGTTAATGAGCAATCGCTTGGCTTTACAAACAAATATATATATATATATTTATTTACATATAGTATATATGTATTTATGTATAATTGGAATGCTGTGTGTTTTCGGGGGCAACATTTACATTTTGTATAACTTCCGGTTATCAAGTGCATGAAGCATAAATGACAAAACCCATAACTCAAACACAGACAGGAAGTGAGAGGCTTCCAGCAGAAATGTTTAACTTTTGCTTTTACTCCTAACTTTTACTCTCGAGTCCTTTGCATATGTGTGTTTATCTCTCTAATAAACTAGAACAATTGCCTTTATAATATATTACATACTCATATTAAGGAGTATGTGTGTTAATTTAATATGTTAACTTGCTTATTAAGTGCATTATTATTAATAATTTATAAATTATAATAGCCTTTGGGAACTTATTAAATTAATTTTCTTGTTGTATCTTTTTCGGG
Organism: Drosophila serrata; assembly: GCF_035046125.1. Taxonomy (NCBI): domain Eukaryota; kingdom Metazoa; phylum Arthropoda; class Insecta; order Diptera; family Drosophilidae; genus Drosophila; species Drosophila serrata. The sequence goes on along the minus strand of NW_028257174.1, from coordinate 2,526,588 downwards.
TTCCTGCAAATGCTTACAAGGTGGCCCAAAGTATGCTACATTTTTTTACACCAACATTTTACAACAAGAATATTAAACGACCTAGAAAAATTAATTACTTAATTTTAGACTTGTTTTAAACTATTTTAAAATGATTTCTGGATAACTCTAACATATATATATTTTTAGAACCCTATTTAAACCGCTTAAAGTAAATTTGAGAAGCCAATTTAATATGAATTTAATATATACATATATTATGTATATAAACGTTTCTTGTATTAAATTACGTCTCATTTGTGTCCTTTTTAATATAGTTACAAAGTGGCTCTCTCTCATGTCTGTCAAGCTTAATAATAATTTTTATTATATCACCCCATCCAACCATTATCCTTTATCGATAGATGGGTGGCCTTCGCTGCCATCTGCCGACATTTGGGGGCATCAAGAAAAAACCCAATTAAATAAAAATGGTGTCCACAGGTGGGGTTTTCCCATTGAATTTATCGTAATTGAATTTGGCAATTAGCATTCAACTGTTATCGGGGGCATAATTCATTGAATATTACTAACCAAATATGGTAATGAATGAAAAGGTAATGGAAATCGAAATGGAAATGGAAATCAAAATGGAAATGGAAATGGAAACGAATGCAATGGAAAAAATATGCTCGAGTGCAAAATCAAATGGGGAAATATTCAATTTCCAGTGATTAAAATTAGCCGATGACAGATGTTGACTGAGTGCTCCGTACATATAGATATATATTTAAATATGATGTATATACAAATATCTGGGGACAACGTTTTTTTTTTTTTTGGTTGCCGTTTTGACTTGACTTAGTTTATACGGCATTGCATACATTTTTGATGAAGTTTTTGAAGGATTTTCCGAGGGGGAGGAGGCAGGCTTGGGGCAAAAGTTTTTACATTATACAGTTTATAAACTTTTCTCACTCCTTAACCACCGATGACTACTGATTCATTTCCATTTCGTGTCATAAATATTTTATGAGTTTTATTATTTTTTTTCGTAATAAAAAAAAATATATTTAAATATTTTTTTAAAGTCCCAGAGACAGTTATAAATGTTGAACAAACCGTACATATGACATGTATTATTTATAGGCTCCGTTTGTATGTATATCTGGCATGTTTCGCCGGCCATTTGCAAATCCAATTAGCTTAGATTAAACACATAAAATGCAGCAACACAGAGGCAGCAGTGGCAGGACCAGGACCAGGGAAAAAAACAATAAAAAAAAAGGATACCCATTCCGGTTACAGTGGCGGCGATTTCCACAAGGGAAAGGAGGCGGAGGGACGACGACGACGACGACGGGACAATAAATCTTGCATACAATTTATTGACAATGCTTTGGGGCGCTGAGCAAACAATGTCCTTCCGTTCGGGGGCCAAAAGTACAAAAGGATATGGCTGCAACTCGCCGTTGCGGCTTTTCCGGCCACTCCAAAATCTCTGTGAACTATATATAAACTATAAATACACAATATATATATATATTTTGTTGTTAATATTAACAATTAACGCAACTGGCGGAAGTCTGCATGATTTATACCCGCTGATCGCAGGCCATTTATAAATATTACTTTGCAGCTTAAAATCAATATTGGGAAAGGAAAATATCAAGTCCCTTTTTTTATTTATTGGATATATTTTTGATATATATTTAAATTTGTTATAAACCATTTACTGGGGTAGTATTTGTATAGTTTTTATATTTATCACTTTGAACTATATTTATATTAATATAAAATTTAATAAAAAGAGAAACTAACTATGGGAAGTAAGATTATATTTAACCTTGCCGTTTCTAGTTGAAATATAAGATCAAATCGAAAATTTATCATTTCTAAGTTAAAAATATTAAAATTTGTTACGTCGATATTTGCTTTATTTTTATATGACAATTTTTTCAACAAATCAAAATTGCAAAAATTCATAACTAAGCCAAAAAAGCATTAAATTTGATTCGGAAAACAGCCCGATTTTAGTTTTTGTTAGTTTTTCAAATCTGCATACTCGAATAATAATTTAAAAAAGTTTAAATTTTTGTAAATTTTTTTGATAAACTTTTCATGATTAATCCATTCAAAAATTTTCAAAAAATTTAAATATTTTATTTTTTGCTGGAGATGTCTAAATCGGTTCAGTTTTTGATGCTGATCAGGAATATATATGATTTATAGGGTCGGAAATGATTTCTTCAAGCGTTACAAGCTTGTGACTTAAATTTGGAGGAAAAAATGTATGATCAGACAAATTATTTATTTAAAATTTTAAATAAACATTCTAGTTCAGAAACATCTATATTTAGTTAAATTTTATTTATTTTTTATTTTGTACACTGTAGGCAGAAGTTACAAACTTAGTTAAATAAACTTTAATATTTATGTAAAATATTTATTATAAATATTATACAAGTTACAAAGTGAATTTTACAAGGAGAAAAGTAAATGTCACAAAGGATATGTAAGATTTACATTTTATAGCAAAACATTTATAGCTCCAGAGGGCAGTAGTTGAAAGGATATAAAGGCTAAACTCTAAGTAATGCCTAAAATATTTCAGAGAAATTAGTAAAATTTATTTAATATTTAAATTTGTAAGATACAATTAAAAGAACTGGCTGAATAGCACTAATTTTTATAACCAAACTGCGAAAAATGTCCTGCAAAGCTTTCAAGTTTTGTTATCCTTGCAAGCTCTGGAGCCTTTGCCATAAATGTCCTGCTTGGTGATGCTTTATAGCAAAGAGCGACCCTAGCGGAAGATTTCGGAAATTATTTTGCCATCAGGACATGGAAGGATGTTTGTCAGCACGAAAGAGAGGGAGTGATGTCGGGACAGACAGAGTTAAGGCAAGCAGAAATGATCTAAATGAATGACTTGCAGGCAGGAGAACGCAAACTGAATTTTAATTGAAACATGAGGCATGATTCAATTTCGAGGCCTGCGGCTGTCTAACGGATTTTAGGCGCCGCCAGGACTCATCAGGACGAGCCAGAGTTTGCAGAATAAAACTTTCCCAAACTTGAAGTTTTTTTTTTTTGGCTAATAAATTTTCTTCCACTGGCCACTGGAATTTCTCTCCTCTTGATTTTTGTTGTAATTATTGTTTTTGCTGCTGTTGAATTACTCGCACTTGTATTCGTTGCAAAACTGCAACTATTTATATTGTTTTGACTCGGTCTTGTTTTTCTTGCTGCCGCTGACAAGGCATAAATAAAATAGCTTGGCTTGGCCAGGACTCTATTTTTTTTTTTTTTTGTGTTTTGTTTTTAATTTGTTGCCCAGCTGCTGCAGATTTTGCTGCTGCTGTTGCTGTTGCTGCTGTTGCTGTTCTGTTGTTGTCAGTTTTATGTTGCTGCCGAGACAACTGACATAAAAAATGCAACACTGCGGCGACTGTTGCTGCTGCTGTTGCTGTTTTTGCAGCAACTACTACTAGTACTACTACTGCTGCTGTTTCTGCATTGCTGCAAAATTTGGGTCACTGCGGTAATGTTCTGTCGAGGTTTTTGCAAAAGTCGAAGGGCCTGTTGTTGATATTTTGGCTTTTTGTCCGAACTCCCTTCCTCAAACCCTCCTTCTCCTTCAAGTTAGAGTCAGTTCTTTACTTCGATTTTGGCTTCGATTTAGCCAGGATCCTTGCCTGGCCAATTATGTTGGCAATTTTTCATAGATTTTTGGCTATTGCAACTTTAATCGCATTTTTGGGCCACAACAACCAGGCAGCAGCAGCAGCAGGAGCATTCAAAAAACTCTTGTAACACCAAAACAACACAAAAATTGCAACTCGACGTGGCTTGGTGTGGAAAATGTGGAAAATGCGGGCGGAAAAGCAGAAAGTGAAGTGAAAGAGAGAAGATGGGAGGAAAGTTCGTAGAGTTGCCTGCAAAATGCGTTGGGTACAAAAAACTTTGTGCATATACATTTATCAAATTGTTGTTGCATTTAGAGCGCAAATAAGTGGTTTATGATGAAGCCTCCTCTTCCCATTTTTATACCCTTTTTTTACTCTTCTCCTCTTTACTGTTTTTCTCCTGTTTTTTTCAACTCTTTTTATATCCTTTGCTTTTGACAGGGATGCCTTTTTGAAGGGAAATTATTCAATGGGATGTATCGAAATAACGATATCGTTTTTATCGATTTAAGTGTTTTAATAGCTTCAATAGTTTTCGATAGTTTTAATTTATTTAATAATATTTATAATTTACCTTTGCAGTTTGATATAATTTATACTAACGAATCGAAAGTCGATCATAGCTAAGCCTAAAATACTCGTTTTCTTGAAAGCGATAATTATCTATATTTTTATATGACAATTTTTTAGGACAAACTGAAGTTAAAAAAACGCATAACTCAGCCAAAAAAGCATTAATTTTAATTCGGAAAGCTTTCCTATGTTAGTTTTTTGTCGAGTAATAAATCTGCATACTCAATTTGAAATGTAAAAAAAAATTTAAAATTTCGATCAATTTTAACAATGATTTTCATGATAAAAATATGAAAAAAATTTAATAATTATTATTTTTTCTTGAGATGGCTAGATTGATTCGGCTTTTCATGCTGATCAAGAATATATATGATTTATAGGGTCGGAAATGACTCCTTCACTGAGTTTTAGGCTTCTGTCTAAAACTATAATACCATTTTTAATCGATTTTGACTATATATTTATATGAAAATTAGTTCGATAAATCAAAATTAAAAAAACTCATAACTAAGCCAAAAAAGCTTTAATTTTTATTCGGAAAGCGTGCCTGTGTTAGTTTTTTGTAGGGCTATAAATCTGCATACTCAATAAAAAATGTAAAAAAAAAATCAAAATTATGATAAATTTTTGACAATGATTTTGACATGATAAAATGTTGCAAATTTTTAATAATATTTTTTATTTTCCCGAGATGGCTAAATCGATTCGGCTCTTCATGCTGATCAAGAATATATATAATTTATAGGGCCGAAAATGACTCCTTCACTGAGTTTTAAGATTTTTACTAAAATTATAACACCCTTGCAAGGGTATTAAAAAGACTCTACCCTTTAAAGTTATAAAAATCAAGAAGATGCATAAAAAGCAGTAGATACGATTATTATCAATAAAATGTATTGGTAAATATCGATAAAATATCGGAAGAACGATGTTTTGGATAATGTGTAGCTGAATTGAATTAATATATTAAATATTTACTTATGATTAAATCTGGAAATAGTAATTATAAAGTAGATTTGATTACATTGATAAATATTGGATCTTTTAATTAAGATATTATTTTTTATTTTTTTACATTGATAATATTTATTTAATATATCGTAAATTATCGATACATTTTGTATATATCGCTAGTTGTTCTCATATCTAACTTTAAACCCTTAATTTATATATATGTATTTGTATATGTGTTTTTGTGTGTGCCTTTTGCCCTGATGTTGCTGTTGTGCTTTTGGGCCAATGTTGCTTTTGCTTTTGCTTTTACTGCTGTTGCTGTTGCTGCTGCTGTTGCTGGTTCATTTTGCATTTTTACGAGTATTGGCAATGTCGTGTTGTTGCTAGTATGTTGATGTTGCTGCCGTGCAAGTTGTTGGTGTTGCTGGGTTTTGCAAGTGGCGCTATAAATTGTTTATACGGTTCACTTGGCTTTCGGGCCATTTGGGATCACAGCAGACACACACACACACACACACACACACTCCACATGCAATGTGGAAAACAAATTTTCATTGGACGTGCTTGAAAATCTATTAAGCGTTGATAATTCAGCGTTTTCTGGCTTTTTCGTAGGGGTAAAGGGTCAAAACAATAAATGGACAAACCAAACACGTACACACACTCTCTCTGTCTCTCTGTGTTTTCATGTGTTAACATTTAATTGAAGCCAAAATCAACAGCAGAAAATATGGGAAAAAAATTAAGCTGATTTAATACAAGAATTACCATAAACCAAAAAAAGAAGAATATATATAAATGTAGATATAGACAAAGAATTTTTGCAGAAGATGGAATAAATAAAAACAAGACAATGATGTTGCCATAATAATTTCAATATATAAACAAAGTTCCGATAAACGTTCGCTTAATTGCATCTGAAGTCAGGCGTAAGGAAATTTGAATTATTGAAAATAATATATATACATATATATATATATATATATATATATATATATTGCCGAGTAAAAATGCAAACAAATGTCAGCAATAAATTCAATTAAATTTCCCATAAGAGTTGATAATCAAATTTCCATTGCTCAAAATGAAAATCAAAATGGGAAAAATATTGTTTCATTAATAAATGACAATAAAGAATAAAAAAAAAATAGCTTTGCAACATGTGAAACAAACTTTGACACAAAATGCAATTAAATTGCGAAATATTCGAAAATCTGTTGTTAATCAAATGGCATAAAGTGATTTCATAAATTGTTGCAATTCCATGAAATGATAAATTGAAATTTAATAATTTCGGTATTTTAGCAAAGGAAAATAAATACAAAATATGACTTTGAATTTTTATTGAAATTCATAATTAAGGGAATAGTAACTAAATACAGGAGTTTGTGTTATTTTTAATTGATGTTTTAGGGGAACTAGATAGATATTTGATTAGGTTGGAATATATGCTTTATATTTATAGGATTTCCTCAATTTTAATATTTTCAAAACCCAAAAGATGCATATAAAATTGTTAACCCTTTAAGTTTAAGATTTTATCCTTAAGTAATTTTACTTAGAGATTCAGGCAATTTCTGGCTAGTTTCCTCATCCTGTTTACATTGTCCTTTTGCCTGGTCATCCACATATACACTCTTTCTCCTTTACATTTATATTCCCCATATAAATGAGGCAAAAAGGAAGGGCACAGGAATTGTACGACAGGTATTTTCTCCACTGATGCTAAGCTGAGCCAGGACCCATTCATCTTCGACCTCGAGGTAGCCATTTTGTTTTATTATTTGTCCAGGCAAGGCACCGAAAGAGAGAGAGGGAGAGAGATCCTTGGTCCTCTTTGTTTCATCTTTCTTCCTTTGCTGCGGGTTTTCTGATGCTGATTGTTCCAGCCACGACATTTCGTGCTGTGTGACAATTGTTTTTACCCCGAACAAACCAGCAGCAGCAGCAGCAGCAGCAACAACTAACATCAACTACAATGACGACACAGAAGAAGAAACAGAAAGCAAAGGGACACTGAGAGAAATTTATAGGAATTTGTATCAATTTTAAATTAAAAGAGATAACAGGAAAAGTATTAGTAATATTTGTTGGAATATTATAGTAAATATTAAAGGCAAAGAAACTTGGAGTTGTAAGTTAATATTCACTGATGAGGTTTGGTTTCTTGATTTGATTTTTGATTTAAGAAATGTATATTAAAATGAAATTATTATTGAAAAAAAATGTATATTTTTTATACATTATGATACGTAATATATAAAATATATTATTTTCCTACACTAATATCTTATGTTATATGATTATATACATAATATATACAAAGATATATTATTTTCCTACTCTAATTCTTTTGCAATTTATATGAATTGTATGATTATATACGTGATATATATAAATATATATTATTTTCCTATAATAAAACCTTCTTAATGTATATATATAGAAAATCTTAAGAAGATTTAATTCGAAAACCAGCATAAGGCTCCTAGCATATGTATTTAAATGAAATACAAATGTATCTCTGCTTTTAGTCTAGAATCTTTATACGTAGCTATTTTTTATAAATATATATTTATTATTTTTTTTTAATGTATATATTTTTTTAATTCCAAATAAACCCACCCATTTCTCCCTGTTTACTTTCTCTCTCTCTGTTGAATGTAGTTTACAGCACCGCGAGGCACAAAAATTCTTAACCATGCCACATGAAATATGGTTGAAGCTTGAGGTTGCTTTGGGGAGATGGTGGGGGTTTTTAGGGGTTTTGTGGGGATGGAATTATAAGACGTTGTCCTTCTGCCTTCAGTCTTTGTGTCGCCCTACCCCTCTCTGCCCCCACCCACCCTTTTTTATTTTATTTTTATTTATTATTTTGCTGTTGTTGTTTTGCTCACTAAAACAAAACCTGCTTCTGCTGCTGCTCTTTTATGCCTTTTGCCATATAATTTATATACGCTCAAATATAAATAACAATGAAACGAGATGAACAAAATGCGTCGCACATTCTGGTTTTTGTTTGTTTTTGTAGCGCGTTCTCATTTTTATTTTTAGCGGTTTTGTTTGTTTTTAACCAGATGGGTTACTACGTAGCCTAAACCTCCCCAAAAACACTTTCACTTTTGGCTTAAACTAATTATAAGACAGCAGAAGAAAGACAATATGTATAAATATTCCTAACTCTTAAAGTCTAAGTAATATATATTTATTTATTTATTTTTAAAGAAATAAAATATGCCACAAACAATTGAAGCAAGGTCTGCACAAAACTTGCAAAATCAAGTGGCATATTGTTTCAGATATTTTGTTGAAGACACTCCTCTCTTTTGTCGCCCAAAATCTGACCGATTGCAGTTTGTCTGAAGGGATTTCCACTCGAACGGCACAAAAAGTTGAAAGCAAAATGTAGCTGCTGGAGTTTTCCCCCCAAAAAAAAAGAAAATTCGTAGATAAAAAAAGAAGAAAGAAAAACTTGAAGCCCAAGAGAAGGACGAAAGTACTGAGGCTATAAAAATTACTAAAACTACAAGGAAGAACTTTTCTGCAGCCGCTTAACAGTTAACAGTTATAACCGCAGGGGGTCGGGCGGAAAAGCCAGATCTTGGACCCATCATATTGTCTATCAGAGTTTTCATTGCTTTTCCTCACCTCACCCTCTTTGGGAGTCAAGTGCTGGGTCTCTAATAAGTTAACTGGTCTGTAAATTGCCTCGTCTCGATGTCCACCTCTGTTTCCACCATCTTTCTGGCTAAGACGTTGCCTTGGTTATCCTCATGGGCCATATTTATTAAGTTATGGCCAACAGTGGGATTATAAAGTCATAAAATATTGGGTGTGCAGGGGGGGAGGGGTCTAAACACGGTTTAAGCGGCGTTTTATGTCATGAAAGAAATATGGTTGAGAGGTGTTTCATAAATACTTAAAAGAAAGGAAAAACGTATATGTATTTTTGGGTACTTTAAAAGTTTGCTCTGACTTAAATTAATATTTTTTTGGCAATTTAAATCAGTTATTTACAGTATTATTAATTAATTTGATGTTTATTAAATGCCTTGTTTGTATTATAAATTAATTAAAGTTAATAATAAAATTGATTGCAGTATTTTATATTGAATGGTTTTATATATTTTCAGTTTTATACATTAAAGTCATAATCTAATTGTAGGCAATTATAATATTTATTTACTGTACAATATAAATAATTTTTTATATATATTACTAATTGTTTTTAATATTTTTAGCATAATTTATTAATTACAATTATTTTTAAAATGTTTTTGACTAGCTTTTATAACATTATTGCCTAATTCCGTTTATTTTTTAGCTTTAATTAAGTTCTTGGCTTAGTTAAGGTTATATAATTAGTAAAGTCTTTTAATTAAACCTCAAATTATAGCTTTAAACGACAATTAATAAATCTTTACCACAGTTGTCGTCATTATAATCTTACAATTACGCTTCACTTGGCTCAACCTCTTCTTCCCTTTAGAAACTCTCAATTTGTTGCCGTTCTAATTAGTTCATCAACTTTTGTTCATTGATATATATAAACACATATATATATATATATATTTATATATATATATAGAGAGAGAGAGGAAAATTAAAAGAAAAATCCAACATGAAATTCGCACTTTCCACAGTTTTCCTCCCTCGCTCAAGAGCTTTTCCCTGCTCTTACAGCAAAACCTACATAACGCAGGAGGTGGAAAAATAGGTAGGTTTAATGTTATTGGCCGTAATTGGCAATTGTAGCAAATTCTATAACCGATTTCCAATGTTCGATGCATTCGAGCGTTGAGCATTATTGAGCGTAATCAATTAATTAACTACAAAATCGCAGTCGATGTTAATGAAGTTGCGGGCAATACGGCAAAACATGAATAACAACACGAATAACACGAAAAATTATGCCAAACATGAATGCAGCATAAATATATATATATATATATAGCTATATATATATATATATAGCAATATATAGCAACATCGACGGCAAATTCAATTGAGTTGGATTATTTGCATTTTGTATTCGACATTTGGATTTCAAAAGGGAGGAAAAGCCAGCGAGAGTGAGTTTAAGGAGTTATATTGGATTCTGATTGAGTGAAGGTAATTAGCGAGGGCTATATAGATGCCACAAACTTACATTTTGTTAATAAACAAAGAGGGGGATATTTTTCAAAGGAAAAATTTAAGTAGAATTGGAAGAGTTACAAGGGGACTGAAGGACTTTGAAGAGTTTTAAGTTACTCTAGAAATAGTATCTTTAATCATATCTTGAATAAGCTTTTGGTATCGTTTCACATCTTATCTATTTATTTTCTTCCATTTCTTCTATTTTTTATTATATTTTAACTTTGATTTCTGTATAACCTTTGACATCTATGTAGTTTTAGTTTAGTTTTAGTTCAAACTGTCAACTTATTTAGCTTCAATTTGCAAAAGGAATCACTTGAATGCCACAGCAATGTTGCAATTTCTGTGTGCAATCTACATATACAACATACAATGTGTGTGTGCGTATGTGTTTTAGTCACGCTCTATTAACTTGTAATGAGATTAGGTAATTGATTGAAGGGTGGCCCTGGCTGATAGGAGGACCTTTGGCCCAAAACCGAATGCGAAAAGCCAAAGCCAAAAACTTCAACCCATTGATTGATGGCGAAATGCGAACAACCGATTTGCACTAAGAAAAATTAATTAAAAAAGCAAAGAATTATAAAATAAATTAATATATAGTTTAGTAATAATAAATTAAAGGAGTAAATAATTAATAAGTAAATAAAAAAGAAGAGTTTAATAACAAACTAATAAACATCTTGTAAATTATCTATTATGGTAATTGTTGTTATTTTATGGTTACTTATAAATATGTTTGTTTCTAGAAAACAATTTATAAAAGTTTAAAAATATTTATTTATAACAATTTATCATTTTTATTATTATATATTACCATTTATTTATTGTCAGTTAAGTTATATCTTCTTTGTCTTAAATTTTTATTAAAATATAAGTTTAACACATTACTTTACTCTAGGAAATTAGTAAAACAGCTTTATTTAATTGAAATACAGGTTGATTTTGAACTTTTCATACCTACTTAATTTTATTTTACTAATTTTAAGGTATATTTGCCCAAGTATATTTACAAACAGCTTAGTTTTCATATAAATATCATCTCAATCTTATTCTTGGGATTGATAAAGAGTAAAGTAATCCTTATGTTTATGATTCTTTTCATAGTAAAACTTTAAAGTATATTTTCCAAGATAATTTTCTTTGGTTTAAATATATATTCTTAGGTAATTTTCTAATGTTTTTTCTTACTGTATCCTGAACAACAAAATGTTCAGGAATATCACAGCAGCAATTTTGTAGGGACGAAAACGCTTCAAAGTTCAACTTGATTGAGTGGCAGGCAAGGCAGGCAGCGGTCACGTGTCGCTGCAAATAAACAGATTTTCATTCCAATGCCACATTCCAATTCAAATTCAAATCGACACTGAGACACTAACTAAGTGATAGACCAGAGATAGAGATGGAGATAGATGGAGAAAGAGAAAGAGATAGAGGGAGAATAAGATAGAGAGAGAGATGGAAGCCTCAGTTTCACCTGCTGTGTCCTTCACTTTACGTTTTCTATTCACTAATTTTTCCAACTGAGATTTTAGCAGAGAGAAAAAAATAAACTAGGTGGCCAGGGGTTAAGGGAAAGCATTTCTTTTTTTCTTTTTTGTTTTTACCTTTTGTTTCTAATTTGGTTTCTGCAGTTTTCCTCTCCCTCTCTCGTTGGTTTCAGTTTCAATTTTGAGGCCACAGAAAAGAAAAGTTTTGCGAGAAAAATACGTGAAAAGCCTCAGGTAATGAATCAGACGAAATGGTAACTTTTCTCTCTCTATCTCTGGTGTGGTCACCCTGGCATAATTAAGGAAAATAAATTTAAAAAAAAAATGAGACAAGACACAATTAAGGGAAAAATAAAAGATATTTTGTGGTCTCTATAAACTGAAGCATTTAAATAATAGGAGAGGTTGTTCTTAGATAACATTTTGGTAAAAGATATATTTATAGGGAAAATTTCAACATATTTATTAATTAGTTGATTGAATATTCTGATAATATTTGAAAAGTATATAAAATTAATATTAAAAAAATATATTTTAAATATAATAGTAAACAAAATCTTAAACTGTTTTTTAGGCACTTCTTAGTTTTAAAATAAAGCTTAAGCTTCGGGGTTTATTAGTTCATAACAAAGTTGAAAATATGTATAAGTATTTACTGATAATTTCATTTAATATATACTTTTAAGTACCTACCTAACACAAAGGTATTTATTTACCCAAGTCATAAATTAAACCACAATACTAAGCTCCTACTAAGTCTTTGTAATTCAAGATCAAAAGCATAAAATAGAGACTAAATTTAATGCCTGCTGCCCAGCTATTAAATATTCCGTTTTTTTTTTTTTTGGTGCATACTCCTGCTACTCATTTTCTCTATTTTTCCTGGCCTTTGTTGTTTCCTCTATATTTTTTTTGTTTTTTTTTTGTCAGCCAGTATTTTGTGGCCGCAATTTATTTACATATTTTGTGCACACTGCCTTTTTTTCGCCTCGCACACACACATTGGCCACAAAAATCCCGGACAGTCAGTCAACAAAATTCTGTGTGTTATATCCTTTTTTGCCCTGGCATCCTTCACCTAATTTGGCAGCGCCCTCCGCTCCATGAAAACTAGATTATGGTCAACTTAGTGTTGTTACCCACCTGTGTGTGTGTGCTGGTCAACTTTTCCTGTGGTTTTCCACAAAAAAAAAAAGAAACAGAAAATATATGCAGCAGCTTCAATTAAAACCGCAAAGAACAAAAAATTACTAGATGGCAGCAGGACGCAAATGAAGGTCTCCTTTTGCCTTTTTGTATTCTTTTTCTATTTTATTATATTTCTTTTTTATTTTATTTCATTTTATTTTATTTTATTTCTATTTAGTTTTGTTTGGCACTCTTTTGTCGTGTGTTTGTTGTCGTTATGGTCTAATTATCTCTATTTATTTATGCTACACTGCCAGGCTACTTTTGTTTTGGCCAACTTGGTCGCTGTCTCACATTCTCTGTTGCTTTCTCCCATTTCTCCCTCTCTCTCTCTCTTGCTTTCTCTTGGAGGTCCTTTTGTTTTTCCTTTGCGTTTTTCTCTTTGGGGGGAGAAGGGTGCTTTTTTTTCTTTGTTATTCGTTGCTTTCCACATCGTTGTCTTGTTCTTTTGGTAGTTTATTTTCTTTGCTAGCTTTTACTTTTGTTAGAAATTACACACATACGCATATGTGTGTGCAGTCGAAGAAAAGGATTATAGAAATTATATATATATATTATATGATACTAATTCAAGGGTACATAAAAAGTTAAAGTTTAATTTTAGCATTTTTGCAGGGTATAATTATTTTAGTCAGAAGCTTAAAACTATGTGAAGGAGTCATTTCCGACCCTATAAATCATATATATTCTTGATCAGCATGAAAAGCCGAATCGATTTAGCCATCTCAGACAAAAAATACAACATTTTAATTTTTTGCGCATTTTTTAATGGGTTAATCATTAAAAATTTGTCAAAAAAAATTAGCAAAAAATTAAAGTTTTTTAAATCTTAATTTGAGTATGCAGATTAATAAACCTAACAAAAACTAACATAGGAAAGATTTCCAAATTAAAATTAATGTTTTTTTGACCGAGTTATGCGATTTTTAAACTTTGATTTGTCAAAAAAAATTTACATAAATATATACTTAAAATTGGTAAAAAAAGGGTATTATAATTTAAGTCAGAAGCTTAAAACTATGTGAAGGAGTCATTTCCGACCCTATAAATCATATATATTCTTAATCAGCATGAAAACCCGAATCAATCTAGCCATGTTCAAGAACAAAAAAAAAATGTAAATTTTTTTCAATTTTTTTAAGGGGTTAATCATTAAAAATTTGTCAAAAAAATTAAGAAAAATTGGAAATATTTAAAATTTTAATTTGAGTATGCAGATTTATTACCCTAATAAAAACTAACATAGAAAATGTTTCCGAATGAAAATTAATGCTTTTTTGGCCGAGTTATGCAATTTTTAAACATTTATTTTTCGACAAAATTGTCATATAAAAATATCGATAAATATCGCTTATTTAGGATCGATTTCTTATTCGATCCGAAGTTAGTTTCCTTCTTGTTTCATCTTTATTTAGTTCATGACTCAATTTCTTTCTCTGTATTAAAAAAGAGAGACAGCGAATACAAAGCTAAGCTTACCTTTGCTTTTAAGGCCCAGACATTTTGTTGGCCATTATGTTATTACAGCTGCCTGCTATTTCTCTTCTCTCTCAGCAAAAAAAAAGGAGAAAAGGAAAAACTAAAGCCAAGGCAACCACCCAAAAGTGTGTGTGTGTTTGTGTTGTGGAAATGGATTTGGACCGTAAAAATGCAGATAATGGGGGCCCGGTAGCAGCTCATGTGGGTGCAGTTTTTAAGCCATTCCCCAAAAACGGAGAGATACCACACACAAACACATACACATACATATACACACACAAACACACCATACAAACACACACAAACACACACATAAAGACAGCCATGCAATTAACAAAACAACAGCCCCCAATAGCAAAGGCATACGGGGCGTATGCGTAATCTTTTGCTAACGATTTTCTGTTCCTTTTAAAATGCACAGAAAAATTAAGTTTATATATTATTTATACTAATTTATATTTGATGTTTTTCACTTGGAGATTATATATATATATAGCTTAATTTGTTTAGTAAGTAGGAAATTAATTTATATAAGTATTAAAAAGTGAGATGATTTATCAGAATTTATTACTTAAGATTCTTCCGATTTTCTTATAATATATATTTTTGGTTTTTAAATTTTTATTATGCTAAACCAATATTTATATAGCTTTAAAGGCAACAGTCATTAAATAATAAACTTTAATTCAAGCTTTACAAATACAATATGAAAAAATACAATATGAAAGAGTAAAAGTAATGCCATGAAATGGATATATAATTTTCAACAAATTTTAATGATTTTTAATTATTGAATTCGTTTAAGTAGATACATTTCAATTTCTATAATCTTAATTTTTAAATTTTTTTATAGTATAAAACATTATTTTCTGTATCTTTAACCCCACTCCTTGTATTTCTTTGTATTTTAATTTAATGAGTAGTTGAAGCTTTTGAAGAGCAGCAAATTTACAGTCAATTAAATGCAAAGGACCTCCCCTTATATATACCCATATAAAAACCCACAAAAAAAAAATCAACTTCTCTGAAACCAAAAAAGAGAAAGGGAAAGAGAGAGAGAGGGAGTGGGGGAAAAAAGAGACAGAGAGAGAGAGAGGGTGAGCTCGAATTATGCCTAATGAGCTGAGCCAAAATCTGAAGCAACAAGAAAACTCGAGGGAAAATGGGGGTTAAGGGGGATAAGGGACAAGGGTATAAGGGGGGAGGGCAGAGGCCAGCGGAAATGGCTCTTGGCCCCTCCAGTCACGAATACATAATTACAATCGAAAATGCTTTTCATTAATTTCAAGTGCGCTTCAAGCTTCCGACTCAAACACGAAAAAAAAAATATAACAACAACAATACCAGGAACGTACATTTTTTATTCTTTGTTAAAATAATCTTGTGCAATATTAATTTGAAATTCATCTTCCTGTTAGTCCCGCCCCCAATCTACCCTCTCTTCTCTTAAGGGTCAAACTTAACGATGAAGCACGTGCCGAAGAGGAGAGGGAAAAAACAGAGGGGAAAATGGTGTACAAGGGTCAGGCAGGTGGTGAAAAATAAGAGAGAGAAGGGACAGGAAAACAGGTGGTTTAATTAACAAATGTAGGTATTTAGAAAAGTAATTAAATATTTAAGTATTTCTAGAATTCTTGAAAGGATTTCTTTAAGGTATTTTTGAAAACATATTTTAAAAGAAGCGTTTTAAAGAAACTCCCATATAAAAACTAGGATTCTTTCTTTATATTTATTAGAAAGACTATGTGAAAAAGCATCATTATTCTAATCCAATCTCCTCTAGAATAAATATAATTATTTTTCCTGTAAAGAACTGCTTCCCTCTCTTCAAATTTATACAATTATATATTCCCAAAATCACAAACAGCATTTGTTTTCAACTTTCAACTAAGCTGAAACTGAAGAGTTATGAACCTCTTGGCTGGATATCCCTTTCTCAGATTTAGTTGCCAAAAGTTTCTAATTGTTTTTTAAGTTTCTCTTGCCCCAACAAAACCCGAACCCTTTTCTTCAGTTCCCCCAAGCGAAATTAAGCCACAAAACTATGTATAAAATATATAAATATATTTGCAACAAACCTGTAAAAAGGCAGCAAAGTTTTTGAGTTTGAAAATGGAAGACAGGGGGAGTGAAAGCTTAGCCAGTTAGCAAATTTAGCAATAAACTTTTATTAAATCGATTTTAACACTTGACTAGCAACGCAGACACTGTTTGATGATAAAGATGATAAAAATGATGATGATGATGAAAATATCTCCTGTTGGATGGACTTTCTTTTCCAGCATCACAACTCGTATTTCGTCTCAGGTTTTGCCGTTGGGCCAAAGAAAAAGAAAAAAAAAAAGGAACTTCTCAGCTGTGTTGTCTCTGGCAATTGCCGAAAAGGAATTTCAATTCGAATTACAGCAACTTTTTTGTCCCAAAAAAACATGGCAAATTTTTCACAGACTCTTGTCTACACTGGAAAATGTATTTTCTTGGAAGATATTTAATTTAAAAGATATTTTTATAGGAAGATATTTGTTTTGAAAGATATTTGCTTTGAAAGATATTTGCTTGGAAAGATATTTTCTTTCAAATTCGTTTCCCATTAAAATATATACTCTTTAAAATATATTTTCTATTTTCTATATTTTTTCTTTGAAATATATTTTCTTTTCCATTTCCAAACCTGTTTTCTTCGATATATTTTTTTTAATAACAATTGTTTTTAATGAAATTCTGATTTAATAGCTAGCTAATTACCTTTAAACAATAAAATATATATGGTATTCATTTAAGAAATTATGTATATTAAATGTATGTAAAATTTTTTTAAATTTAATTTCTTTATTTGTACCCTTTACGTTTAATTGTAAAGCAAACTTCAGGCTAAATATTAGCCATAACTGCTGTGCGTTTCGACTATTTATACATTATATATTTATTTTATATGTTAAATTATGTATTACATTATTTTTTACTGCGCAAAATGTTCTCTTATCCGCCGCCTCACCCCTCCCCTGGTAACATAATGAATTTTTACAGTTAGTTGGCTCGTGATTCGTTTTCTTGAAGGCCATCATCGCCTCGTCCCCAACATTTTTCCTTTCCTCGAAGGACTTCAAAAGGAGCCACCCAAGAGAGAGAGAGAGAGAGTGGAGGCCGGGCGAGAAACGAGAAAAGTTTCGCATTGGCCGGGGCAATAGTTTATTCCACTTTGCTACCAATTAGAGCACTGAATTGTGCCAACAACACACCTTTAGCAAAAGCAGCAGCAGGTGCACAATCATCAAAATACCACCTACCACCCAACCTTCCTCATCGATGGCAATTCATTTGCGATATTATATTGCAGTCGCTGGTCTCGATGGCAATCCCCTAATGGGGTTTATTGAGACATCATCAATCTAACTTTAGTCCACTTCCGCAGCGATTTCCACCAATGGTCCCGCAATAATTTTACAGAGGTTCCAGGGTTCAGGTATATATGCCGGGCTTCAAGCCCCGTGTGCATTTGGCCAAACAAAAGTTGCCCATAAAATGGCCAATTCTGTTGGCAAAAAAGAGAGAGAGAGGGAGAGACAGAAAGAAAGAGAGAGAGAAAGAGAGTGAGGAAGAGGGGGAGATGAAAACACAATGCCAAGGAAAACAGAATCTGTGGAATTCTCAACCAATCGGTTTTGATTTGGCTTCAATTTACAACCCATGAACGGTTGCTTCTATAGTTTATAGTTTACAATTTTGTTGCTTTCTTTTCTATATTATTTTTTATACGTATTTTAAGTTGCAATGCTTTAACAAGAGGCTTTGCCATCATTAAATCTAAAAAAGGCACCTCCTTTGTACCTATTTCAGGAGATGGAAGAAAGGAAGGCTTTGCCTTCAGTAAGTTTATAAAAGAAAATAGACAAAAATTTAAATTTTAAGGGGTATACAACATTATTAATGATATTTAATATATATTCATTAAAGTGTAAACTTGCTATGTTGTATTTCAAATTTTTTAACGAGTACAAAAGCATTATAAATTATATATAATTATATTTGATACAGTAATTAAATTTGACATTATGAATAAGCATTATAAATATTATTTCATATTTTTAATGAGTGCATAAACATTATAAGTTTTATTTAAAATATTTTAATGGTCATTTAAACATTCTGGGTCGTATTAAGTATATTTAAACAAAGGATTTGACATTCTTAAATATATTATATATATTTTAATAAGTGTAAAAACAATATAAATTGTATTTATTATACTTGAATGAGTTTACGAACATTAAAGTTTATAGATTGTATATTACAATAAGTGTATAAACAGTAAAAATTATATTTATTTTATTTTAATGGATTCGTAATCCTAAAAAACTTACATTTTTACCAGTTGTAAATATTGTATATATTTATTCTGAAAAGGTTTATTCACCCTCAACTAAACCCACATATTTCTGCATTTATTCCCAAACAAGGATTAAAATCCTTGGGATCTTGTTAAATTTACAAAAAAAGGGTTAACTTTTAGGTTTTACCTGTGCCATAATCTGTTACAAACTAATGGCCTTTGATTCTGTTGCCTTTCGCCCTGCCGCATTTAAACTCTCTTTATTTTTTGCTCAATATTTTGCTCTATATATTTGATGGTTTCTTTGGGCGTAGCGCTTAACCCCGAGGATTATGTTTTAAGTTGGTGAAAATTGTTGGAAATTCACTCACTTTTTTGCCAAACGAACAACAATTTGCTGCACTAAATTCTCAACGCACTCGAGGCCCAAAAAAGTATGCAACAGAATTTTGCACTTTACTCATGTCCACAAAAAGTTGAGCCTTTTTTCACCTTTTGAATTTGTAAGTGGGCAAAGGTCTTGTCTGCAAGGAAAAATACAAGTAAAAATAAAAATAAAATTTATATATATATATAAGAAGAAAATACATTTTTTGACTCAAGCGACTAACGTTTCTCGTTTCCCTCTCTGTTTCTTTTCAGGTGAGTAAACGCAATTTTCCTTTGGCCAGAGAAAAGCTGGCAAGAAACACCATTGATGTGTAAAAGTGAAATCCCCTTTGATGTTATCCCTTGCGGTTTCTTCTCTATGAATATGTGTGTAAGATTGATTTTATTTTTATTTTTCTGTGGGGATATTATACATCGAAGTGGGGTACTATATATATATACACAGGATATCCAGTGGCAGGCATTGGGCAAAATTTGCTAATTGCTTCATTAAATGTTTGCCTAATTTCGTTCGAATTAGCTGTGGCACCACCACCACCACCACTAACATCATCATCATCATCATCATCATGATGATGAACGTTGTGTGTCCTGCACACTCACAGGATCTTATTTGTGCTTAATGACTGCCACTCGAAAGCAGCCTTCCTTCCACCCATTAAACCACCCCGAAATCTCCCAAAAAAAAAGGAAAACCCATCTCACTCTGCCCTGCCCGGCATCATTAAGTGAATCTCTTTTTCTCGATTTGCGTTCAAACTCGTAACTGTTGCAGTGGTCCACTCGTCCTCGTCCTCGTCCATCCAGTACCAAAAATCCATGGGAAATGGTAAATGCTCCATGCTTAAAGAAAAAAAAACAATTATAGCTTTAACTAAAGCTTTTCCACTCCTTTTCTCTTTAGTTCTCTTTAATAATATTCACCACACACCTAAGAGAAGGTGTTTTCCTCTTGAGTAGGGAAAAAATGAGAGTAAAAAGGCTAGGCGAGGGGTTTGTTTTGCTTTCGGCTTACTTGATTGTTTTAAATGGTTTCCAAGTGCGCTTTGGGGAATAGAAAAAGAAGCTGCCAGGCAGCAAAAGAAGCGATTAACAATGTTTTAATTGTTATTTAAAGTGAAAATGTAGAACATGAAATGTTAAAATATTTACAGAAATTCATCTTTAAACTATTAATTTATCAAAAGCCAAAATATATTTAAAGAAAAACAAAAATTTATAAATATAAAACTTAATAATAGAGATACATATTAATAAAAATAAGAGGTAGAGATGTTGGTTCAGGGGAAAAGTCTTTTTTGATATTTAATAACAAAAACGCACTTAATCTTATATTGGAAATTCAGTGAACTTTGACATTTCAATTATAAAATATGGAAAAATATTGATATTATTGAAAAAATATTCACTTTAATTATTTTATTACATTTTTTTGCATCTGTTTTCGATTATATTTGTGGGGTATAGCACATAGAATATAATTAAAAATTCGCAAATCAATGTAATATTGAAAATATCGTACATTTGTACATATCGGAAATACCCGACAGATTCTCTAACTAAAATCTTTTTTAACTATTAAAAATAAACTTAAAACCATAGGAAAAACCATTACCAAAAGAATAATCATAAGATGCTTCTAATGCCGGCTTAAAACCCGATCGCTAGTGCCACTTTATCATTTTTTTTTTATTTCCCTCTCACTAAGAACGCATTTCCACCTAAGCTAAGCTTTTCCCTTTTGCATTTTCACCATGGCCCAAGAGAGAAGGTCTAGAAACGGCAAAAGAGCGTGAAAATTGCATGAAAATGCCGAAGGAAGAGAAAGCCGAATGCCGCCGAATCGTGTGGCACACACACACACACACACACACACAGGCATAGCGGATGCTGACTGTTTGCAAAAAGAAAATGGAACAGAAGGCATACAAAGTTGCCCGCCATTCTGGCTCTCTCTCTCTCGTTCTCGCTCTCTTTGCGTGCGTGTGTGTCTCTGTGTGAGTGTGCGTGTGTAAAGGACACTCTGTTCGTGTTGCCACACTCGGCTAGGAAACCGAACAAACGCAGGCAGGCTCGTCTGCAGCACTTATCTTCCATGGGATAAATCTCGATGCTGCTGGCCTCCGCAGCAGTCTGTTTTCTATACGGGCGTCAAGCGGTCGTCGAGCACGGTTGAACCTCTATAAAAAATACACATATATATATAAATATATATTAAATATATACAAATATAAAAAAACAAAAATTTTAAAATTTAACTAGCAAAAAACAGTATAAAAAAAAATTCAAAGAAATATATAAAACAATAAATAAACGCGCAAAAAAATTCAGAAAGCAAAAACCAACAACAAAAGCGGCAAATCCAAGACATTAAAATCTACCAAGAAGTTGAGGTAGCAATAACACAAGAAATATAAATATTTATAAATTAAAGTTTATCAAAAAACTATATATAAATTAAAACTATAAATATACAATCCAGATATATATAAAAAATATAAAAGAAAACAAGCAAAACGCCGACGACTTCGTTAACGCGCGCCCAAAAAAGTGTGCTACAAGAAGTTTAAACCTTGGTTTCTTCGTTCACTGTTTTTTTTCTGTTACCTTTTTTTTATTGTTGTATTTTGCTGTGAAGAAAGCAAAAACAAAACAAAACAACAATATGTAAAATATTATATATATATACAAAAAACAAACGAATAAAAATCAAATCAAAAAGTATACAAATATTTGTAAGCTTGCAATAAAAAAATATAAATAAATAAATACAAAATACCAAGAAATTCGAATGTGTGACGCTTATATATGAGTGTGTGTGTGTTGTGCGTGTATTTATTTGTTTGTGTGCGTGCGTGTGTGTGTGCACTGGAGCATAAAAACAACAATAAAATATATTACACAAAACAAGACGAAAATACAGAAACTGTGAGAGACTTTTGCAGAGCAACGAGAAATATAATAAAAGAAACAAAACAAAAGAAAATGGGAATTGGGAAATATATATGTTTTATATATATGTATATATTATATATATATATTTATATATATATATGTGTGAACAGGGAGAATAAGTATAAGCAGCAGCAGCAGCGATAACAATTGCAATAAAAACAAGCACATAAACAGAGCCTGTGTGTGTGTCTCATCGTTATCGATGATTGTATTGAAACAGAGACCTTTGTATATATATTCATATATATATATATATATATATGTGTGTGATTTTTTTTTCTAAATTGTTTGTTGATTTAATATTCATTAGCAAAATAAAAGAGAAAAATTAATATTTATTTTGTGGCTTCAATAATTGTCAAACTCAATTAATTCATTTGTTAGTTAGTCAGCACAAAAAACTATGAAAATTATTCAATGCAGTATTTTTTTGTGTTTTTAATAAAGCTTAGAGGCAAAAGAAATGAAATAATAAATATTAAATCAATTAGATTTACATATAACAAATAAATAGATAAGATATTTATTTGCTTTGTTGTCAAATTATTCCAAAATGTGTGCATAATTAAAGACAATTAAGTGAAATTCTTCTGTGTTCTATTAGTAATTGAATAAATTCTTCTTAATTCTTTGTAACATTTTCTCCAATTAAACCAACTCACATTTAATTCTTAACTTTAAATGGTTTTAAGAATCAAAATTGGCCAAACAATCTCCAACAATTGGTCACTTTATGTTGGCTTTGAAAAGTATCCGATTTCGAATCTGCAATTGCAATTGCAATTTCAAATGCATTTCCATTTACATTGAGGAAGTCTGAGTAGAAGTTTGCACCGAAGGAGGTCAGCCTCAATCTCGATTAAAATTTAACTAAAGAGCCTTCGAATAGCTTCAACAGCTTCAACGGTGAGATAATTAAATCAGGGTGTCGATGTGGCATTCCCCATTAAGTTGGAATTAGAAATCAGGCGGCAGGAATCAAGCTGACATCCAAGTCGCAGGCATCAATTTAGGTGCCAATGTGTATGCTCATTCATCTCATTCAATATGCATTCAATCTCAGGACCTTTTGTCCTTGACTAATTGTTTATGAATTGTTATGTTGCCACTGCTGCCACTGCTGCTGCTGCTGCTTCTGATTAATAAGGACCTATGGTGTTGCAATAAGCTAAGCTTTTGCACTAGCACTTGCACATACCTACCACATACACATCACATATACACACTAGTATATATATACAAAATAATATATATATATATGAATTAAATAAATAATTAAATGAAACATATAATATATAATTATAGAGAGCATGCTGTGCACGACGGACAGCTTCGAGGCAGAAGTTGTTGGCTTAAGCTTTTTGGCTTTAAATGTTCAATATTCAATTACACCTAAACACAATCACACTACACACACACACATCACACACAAACACACACACACTCCTAGTTTGGCAATGGCAGGACATTATGTTGAATAATACATGCAATTAACCCAAAACTCATGGACGCAGCTTAATTTCTATGACTTGAAAGCGATTTAATAATAATGCATTTCGAGTAGCTCATTGACTTGTGATCTCTGTTTGTATTAAATAGAAAGGATTTGACTTTAAGGTCGTTATTTTAGAGTTGAATTAATAGGAGCTTTAAATAACATTTTAGGGCTTTCAAAAATAGCTTAAACCTAATTTCTGAAGTCTTGAAAAATAAGTAAAACAAACATTTTTTTGAGGTGTGGAAAAATTAAACTGATTCTGGGGTTTGATAAATAATCCAACCAAACTTTCTTGGGCTTAGAATTCCTTTTTTTGAGACTTGGAAAAACTGAAATAATACGAAAGACAAATAATAAAAACTTATTAATTTTGGCTTTGAAAATCAATTTTAAAACATTTTCTTGATTATCAGAAATTACTTGAATTAAATTCAAGTTTATTGTGCAATTTAAAACTCGAAACTGTGGAAATTTCCTTGAATTTTTCTTTCCACTTTCACATATTTTTAATAGTCCCTGTCGTATCCTGTTGAACTTAAGCCTTTTATCTCAAGACTGAAGCTTAAATTAGCTCTAACTGACCCAGCTCAAGTTCAAAGTTTTTATTGTACTCCTTCTTTTTTTTTCTTTTTGTGTGTGTTTTTAGCTTGACCCTTGAACAGTTCCAGATAATTTATTTCTTATTCTTGTCGAATTTTCGTTGGAAAAGTGTGTTTGAATTATAGTTAGTGGGGAAAAGGGGGGAAACCTGCAATCACGGCTAAAGCCGCACATTCAAGGATATTCGATAAAGTCACTGGAAAAAAATAAGGAATTTGTAGAGTAAAAATAATAATAAAAGAAATCAAATGAAGAATGAGTAAAATATAATATAATAAATACATTAAATAGATAAATGCTAATATTATTAAAACAAAAATCAAGAACACTCCAAGGTATTAAGGTTTAAAGCTAAAAATAATATTAGGTGTATTTAGAAAGCAATTTCATAATTATTTTGCTAGGAAAGGGATTATATTTAAAGGAATATGTATATAAAAAATTAAATAATATTCTTTTTTATTAAAATTAAATCAATTTAGCATTTATTTCGCCTTTCTCTTAGTGCTGAAAATTTTCTCCTTTTCGGTGTGTGTGTTGATGTAAGAAGCAAGTGTAAATAAAGAAAAGTCGTGCCCGTTGTGCAAGCACTCAAAAGTGGCTGCACACACACACACACACGCACACACCATAACAACAAAAAAAAGTAAAAAGAAAGAGAAAAAAGAATTAAAAGGAAAAGAGAAAGAGAAAGAAAGCTGCGACTCACCTGCAGTCCTGGCACGTTTCTTGGAAACGTGTGAGTGTGTGTGTAGCTTTCTCCTCTTTGCCTCTTTACTTGATATACTCCAAAAGGACTTTGCAGTTTTTTTTTTATGGAATATATATATAAATTTTCCTTTTTTTCATGGATTCTCTAGACTAAGGTTTTCAACAAGCACTCGTCGTCATCGATGTTTGCACGTTTCGCTTTATTTATTTGGAAATCTTTTCTTATTCCAAGTCTCCTGTCCCGTTCTTTTTTTTATTTTTACGTGAGTCTGTCGGACAAAGTGTATTTGTATTTGCTTAAAAATCAATTACGTCATCATTGTAAAATGGCAATTGGATATATAACGATGGCAACTCTGACTGAGTTGGCTTCCATTTTCCTTCTCCATGTGTGTGTGTGCGAGTGTGTGCAAATCCATCGCCTTTCATCGGTTTTGTTTGTTTGTTTGTCGCCTCTTCCACTCCACCACTTGTGTCAATACTTATCAGGCGATATTAACGTCACTGTGACAGGGTCCAACCCGAAGCCACTAGCCCAATTTCAACCCACCTGCCCGCCCCTTTTATATTCCACCTGGCATCTGTTTGTGTCACATGTCCTTTTCCCCAAAAAAAAAAAAATAAAATAAAATAAAGAGAAAAAAAAGAAGAGAGGAGACAGCAGCCAGCATCGAATTGTTTGCGCCATATTTTACTTATGTTTTGTCAATTTTTGTGCAACTTTTGCTCAACGCTTTTGTTGCTGTCTACCCTTAACCCTTGTGACCTCCTCCTCCACCACCACACCTGACATCGCACTCATTCTCGTTGTAAATGTTATAACGCAGCAGATTTGACAGCTCCTTTGGGCCATTTCATTTGTGGCAAACTTTTTCAATGGCCGTCAAATAATGCAGCCATCTGACATTGAAAGGTGTTTTCTCTCCTTCGCCATCTATCTATATATATATATATGTATATATATATATATCTGCTAGATGTGTGTGCGTCGTGGTTCAAATTCATTCCATTATTGTCGTTTTGTGTTCAGTGCTTTCCCAATGGGATTTCCCGGTGCTTATCATCGATAGGTTTGTGTGTGTGTTGAGGAGAGAGAAATCGGTAATTGGATTGCTTGGCATTTCTAGTATTTGACCGATAAAATGTCATCGATAAATTTGGTTTTATTAGCGACCATTTATCGGTATAATCAATCTATTTAAAAGAGCATATCCTGCTTATGGTGATATTATCGATAGGTCTTTTTTTTGGTAATTTGATTGGAAAACTTATTAAGCGACGTAACTTATCTTATCATATTGTATTGAAAAAAAATAAAAGATAATTTATTATAAAGCGGCCATTAATCGGTTTATTCGATTGACTTTTAATCGTTTTAATCAATCCATCAATCATCTAAAGTGATATTAGCGATAGGTTTGTCTAGTTATTGAAAGGATCAAAGTGTATCGATTAATTATCTCTCTTTAAAGCTTCTTTTTGATAAACAATAATCGATAAATGAGCAATTTTAGAACTAGTTTTATTCTGATTTTAATATCTAGGTACTTTCCTATATTCCATTCATTTCTACATCTCTCGAAACTCAATAACCAATTGAAAAATTAAATCCATCTCCGATGGTTAACAAAAGAGGAACGGAAAGTTTTTCAGTAAAAAGCCCAGACTTTCCCATTTTCCTGAAAAGGAGAATGCAAAAGTGTGGCAAGGTCCAGTGCCTCCTCTCCATTTACCTCTCTCTTTCTCTCTCTCTCTCTCACTTATTGGGATTATGAAAAACCATGAATCTGGCGAAAACATATTCCGATTCTCTGCCTTTTTCCCGGCTAGCCATATTTCCATTCAATTCAAACAGATTTCGATGGAAAAGAACCGAAAAAAAAAAAATTTATATATGTGAGAGAAATATGGAAAAATTCTGCTCAGAACTGTAATTCATTTAAGTGTTCCATTGAGTGGTGTGTGCAATTTGTGTGTGTGTGTGTGTATGTCGGCACATGAAATTTCATATTTTTAATGACCAACGGAGGGGAAAAGGCTAAAGGCAGAAGAGTGACCAAAGCCTCTCCTCACAAAAGGCATTCTTCGATGCGAAACTGAAAGCAAACATCATGATGGCGTTGTCGATGTCGATGGGAAAAATAAAATAAAATCCATATATGCATACTTTGCATATTAAAAATAGCAGAGTACAAAAAAAAAAAAAATATATATATATATATAAAAGGAAAAGGAATTTGAATGCGAGAAGGGATTACAAAAGAGTTTGCATGTTAAATATTTTTAAGCTTACATTTTTGGTTAATTATTTCAGCAAGGGCCTGGGGCTCATTTCAAGATGAAGTTACTCTGTCATTGAGTCAGTCTGTCGCTAAATATGTTCTTAATGGTTCAGTTGTTTGTTCAGCAAATTGAACGAAAACAAACTTTAAAAGTTTGCATCAAGGATATGCATGCAGATGGCACAAGGATGGAGTTGCTTTCAGTTTCTCGATATCATCTGGTGGAAAATAAAGTAATTCCGAAGCATATGGTTATTATTATACAAATTAGTTCTTATAATTTCAAGAAACTTGTAAATAAATTCAGAACTTCGAGGAGTATTAAAGTTACCCTGAAAAGTATGCTATATTTTACAAATAACCTGATGTAAAATCATATAACCAAGTTAATTAGAAAATCAATTCAAATTGATTTTTACAACTCGAATCTCTGTTAATTAGTTGCCGGAGCCCTTGCTTTGATTTGTTCATTTCGATTGAATTAATTGACACTCAAAGGCTATACGCTCTTCACAGCTTCCCGCAAAGCGCATTCATATGGCACATTCATCTCATATATGAGACTGATATATGTGTGTTTATATATATATAAATATATATAATTTCATGATGTGTACCGCAGAGTGCGTGGCATAATGATCTCATGTTTCCGTTGGTTTTTGCGGTCAACTCGTGAATGCGAATTGCACAAATTGTTAACTCTCGTTGGGACCATGTAACTAGTGCTACTTCATTGGTCATTTTACAATTGCATTCAATCGTTTAAGAGCTTTACAAATTTTCTGATACTTTGTACTAGTATCAGAAAAATGTATATTATAATTAGTTTCTTATTTTCTTTGATAAAATGTCATTGGCAAATTTGGTTTAAATGGCTGTTTCCCATTTATGGGTATCAGAAATATATTTAAAAGATTATAACCTCACCTATTTTGGCATTATCGAAAGGTTTCCTTAATAAATGAGAGAAGAAATTCGCTAATTTAATTGAAAAACTTATTAGCTATGAATCATTATCAAAAGTATAAATTCGTTATCTAATACCAATCAAATATAATCGATAAACTTGCTGTATTAGTCCTTAAAGAAATTCTCTCAATAATTACCTCATGTAATTGCTATTATTTTGACCCCTAGTGTTGGCTGCTGCTCATTGCTCATTGGGTTTTGGTGTAATTGTTTTAAAATTGTCACAATTGGATGGTAAATGGAGGCCCCTTTTCTTTTTTTTCGGGTTGGGGGCGTGGCATGCAACAAGGGCAAGGTTGCTGCAGTTGACAAGCCGCAGTGCCAAGCGTTTTAAAAATTTATGCTGCAGGCAAGGACAAATGGGGTCTTTCTGGGTTAAGGGATGCCAGTGCAGAGTTGGTACCCAAAAAAGAGGTTAGTTAACATGACCTGCTGAGGTCCGAGCTGGCGAGCTTCCTCCGAGCATTGTATGTCCATATGTCCATGTGTCCAGATGTCCATGCATCCTGCAACCAGCATCCGGGGTTTGCCTGCTGCCACAACAATAAAACGAACGAACGACGCAACACTTATGTTGGTTTACTTTTGCTGCTAGCTCAACCATTTTCCACCGCTTTTCCTCTTTTCCCCCCATAGCCAGAATAGTCAACAACGGCAATAGCAGTAGCCAAGAAAACTGCTGCAGCTAAATTCCAGCAAGTGACACACTGCTGTTTGTATATATAGTATATATATAAATATATGTAATATATATTCATATAACCTTCAGTTTAGCAAAAATTCTAACTAAGGGACTTTAATTAATTGGAATTCTTAAGAAATACAATATTAATTATTGGGTCGCAAGTATTAAACTTATTGAGGTATTGGAATATTGGAGTGTTGGTGAAAAACTTTTCATGCATGAAGAAACTGGTTAGGAATTTCAAGAAAATAAGTTTCATTGTTATGCTTTGAATATAATCTAATAATTTAAATAGAGATATACAATTCAAAAAGTATTATTCTTAAGCTTTTCTCTAAATATAAATTCACTCAAGTTGATGAAACAACTAACAATTGGTATTTGTAATTTTCCAAATTATTTGTCTCTGTTGGTGACTTTCCTTGTGTGTATTGCAAGCATTTTTCGCATTTTCATTTGGTCTTGTTTGTTATTGTTTTTCCTCAGTATCCTTTACATATAAAACCGATATGTGTGACCATTTCCAAGGGTGATGAAAACAAATGACTGACGCAGATGCTGTGTGTCAGCGAGACACCGTTTACCCTTTGTTTTTTTCTTTGTTTCTAATTAAAGTCTGTGGAAAAGGGAAGTTGCAACTAAGCAACTAAGAAATTTCATTATATATACGTACAATATATATTTATTTTTATATATATGTATATATAGCGAAATGAAATTAACGTTTCTCGTGTCTTGCTGTGCCTGGTGCCCGCGGCAACTCACTCACTCATTCTTCACTTCTGGTGACCATAATCACAGCTGCATTGTGTATAGCAATTAAACCGGCAGCAAAAAAAAAAATAAGGCAAAAGGCAGAAAAACAGGCGGAAAAACTGAGGGGGAAAAATCTGAGAGAGAGAGGGAGACAGATAGAGAGGAAAAGAGTGAAAGAAAAGACGTAAAGAAATTTCTTGTTGTTTGCTTTTTAATGGTTTTCAATGATTAAATTGTTGATAACAATTTTAAGCTGCACTCGTTCAGGCATCACTCTCTCCCTCTTTCTTTCTCTATCTAACTCTTTTCTTTCTTTGGCTTTCTCTCTCTTTCTCTTAGAGCCGTTCTATCTTGCTCAGACACAATTTTTACACTGTAAACTTGCGTGTTTTTGCATTTTATGAAAAATATTGGAATATACTAAGAAATATTAAATATTAATTGCTTGAAAATGCTTGGTTTAAATATTCTGAATAGTACAAATTAATCCAAGCTTCAAAAAGTTACGGAACAATTAATACAATTTAAAGAAATATTGAAAATTTGATCTTTACGAAAAAATATAAATAAATTTGTCATGGAAATCTTTGATTATTTAAATATTTTCTTAAGTTTTTAAATATATTTTTTGATCAGTGTAGCTGTGTTTCTCCCTCGTTAGCATCTTGTTGTTGTTTGTTACTAACTTTATACAGACTATGGGCCATGTAAAGTTGAACGTGGGCATAACAATGTGCCCTTAACTTGGCCCACACAGACTGCAGTTGTTGCCCTGTCTTACTCTTTTTTTTCTCTCTCTCACTCTTTCTCTCTGTCTCTGTTTCCTTCTCTGTCTCTTTCCCTGTCCTTGTCTCTGTTCCTGTCTCTGTCAATTTCAATGTGCAATTACTTGGAATTTGTTTGAAGTTTTCAGAAGCAGCAGCAGCAGCAGCAGCAGCCGGAAAAGTTTTTCCCAACCCCCAACTCACTCGTTTTCCACACGCACACATTAAAAATTTAATTAGAGAGTGCCTCAGCCTCTGGGTCTCCGTGCCCTGTGCTCTGCCACGACAGATCAGAAATCAAAACAAATCGGTCCAAAAAGAGAGAGAACTTTCCCGGCAGCAGCAAATTGAGTCTCAAGCGGAGGCAACAAATTTCGAATTAATTTCAGTTTGAGTGCTGCATAAGCTTTGCCTTATTTATTGGCTGTGTGTGTATTCATTAGCCTTGATTTAATGATAAATGATGAGCTTTTAATTTGTCAACGTGGTGTACGGCGAAAACTTTCGAGGATATAATTGCTTACTTTGAGTAGTTTTCGGGGGAAAGGCAGTTATTGAAAAATTAAAATAATTATCTAACTTATTTCTTAGGGAAATTATCTCAAGTATTTTATTTTATTTCCAATAAAAATAGTTTAAAATATTATTTTTGGCTTGTAAAAAGGAATTTAAAGATATATATTTTATTTCTGAACTCTTAGGGCTAGAATATGTAGAAGATTTTGGTAAAATCCATTTCCAAGGCGATTCTAATATCGTCAGTCCGAAACGCCTTCCTCTGCGATTCTCACACTTTGCACATATGATGGGCCACGTAACATGAAAATTGCCAAAATTGGCTTTGCTTAAGTATAAGGTATGAGAATCGCATAGAAGGGCGATTTGGTACCTAGAGCGCCCTCCTCTGCGCTTCTCAAGTCTTACACGTAAGCAAGGCCCTAGCTAGAGGAAGTTTAGTTTTCTTCTTCTTCTGTTTTTGTGTGTTTTATATAAATTGCTAATCAAGTGCTTGGTGATGATAGACTTTGGTCAAGTGGATTTATGCAGCCATACAAATTTTAGTTTTCCTTATTAAGGTAAGACGTTAATAAAATATCTCTTGATTAATGAAACCAAAACAAGGCCCACAAGAGCCAAGATACATGAAAATATGAGAATCGCATAGAAGGGCGATTTGGTACCTAGAGCGCTCTCCTCTGCGATTCTCAAGTCTTATACGTAAGCAAGGCCCTAGCTTGAGGAAGTTTAGTTTTCTTCTTCTTTTTGTGTGTTTTTTATATAAATTACTAATCTAGTGCTTGGTGGTTGATAGACTTTAATCAAATGGAGGTGGCAGCCATACAAATTATAGTTTTCTTAATTAAGGTAAGACGATAATAAAATATCTCTTGATAATTAAAACCAAACAAGGCCCACAAAAGTCAAGATACATGAAAATATGGTATATATTAAATTATTATTTAATTACTATATAACCTTTGGCCGTGTTGACTACCTATTGCTCTTTGATCACGAGAAGTTTTCCGAACTCTCTTTAAGAGCCGTGATGATTATGACGAGCGGGGATATGGTGTCATCTATTTGTTTATTGTATAGTATAAATAACTCCAGATGTCCAGATAATAGTTTATTCAACACAACAACTTACTAAACAAAGAACAAAACTATGGTGATGATCGAAACTGCTCAATATAAAATATATATTAAAATAATTTGATCTATATTTCTAAAGCAAATTTTTAAGAATTGATATGCTTTTAGATAACAGAAAATTAACATATTTCAAGTCAAGGCTTGTATATAATTTTTGCAAAAGTAATTCTTCAAACATAAACCCGCTCATATCGCAAGTCCAAAACGCCTTCCTCTGCGATTCTCACACTTTGTACCTATGATGGGCCACGTAACATGAAAATTGCAAAAATTGGCTTTGCTTAAGTATAAGGTATGAGAATCGCATAGAAGGGCGCTTTGGTACCTAGAGCGCCCTCCTCTGCGCTTCTCAAGTCTTACACGTAAGCAAGGCCCTAGCTAGAGGAAGTTTAGTTTTCTTCTTCTGTTTTTGTGTGTTTTTATATAAATTGCTAATCAAGTCGATGTATGCAGCCATACAAATTTTAGTTTTCTTAATTAAGGTAAGACGTTAATAAAATATCTCTTGATAATTGAAACCAAAACAAGGCCCACAAGAGCCAAGATACATGAAAATTTGAGAATCGCATAGAAGGGCGCTTTGGTACCTAGAGCGCCCTCCTCTGCGCTTCTCAAGTCTTACACGTAAGCAAGGCCCTAGCTAGAGGAAGTTTAGTTTTCTTCTTCTTCTGTTTTTGTGTGTTTTATATAAATTGCCAATCAAGTGCTTGGTGATGATAGAATTTGGCCAAGTGGATGTATGCAGCCATACATATTTTAGTTTTATTAATTAAGGTAAGACGTTAATAAAATATCTCCTGATAATTGAAACCAAAACAAGGCCCACAAAAGCCAAGATACATGAAAATATGAGAATCGCATAGAAGGGCGATTTGGTATCTAGAGCGCTCTCCTCTGCGATTCTCAAGTCTTATACGTAAGCAAGGCCCTAGCTTGAGGAAGTTTAGTTTTCTTCTTCTTTTTGTGTGTTTTTTATATAAATTACTAATCTAGTGCTTGGTGGTTGATAGACTTTAATCAAATGGAGGTGGCAGCCATACAAATTATAGTTTTCTTAATTAAGGTAAGACGATAATAAAATATCTCTTGATAATTAAAACCAAACAAGGCCCACAAAAGTCAAGATACATGAAAATATGGTATATATTAAATTATTATTTAATTACTATATAACCTTTGGCCGTGTTGACTACCTATTGCTCTTTGATCACGAGAAGTTTTCCGAACTCTCTTTAAGAGCCGTGATGATTATGACGAGCGGGGATATGGTGTCATCTATTTGTTTATTGTATAGTATAAATAACTCCAGATGTCCAGATAATAGTTTATTCAACACAACAACTTACTAAACAAAGAACAAAACAATGGTGATGATCGAAACTGCTCAATATAAAATATATATTAAAATAATTTGATCTATATTTCTAAAGCAAATTTTTAAGAATTGATATGCTTTTAGATAACAGAAAATTAACATATTTCAAGTCAAGGCTTGTATATAATTTTTGCAAAAGTAATTCTTCAAACATAAACCCGCTCATATCGCAAGTCCAAAACGCCTTCCTCTGCGATTCTCACACTTTGTACCTATGATGGGCCACGTAACATGAAAATTGCAAAAATTGGCTTTGCCTAAGTATAAGGTATGAGAATCGCATAGAAGGGCGCTTTGGTACCTAGAGCGCCCTCCTCTGCGCTTCTCAAGTCTTACACGTAAGCAAGGCCCTAGCTAGAGGAAGTTTAGTTTTCTTCTTCTGTTTTTGTGTGTTTTTATATAAATTGCTAATCAAGTCGATGTATGCAGCCATACAAA
This sequence comes from Drosophila serrata, assembly GCF_035046125.1. Lineage (NCBI taxonomy): Eukaryota > Metazoa > Arthropoda > Insecta > Diptera > Drosophilidae > Drosophila > Drosophila serrata. Next base: position 2,492,712 of record NW_028257174.1, on the reverse strand, counting down.
TTTTAGTTTTCTTAATTAAGGTAAGACGTTAAAAAAATATCTCTTGATAATTGAAACCAAAACAAGGCCCACAAGAGCCAAGATACATGAAAATTTGAGAATCGCATAGAAGGGCGCTTTGGTACCTAGAGCGCCCTCCTCTGCGCTTCTCAAGTCTTACACGTAAGCAAGGCCCTAGCTAGAGGAAGTTTAGTTTTCTTCTTCTTCTGTTTTTGTGTGTTTTATATAAATTGCCAATCAAGTGCTTGGTGATGATAGAATTTGGCCAAGTGGATGTATGCAGCCATACATATTTTAGTTTTATTAATTAAGGTAAGACGTTAATAAAATATCTCCTGATAATTGAAACCAAAACAAGGCCCACAAAAGCCAAGATACATGAAAATATGAGAATCGCATAGAAGGGCGATTTGGTATCTAGAGCGCTCTCCTCTGCGATTCTCAAGTCTTATACGTAAGCAAGGCCCTAGCTTGAGGAAGTTTAGTTTTCTTCTTCTTTTTGTGTGTTTTTTATATAAATTACTAATCTAGTGCTTGGTGGTTGATAGACTTTAATCAAATGGAGGTGGCAGCCATACAAATTATAGTATTCTTAATTAAGGTAAGACGATAATAAAATATCTCTTGATAATTGAAACCAAACAAGGCCCACAAAAGTCAAGATACATGAAAATATGGTATATATTAAATTATTATTTAATTACTATATAACCTTTGGCCGTGTTGACTACCTTATTGCTCTTTGATCTCGAGACGTTTTCCGAGCTCTCTTTAAGAGCCGTGATGACCGAAACTGCTTTATATAAAATATATATTAAAATAATTTGATCTATATTTTAAAGCATATTTTTGAGACTTGTTTTGCTTTTATATAATAGAAAATTAACATATTTCAAGTCAAGGCTTGTATATAATTTTTGCAAAAGTAATTCTTCAAAAATAAACCCGCTCAAAAAGTAAGGATTTAAGCTTGCTAATATAAGCCCATTTAGGATTTTCTTTTCCTTGTTTGTTTTCCGTGCTGTGTTTTTTCCAAATAAACTCCTTTTTTGGGGTATTCCATCCAGTGGCCTCCTCAATTCGTTTCGCGGCTTATGCATTCTCCTGTGTTTTGTCCTCTTCCGCTTTTCGGGGGTCCATTTGGGATACCAAGGACGACGCTTTGTCATGCCAAGGGTTAAGCCAAAGTGGTTAGAAAGGGGATTTCCGAATGGCGATAGGGGTTGGGCATAAATAACGACACGTTGTGCATTTTGATGGGAGATGGCCAGAAAAACCAGGAACTTGGGGATTGGCCACGGATATCGAGATGGGGTTGAACCAAAAAAAAGTACCCCAAAAATACCCAAAAAAAAAACCTGATCTCGACCCTGACTCCAGTTTTTGGCCCTTTTCCGCGTCATTGCTCTGCACTGGAAAACCAACTAAAGAACGGGGGTTGAAATCACACGAAAATGCTTTTATGATTATTACTCTTACTCCTTTTTTTTGCTTCTCACTCTCTCGATTATTTTTATGATTATGATGACTTTGATGTCAGTTAAATGATGGTAAATATTTATCGATGGCATGTTAAATCTCTGTTCAATTGAAACTTTAACCAAAACATGGTTTTATTTGCATTTGATGGTGGCAACAATGAAGTTGTTTGCATTTTGCAGTTAAAGGGTTCATTCAATTTTTATGGCTGTCAGCTTAATAAATATGGGAATTATTTTGAAATATTTCAATTGCAGATATGGAACAGGGCAAAGAGAAAATGTTGAATGCAGGTTAGAGACGTCTATGGAAAGGGGAGTTCCGATACCTACAAAAAATATGAGTTTTAATATAATATTGAAAATATAGTACAGAAATCCAGCTGGAGAAAGTGAAGTTATAAAAAGGGTCTTATCCCTAAAAAATCAATGACATAAACCATTAACTTTTCTAATAAAACCTCTAAACACCAAAATAAACTATAAAAATAGTATCTTTGATTATTATATTGATATTTTATTAAACACCCTTTCCAATCCAATTAAAAAATTCATTAATTTAACATGTTTAACCAAATTCTTAAATAAACCATACATGGATTCGATTTGTCTTCCTCCTCCTGGTAGAAAAACCTACTTCTCTGGCTCTTCCTCATTTTTGGGTATAGGGTTTGACTCGTCCTTGTGCTCTGTTGAAATGTCAGGATATTTATACATCTCCTCAGGTATTGGGGATAAAGTCTTGCCAAAGAACGATATTGGTGGATCTCCTGGCAGCAGAATGGGCTTAGCCGCCTTGATGTTGATCTGTTCCGTAGACCTGGTCGTTTTAGTGATTCCAAAGTCCTCACCCTGCTTAGGATAACATTCCCGGTAACGAGACATGTTCCATACAGGTAGCTTACTAGGTGAGTTAATATAAATCGATTTGTAGTCCTGTGGCATCGTCTTGACCTGTTCCGGCACCACTTTTAAGCCAATTTCTGTTTGCAATTGAGTAAGATTCTGATTTATCGACTTATCTATTGTCTGATTAATGCGATTCTTAATATCGCATTCTCCATGGTCAAGGAAATGTTGAGGGGTCTTGTCAAAGTCAGGTATTTTAGAACCTTCGATTCGGTTTGGAAACGGCTTGACATCCATTGTTTGTCGATGAGTGTGTTTCCTTGGCCGCAAAGTTGAGGATGTGGCATTGTCTTGACCAGGTGATAGTGATGTCTCTGGCTGTTCAGTGTTGCCTTGATTTAAGAAAAAAAGATAAAGCATGAAAAGGATTCTCTGGATCAGGCTTCAAAGTTAACTAGTATTCAAGGACATGGACAAGGAGATAAACTTACTTGTCGGCAGGCTGTGGCCTAGCAGCTCTGTCCCAGTGTTGATAGTCTTTTGTTCCAGACTATCCAGTGCCTGGTTATCATCTTGGTTTGACGGATTCAGAATATTCTGCAAGTCCTGTTCTTGGTCACGATCTGTTGCCATATTTGTAGTTATCAGGAGGTCGCGTTTCGTAGCTAGGGGATGGGCCTTATTATTCTTTTTTTATTACTAAAATTAAAGTTTATATACTTTTGCAGCCGAAATATTGTTGAACAAATGCCTGGACTTACTTTATCAGAATGTCTACTGAAATCAATGACTTAAATGATGTTGACTTCTATACAAACAAAGCAGAGGTTACTACGATGGACAAACAAATATTTATCAAATATTAAAATAACAAAATCCAAAGCAGTAATCGTTAGAATAAACGACAAATAAAAGGTCTCTGTGAGCTCTTTTTTTGACCATAAAAAGTGCAACACAAACTCGAATGCAAACAGCAGCCAGAGGAGTAGAAGGAATGTTCAATGCATAAACAAGCATATTTCATCCTTACTCCAAACTTCAATTTAGCCATGAATAAGGCATGAGTTGAGTTGAGTTGAATTGAATATCTCTCTCTCTGTATTCTCTCTGTTTATGTGCTCTGTGAATATTTCACATTTATGAACCTCTATATACACAATTGCCGGCAGACAGACATTTTTGAATAGGCTCTTATGGGTAACTTATCGATTCAATTGAGTGCTTGAGTAATTCTCAATAATTCAGAATATGCACCAGGCACAAGGCAAACGTTTTGGGTTTCTTAACCTTTTGTTATTTGAATATGCAGCAGTAGTTTCTATTTCTAAATAATAGTTACAATTTAAAATAAAGAAAATAGATTATTTAGTGAAATAATTCAGTGGAAAAGTAGTAATAACAATAAAATGGATAGATATATTCTTTACAAGGACACAACATATTTTTTTATCTGATAACTTTCATTTGAAAGAAAGAAACTTTTAATTTATAGGTATCTTTGGTAATTTAGAATAGTTATAAAATAATTTGTTCTCAAATATTTAAAAAAATACTTTTAACCTTTCAATTTATATTTAGAAGGGATTTCTTTAAGGAGAATCTTTGACGATTTCCCCAATCAGTTGTTTTTAAAGTTCCACCAAGTCTTACGAGTTGTTTCTATGGCTTTAAGTCACTCCCTTGAGTCTGGGTTTTATGTTTCTTTTTCTATGAAACTTCTTAAAAAGAAGCCATTGCAAACTTTTTCCAAAAATACACATAAACACACACACTCTCGCAAAAACAGCACAATAATAAAATTTAAACAAATGAAAGCTTGAACTTTTGTGTACTAATCTCTCTGCTTTTGCTCTGCTCGCCAGATCTCTAATGTAAATAATTCTCTATATCTCTCTATATATCATTTTGTATATATATATAAATGTACTGGTATGTGTATGTGTCAATATGTAGGTGTTCCGTTTTATGCCGTTCCGTTCCGTTACGCACAAAAGCTTCCAGCGAGAATATATAGTATATATAAATATGTAGCGTTCACACTTAATTTATGCAAATGAAAAGTGCGCACACAAAAAAGGCAAAAAAATCGAAGTGTAAAAGACGAAGGCGAGCTAAAGATAATGACAAAACGACAAACAAATTCGAAATTAATTTGCATTGAATAACAAAAGGGAAAACGCTTCAGTTTCAATTTCAGCCAAGGATAAAACGGAAAACCAAAAAAGTATTAAATAGAAACCCAAAAAAAAAACAACATAAAAACAAAAAACCTAAGAGAAAACCCCACACAAATGAAGGAAAATGAAGTGCCAAAGTGTTGATAATAAAGTCAAAACCAAGAGACGAAATTGAAATTTATATAAAAAGAGAACAAAGAAACAAAAGGAGAAGAAGAATTCAAATCGTTTCGTTGCGTTTCATTTCGTTTCGTTTCGGATATACGCGTGCGCTTTCCGTTCCGCTCCGTTTCGTTTCGCTTCCGTTTCGTTTCCGTTTCACGTTACCGTTTCGCTCGGCAGAAATTCAAATGGCTAGCAGCTGCTTATGATGGAGACATTCCTCGTCCTGGGCCTGTGTTTCATCCTGTACGAGGCATTGGATTTCTTTCAGGGCTGCATACACAGTAACACACCATCGCCAAGTGATCAAATTGAAGCCTATCGCCGCGAGTTGGACGAACAGCGTCAGCAGCAGCAGCAGGAACAGTTCCTTGCCGGCCTGACGCCACTTTTGGGCGCTCAGTTTGCCGCCGCCGCCGCAGCCGCAGCTGCCGCAGCAGCTGGATCGTCTGCCGGTGGTTCCCAATCCACCCTAGGCAGTACGACCACGCCCACAGCCTCGACGGCGAGTGTGATTAGTGATTCGTATGATCAGGAATCACAATCTCAGACACAATCGCAATCCCAATCCCAATCGAATCAACAAGCCCTACACTCCCTAAGCACCCCAGGGCTATTCCGTCCCGCTGCCCTGGGCTATTACGATCCCGAGGATCCTTTACATGCCACCTCATCCCTGCCCCGTGACTATTATTATCTGCAGCAACAGCAACTAAAGAATAAGGTCAGCTCACGATCTTTACTCTCCAAATTCTCGTCCACCAACTCGGATAATCGCATCCATCCCGAGGCGGGAGCCGGTGCAGGTCACAGTGTCCTTGGAACAGCAGCGGTGATAACCAGTCAACCCTTGCCCGCTGGTGAAGTTCCACCCAGTCTCTTCGATCCCGGTCACGGTCAGGTAGCAGCGGGAGTGACAACAACAGCGGCTCATCATCCCCATCATCATCTGCAGCAACAGCAGCTACAATCCTCATCACCGCTCTTCATCGAACTCAAGCGGGCCATCATCAGTCAGAGTAATAGCAATCACAGTCAGAACTCTCAATTCCCCGAGGAAGACGATCCCGAGGAGGATCAGTGTCCGCAGTGTGAAGAGGAGCATATTCAGTATTTGGCAGAGACGCTAGAGGATCTAGTTGATAGCCAAGAGCAGGACGAGGAGGAGCAGGACAACGACAACGACGAGGAGGAAGAGGACGAGGACGAGGAGGAGCAGCAGCAGCAGCAGAAACTAGTGGAGGATCAGCTGATCTCATACGTGGGTGGTGCCACCAGTGAGCCGGATATTTGTGCCGCTGCCCGACAATTGCCGCGCATCCATCACATCGCCATTGACGATATTGCTGGACAGGATTACAACGGAATATCGGGTCACAATTCGCACGCCGACTTCAGGGAAATCGAGTGCGAACGTCTGCGACGCAAGTGCGTGAGCGTTAAGCGCATCTATAGCATATCCGAGAAGTTCTAAATCAGATCAGAGATCACCGCTATTCAGATCAATCGTCATACTCAATTCGATATCAGATCATCATACCTGTACAAAGACCAGCCCTCACCATTGCACTTCAATCGATAAAAATATATATATACAAAAGACAAAAAATCAAAAATCTACTAAATCGAAATCAAAGCCAATCAAAAGTCCAACTAAATCGAAGCCAAAATCAATCAAAGAAACCACAAAAAAAAAAAATACAAAAAACAAATCAGTTTATAAATTCACTTCAGCAAAAAAGAAAATCGAAATCGAATCAAATGCAACCAAAATCACAAAATTTTTGCCCAATGCGAAACACCCCACACAAGGTTAGCAAAAAAAGTCTAAAACTACCAAAACCATAAGCCAAACAACTGTAATAAACTTAAACAAAGAATGAGAAAAACTGTCAAGAAAACCTAAGAAAACCAAAATTGAACCAACAAGAAGCAAAAACCGACACAAAAAAAATATAAATATAGAAAAGAAATGAGAAATACTCGTATACATTGCCCAAAAGAATTTGCACAGCATTTTAAACATATTTAAAACATTTTCAGCTTCGGTTTTGATTATTATTTTTGTGCTCTCACCTGTGCCTGTCACTTAATTTTTTTATTTCATCCCTTAAAGTGGCCTAAAAGTCACCGAAAATCCACTGAACATCACTTAGTCGCCTTAAAGTCACCTACATTTCACTCAAAATCAGCTTAAGTCAAACAAAGTCACTTAAAGTCACCCTAAAATGAACTACAAGCTACCTAAAAGTCACCTTAAATAACTCAAAGTCTCCTTGAAGTCTGCTAAAATAATCCAAACTCACACAAAACTCATCTTTAGTCAGCTAAAAGCCATTCAAAGTCACTTCAGGTTATCTTTAAATTAAATAAATATTTAAAGAAGTCGTCTAAAAGTCACTCAAAGTCACGTAAAATCACTTAAGTCACTAAATGTTCATAGCTCACAGCTTCATAGCTCTTGGATCAATGATAATGACTTCACCACAGTTCTCCAACATAAAGCAGCACACCAGAGTTCACCAACAAGCGGCAGCAAAGCCTTGCACACACTTTTCACCATAGTTCCTCACCAGAAATCTCTCTCTATCTCTTTTTCACACCTCACCTTAAATAAATATACATAATTATAAAGAAGAATTTGAAAGAAAATTCCTCTCTTATAGTACATTTTCACCACCTTGCACTTGTATTTTCTTTTGTTTTTTTAAAAAGGCACATCCACTTTCGATCTTTCACCACATACCACAACCACCCACCTCTTTTGATCTCTCTCTCTCGCTCTATCACACATAAGCTAGCGCTATCTCACTCTCTATTTAGCTCTGGCTAATAATTCCCAACTAACTTTTTGCAGCTCAAAAACCACTCAACAACACAATCGCACACGTGATGGTGTGGTTTCCAAAGAGTACTAGTAAGGTCACAAACTAACTATTATAACACACAGAGAATTCCTCTTAAATATTTTATATCTCGAGATGTGGAAAATGTGGATGTGGAAATTTTTTGGTTTCGTCTGAGATTTATGCGTGTGGTGTCTAAAAATTGTTGCCTTCATGTGGTACTCGAAAACTTTTTACTTGTGTTTGTTGATTGTTGAGTTACCTTTTTATTTTTCACCCTCTTTGTTTTTTGTTTTTCATTTTTGTTTTCTATTTTCCGTATTTTGTTTTTCTTTTTGTTTTGTCCTGTGAGAATTCCTGGGTTTTGGGGATGAACTGTGGAACAACAAATATGCTAACTAGTTGGCTTTGGTCAGGTCCTTGTCCCTCTATTTGAAAGGGAGTAGCAGAGGGAGGCAGAGAAGGCATCTTTTAAACCTCTGCTTTCGAGTGTTATGCAAAGTAAATTGTACATAATTGTCAGGACTAGGAAGGCCCTTACATATATGCAAATGACAGGAGCAGGGAGCTAGGTTAGCTGGGAAGCCTGGGAGTTAGAAAGCCTGGGAGCCGAGGACAATGACTAATTTTGCTGTCATTGTTGGTGGCGTAACACAAAAAGGAGGAAAAATGAAATAAAACGAAAAGCAAAGCCGGGTTTGAGGGGAGGGAGTAGAGGCATAAAAGCTGTAGAGCATTACTATCATATCTTACAAATTGTCCCCCTGTTTCCCACTCTCTCTCTCTGTATATATATATATATATATACATATGTATATACTCGTATATATCCTTTCAATTATTCGATATGCTTTCGGACTATATGTGTATATATGTGTTTTTTTGTTGTATTCTTTTATTCCTTGGACCTCGTTTTCATCTCCAGTGACCATGTGTGCTTGTGTATCCTTGGCCCGCATCAAGTTAACATTCCCCTTTCCCCACAAAAGCCTAAGGCCCCCTTCTCTCCTTCTTCTCTCTTAGATTTTCCCTCGATTTTCCCCCTTTTTCAGCATTTGTCTCTCTCTCTGTAGTCGCTCCCTTTTGTGCTCGGCGTTCAACGTTCAACGTTCGTAATCTTTTGGTCTTTTCTTCATCATCGTTTAGCTTGATGTGGTTTTCCCCCGACTTAATCAGTTTTACTATTGTTTGTTTTTACCAAGCACACGCATACACATCTCTATTCCTTTTGCCAAATGCGTGTGTGTAGCATACATATATGCACATACATATAAGGCCACAGTCATGTTCAACATAATAGTTGCTTAGTTTTTTATTTAATAATTAAAAAGATAGGTTTTTCGAGATGAAGAAAAGTTCTTTAAAGTCTATAAGAAGGCTTTAAAGGTTTATTGGATAAATTTTGATGCCTTAAAAAGATTTACAGATTTACAGATTACAGAATACATTTAAAGTTTAGATTATATATATTATTCTACAAGTCGACTAAGGATTTAAATAAAATGAAGGAATTAAGAAACTTAATAACAATTTTTCCTTTAATATTGCGAATGTTTAGATGTATTTATTAGTGTTTTTAATTCACAAAACAAAACCTTTTGACAATCCTTACACTTAAATATAAATTTAAAAATAAATTCTAATTTTTATTATATATAATACATATTTTTTGCTCAACTACTACCCTGCCTTTGACTGTCCCTATTTTAAGGAGATTTTTCCCTTTGTTGCTGCCCCAATAAGTATGCTGCGATTTTTGTTTTATGTTGAGCAGTCAGGAACTGGCAATTATTTGCCATAGATAGAGATACAAGCGTAAAGACATTCCATAAATGCAGCATCATGGCGAGTATTTAGCCAAATCTTCCTTCCCTTTTCTAACTTTTGGGCCAAAAACCAGAACCCATCCATCTCATTGGCCTTAACCTAACCCCCTGTCTGCCCACCCCCCTCCTCGGATTTTGCAGCAAAAGTTGTGCCGCGTCAAGGGCAATATTCTTCTGCATCATTAACCCAACAGCCGGCAGCCACACTCGGTGCTGTCATGAGAAATGACCCACAGTCATGCAGTCACGGTCAGCTTAACCCATTCGTGCCGGTTAGCTGAATACAGAAAATAAGAAACTTAAAAATAAAATCAAATCAATATATAAGTATAAGCTGGCTAACTGAAATTAATTTGGCTTTAAGGAAATTTAAGTGAAACAAATGCTCCCCACTTATGTACTCAACTTAATTTATCCTAAACCCAAGTGTGTGTGTGTGAGTACTGGATCCCTTCTCATCTATCGTGGGTTAATTCCCAAAGACGTATTAGCCCAGCGGAATTTATCCAAGTCAATTAATCTCAGCGTCTGTTCTGTGACTTTACAGAATTGATAGCTTCATGTGAGCAGAAAAGATGGGGGAGTAAAGGCTCCTCCTTATTTTGTGACTTATATTTCCCTAAGCAGCAACATATTTAATTTATTTTATTATAAAATTTATAACCTAATTAAAGATATGTCTAAACTATAAGTAGATTTAAGGGAAAATTTCAAGTTACTACTTTTTTCGCATTTAATTTGTTTCTCTTTTTAAAAGCTGATTATAAATTTAAACCTCCCTTTTATTTTAAACTATTTTCCTACAGCTAATTATTATTATTATATTTTGCAGTTGTAAATACTGCGCAGGATAAAGTTTACACTGATTCCCTATGTGTGTGCATTTAATTTATAGGAAATGTATTTTACCCGCAACTTTATTTGCTGCGGCTTAATGAGTCTCTCTAACTATATACATATATAGTTACATATATGTATCAGTTTGTATTTCTATATATTTATATATATAGAACTTACTGTCTGCGGTTTGGTATTTTAACTTGTTGAATCGACAGTAAAACCAAGCGAGCACAGAACATAGAGAAAACTTTGCTACCGCAAAAAACAGCAAGTTTTAATTCCGTCAAGCAAAAAAAAGGCAACTATTACTTAAAGGTTAAAAGTGTTTTATAAAATATATAATATGGGTGTTATATAATATGATACATATAATAAGGGTTTTATATAGCACATATATATAACTTAAAATCAACTCAAAGAGCTAAGCAGGCTAAGACCTTAATTTACTTTATAATTTTTATAAAATCTCTTAGAATTTTCCTTCTAAATCTTCAACTCTATATATGAAATGTAATATTTTTTTATATCCCACAATATTTTCTTTCCATTTTTTACCTTTTCCTATGACATTTTTTAATTAGCCCAACTAAAACACTTGAAGCAAAGTCTGAGAGACGGGAATAGATCTTATGGCAGGCAGGCAGCAGCTAGGCTCAAGTATATGGTGTTCCTACCTGTTAACACCTGACCACTCGAGTGTCGTTTGTCGAGTGCGCCAGGCAGGTGAGAAAATAGTGCGCAAAAAAAAAATGGCGGAAAACGTATGGGGAAAACAGGGGAAGTAGGAGAGATGCTGCTGCTGCATTTACTTCCGCCTGCTTTCGCTGCATTCGAAGGCGTTGATGCTTGCATTTTGGAATAGCCCCGGCAATTTGCATTCTTTGTATGCCACTCCCACTCACAATTTTTCCCTCCCCTTTTCCCATTTTTTTTCCTCCCTTCTCTATGTTTTTTTTTTTTTTTTGTGTTGATCCCCCGGAAAAACTCAGCCCTCAGCATAGAATGGCAGGTGGCATGAAAATTTAATTACACGCCTCGCTGAAACGCTGTGGTTCTGATTCTAGGGGTTCGCTTTCATATATATATATATTTAATTTTTTTGTACCTACAGATTAGGCTGGCAAAAAAAAGGATAATGGGGGAGGTTCAACATGTTTTTTTTTAAGGAGGGTTATTATGCCTCTTAACTCTTGAGCAAAGCTAGGGGCCAGAAAAATGAAAAACAAATACATTTCTTTTAATTGAAAGTTATATAAGTTTTAGTTTTTAGTAGGAATAGTTACAGAATAGGCTCCTGCCTGGAATTGCTTATTATTTGTGTGTTTCAAAATCACCACCTGTCCTGTTCTGTTGTGTGTTGAACACGAAGCTCATCTTGAGGGCGGAGGAGGTTGGTGGCAAAATAATACGCCTCCAGTTGTGCGTGCGTTGTTTGTCTTGTCTATTTGTGGCGGTTGTCAGGCGCACAAAGGACATTGACGGTGGCCGTGGGGCAAACTGGTCATGGTTTTCCCCCGTCAGCCTCTCGACAAATAACAGGAGGCAGCTAAACAAGAAGAAAAACAAGCAGAGACCAAGTCCTAGTCCAATATATACATACATTTTGCCACAAACAAAAAAATATCATTTACTGTCCCAGGCATCATCATAATGAGCTTTTTGTCGTTTGATGACGATTCTCTTCGACGACTGCCAATGAACTGAGCAGGAACGTTGCCATAAATATGAATTATATATAATTTTCTTTTTTTTTTGTGGGCAGCTAAAAATCATATTACGTATACGCCCCCTTGTCCCGCCTTGTAGCTTGTGAGAAAAACTTTTGCTCATTTCAATGGCAATAAAAGTGATTTAATAAGGCGCAAAACAGCACAACAAAGGGGCAATGCCAAGATATACATACAAATCTATACAAATCTATGTATATATAAGAGAAAACCCAGAACGAAATCAATTTGATTTGTCGCCACAGACGACGTTTGGTGAGTGGGTTGAGGTTGAGTTTGGGTTTGGTTTCGTTTGGCATTTTCCTCTGCTTCTGGGCGGTTAACTCGGCTCGGGCCACGCCCCGTGCGTGTGATTAAGTGCGCGTTTAATGTGCACGCCATGGCCATAAAACAAATTGTATGCAATCCTGCCACCGAAAGCTCTCGCAATTTACTCCTTCCAAGCAGCAGATTTTCTACCTCCCCTCATCCACTGAGAAAACCAAACCCTCTTTTCACGCAATCCTTCTCTACGCTAGTCCAGTGTAGAGTACTGGAGTCCAGAGAGTCCTGCGTCCTGCGTCCTGAGTTCCGTAACTGATTTGGTGGACCCTGGGTTGTGAGGATCAAAATAAAAAGTTTGTTTTTCTCTTTTTTTACCCGGGAAACCCGGCTAGCTGGCCCGCTTGGGAGAGGAGGCAACGCTTTGAAATGTAAATACGGCTCATTATTTCCAATGCCTTGCCATTCATTTGCAAAGTTTCCAGTTTTGTGAGCACAAACACATACGCAAAAGGGGTCCTACACACAAACATAAACACAAACACACACACGCACTATAAGCTGTGAAATACCTAGAAAAGGATCTGCCAGGAAAGCATTTGAAATGAGTAAAATCGATAAGTAATACTTTAAAAATATTAAATCGGTGTATACAAGAAAAATATATCAAACAATATTATTTTAATTTATTGAAGAAACATATTTTAAGGGAATTTCTACTTAAAAGTTTGCTTAACTGATAATTTTGATAATTTTACATTTATTTATTTATTGATATTACATATAAGTGAATGAAGTAATGAACTACATTCAGCCTAAAAGTTCGTCTAAGAATTATAAAAACAAATAGTATCTTTGGACAAAAAATGTTATAAGAGGTATACTCTTTATTTTTTAAATATGTAAATTATTAGAGACTTATTTATTTATCGATAATTATTATAATTTATACCCTTGCAAGGTATTATAATTTCAGTCAAAAGCTTAAAACGCAATGAAGGAATCGTTTCCGACCCTATAAATCATATATATTCTTGATCAGCATCAACAGGCGAATCTTTCTAGCCATCTCCGGAAGAAAACAAAACTTTTTAATTTTTTCAACATTTTTTAAGATGTTATTTCATGAAAATAAAAATTAAAAAATTGATAAAAAATTAAAATTTCTAAAAGTTTAGGTTGAGTATGCAGATTTATTAACCTTATAAAAACTAGCATAGGACCGCTTTCCGAATTGAAATTAATGCTTTTTTGGCTTAGTTATGAGTTTCTGAAACTTAGGTTTTTGACAAAATGGTCCCATTAAAATATAGTCAATATTGATTAAAAAATTGTGTTATTATTTTAGTCAGAAGCATAAAACTTAGTGAAGGACCTATTTCCGACCCTATAAATCATATATATTCTTGATCAGCATCAACAGGCGAAGAAAACAAAACTTTTTAATTTTTTCAACATTTTTTGAGGTGTTATTTCATGAAAATAAAGAATAAAAAATTGATAAAAAATTAAAATTTCTAAAAGTTTAAATTGAGTATGCAGATTTATTAAGCTTATAAAAACTAGCATAGGATCGCTTTCCGAATTGAAATTAATGCATTTTTGGCTTAGTTGTGAGTTTTTTAAACTATGATTTATCCAAACAAATTGTCATATAAAAATATGGATAAATACCGATTAAAGCTTAGCTATGATCCCTTCCCTATAAGATCCTATAGTTCTATAACATAACTTCAGAAATCCCTTTAACCAAAATATTATCACAGTTCCTTATTGTTTTTCAACCACTGTGCATGGTGGTGATGGCTTGGAGACTGAAACTATGGGTTTACCTTTAATTAACTGTAATGCCATCAGGCAGCATAGGACGCACACACATTGGTCAACGTGTGTGTAATGCCCCTTTTACCTTTACCTTGGCCATTTTCTCCCTCACCAACTTTTCCCTCTCATGTGTGTGTGTGTATGAGCGTTGGGTTTATTATTTTCACTTAATTTTTGCTAGAGGTTTTCTCGATGCTGTTGTTTTGTTTACTTTTTTGTTTACCCCTGAACTTTTGGCTCCGGACCGTTCAATTTACGTGCCTCTGCCAAATGGCAAATCATCACAGCTAGACAGAAATAAAAAAGAAAGAAAAAAAGGACCCTATCAAGAAGACCGAAGCCAAGAAACGGAATGTGGAAAATCCTGTTTGTATAACCAGGACCAGAAGCAAGCTGCGGCAAAATGTTGTTCAAATTGACTTCAGTTCGAGCTTCGGAGCTCAGATGACCCGGCAGATTACAGCCCAAACCAACCAGCCTACCTTTTTGCCTGAATATCCTGCTAGAAAAAAAGAGAAAATATAAATACAAACAAGAAAAAGGGACAGTTAAGCGACAAAGGAATGTTTCGCCTGCTGCACAATGGCAAATAATTCATAACTTGGCTCAAAAGTTTGATTTAGCTGCAGTTAATACAGTGGCATTTTTCCCTTTCCCTTCACTCTACTTAACTGTGGGTCCTTTTGGTCCTTGTGTTTTTCACACAGCCGCTTCTCACTCGTTGGCTTTTCCTGTGCTGCCAACACATATTTCTGTCTCTCATCCTGCCTGGCCATACGTCGGCTTGCATAAATTTTACCCAAGCCAGGACATGGTCTCCTCCTTCTCCTCCTTGCTGTGTTGACAGGCTCCTGTGCCTGTGCCTGTGCCTGTGACTATGCCTCTGCTCCCATAGTTACCCAGCTTTCCCAGCTTCCCGTCTACCAAAACCTCTTCCTCCTTTTCGGGGCAGCAGATAAATTACGCTTGAAGCGCCAGGGCCAATGGAAGCGGAAGAGCCAACGGATGATGGCTCTGGCCAAAGCCAAAGCCAAATGCGAACCCAAAGCCAGTGGAGACGAGAGAGCCAAGAGGATCCAAGAACTGACTCGCCTCTGTCTGACTGTCAAGCAGCTGTATGCTTATTTTTCTTCAACTGTAACTGTAACTGCTGCCGGTGGGGAAAATCCGGAAAAGAAACGGGGCTAGAAGGAAAAGCTCTCTCACACACACACATGTGGAGGGAGGTCTTTGGTAGACAGGCGGCAAAAGTTTCCACTTGAATTTGTTCGCTTCGATGGCTAAAAGAAAAATTAATTTGAACAATTTTTCAAAAGGATTTTGCGTGGGATAAAAGAAAGTTTACATATGTAGGAAAATTATCAGTTTTAATCAGTTTAGATTGTAATTTTTAAGGCGGTAAAGTTGTGATTGGAAACTTAATTTTTTCATGCCTTCTCTATTTTCTAACTTCTACATTTTTTGTCTGCTTTTATAGAGATTTTCATTAATCTTTGACTGTGTTTTTAGTTATTCGAATATAATCCAAAACTGATAAATAGTTACAGAACTATTAACCAGATATTTAATATTAAAGTTTTTAGTCTTCTAGGGAATTTAAAATTATATTGATACTCATTTGTTAAGTCAAGCTAAACGTCAAGTTAACAGGAGATTAAAACGAGCTAGAAATATAATTTCAAAACCCCTTAATATATATTGAAACTTTTATTTAAAAAACTACATAAATCTATTAAACTCTATAAAATTTGCCAGAGAATACAACCATCTAGAAACATGAATTCCGAATTTTTTGTGTTTAATCACAGGCCAAATTTAACCTTTACCAGAAGTTAACAACTAGATAAATACGTTAATAAACAAAAGGGGTCACAAACTTTTAACAGAATGTTGAACATTCAATATTCTTAGGCAAAACTCTTAACCGGATATTAAATATTCAATATGCTTAGCCACCAACTAAGTATTGTATTTTATTGCTAGCTACTTTTTAAGGGCCAGTGACATTTTTGTGACATTACAAGGGGGAAATCTAGGGACGGACCTCCTGTCAGCTTTTTAGACTGTAGCTTCTGGCGCAGTTTCTTTGCTTTTCTTCAAAAATGGCACACGGAAGCTGAGGCGTCTGCTATAAATTTTTAACAACCATTTAACTTGAATTTTATTAGTCCCCAGTCAGCGGTCAGCAGTTTAGGGGAGAAGAGAAGGACTTACCAGGAGGAGGAGAAGGAGGAGCCAGTGACTGATGTTCAGCCGTGGCTGTCATGTTGTCTTCTTGGAATATGCTCGTATATTTTGGTATACAAAGTGCCAAATGTTTGCCCACAAAGTCATCACAATGACATTTTGCATTTCGCAGTTCATTTTCTCAGCTCCTCCTTGGGTTCCTACTGTCCTCTATTTGCTGTCTTTTATTTTTTTCTTTTTTTTGTGAGTGTGTGTTTTTCTTTTTATGGGAATTTTTCTTTTTGGTTGCCTATTTTCCTCCGGTTATTGATAGTCACAACACCCCCCGATGTTTGCTCTGTTTCCTCGCTCTCTCTCTCGGAGGGACATAAATTATATATGGAATAGTGAGTAGTGACTTGTAGTTGGGTCACTATTTGGCTATAGCAGGAGCAGTTTCAGTCACAGGAGCAGTAGCAGTAGCAGTCACTGGAGCAGTAACAGTTTGCTGCAGCTTCAGTTGTCCGACTGCCGTTGACCGATAACCATGTTTAGCTCCGTTTTTCTTCAAGTTTTCTTTTCCCAGTATTTTCCTGTTTAATTTTCTTTATATTTGTTTTGGTGCTTCTTGGCAAATTCTAAAGCAAAAGTACTAATTTTTGTGATTGGTTCTTGGTTAATGTGGGTTTTACAACCAAAAACAACACCAAAAAAACTGAAATTAATCGAAAAACAACTCCAATTAATTAAACAAAAATCCTTGCAGTTGAGTAAAATGTGCGCTAAGAGATTAAGAAAAACAATAAACATAAACAAAAGCATAACAAAACGTAATTAAACGACTTTTAAAATCAAGAAAAAAAGTGCAAAAATAATACATAAGAAACCGTTATAATTATCGGAAAACACAAATAATCAACGATAACTGCAGCGATAACACAGCGATAAATCCGATGGACTCGCTGGAGCGTCTAATGCGAGCGGCGCCACTGCCACGAATGCTGACCAGCGGCGTTGTGGCCACAGCCGCTGCCGCTGCTGCCGCTGGCAAGGGCATTGTCAGTGTGGGTAGCAGTGGTGGTGTGGGTGGTGGTGGTGGTGTCAGTGCAGTGGGTGGTGGTGCCATTGGTGCCATTGGTGCCGTCGGTACAGGTGGACAACAAAGAGCCCTCGTTCATGCCTCCCTGGCAGCGGCCACTGTGGGACGCAAGGGACGCCACCTGACGGGCACATTTTGCCTCACCGGCGACACCATGGAGGGCATCATACAGTGTTTGGTATTTCTCAAAGCATTCTCGGTAAGTGAAGAAGGGAAAAAATACAAAAAAAAAAAACAAAGAAAAATACTAAAAGGGGGAGAGATCAAGGGAGAGTCGTCCTCCTAATATATATACATATATATCCCTAACCATCATCCACACATGCTCTCATCCCCATGGCGCACAATTCAATTTAGTTTTCGGTTTGCGCTCGACTAAGTTTTTACCAATTTTTTTGTTGTTGTTGTGTTTCCTTTTTTTGGTTTTTTCTTCTCTGCTTTCTTTTTTTTACACAGTTTTCCGTTTGGTGGAAAAGTGTGCAATAGGCTGTAAATAGGCAAATACATTTGCTGCCTGTGGCAAACTGATTTTGGGATTTTATAACTAAATTTTTAGATGCCTTTTGGGGGGCAAGGGGTGGCGGCTGAGCGAAACCTTTGACCTAGTTTATGGGCCTTTTTTTCCCTTCACCTTTTTATTTTTTTTTGCAAGGGAAACCGAAACCAAAAACTGTTGGAGAGTACCATAAGCCATACCCTCCCCGGGCGGGGGCTTTTACTGTGTAATAAAGATTTTCAGCTTGTCTACACACATATTTTGCCCCCCAAACACACACACTTACACACATATATATATAATCTGTAAAATATTTTTCACATTTTCTCTAACCAACAATGTTTTTCCCTTCTGTTTCCGTTTATTTTCAGGTGAGTTTTACTGATGATAATGAAGAGCAAATACCCAAAAGATTTATGAATTCAAAAAAGTAAACAGGTATCTGGACAGTTTTGTTGACTTGTCATGGGGATAAGGATTTTTGATTTGTCTCTCTCTCTTTCTGGGTATATTCCCCAAATATCTTTATATATATAAAATATATGAGTGATATTTACTTAATTTAGTCATTTGACATTTAATGAACTCTCTAGTTTTGCTCTCTCTGGCACATTTATCTGTAAATAAAACAAAGGAAATATTCGGCTTGTGAATTGGTAATTAACAAAGTTTACATCGTTTTGCAATCAATTTTCTCTCAGTTGAGAGAGTTTATAATTATTATTATTTTTTTTTAATGTAATATATTTGATTAATGCAGAGCCAAGTCGGTTTCATTTATAGGAAACATATGGGGGGCAACGGAGCGTATGCGTAATATTAAACCAATTAGTACACAGAGATCCACAGGGTCAAAAAGAATTAATGTGTTGTGTGTGTGGGTGTGTCTACGTCACATTTTATTTGTATTTCTTTTTTTTTTTTGTTCTGAAGAGCTTCAATTACTTTGCAATAAGGGCAGGATATTTGATATTTATTTTGGGCAGACTCCTCGTTAGAATCCTTGTGGGCTTAGTGGTTTTGTCCGTAATGGTTTAACTTAATTTCTTTCTTAGTTGTGCTATTTTATTTTAAGAAACTAGCTTAATGGGCTTATTTTTTTGAAGGTATACAAGATATAAATAATTATATTTTTAATAATGTGTATTGCTTTTCAAGTTTTGTTTTTAAATACGAAATAGACAAATATGTTTAGTTTGAGACTTTTTTAAAGTAAATTCCCACAAAAATAGGTTTATATAGCTTTTAATTTATATATTTTAACGGGTAATAATTTCTTTTACCAAATTTTTTTATTTGTATCTTAATAAAACTCAATATAGCTTGTATTTGTTAATAATTTAAAGGTTTATCTCTTTTTACAAACTTTTATAATACAATTTGTTCAAAAATCGTAGTTTTGTCTGTTGAAAAGTATAATTAAATTAAAAATTTTGAGGATTAATCGACTTCTTTTTCTGTTTCAAATTTAATTAAAACCCATTTTTTTTATTTACTTCAATTTTTAATAAAATACATTTTGTTTTTTTCCTTTTATATAAAAAAAATCCATATAGCTTGTATTCATTACTATTTTAAAAAAAACCGATATCCCTCTAATCCTTTTTGCTGTAATGGCTTTATCCCCATAATGCTCGAAGCCATAAATATAGATTGAATGTCCTTGTAATTTGGCATTCCTCCTAAATCAGCCTGCATTTTTATGTCTGTCCAATGCCCTATGCCCTGGGGCTTAATTGCAGGCGTTATATACACAGTTACTATATTGCTATATACATCTGGAGAGGGGGAAATGCACTTAGCACCCAATCGGTGCTCCAACTGAATCCTCGCCAGAAATGGAGCAAGGGGAGGAAGGAGGGGACAGGACATAGCAAAAAAAAAGAGACAGACAGAAGCAGAGACAGAGACAGAGACCGACATCAAGCGCCTGCGGCAATTGCAGGCCCATTAAAACTGACACATTGCGATTGCTTCTCCCTGTTTTTCCCCCTTTTTGTATAATTTTTTTCTTTTTTTTTTGGTGCTACCAAGGCTGTATATAAAAAAAAACGAGAGAAATGTATAAAACACAGACACGCCCAAGGGCGGAGATACAGTCACTTGGTTTAGCCATAAACACAGGATAACTAACTCGACAGAAGGTTTACTTATTAGTGTAGGGGTTTTTTTCTTCAGCAAATATACATATTATTTATGTTTTAAATTTATAAATATGTATATTTTTAAAATTGATTTAATTTTTGCTCAGTGTGAGGAGCAGTCGCTTTCGAAATCAGCGAGAGACTTTTCACGCATCGTTAATTTCTCCCCGAGGCCGCGACACAAGTGCCGTCTCTATTTCCTCTTTGCCATCTGCCATCTGCCGTCAGTTGTTCATTCAGTCAGTCATTCACACACACACTCAGTCATTCATTCATTCACTCATTCAGTCAGTCAGTCAGTCATTCATTCATTCAGCCTGTCAACCAGTCAGTCGCGCATTCAATCAGCCTTCGCTGGCTGGCTGCCGCCTATCGTTATAATGATGTTGCCTGGTTTCATCCTTGCCTTAAAACACATACAGAGAGAGAGAAACAGTCGTGATTTACTTACTTTCCACAACCGCCATTTTCCATCCATTTCCCGCCAGCTGTCATCCGCTTTTCTCTTTTGGGTTTTTTTTCTCGCCTTTTTCCCTCCCGTGTTTGGAGTGTGTTTGCAAATTTAAATGTTGCACAAATATGAAAAGCAATTTACATAATATCCTGCCAAGTGTAAAATGATTGTCAATTCTGTCTGCCATTTGAGGGGGAACGGAATGGGAATGGGAAAGGGGGAACTGGGAACTGGGAACAGTGAACGGTAACGGTAACGTTAACGGAAGAGGGAACGCTATGAAAAAGGGGAACGGGAAAGCGGAAACGGAAACGGAAAGAAACCGCACTAACCGCCAACTCACTTCGCACAGCAGACCGTTGAAAATTGTGGCTTTAAATCGTTTCGATTGATTTCGTTTTTCCCAAACCCGGCTTTTTTTTCTCTTTTTGCTTGTATTTCTCTTATATTTTTCTTTGTTTTTGTTGTGGTTGCTTTCTTGGTTCAATTATCCTTGCAGACGTTGGGATAAATAAGGGCGATAATATTTCCTGATTGAAGTTTTAACGACAAGTTATAAATAAGGAAATAAGGAACAGGATATAGGCAAAGCTTTGCTTTGGGATTTTCTTTAAAATTAAAGATAAATTTTAAAGGGAAATAAGACAAAACTAAAATAGGTTTTAACTTTAAGGAATAAATAAAAGTCTTTAAATACTTGAGTAACTTTAATATTACCAGAAAGAACACTAAGTTCGTGAGGACGAAAAATCTAAATATCAAAAGTTTAAAAAACGTATAACTAGGTCAAAACAGCATTGATTTTAAATCGAAACACTGTTTTATGTTAATTTTAAAAAGGTTACCAAATCTTTATGCTCAGATTAAAATTTAAAAAAATTAAAATTTTTGTAAATTTTGTTGTTGTCATTCTTATGAAATAACACCTTAAAAATGTTTGAAAAAATTAAAATTTTTTTTTTCTGCCGGAAATGGTTAGATCGATTTGGCTTTTGATGCTGATCAAGAATATATATAATTTATAGGGTCGGAAATGAGTCCTTCACTAAATTTTATGCTTCTGACTGAAATTATAAAACCGTAGTTTTAATCGATATTAACCATATTTTTATGATAAAATATTTTTTAAAAGAAAAAATACAGCAAAATAATCTTCCTAAAATAATTATACAAAAAGTTCTGATATTTTTAAGAAGATAAGTTATGTAATTAAGAGAACACGTCAGAATATGTAGATTTTAAAAGAATTTTCGTTTTTAAAATACGTTTTTAAAACCCTGTCAGGCTCTCTAAAATATTCTATAAATTCTATAAACTTGGTTTTAGTTCTTTTAAACCCCTCATAATAAATCCCAAGTGTGCCTTAACTTAAGTGTTGGCTTAAATCGATTACAGCCAGAGATTTTATTGACATCATCCTTTAAGGATGGCAGAAAGGCACACACCCTTCCATCCTACACTCACCCCTTCATCCCCTCAATTTCGAGCTCAGTCTCGAGCCCACGTCAACATTTTTGGAATTGATGATGTCGACGCACATTATGAGGTTCAATATCCTGGATAATGACGACAAATTGCGCAATATTTGCGCCAGACTGCCAGAGACAGCCAGAGGTTGAGGTGGAGTAGAACGTTTCTGATGATGTCCTTAAGGACTCAGTGGGTGGTGGCTCTCAAGTGTCCTCCTCCACACTCTACGACGACTTCAGTCCACACAACTGCTGTTGCTGCGGTCAAACATGATTGATGAACGCTAATTAATGTGGCGGGTCTTGTCTTCGCTTTCGCCACCACCACCCCGATCCGTTCACAAATTGTGTAATTAATTCCCATCTCAAGTGTCCCTATAATTATGACGCACAAACACTCCACGCAGACCCAGGACACAGACTCAGACTCAATACCTCCCAAAAAACTGAACTCAATGACCGAAAAGTTGTACCTTCAAGGGAGAGATGGGTAACTTTTGTACTCTATAAAAGGTCAAAGATGCTTAGAAAATAGAGGGAAATCTATATCTACAGAAATTAATTGAACTGTAAGAAGTAACTGGCAATTATTTTTGTAGGTTTTATTTCTCAGTTTTTCCTGAATTCTATTTTGTAGAAAATATATTTCATTATTTAGAAATTATTTCTAGGAAGTTCTTAGTGCTTTTGAGGGTGTGTGAGACCTTTAATTAATTACATTTATTCTCTGGACTAGTCTAAGCACTTTTTCCTTTTTTTTCTTTGTTCTGGAATTTCCCAAATGGTTTTTCCTTTTTGCAGAGCAGGTGAGACGCGAACGTGATGCTGGGAATCTATGCAAATTTTGCATGCACTCCGAGGAGTGCGGCAAACATGCACAAACCCAGACTCCCCCTCGTTCTAAGCTTCCCCTAGCTAAACCCTTTAAAATCTTCCCTTGGAAAATCTCTCCCCCTGTGGAAAATCTTCCCCCAACCCTTCTTGTTTCCGTTGCTGACTGCTGCCAGTGTTGTGCATCATCAGCAACCCAAACAGAATCGTTGAGGTGGCTTGTTCCACTCGTGTTGCTGTTGCTTTTGTTGTTTGCTTTTGAGGCCTTTCAAGCACTTGCTTATTATGCAGTCACATGTGTGTATATGATGTGTGTGTGTGTGTAGTGTAGTGTGTATGTGGGTTTGTTGCCTGCGGCACAATTTGAACAATAAGTTGGGCCGACTGTGAAGCATTCTGTCTGCCACTCAGCCGTCTGCATTTCAAAACTTAAACAGTTTATTAAGCACAAACTGGAAACCAAAAAGCAAATAAACACGCACAAATATATGCACTGGAAATAATTATGTGCTTTAAGAATATAAAAAAATGTATTCTAGGGATAAAGAAAACCAGATTAACTTGCCTTAAATTAATAATAAAATAGTTTTATATCGTTATAAATATTTCTCTCTCTATCTCTATATTTTTCTTGTTCTCTTTTTTAATTGTTATGTTAAATTTCCTTAATTTACTCTTATTTCTTTGTGTGCACTCTTACTATTTCCTTGGATTTCCCTTAATTTTCTTATATTTCCTTAGGTTTTTGTGTTAGATTAGCTTTATAGCATACTGAATAGTCCTGCTGGCGCCTGGCCTCATGTGTGCTGGTGATTCGTTTTATTGTCACTTTGTGGCTAGCTCAGTTTTCATTTCCACCGTTTAAACCCTCCTTCAATTTCCTCGAAAATTTCAATTTGAATTTTTGTGCAAAAAAGGAAAAACCAGAAAATGCACAAAAAGGGCCAAAGTTTGATGGCCAGGAAATTGAAGCCAATTTTAATTGGAGTGCAAATAGAAAAATAATGCAAAAACTTGGAATATTTTCCTTACTAAAGAAAGTAGAGGAGCATATGAAAGTTTGAAGAAGGAAATCCTAAATTAAATAATTATTTAATGTAATAAAAGAATCCAGTATATCCAGGCATCATAGAATGTATATTTATTGCACTAAAAAATGTTTAAAATATATTTATTTATAGTTTATTATAGCCATAAATGTCCGAATAGTTCACAAAATCGATTGAAATGGCAAAGCCTTTTTCTTGTCTCCTAATTTTTAAGGCGCTTGAAATTCATTGTCTGTGTGTGAAAATGTTGTCTAGAAACTGGCAATTTTCCTAGTTGGAAAAGTATCGAAGTAGGAGGAGAAAGGCAGCCTGATAAATATTACAAGAAAAAGAGGGAGATCAGGTGCATATGCCCCATCATCTATCTAAATGGATATCGCTGGCTCTAGTTATCTAACTTTGCCCATCTCTACTCGTTACTCTCCACTCAAAGGCACTCGTCTCTCTTCACTCATCTCTCTTCGCTCTTCGCTCGTCACTCGCCTCTCGCCTGTCGCCTTGTATTGTTGCACGTACATGTCGTAGACTTTGTCTTTTGGATAAAACTTCACTAAAAAATGAGCATGGCATGGCGTTGAGCATTTAAACTAGCTACAAAAACACCAGCAAACACCTAACAACAAAATTTTTTTGTACCGTCACCGCGCCGCCCCTTTTTCACCTACGTGATTCGCATGCACAACACGAACACGTGTGTGTGTTGGTGAGTGGTGTACAAATGTGTGTGTGTGTGTGGTTGCCAAGACAAAATGCGGCTAATGTCCCTTTTTTTCCCTTCTTGCTTTTTACCTCCTGTAGTATTTTTGGTTTTTTATTTTTTATTTTATTTTCTTGGTACACTTTTTTATTCTGTGGGTTTAGATTTACAATTTACAGGGGGCAACGCGTGTTCACATATATATATTTTATGCAATTCTTTGTTGTAGATTTTATGGCACTCGGTTCCTGAGAACTCTGCCCAAAAAAAAAGAAGGGAGAAAGAAAAAAAGAAAGTTTTGAGGAAAAAGCAAGAGCAGAAATGGCCAACGCTTAAAAGTGTGCTACAATTTTTGCTCAGCCACTTGAATGGCATGAAGGCATGCAGAGAAAGAAAAATATATCATTTCCGGGATGTTTTTAGATAAATATTGATTTGGATTTTAAAAATAAACAAACTAAACTTTATGAAAAATTTAAAATGGGTGAATAATTATAATTTTTCAGAATAGAAATCATGTTTTAAACATAGCTTTCACCTGCAATTTCTTACTTAGGCTTTCTATCTTTTTAAGCACTTGAGTACACAACATTTTGTTATATTTTTCTGCCTGAAGAAAGAAAAGGTAGGAGACGCCACTAGTTAAACAGGGAAACTTATTTCGTGGCTGTCGCTAATTTGGCCCAGCATCAGCCGCAGCAACATCTAGCGCATAATAATTGCCTGCTCGCACAAGACTCGCTAATTGGCAGCAATTTCCCGGCTTCCATGTTCGGTGGAAATTTCGAAGGGGGGGAGGGAGGAGGAGGAAAAGTGGGAGTGAAATCCTCATCCCAGTCAGTGGCTGAGCCAGTGTTGGTGGTGCTAATACTGCGGTGTCTGGTTGGAATTTCAGTTTTCAGCAATTAGCTGTAAACTTGCAGGCCAAGAAATTTGCGGTTTAAGATATATATATGTAATTAAAATATTTTAAGGGGTACTCTTTCAAGACTTTATAATTTATAATTAGCTTAATAATATATTATATATTGATATTTCACTAATTGTTTTCATTTTTCTTATATTTCTGCGCATTTTAATTGAGTAAATTAAGCTAAATGCTTGTAAATAAATAAGAGAAAGGTCCCAAAAAAGTAAATTATAACACATAGTTTTTCGCCAGTTTACCAACTCCCCTTCCCTCCTTCTTTATCTGACATTTATGTTGTGTACAGTGGAGTGTGTTATTGTTATTGTTGTTGTTGTTGTGGAGATAAGAGGCAGGGTGGTGGAGGTAGCAGAAACTTATGCCAATTCATTAATTAGTCTGCCACTTGCCACGGAAAAGCAGCGACAGCTTGACAAACTTTAACCCACCAGGTCTCTGATAATTTTTGCCCTCTCTTTACTTTTCGTCTTTTTTTATACACTGAGGGATAATGTATACATATATTTATTGAAAGAGTAATAAAGAAATTTGCAGAAACAAGTGCTAACCCTAAAGAAATAAACAAAATTGTAAGGCAATTTAATAATAATGTTAAAAAGAAGTATAATTTTAAACATCACTTTAATCTCTTAATATTTATATTTCCTTGAATTTTTTAAACATTACTTTGAAGTGAACTTAATTTTGTTTGCCAGTGTAGTGGCACATGTGCGCTGCTTCTCCATCGTTGTGTACATTTTGCCACGAAGTGTGTAACTCGATATGACCTTCTACTTAATAAAGGCTCTTCATATTGCCGCACTGGACATGAGTCCTGCGTCCTTATTGTTGCTATTGCTGTGGCACATATATATATTTTATATTCTATATTCAATGCGCGTGGCCTTATCCAGAGCTTGGGATGCAGGACGCAGGACGCAGGACATGTATGGAGCATTCTGCTGTTCATCGCCTCAAGTTGGTTCAGTTTATTTGATTAGTTCGTGTGTATGTGTGGGGAGTATATTGCATATGTGTGTGTGTGTGTGTTTTAGCCAGGCCGATAAAGTTTCAGCAGCTGCAAATATGGCAAACAATTTCACAAAGTGGCCAATGGCAAAAGTTTGCCACTGCCAATCGTCTTATTAGCTAATCGTTGACTTTGTCCATTGCCATCTCTCTGTCTTATTCTCTCTTTCTCCTCTACTTTCTCTTTCCCATTCCCTCTCCCTTTCTCCATTTCTCTCATTTCGCATTTAGTATTATTTTGCCTCCTTTCTTTTCTCATTTGGCACCTAATTAGTTGACTTGTCCAAGCAACTGAGCACAAGGCGCAGAAATCTCATTGGATTTTGTCTTAAATTCAGCCTTCAATTCATTCACTTCAATTAAGGCAATTTTTCTGATCCCCTAAGGAAAAGGTCATGTTTAGTTTTAGATATATAATAATATATATAATATATAATATATTTGAGTACGATAAAATTGATGGATTTAACCCAAAACATATTTCTTGGACATAATGTCTTGTAAGATTTATATTTTCTTGTCTTTAATTTTAAAAATTATTACTTCATGATATTATGATATTATGACATAGTTATTATTATTATTATATTAGTAAACATAATGTTCCTTTAATAAAGAAATAATTACTTGATTCCAATGGAACCATTTGTTGTTAGGTTTATGTTTCAGTTAAAAATCAGACTTCTAGTTATTATAAAACTAAGAAAAACCCCAAAGTCCATTCAAGTTTTATTAAATTTCTTTTAATATTATATATCCTGTATCTTTTCCTGTAATTTTATTGAAAACTCAGCTAGATGAGTTTCCTAGATAATTGTCAGCGACCTGGAAAAAAAAAGAACAAAGTGGTAATAAGCCTGAGCCTCCTTTCGGAGTTAAGGATAAGATTTTCCCCCTTTTTTTTCTCAGACCAAATGGAAAAATCTGACCTTATCAGGACAACACCATCTCCTTCGCCCAGCTTCATCATGTCTTTGTGTGTGTGTGTGTGTGTGTGTGTAAGCGTGTGTGTGTGTGGGTATAAAGGGATGTGTCCTTATCAGAGGCAACACATCGCAGTCTCGTTCACTTGCAACTTTTGTTCAAGTCTTCTCCAGCTTTCTATGTGCGTTTTTTTTTCGTTGTTTTGGGTCGGAGGTGTGCTAAGGATATTTTCCTTTGGCTTTTCATTAAAAAGTCTGAGCCTATCGGACCGTGTAGATCTTTTAACTACGAATAGTCGCTAGCTCTAAGTAAGGGTATGACTTCTATCTACTTTTGCACTGGGAAAAAGTGCGGGGGTATTTTAATTAATCGGAAATGGAGGAAATAAATATAAGAAGGAGTATTTAGAAAGGGAAAGGATAGATTAATTTGGGAAATATCAAGTTTAAGATGTCTAACTACAGAACATTGCTCCTAATTATATTATTTTGTAATAATATAATCGTGGGGAATACATGTTCCAATTCCTAAATTGATATTCTCTGTGTAAGTTTTGGTATCTTTTTCTAGACTCCTCTTGGCCTTCTTTTGTTACCTTTTGTCTGTGAGCATAAAATTGTCGAGTTGTGCAGAAAATTTTTATTGCTGAAAGGTGCTAAAATGAAAAGTGCTGATGCCAAATGCTAATGGCACGAAGGGTGGTATTTTCTTAACTTGTATTTTTTTTTTCTTGTGTCCTCTGTTCTTGTTTTTCAGTATAATATATATATATATATCTTTGCTACAGCTTCCGTGTTTTCTTTTGGCTGATAAACTCAAGTTGCAGCAGCTCCCATTTCTTGGCACCTTTCCTTTAATTATTTAAATTAAAAATTTCTAGGAGACACCGAGTATGTGTGTGTGCATGTTGATGATGATGGTGAGTTGAAGTGTCGACTGGAGCCACTTGGCACAGTTTTCAATCTCTCTAGTCACAACAAAACTGGCGCGTTTAATTAAGCAAAGTGGCCACCATTTTTCCCGCTTTTTCCCCAACTCACATACAAACATTTTCCTGCTGCGGCTTTTTGGCTTTCAAGAGTTTGTCTCGTCTTTCCCTCTGCCTCTTGTCTTTTTGGCTAAGCTTCCGCTTTTCAGCTTCATCCTTCTTCGCTCCCTTTCTCCCCCTTTTGTATTTTCCCTGCTAATTTTGTCTAATTTTGCAAAAAGGGCGGAGGCCGTTGGCTTTTCCAACGTTGGCAGATATGGCTTTAAGGCAAAATGACTGCGTTTTCTTTTTCATTTTTTTTGTTGTATTACTTTTTTAGTATTTGTTGTAAATATTCCATTTCTTTTGTCTTTTTACCTGTGTGTGTGTGTGGGTGTAGGAGTGTTTGTGGCAGCCGCCATAAAGCCTTGCCACTCCAATTGCAGCAAGGAAGTTGCAAAGTGCTTCCTTCTGCCTTCCATTTTCTCTCCCCTTTTGTTTGTTTGTTGCTTCTTTTTTTGGGAAAATGTGAGTGCATTCTGGGCGAAAAAAATAGAAGGCAGAAAAAGGTGTGCAGGCATTTTTCTTTCCTTTTTTGCAGGAAAAGCAGAAATGGTAGCACTTAAAAACAAAGATATTGTCGCACTTAGGTATTCACTTTAGCTTAAATATATAAAGTTATTTTTGCAGAAGAGTTAGTGAGTTGTATAAAAAAATTATATGAGAAATGATTTAGGGGTTAGTAATAGGATTTTATATTATTTATTTATTTTAGCTGTATTAGAAAATTATAAATAAAATGTTTTAAGGCGGATTAAGGTTTTGATATGATTATTTATTTATTGTATTTTCTTTTGTATTTATGTATTTAGTATTTGGTCTTCAAAAATACGTAAGTAAGCTTTTGTTTCTCTTTCCCCTAAAATAGTTTATTGATTTATTCTTAGAGCCCACAAGTTTGAATTTTATATTGTTTGCTTAAGTCAAAAGCCTTGTTTATTTTCTTAATTTGTACATTTATACATTTCCTTATTTTGTCTACAAAATCTACTCAGAAAAACCTCCTTCAGGGCCAAGTATAAATGCAGCAAATCGACTTTTTCTTGATTGCAGCAATCCCCTCTCCAAGATGCAGCCATCAATATAACCTCTATGGCCGCTTGCCAGATAAATATCCTGTCATCTAATTTGTTCTTATTCAAGTCCCTGTTTCGTTTTCGATTTCGATTCCAATTTCGGCTGTCTTTGGCCAAAAAGTTCTTGATGAATTGCGGTTGAAATGTTGTTGGCAACAACAAATGCATTCTTTTGCGGAAAGAAGTTAAGATGTTAAGATGTGGGAAGGAAAATCCCTACACTTCCATTACTTTTATTATTTTTTCGCTCTGCTCGGAAAGGAGATTTCTTAATTTTTCATTTTGTTGTCTGTGCGATATGTGTGTGTGTTTGTGTTTGGCTCTTTGTGCAGATTGAAAAGCGCAGTCAAGCAGTACTTATCCACCGCACTTTTCCTCCAAAATTGAAGCAAGAAATGAGCAAGTAAAAAGAAAGGAAAAATATATATAAAGTGGAATTTTTTTTGTTATTATCCTGAAGTCAGACTAGACAGCAATCAAGGCAAGTGCAGGTGCTCGTGGCACACGATTCCAGGGGAAAAAGGACATGGCACCCCTCTTATGCTTTTCTATTTTAGCTGACATTTTTTTTTTTTTTAAATCATATTTTACGCTCAATTATTGACGTTCAAAGTCGAGGATGTCGCAGACAATGACAAACTAATGGCCGCCTTGGTGGTCCTGGTGGTGGTGGCTCTGTCGACTGGGAAATGGCAGTCAAGTCAATGTCAAAGGACATGGAGAGAGTGAGGACTGTCATTTGGCACTTAATATCTCAGCGTTGCTCGGTGCTTGATGCTTTTCCCCAGCTCAAATGACAATTTGTAAAGCTTTCAATGGAAGAAGCAGCCTATAAAATATATATGTATATCTACGTGATGACTATGCCCCACCAGCAATGGCAATATCTACCAACTAAGGGTGGGTTTTTTTTTTTAGCCTTCATGGAGGTAGGAATTCTGTGTGTTGAAGGTGCCTCTCCAGTAATCAATCACTCAATCAATCAGCAAATAATATGCAATGCAATTTCTCGTCTCTACAAAATGTTTGCCAGCCAAAACTTCCGCTAAAAGGAAGCTCATTGTGGCCAAATGCTGAGGGGAGGTGGCTTCCTGAGTTCCTGGCTCTGGCCAGGATTTGGAGGAGGGTTGGGCGGCCAATCAAGTGAGAAGGTAATAATTGTAAGCCTCGAAAGCAAAAGCAAATCAAAGTCTCTGGCAGGCAAGACCAAAAAGGATATTCAGATGATGAAAAGGAAGTGTACACAGGAATTGGCAGGGCAGGGCAGGGCAGGAGTCCCAGTTTCTCATTTGGAAAAATATACGTTTGCCTTTCATTTGATGTCTAATTTTATTTCTTCTTTTATATACATTTTTTCTTGGCTACAAACGAAAAACGTTTTTGGAATTGCAGATTTTTTGCTGATTACTTTTTTGCAAATACAAAATAAGCTCCGATAATTAATTAAAGTCAACAGGGCATGGCATTAAAGATAACATTAGTACCGATATTCATCCATAAATTAAAAGATAGATTATGTTTACTAGATCTTTTTTGTACTTTTTTATATGCTTGCAATAAAAATTAACCAAAAATTTTAACAATGTTTAAGCAATTTAAATCAGTTTTTATCCCTTTGCTTATGGTTCTGACTGCAATCGTCCTGATCAATTGTAGATTTCCCAATGCCATCACCTTCTCCAGAACCAGATTGTGTCAGATTCTCAGTACTATAATGCAAAGGACGAGCGGAGAACAGGACTTTTACTTCCTTTTCCAATTTACTAGGAGTTGGTTCATCGACGGGACTGTTGCTACGAGTGCTAATATTCGGGAATCCTAATTCTTTGCAATCCTTTTTATCGAGTTCTGGCTGCTCTTTACACTCCAGGGACGTCCAGGACTTGTTCATTTGAGGAATCACTTTGGGTGGTATAAAGCTATCAATGCTGCAACGCATCCCATGTGGCGTATTAGGCATACTTTGCGTCTTTTTGATCTTATATGGTTCAGCACTTTTGTTTAATTCCATTCCTATTCGAGGCGTTAAGGTTGCATATATGGCATTATCTCTGCTAGATGATTGAGATATGGTCTGTGCTTCACCCGATGGCTGTAAAGAGTTGTTTTCATCTAGGAAAATAAAGAAGAATGTAAAATGAATGCTCCAAAGTCATTAAACTAGGCTTCAAGGATAACTAGAATTTAAGGACATTCTTAATGTGAGACTCACTTGTGGGCACACTACGTCCTAGCATATCAGTTCGAGTATATATCGTTTTTCGACGAACACTCTGTTGTGTCTGATTGCCACCTGGATTTGGTGCTACCTGTTCGGAAGTTGAAGGATCCAGAATTTGCTGAAGGCCTTGATCGTCTTCGAGATTCATGGAACCCATTTGTGCAAGGAAATCGCGATCTGTTGCCATATTTGTTACCATCAGAATGTCGCGTCTCGTAGCTAATGAATAATTGTTAATATTTGTTAGTTAATGTAACAGTTGTTATACTTTCGGAGCACAGATGTTGTGTAACGATGTGGGTTAGGAGAGTGAATGCCTTGGTTACATTATCTGGAATGACAACCGAGCACGAGACAGCAAAGAAAGGGGTTACTATGTATAATAAATTCATAAACAATTCCAAAAGTAGATATACGAATAAGATCACCAATAAATTCACCAATTTAATCTTGAATAAAAAATGTAAACAAAAATAATAATAATAATAATAAATGTAACTTTACAATGAATTTAACTAAAATATAAACTCTAAATTCAACAATAAATTCAACAATAAATACATCAATTATTCTTCCGATCAATTCAATTCAATTCAACAATTATTTCATTAAAATAAATACACCCATAAATTCACCAAAAGTTTTTACAATTAATTCACCAATAGCAATTTAAATTTGATTTTTTAATGTATCCTTTATTTACCTATAGATGTCACTTGATTATCTGCATAAATTTCCATTCAAATGATAATCCGATATATTCTTATTTCAAATTAAATTCAGTACTCGGCATTTGTTTTTTGGAGAAATAAATTTTTGCAATGACCAAGCAGCTTCTCTGGTGTCGCAAAACTTCGATGATTAACTTTTTCGATTAACTGAAAACTCACACAGACACACAACACACGCACACACAAGCACACGTGCGCGCCCAAGTATGCAATGGAAAATAGCGAAAATAAGCAAGCAAACAAAACAAACGAACAAACAAACAAACAACAAGAACAACCAGCAGCAGGACCAAAACTGAAAACTTTTCATGGCGATAAACAATTTTCAGCGCTTTCTGTGCTCAGTCAACCTCCCAAAATCCACCAACACTCTTCCCTGGTGTAGATGTGTGCGTGTATTTTTTATGGCATAAATTTATTTTAATGTCTATGCTTAACAATTTCGAGTGCAGGATGCCCTCCTGCGGCCTCCTGCGTCCTCCTGTCCACTGGACTATACACTCAATCAGCTGCTGCCTAGCCAAAGTTTGGAACATGCCACGCCCACGCCCACCCTTCGCACTTCCCCTCATTTCTTCGCCTTTTTCCGGAACGAACTTTTGCATATTGATAAGGAGAAGCCGAGAGAAGCAAAAGCTGTACCAGATAAAACATATTAAAGCCAAAACGGGAGAACACCCAGAGGAAAAAAAAGAAACCAAAATGTTGAATGCCAAAATAAACGGAAGCAGTACAGGGAAAAAAATAAAGCCTAGGCTGTTAATTAATTGGGAAGAGATTATTTTAAAATTGGAACATTTTGAATAAGAATTAATCTATTTTCTAAAAACAGAAGAAAAAATTCACCAATAATCTTGAAATAAATTCATTGGTAAATTTATGGTATTAAAATATAGCATATTATTGATATAACCAAAAAACTATTCAATAGATTTACAAAGTTAAACAAAGTATGAATATATTAAACAATTAACTCACTAAGAAATTTACCAATAAATAAATATGATTCTCCAAATAAAATGATTAACAAAATCACCAATAAACTTATTTTGAATCTAAAAATCTATGAATTCTGCGAAAATTTATGACTACCTAATAAATTCACTTAAAAGCCTATAAACTTTCTGATTATCTTATTATGATTTTACCACTAAACTAATAAATAGATTCACCAATAAACGTATAAATTTTCCCAAATGAATTAATTAAATGTCGTGAATGATAACAATTAGCGGCTGAATTCATTTATTAAGGAATTCAATGCTCCTATATATGTTTTGGTTAAATCTTCAACAAATTTCATAAAAAATTCACCAATGATATTAAGAAATTCACAAAATTTTTTAAAATAATTATTATTTGGATTATTATAATATTATTATTATTATCGGATATCAATATAGTTCGATTTTCTTCTCTGTGGCCCGCATACCTCTCTCTGTCTCTCCATATATATGTACATATCTTTGTTTATTGTTTTTCTCTGCCATTTCCTCAATTCGGCCTTTCCCGGGAATCTGATTGATGTCTGTCAGTTGGGCGAATGTGTGTGTGTGTGTGGAAAACCTTTATCAATGCACGGGGAGGTGGAAAAGTAATAATTATAGGAGAATGTTTAAGCCAAAGGCAATTGTTCGTGATGATAAATGATGTGGGAGTTTTTTGGATTTGGGCCAGTACCACCATTCCCTACCGGCTCCAGCCTCATCAATAATACCTCCAGCTTCCAGCAAGCGAAAAAAAGAGATATATACATACATATAATATATATGTGAAAACAGGATATATCCAGACCCCAATGGAGTCACAACTAATGAGGCCATCAGCCGGAGCGGAGTTGCCGCAATGCCAGCTGTAAAATATTCAAATAGAACAATCAAAAGTAATCTACCAAGTTGCTTTTGGGGAAACCCTCAAGGAGGTGCCAAGGAAAGCCAAAGGAAATAAAACCATACCCAAAAATGCAGGGCAAAAAAAAGGAAGCAGAGAAAACAATAAAAACTTGAGCAGGAAAATTTCCCCAACGAGCAATTTTTTTGTTTGATTTTTTTTTCTTTTTTTTTTTGGGCCAAAAGTAAAACAGAAATTGAGTAAGGAACACAAAAGAAGTGAAAGAAACCCAAAACCAAAACCGAAACTTAAAAGTAACGCTTTGCAAAAAAAAAAGAAAAATATATATATAACGAAACTGTGGCAACAATTTTTCCGTACAAGTATGATAAGTTGGGGAAAGGGGGAAAACCCCCCAGTGAGAGCCTGTGTACTTTTCAAAACTGTTTTAAAAGCTTAACCACAAGAAAACTGCGAATATTCCCTAATGACACACGAAAAAGAAAAAAATGAGGGCGGGGAGAAGTCGGAAAATTTGGCACACAAAGCTGAGGGGGTATTGTGTGAAAGGTTTTTGCCTTTCTTCGTTTTTCCATGTTTTCTTTTCTTTTTTTTTTTTGTTTTTTTGCGGACTCCCCAAATGGTGATGAAGGCCTTGTCTCTGAAAATGAGGAGGAAAAGTGTGGGGAAGTCTGGCGAGAATAGTCGGCAAAAGCCAAAACCGAACAGAGAGAACAAAACGAAACGCATTTTCCCAGAAGCAAGGAACAGGAACAGGAAAATGTGTATGAGAAAAGGCCGTATTTCTTTTCCCAGAGACCTGAGACTCAATTGCTGTGAATATCTGCATAGGCGTAATCAGGATTCTTGGGGGATTGCCAATGGCAAAAGCCGGAAAATGTGGGCGAAAAAAAAATCTACCAAAGTGCTAGAATTAAATCAAGACATAAACGAAAAATAAATCAAAGTTCATTTTGATGATAAAAAATAATTATATATTTTATTTAGTATTTTATTTGAGTCTCTTATTCAAAAATACATATTAAATATTATATATTTCCCACCCACATAATATTTACTACCTAACTTACTCCCTTTTTTATTTATTCAAAAAGTTAATTCTCCCTCAATTACAGTTTAACTGAAATATATTTATATATATCCTTTGCGTTGTCCTTGTTGAAATCAAATTGAATTACAAAAGAGATGAAGCAAACTCGCTGAAAGTAAAAAAACAAACGAACGACATTTCATTCTCATTGCCAGTGTAAAATTGTAATTTTTACACCTTCACACCCAGCCACACCCTACCCATTTTCCATTTTCCACTCTCACTCCCTTTTCCTTCTCCTGGGAAATGCCGGTGCCACTTGAGGAACTTTTAGTGCGTCTCAATGCGCATTTTAAATAAAATAGAAATTCAATTTACTTTAAATAAGCGACAAGGTGTGTGGGTGGGGATAACAAGGTGACAAGCCGGCGACACGTCAATGCCAGAGTTTCCACAGCTTTTCCGCCGCACAAATGAAATGTAGAAAAATAAAAATAAAGAAAAGTGAAAGAAAAACGAAAAGTTTTCTCTTTTTTCTCTCTTACTAAATGAACTTAAAATTGACTAAATGTGCTAGAAAAAAGGTGCGAAGCTCCTTGGGGAGATGCCGGGAAATGCCAAGGAAAATCGAGGGAGTGGGGTGGAAATTGAGGTATGCGAAGAACAAGCAACGAATATAATTAAGCGGCGTTTAAAATGCTTGTACTAAGACACGCGGCAGCGGAACAGGCTGAAAATTGTGTGGAGGCTGCGTTAATTGTGGGGGTTGGAGGGGGAAAAACTCGAAAAACTTTCCGCAAAGTTTAATTTAAATATGAATGAGCGTTTTTCCAACCACCCACCCAATTTCTTTTCCCTTCCCTCTCGACTGCTGCTTTCCTTAACGTCCTTTTCATTTTCTTCTTAAAAATAGATGGACTTTCGCCGCAAAACGAGCTTGTCAAGCGCCAGCGGTTTCAATTATAGTTGAATAAATACTTGGGAAAATTAATTGTTGTGTTGTTAGATTACAAAAAAATATTAATTTTCAATTTATAAGGTTTCTTTAGAGATTTAAAATTAATATTAAAGCTTGAAAGTATATCTAAAATTAATATTAAAGTTTGAAAGTATATCTAAGGTAAATCAATCATTGGAAAAATATATTTATCATTGATCTAGCTAATGTTTTAGGGCGTAAATATTTATTTTTCAGTGTCTAGGGTATATCTAAATTATGGAAATAATTTTTCAAGGGTGTGTTTTAGTTATAAATCAATATTTATCAAGATTTTTCCAAGACAATATTTTAGGACAAATCAAAATTTAAAAAACTCATAACTAAGACAAAAATGCATTAATTTCAATGCGGTAAGCTTTCCTATGCTAGTTTTTGTTAGCTTAATAAATCTGCATACTTAATTTCAAATTATAAAGAATTCCATTTTTTATGATTTTTTTTCTCTTAATTTTAATGAAATAACGCCTTAAAAAAATTGAAAAAATTTTCAATTTATTTTTTGCTCTTAAACTGGTCTAGATCGATTCGGCTGTTAATGCTGATCAAGAATATATATATTTTATAGGGTCGGAAATGACTCCTTCACATAGTTTTAAGCTTCTGACTAAAATTATAATACAATTTTTTAATCGATTTTAACTATATATTTATGTGACAATTTTTTCGACAAATCAAATTTTAAAAAACTCATAAATTGGCCAAAAATGCATTAAATTTAATTCGGTAAGCTTTCCTATGCTAGATTTTGTTAGCTTAATAAATCTGCATACTCAATTTCAAATTATAAAAAATTCTATTTTTAATGATTTTTGTTTTTGTTAATTTTAATGAAATTACCCCTTAAAAAATTTAAAAAAAAATTTTAATTTTTTTTTTTCTGTCTAATATAGCTAGATCGATTCGGCTGTTAATGCTGATCAAGAATATATATATTTTATAGGGTCGGAAATGACTCCTTCACATAGTTTTAAGCTTCTGACTAAAATTATAATACAATTTCTTAATCGATTTTAACTATATATTTATGTGACAATTTTTTTCGACAAATCAAATTTTAAAAAACTCATAAATAGGCCAAAAATGCATTAAATTTAATTCGGTAAGCTTTCCTATGCTAGATTTTGTCAGCTTAATAAATCTGCATACTCAATTTCAAATTATAAAAAATTCTATTTTTAATGATTTTTGTTTTTGATAATTTTAATGAAATTACCCCTTAAAAAAATTAAAAAAAAATTTTAATTTTTTTTTTTCTGTCTAATATAGCTAGATCGATTCGGCTGTTAATGCTGATCAAGAATATATATATTTTATAGGGTCGAAAATGACTCCTTCACATAGTTTTAAGCTTCTGACTAAAATTATAATACAATTTTTTAATCGATTTTAACTATATATTTATGTGACAATTTTTTCGACAAATCAAATTTTAAAAAACTCATAAATTGGCCAAAAATGCATTAAATTTAATTCGGTAAGCTTTCCTATGCTAGATTTTGTTAGCTTAATAAATCTGCATACTCAATTTCAAATTATAAAAAATTCTATTTTTAATGATTTTTGTTTTTGTTAATTTTAATGAAATTACCCCTTAAAAAATTTAAAAAAAAATTTTAATTTTTTTTTTTCTGTCTAATATAGCTAGATCGATTCGGCTGTTAATGCTGATCAAGAATATATATATTTTATAGGGTCGAAATTGACTCCTTTACTGAGTTTTAAGCTTCCAAATGAATGCGTAATCCTCTTTGTAAAAATGTATTTAATGACACCTTTTTTTTTTGTCTAGCAATTGATATGTATCTTGTTTTACATAAAATTCTTTAAATAAATCATTTTATAGGCAATGGTAGAAATATATTTCACAAATAACCAGCAAGTGGTCTTTAGAAAAGCTTTAATACTTTTATTAAGCATTTAGAAACCATTTCTGAAAAGCTAATCCTATATTTTATTAAGTTAGACAAAACTTTATTTATTTATTTTAGTTAGAAATATTAAAATTTGTATAGTATATTTTTGTTTTAACCAACAGTCTGCTACTATTTTAATTACACAACTATTTCACTATAATTCAAGTGCAAAAAACACCCCCTCTTGTATACATATTTATTCCCTGAAATGAGGAAAATCCTTCCAAGAAGCAAAACTGAGTGGCTTGGCTTGCCTTGCCTTGTTTTTCCAAAGTTACTTCTTCTTCATCGTCTTTTTCACCTTCTGTTGGGGAAAACTGCTGGCCGACTTAAAGGGGCATTATAAATTGCTACCTAATCCAACGGACTTAAGGCTCCTCTCCTCCACGGTGTGTGTGTTTGTTTTCATTGCCACGATGGTTGGAGGGTTTTCTTGGGATGGAAAATGAAGGTCTGAAGCATAAATCCAAGGGTGAGAAGTCTCCGGCTTTGATTTCGCTTTATGTTCGGGCATCACAACAGATTTGCTTTGCTGGCCATATTGTGTTGCCTGATTTTCTCCTCCCCCCGCGGCATTTTGCCTTTGTTGTTGCCAGGTGATAAGGCAAATCGCATTCACTGCTCCTCGCCAGAGTAAACCGCAGAAAAGGATCAAGGCTAAGGCTTTGCCTCTAGCAGACCGGTTCTAAAATCGCGTTTTTCGCATAATTATAAAGCAGCTTTTCGAGTGCACTTGCCACAAAAGTAGTAGAAAAAAAGTATATATACAAAAGTATAAAAAAAAGTAAAATAAAATGATGCTGGTGGTGGGTGTGGTTGGTCCATTGATGGCCAGGCGCCAAACTGGCGGCCGCCAAACCCCACACAACAAAAAAAAGCACAGAAACGAGAGAAAAACTGGGGAAAAAAGGCGAGGAAAACAAACAAAAACAGACATAAATACAGTTGGGGATTTATATCGCTTTCTCTGAGTCTGTGTGTGTGTGTGTGAGCGCAAAAGGACACTTGTAACACTTGTAAGATAACGGGGGGAGCATCTTGCTCTATCTTTAGTCTCCTCCCCTACTTTATCCTCTCTGTCTCGCTCCCTTTTGACTCTAATCAATTTATTGAATTTATTTTTTCTGATTTTATTAAAGCGCGCAAAAAGCATTGATAATAATAGGCAGGAAAATGACACGACGAGGAAGATACCTTTTACTAGGGTTTAAGTATCTGCAAAAAGTATAGCATACATTTAAGGGCTTTCTAAGTAACTAAGGGAATTCCTCGGCTATTTGTTTGTAAATAAATATAAATGAAATATTGATTTGTTTATTAATAAATTCAATAAATAATTAAATAGGTTATGATACTAATTTTAATAATAATTAACTCATAAATATCTTATAGTTCTATATAGAACACTATAAAGTATAGATAGTTATGCCTACTGCGGAAAAAAACATTAAACACATATACATAAATATTATTTTTAATATAATATTTATATTTTAAATATAATATTAATAAAATACATATTTTTTAATAGTACATAAATTAAATAAAAATAATTAAATAGTTGCTGGAACTTATGTTACTCGCTAGATCTTTTCGTAATTGTTTACTCGTTAAATGAATCATAATATACCCTTCCTCATTTAATCTTACCCTTAGAAAAACAATTTTTGGCCAGTCAAAAAATAGATATATATACCATATACATTTATTGACAGCTTCGCAAAGGCGCAAAGAGGAAGTGGGCGTGGCTCTGAAATTGTCACTGGTTGGAGCAAGTGGATTTCGTTTGGCGCCTGGCATAATTAAGTTAGAACCTTTTTTTTTTTGCCACCGCCGCCGCCGCCGCCGCTTTGTGACGTGACTGGAGGGTTTTTCCCCTTGGAAAACAACCAGTTTTTCACAGCTTTCCCCCAACCCCAGAAGCGATTGTTATTGTTGGTGAAGCTGCTGCTGCTGGTGAAAGGACGCTCTGATTGCTCCTCGATGGCAAAAGGATGTGTCTAGGACACGCTCAAGCAGTTAACACACTCGACTGTACTTAGCCCTAAGCCCACGGAAACTAAAGGCGGCCTAAAAATATATATATATGTATATAAGAATGGGGTGGCGATTGGGATTACCAAGAAGACGGAAAATTCTTGAGGAAAATACAGCAGCAAATGGTTTGCTAAATGATAATCCCTTTTGCCAAAAGGAAACTCTCCTTGGGAGATAAGAAAATGGGAAGAGATATTGGGTCGAGAGGGAGGAATGGCATTTAAAGTCAGATCATCATCCATCAAATAGAATTAGATACCCGAAAACAAAAATCTCTAAAATCAGTCAATTTTCTAGTTTAGATATTTAGAAATTTGCCTAAAATGATGAAAATGAGTTAGATGGATAGATTTTTCATCCCCTTCAAATATTTTAAAGAATTTCATTGAGGTAATTAATTAACTTGGAACTGGAAAAAGTTGTATCTTTCATCAACTAAAAGTATCTAAAATATACCAAAACACAAGGGAATCATTTTCATGAGTTTCCTGAACCCCATTGTAATTACATTACAATTGACTTTACAGTTCCAACAACTTCGGTAATGCACATTTTTTGTTTTTTTTTTTTTTGTTTTGGGGGAGAAAAGTTTCTATTAAAAAGTTGAAACACAGCTGCAGTTGATCAATCAAAACAAGCCGATAAACTTTTTGTGGTCTAGATTCCATTTAAACATTGACTTTATCCCAATCCACGGATTTAAGCTGGCCCTTACTGTTGTGTATGTGTCTCTCTCTCATGGTTTTCCACTCAAACTTTTGTCAGTCATTTCCCATTTCACATTTTCCTGCCGTGTCCCCACTCAGCTAAAAAAAATAGGATATACTATATGACACACACATTCGCATATACTCATCCATTATTTCCAATTCAAACTTTACCAATTACAAATCTGCTGCTGTGCAAAATGTTCGCCATCAACTTTTTGCATATTTTCCCCACAGATTATCCACATACAAACTTAACCCCAAAAATGCTGCAAATATATATAGATATATCACTCTGTATTTATAAAAAATAAAGGGAGAAATGATTTCCACTAATTGTGAACATTTTTCAACAGCTCTGAATGCTCTCTCCCCCTTTTTTTGTTTACACGAAAATCCTGCTGCCTGCTGCACATTTAATACATTCATTCATGTATATTTCTCTATATATAAATTTATATATATTTTGTATTTATTTTGTCTTTTTCAGCTGGTCGGTGGTGAATTCGATATGGAATTGAATTTTGTGATACAGGATGCGCAGAATATCAAACATATGCTGGAGCTGCTGGATCATTGTCCGCCCAATTTGCAGGTGAGTTTTTCACTTTATTTTTATACAGAAAACAAACAATTGTCAAAGTAACTGCACAAAAATCCACAAACAACACACATATTTTTATTTGTATATATACGTGTATGTTTTGGTGACTTTTTAATAGAATTTAATTCAATTCGCGCTGCGGCATCAAAGGAAATTAACAACAAAGGGGCGTGGCTGTTGAAATTGTGCGTAATGAAAACGCAACATCAACATGAAATGCCTCTCAACTCCCACCGCCAGCTTGTTTTTCCCCTTTTTTCTTTATTTTTTTTTTACCCCGCTCTGAGCGGTGCTTCTGGTTTTCTTACTTTTTCTTTTTTTTGGTTCTTCTCCGATTTGCATATGAATTTGTGTGTATATAGAGAGAGAAAAGGGTGATATAACAAAATTTATAGGGAATTTAGAGGAATAAATGAAAAATTTTGAAAGAGAAAATATTGAGGGTTTTTTAAAGCACTTAAAAGGGTTATGAAATATAAAGGACAGCAGAAAAAACGAATATTTATAAATATAAAATATAGAATTTTAGGGAAAAATATATTAAACTAGGTATTTCTTTTTTACCAAATAAATATATTTACAAAGAAAGGAACAGAAATTTGCATTGTATATGTTAAAAAAAAACATTTTTTAAGGTAGTATTAAATACAGATTTCCTTAATGAGGATTTTTTTTAATTCGACTTCTCACACCCTTGCAGGGTATTATACTTTTAGTCGGAAGCTTAAAACTAAGTGAAGGAGTCATTTTCGACCCCATAAATTATATATATTCTTCATCAGCATCAACAGGCGAATCTTTCTAGCCATTTTCGAGAACAAAAAAAAATTTTTAATTTTTTTCAAATTTTTAAGGGGTAATTTCATTAAAATTAACAACAAAAAAATCATAAGAAATAGATTTTTTTATAATTTGAAATTGAGTATGCAGATTTCTTAAGCTAACAAAAATTAGCATAGGAAAGCTTACCGAATTAAAATTAATGAATTTTTGGCCTATTAATGAGTTTTTAAAAATTTGATTTGTGAAAAAATTGTCACATAAATATATAGTCAAAGTCGATTAAAAAATTGTATTATAATTTTAGTCAGAAACTTAAAACTATGTGAAGGAGTCATTTCCGACCCCATAAATCATATATATTCTTGATCAGCATGAAAATCCGAGTCGATTTAGCCATGTTTGACAGCAGAAAAAAAAATTCAATTTTTTTCAAATTTTTTAAGGCGTTATTTCATTAAAATTAAACCAAAAAAAATTGATAAAATTTAAAATTTTTTATAATAATAAATTGAGTATACAGATTTATTACCCTAACAAAAACTAGCATAGGAAAGCTTGACGGATTAAAATTAGTGCATTTTTGGCCTAGTTATGAGTTTTCAAAAATTTGTTTTTTCGACAAAATTGTCACATAAATATCTTGTTAAATATTAACTCAAAGAATGTGAATAT
Source organism: Drosophila serrata (assembly GCF_035046125.1). NCBI lineage: Eukaryota > Metazoa > Arthropoda > Insecta > Diptera > Drosophilidae > Drosophila > Drosophila serrata. The sequence continues at coordinate 2,449,805 of NW_028257174.1, read as the reverse complement.
TTTAAGCTTAGCTATGATCAATTTTCGATTTGATCGTATTAATCATTATTAAACTGCAAGGCTATATAAGCTTTGCCTCCTTGATATTAGTTTCCTTTTTTGCTTATAACGAAAACAGTATTCTTTATTTGGAAAGTCATATTTTCTTAGTTTTTTATATTGTATTATTATTTAATAGACCTAAAGAGTGATAGGTAGAGCTACAACAATTACTTGGACTTTATAATCCTTTTAAAACAGTGTCGAAAACTGTGATATCAAATATTTTATCGTGAAAACATATATATTTATACCAAATTTTTGTAATTTACATATTTTTTCATACTTCAATACATATTTGTTTAGGGACTACAATGCCTTAAGAATTTACATTTATTTGTTTAAAGAAATATTAAAATTTACCCTTTCATTGTTTTTAAAAAGAATTTATTATAGTAATTGTTCCATAAAATATGGCTTTATTTTAGTGCTAAATATTTCAAAAAGAAAAGGAGAAAAATAGAATATTTTTTCTATGTGCATGGTGTGTGTGTGTGTGCTTGTGGGTGGCTTCGTCATGAGTGTGTGTGTTTGCGCTTAACAATATTTTACACCTGACGTTGTCGCTGTTCGCTCGCTTGTGCCATCAAATTATTAGCATGACTGCCGGCGAAAGGATCCAGTGCAGGTGTAGGTGTAGGTGTAGATGTGTGTGTGAGTTGGTGTATTTCTCTTTTTATTTCTCCATTTTTTATACCAACTAACGTGTGCGTGTGTGTATGTGTGTGTGTGTTGACAGGAAGTGTTTTCTCCTGGCAGGCTGAGTGGGTGCTGGTGCTTTTGCTGGTTTTCTGGTTGTTGCCGGTGTCATCCCAAAGTGCGAAGGCGCAGACATCGGAAGCAGGTAGCTACAGTACCATAATATATATATACATAAATATGTGTATATATATCCATCTATCCAATGGAAAATCGCAACAAAGTTGCCGCTTTATGAGTTTCCATTGCATTGGTTCGTTGACCCCACCCACCTTCCTCTAGAAAATTCAGACGTTAACCACTGGAAAAACTCACTGCGAAATATAATTCAGAAAATAACAACAAAACAAGGAGAAACATTTAAAAAAAAAAGGTGGAAATTCCAGGAATATCAAAATTTTTGGTTCACACAAAAGCGCACTGAAGCATATCAAATGGCATTTTGCAAAAATATTTTTGTCAATAATGGCGAATAACACCAGAGTTGGTGTGCTTTGTTGTTTGAGGTTTATCTGATTAAATTCAATAGAATTATGACTTTAATTTATGGTTTTATAGTGTTTAAATACTTTGTTTGGAGTTTAAAATACAATGTTTGTTTAGATTTTAAAGCAAGAAAGAAATTATAAAGCTTAATTAATTATTTTTGTGATTTTCTTAAGATTTTACTTGAAGTTTTAGCTAGTTTCTGGTGTTGAATGTATATTATTTACTTTCCTTCAAGTCTGAGTGTCTTCTTTTTGGCATTTTCTTTATTAAATACCTCTCAAAGATGGCTTTAACTCCATTTTGGCCCTGATTTTGCGTAGGTTGTGCTGTGTATGTCATCTTACCTGAAACGTGGCTCTGAGTATATTTGAGTGTGTTTGTGCCTTGCAAACAAGCGATACATTTAACAGCGTCTTACATATGACACACACACACACTTTACACACATCCTACACACCTTCAAAATATCAGCCCCTGTAACTACTCTTTAATGATATGCGTCAGTTGCTTGTTTCCGCTTTGTTGGCCTAGATGTTTGCTCTTGTTGCGGTTGAAGCCTTACAATTTATTTGGCTTTTTAAATTAATGAAAATTGTCAGTGACAAATTTTTGGGCACTGTGTGTGTGTGTGTGTGTGTGTGTGTGTGCGTGTATGTGTGTGCGTGTGTTGTGTAGCATGTGTCATCCCTGGATTGTTGGCATATGTAAAACAAGCATCAAATATGCATCATCGGTGTGGTGGTGGTGCCAGGATCTCTCTTACTTCATTTGGCATGCGAGGCAGGTGTGAGCCCCCTTCCCCCCCTGAACAACAAAACCGCCCACAGAATTTACGAGCATTTTATGGGGCACTAAGGAAAGTCACCTACCCACCCACCATCCACCACCCACCACCTACCCTATCTTTTACCTTATGCGAAGATATGTCCCCTTCAAGGATATTATATGTTGGGCTCAGAGGCCTACAAAAGCGGCGGGATTACCTATATACATTTTTAACTTTATTTTTGTGTAAAGCTTGCTTTTTTTATTATCTTCACTTTATTTTGAACAAGAAAATATTTAATACATGTTTATATTTTTTAATATGATGCAATATTTATGTATAAAATGTTTCCTTTAAATTCTTTTATTATACACATTAGAGTCTTTTTAGTAAAAATATTTTTGAATTTACAGTCTTTCATGAGGTTTTCCTCTTACATTAAATTACATGTTTATTAAATATAATACATGCTAATATTTATTTATAATATAATATTTATGTATAAAATATATCCTTTGAATTCTGATTTATATAAATAAGAGTCTTTTGGTGAAAATATTTTTGTATATTCAGTATTTCATGAGATTTTTCTCTTTTATTTTATATTTCATATATTTTATAGTTTGTTTATGTACGAATTCATATACTCTTTCTCTATATACCTGGTTGTAGTGAGTAAACATTATGCATTCAGGGAGAGGTCGTCTTAAATGATTTATGTTCAACTACAGGAGTAGTCCTTTTGGCCACCTTTTGGCCACCTTTTGCCCCTTCTGTTACAATTTCCCTCCGCCCTTTGATTACAAACGCCAACACCCCCCCTTTCGACAATCGTCGACAGCAGCCGTCGCCCAATTGATTCGGCACGTAACTGAGGCAAGTGCAAATAACTGTTTTAGTCCTTGTACCTGTGACAGGTGCCTCGCCCCACCCGGCAACCATAACATTTTATACTTGACAATAAATTCATCGCCCTTTTCGGCCGTGTCCTGTCGTGTTCGTGTTCGTTCGTCCCTTTAAATCAAAGCTTCTTTTTTGGAAAATTAAGGCCGTAATGCGGCCTACCAACTTGGAGGGCGGATGCTCCTTTTACTCCTGTTCCTCCTGCTGCTGTTTACCCCACTTCGACCGCATATTTGTCGTGGCTCGTCGCCTCTGTATGCTCAATAAAATTTTACAGCCTTTGCCAGCTCAGCAATTTGCGTAACTCTTGCCACAGTCAGGAAAAGGAGCTAAAAAGGCGCTGAAAAGGATTCAAGCTGAGAGAGAGAGTGGGAGGGTGAAGAGAAATGGCCCAGGACGAAAGGCAGGTGGGAATCAACAGACGAACACCTTTCACCTTTCATCGAATTGGTTTCCGCTCTTTGTTTTTCCCTCCCTCTCTCCACCCTTTGCATTCGTTTGTCCTTTCCTTCATTCATTCATTCTTTCTTCCTTGTTTTTTTTCTTTGTGTGTGTGTACTTTTACTTCCACCTGGGAGCCGCCGGTAGCTGTAAATAACTTTGTTAAAGGCCGCAAACAATGTCCTGCTGTTGACCCAGGCGGGGTGTCCTTTTAAAATGAACCCCAAGCCCCAAAGCAATGAGTATTCCGGTTTTTCAGGTTGTCAAAAGAAAAAGTCAATCAATTGGTATTATTCATAAATGAAAAGTTGATTATTGATAGCCTGGAAATAATTTATATAAATTTTAATACCTTTACTTGGGGATTTATTTAAGGGTTTAATTAAGCAAGGAGAACTTGTTAGGTAGTTTAAGATTTTTTTAAATTTATTTATTTTCTGCGAGCATTTTTTATAGTCTAAAGCACGTAAAAATGTTGTCCAAAATTTAATAAAATTGTTTTGAAAAAGAAGGAGCTTTGAATGCATCTTAAGATATATAATTTAAATTAATAGATTTTAAGGAACCTATTCGTTATAGCCTGAAAGCTTAAACTCCAGCCTTAAAGATATAAATTTTTTTTAAATAAATTTATATTAGGTGAAAAGTATAAAACATACTTTTAAAAGACTTTAAAAACCCGCATATCTACAACAATCTTAATTATAAACACATTCTAGGAACTTTAGGCATTTCTAATTTTATTTTAGTTAAGAAAAATCATCCAACTAATTACAAATTACCCAGCAAAGTATGAAGATACAAGCTCATCTCCATAAATTTTGCTGAAAACTCCCATAGCAGCATAATTTCTAGATTCTTCAAACATAAATACAAAGTTTTAAGTTGGCTGCTTTAGTCCCAGAGTCATGTGTGTATGTGTGTTAAGTCAAACATCAAAGTTGGATAAAGATATCCTGGCTGGTGAGATGTAGAACCCTATCGCCAGAATACTTCCTTTTTGGCATTATTTCGAAGGAATTTCCACCTCCAACTCGCTCTCTGCGCTGACTGGCTGCGATAAAAATGAAACATTTTTAAGCTGCTTCTGCTGCTGCTTCTGTTTTTGTGAAAAGTGCGAAGCCATCGCAACATTTCAGTTTGGCAAGTATCTGAAAGTTGTATCTTTGGCTTAGGGGCCGCTTATCTACATTCGAACAGGGCCCAGAGCCATCGCTTTTCCCAGTTAGCAGTTACCACTGCCCAGTTTTGGTTGGCTGTGTTTGGTGGTAAAGTTACATGGAGGATTAACTTGTGATTATGTTGGCAGGCAACGATTTTCCCCGTCGCCAGTTGGCAACTTTTCCCCGGCTTTTACCCAAACCAAACCGAACCTAACCCTGGCTTTAAAGTCTAGACCGCGGCGTAATTATCTGAAGTGTGTGTGTATGTTGGTAAATCATCAACTGGATGCTGGCTGTCCTTTTTTTTTTATTCGTAAAGCCAGAGAGATAGCCCTGGCAACAACAACAACAACGCAAATGGCATGTGCCATAAAATACATAAAATAGAAAGCAGCCGAGGGCTATACATGAAATTTATTCATGAATTGAATTTGTATTCCTCGCAGATATTTTATAAGTTTTCCATTTCTATTCGCCCCTCCTCTCTCTATAGCTAGCTAGAGTCCTGCTCCAGCCACACCATTTCCATTTCCATTACCATTTCCACCTCCAACCTCTCTGTATTATTTCCGCCTTTTTCCCCATTTTACCAGTGTGACTGTATTTTGTGTAATGCTGAGCAATGAGCATAAGAAGATTATGTTTTTTTTTTAGCCGCGTTCTTGTGGGATTTATATTCGCTTATTTATTTATTTGTTGGTCTTGGGGCAACTTTCCGTTTGTAGTTTTGTGCGTTGGGGTTATTATTTTTCCATCACGATGAGTCATTTTATAGAAGATTTCAGGGTGAGCACACTTGGGTTGATTTAATAGGAAATACCAAAGTAATTGCTTTTTAAAGGGTTATTAAATATAGTAGAGATTGCTTTTTAAACCATTATTAAATATATTAATTTTTAAATATTACATATAAATAAATTATTATTATTATCATTTGTATTAAATATATTAATTATTAAATATTACATATAAATAAATATTCTAATAATAATCATGAAATTTACTCTCCGTTGAGGTTTTTTAATTGACTGATGCATATGTAAGTCTGGTCATACTATGAATTTCAAGGAAACTATAACAATTTTTAGGTGTTTTAATAATGCAAACACACAAAATTTAAAATATTAATTAAAATTCTATAAAATAAATACATTGATTTGCAAGAGAATCTGTATTTAGTTTAAGTAACTTAATAAATGCAACTAAACAAATATTTATCACTCTTGAAAACCTCCTTCATGGATCCTTAATTCACTGATGCATATGCAGACCTGGTCACACTCTGACAATAGGTTGAATGAATTGAAATGCAAGTAGCCAAAGCCAAAGCCAGGCAAGTCAAGGCCCATTGCGAATGCCAAAGCCACTGCAGGGCAGCTGGAATCGAACTCGCCATTAAATATGAATTGTGATTGCCTTGATAGAAGATGGAGGAGATACAAAAACAACAAAAAAATACAAAGTATACAAAAAAACAGAGAAAGAAGACTAAGAGAGAGAGATAGAGACAGAATCGAATTGAAATGCACACAAGAATAACAAAAGTTTTACGAACAGAACGACGGACATGGGAGCAAGGATTGCTCCTGGCCTGGGCAAGGACCTGGGTAGGGGGAAGGGGGTTTTTGGGCACAGGAAGGACACACTTTGAAATGGGTTCAACATTAGCCGGGACACGGGACCTAGCATTTGTATTGGCAGCGTTGCCTTTTGTGTGTTTTTGGCCTTTTGATGCCGCCTTTTATTACATTTGTGTCGCCGGCGATATGCTGCCTCCGCCTTTCTCCCTCTTTCTCTCTGTGTATATATATATATGTTATATACCCTTTTTTCTGAGGTATTTTGAACTTTGATCGAATCCCTAACAATTTAAAGCATATTTACTTGAATTAAGTCATTGAATTTATCAATTTAGATTGGATTTGTGACAAGTAACATTGTACCATTGGTTTTAAGTGGGTTCAAATGTATTTTAAAAATATTTATATATATATAGTTATTATTATTCAATGTACTATTCATTTATATATATTTATACTTCAATTTAAATATTATAAAATATTTTTCAGAACCCTTAACACTCTTCAAAGCTCTCTTATGCTTTATAGGCGTTTTATTCTTAAACTGATTTAATTGAAATACCTTTTGAAAACTCTGCCAGGGTGCTGTGCCTTCGACTTTTTTGCCATATTTTCTTGGTTTTTCACCAATTTCTTGCCGGTCTCTTCTTTCCCCGCTGGGTGGATGCTTTTCTTCTTTTATATATACGATTTTTTTGCTGTTGTTATTGGCAGCACTCGTCACGTAGGGGACAACGGCGATGGCAACGACAACCAGGACGACGACAGTCAAACACATTGAATGACCCGAACCTGACCCCGACCCTCTGGCAAAAAACCTAGGGAAAACCCATGGAAACTTGGACCTGGGCCTTCGCCCTGGGGGCCACCCGTTGAGTTTAAAGAATTGTCTGGCATGTGAAAAGGTCATTTAATTTCTTTTTGATTTGTTTTTGCTTTGGCTCGCTCGCTCTTTTGGGCTTTTTGCGCTTTTGAGACCGTCGACGCGGTCGTCATTAAAGTGTAAATGTATTTTTAAGTAGACGCCGCCGCCTCCTCCGCAGGAAAAATAGAATTACCCCAAAAAATAGGATGGGAGAAAATCGGGAAAATGCGGTGGTTTCTGGAGTGAAATGGGCCGAAATAGCGTAGCCGAAAAGCCCAAAAGCCGCACAAGTTTCAATATTTTCTTCTTTTATTTTTTGTTGTATGTTTTTTATTTTTTTTGCTTCTCTTTACTCTTCGCTTGAGTTAATAGCATTTTAAGTGCGATGCTGAGGGGGTGAGATGTACTACTCCCCCTCTTTATTTTCGAACTTTTTTTGGATGCACAAAGCATATAGGCAATATAGACGTTTTATATAGCCAATCAAACCAAACTTGGAAGTTAATTTCAATTGAAATTAAAAGCACATTATTGGTGCTTAAAAAAAAAGAGAAGCATTGCCTAGGGGAATCAGGAAATGGTACTGAAAACAGGAGTGGAGAAGAGGATATTCTTGGTAGTTTGGAATTACAGGAATCTTAATAGGTTTTCAAATTGTTTAAAAAGGTTTTATTTAAATTAGTTAATTAGCAGAAAGCCGATATTTGGTATACTCTTGCAGCTTCCCATTGATTAATAGGATAGAATCAATAATCGATTCTAATTAACCTTAACACATTTGTATTTTTTTAACCAATATATATATAGATATTTTTATAAGAACATTTTTTCATATAATCAAAATTTAAAAAACTCATTATTATGCCAAAAATGCTTAAATTTTAATTCGGAAAGCTTTGCTATGTAAGCTTTTCTTTCCTTATTAAATCTGCATACTTAATTTAATATTTAAGAAAATTAAAAATTTTTTCATTTTTTTTATTGACAATTTTAATGATGTAACCCCTTAAAAAATTTGTAAAAAATTTAAAAATTTTATTTTTCAACCGGATATGGCTACATCGATTCTCCTGTTAATACTGATCAAGAATATATATGATTTATAGGCTCGGAAATGACTCCTTATATTATTATTAAAACTAATATATATATTATATACTCCAATATATTATTATTAAAAAATAAATGTTACAAAAACTCTAGTAAGTTCTATAGCTTCCTCGATATATATATATATATTTTTTTTTTCAGTATATAATTTTTCCCGCTTTCCCTTTTTATTTTCAACTTTTATTTTTGATGATTTCTGCCTTTTGTTTTGTTATGCGAGGCCATGAAAAATGTATAAAGTTTTCACTGCTGCCTTGGGAGAAAACATGGTAGCCTGTGGGCGTGGTTGGTGGAGGAGGAGAAGGATTTTTTGTTTGTACCGGAAAACAAAAAACGAAAAGCCAAAACAGAGTTTCGAAATACTTTTTGAGCTGCTTTGCATTTTTGGCTTGTGGGCTTAGCCAGAACGCACATGTGTCTACCACGAACGGCCTCTAATGCCGCACACATGAGTTTTGTCATTCAATTTTGACACGCGTTTGCCGCCTTCCTCCTTTTAGCCAGGCTAACCCGCGGGCAACTTAGATTTTAGATTTCAGATTTTCCATTTTCCAAAAGGAAAGGGGAAGAGAGAGAGGGGGCAGAGAGAGATCCAGCACAGATTTCCCAGTGCCTGTCTCATCAATATGCAAAAAGGCAGCAGCAGCCAGCAGCCGAAAGCTGAAGCTTTTTGTGACTGGGAAAAGGGGTCAGTTGGTGCAAAAAGCAAAAAGGGGTTTTGGAACCCCCCCCCACCTCCACGGCTTTTCCTTCCTCCTCCCGCCGCCACCCAACACCACCCACTTCCGTTACTCAGTCGTGCGTCAAAAGCAATGCAAACTTTTTGCGGCCAAAGGAAAAAACCCAAATAAAATCACACAGAGAGTGGGGAAAAATTACAAAGAAAAAAGAAATATATATATGTATATAGGAAAAGGGAAAACCTTCCAAGTAAAATCGAGAGAAAGAGAGAGAGAATGAAAAGAAAATTATTATGGAAATGTCAACGTGAAACTTTTGCACAAATGCGAGGCTTCCGCTTAACCCTCTACTGCATATGCGACCACTTTTTATTTTTATTCTTGTTTTTTTGCTCGTCTCGAATTCCAGCACAATTGAATTTCATGTTTGACATGATGGCCTGCCACACCCACACCCACAGCCACCTGACCGCCCCTCTTTTTCACCTTGCCACCCCCCTTTTTCCTCCACCCCCCTCAGGCTAGGCGCAAAAGTTTCCTTTTGTTTTTTGCAAAGTTCTGCCAGTTTTTCCCCCGATTTATGCGAGAAATTTTAATGCGATTTCCATTGGCTTCGCGTGCGCGCAGCAGAATTTGGCTTTTGGATTCGCATCAGGATATTAGGATCCAGGATTCAGGATTCAGCATCCATATCAGATTTTGCCAGACAATGACTACATTTTGACCATAAAAACATTGTGTGTGTCTCTGTGTTTTTGTAGGGAATTTGCATGGGAATTAATTATGACCAAGGGCCATGCTCTGAATATGTATTATCCCTTTGCTAATATATATATTTATATGCTAATATTTTTAGGGGTTTTGACCAAGGTCCTGACAGCATTTTAATAGGATTTAATGCTAGACATTGTTTATTATATAGGCTTTATAGGAAATACAAGAAAGTCTATGATTTATGCTGCTATACATTTGCTGAAATAATATAATTGTGAGCCATAAAATTATTTCTTTTCTAATTTATTTACCTTAAATATCAACCTGGTATACATGAATACAATTTAAAATAATCTAAGGTACTTCAAAAATCTCTGAGAATATTAAAAACTGCCAAAAGTGTGTCTAAAATTTAGTACTACATTGTTTAGCTACCAAATTCCAGGTAAATCCAAACCACATGTTAAGGATATAATATCGAAAATCGATCATAACTAAGCTTCAAATATTCCAATTTTTTTTAATGAATACTTTTATATGACAATTTCTTTCACAAATCAAAATTTAAAAATCTCATAACTTAGTCAAAAATTGATTAATTTTAATTCGGAAAACTTTACTATGCTAGTTTTTATGAGACCAATAAAACTGCATACTCAATGTAAAATGTAAAAAAAAAATTTTTTTTGTTTTTAATTTTTGATAATTGAGCAACAAAAAAATTTAAAAATATTGAAAACATTTTTTTTTCTGCCAGACATGTCTAAATCGACTCGCCTGTTAATGCTGATCAAGAATATATATGAATTATAGGGTCGGAAATGACTCCTTCACATAGTTACAATATTAAAATTATGAAAATATTCAAAATTCAGGCATAACCCAAAGAGTTAATTACCCAAAGGGAACTCCCCTAATTTGTCTTTAATTTTTATGAACTCTAAGGCTTTCTGAAAATGGTAAAAGGGTGCAAAAAACGAGTTCAAAGTTGACGAAATATCAGGAAAAAAAAGGGGTGGCAGAGTGGTAAAAAACAGAGAGTCGGTTGACTTTGGCGACACCTTTTCTTTATGCATAATTCAATTTGCGCCACTTGACAGCATCAAAAGGTTGACATAAATCGTTTTTTTCTACTCTTCTTCCCTTCTTTACCCTTTTGGAATTTTGTATTTTAATTCACAGATTGTACAGATTTTTTCATATATATTTTTTGTTTGTATAATTTTATATATATATATATATATATATATTTTGTTTCTTTTATTTCTTGTCGTTGACGCCGTTAGGCGTCAGTGATTGTGGGTGACTTTAAACGCGTGGATGACTTTCGCAGCTCGCTTTCAATTTGCGACACCTTAATGGCCAAACGTGCCCAGGGTTTTGGGAATTGGGTTTTTCCTTTTCCCTTTCCCAATTTTATTTTTTTTTTGTTTTTGGTCTCGGTTTCGGTTTCGGTTTCTGTTTTCGGCCAATCCTTAATTACAACTCGACTCTGAGCTTAACCCCATTTTCCTGGGTTCGCGTGGAAATTTAATTCAACGATGAGAGAACTGAAAATTGCTCTCAATTAACTTGTTAGTGAAGTGTTGTTGTCCCTAACAAAAAAAAAAGGTTGAATGCCTCATCGAACTTTTACCCCTTTTTTATGTCTTTGCTCCTCCCAAGTGAAAACTTTTAATTTGCGAAATTTGCCAAAAAAATAAATAAATAAATAAAAAGGAAAGATAATTTTTGATGGCAAACACAAAAACCCCTCGAAAGAGAAAGCACAAAAATCATTAGAAGATGACCACAAAAGTCAGAGGACAGAAAATAAATAATTAAACTTGGTCTGGGGACAATTTTTTATTTTGTGAAGAGACGAGCAAACAAACATTAGCCAAATTTATTTTACTTGTCATTGAAAAAAAGATTCTCCGCCCCCCAACCCCTCTTAGTGCTTGACTTAAATTAATTAAATAAATTAGAATGGGCCAGACGCCGAAAAAAAGAAAGAAGAGAACGAACGAACGAAATGTGAAATACTTTTGTGTAATTAACTTGAAGGGGAAGCCAAAGGCTGGCGGCAAAACCGGAAGCGGAAATGTGGTGGCAGTGCAGGCAGTAAGTGGGGGAGGGGAGGTGCAGTGAGCTGGAGTAAGAGAGGTCAGAGGTCAGGTCCTGGCATCGCATCGGTCGCAAGTGATTGCCCTTTGTCACTTGGCACTTGAGTGGCAAAACGTCGCAGACCTCACATCTGAAGTCTTGATGCCAGCGAAATGCAATCGGAGTCCACAGAGGAAAAAATATTAATTCATCAATTAGTATTAAATAAATTAGTTTATTAATTAATTCATTGATTAGTGCATATATATAATAGGAATGCAAATATTGCTTTTATTACATATTTAATAACAGAGCAAACCAGAGGTTTGTAGTTTTAAAATTGATTTAAAAAATGTCTAAAAGAAATTTCTAGAGAAATACTTCTCCTTTTCAAAAAATATACAAATTATTCATAAATTAAAATATATATTTTAACATATATATTAAACAAAAAAAAAAAATATATATATATGTGTGATATTAAGGTTAATTTATTCTTTAGTACATAATTTAGGGTGCTTAAAAAATGTATAATGTTTTAAGAGTACATAAAAATTTTTCTAAAATCATGTAATACAATTTTTTAGATACTTAAATCAGTGTACAATTATTTCTTTTCAAAAAATAAAATATTGTTAGATAATTTCAGATACCTTTTTAAGGGTTTTTAGAACCCCTAGTAAAATCAATAACAGATTTTTCATAAAAATATAAACTATAAACTATATATCTCAATTTCTTCTCCTAGAACCTTGATCAAAAATAAAAGGAATAGTTATTTTCAAAGTGTACAATTCAAAGTTGGCAACAACAAAACGACAGCTGACAGGACAGGAGAGGTCGTCCATTAAAGATATAGCAATCTAACTGCGAAATAGCATCCTCGTTTATCAACCCCACAAAACCTGTCGCAAACGATTTGGTTTTCACATTTTCAGAGACATTAAATAATTCATGAGTTTTGGCAGTTGTGATATCTGTCAAGTACTTTGTATCTATATATTTAGCTTTTATTGAAAAATGAGAAACAGTTGAATTTACACTTTTCTTGGCATTTTGTAGCTTATGAATTTTATATTGAAATATATAGTTTTTTTTTAAGGTATTTGTTAGGGAATATGTATACTTTATATTTCTCTATAAACTCTTATTTTTGTTTCTTTTTTTTTTAGCATATATTATATCGTTTTTTTCAAGCTCATCTTTATCAGAATTTAATGGGTATGATAGATAGCTTCCAGGTTATATTTATTACCTTCCTATATATTTCCTGGCCAATCTAAAGATGCCACTTTGTTCGCCTGTCCCTTGGGAAGCGAAGAGTCAGCAATCAGCAAGGAGCTATGCTCCTACTCCTTGCCTGGATTTTCCTAGAGTTTCCCTGCACTTTGTGTCAATGTTATGCACATCAGATGCGATGGCAACGTCAATGGCAGTCAGTGTCTTTGCCATTCAGCCATTGAGCCAGTTGGGTTTTCCCGGAACACTAACACACACACACACACACACACACACACACACACACACACACACACACACACACACACACACACACACACACACACACACACACACACACACACACACACACACACACACGCGCGCGGGTGCTACTTAGCCCGCAAAATTGCCGACTCTGGCATTTTCCATGCCTCTGCTTATTCCCTACTTTTCCTTCCCCATACCATATACCTAACCAGCTTTTCCCTTGCCCATTTTCCTTGGCAAACTCCTTGCACAGTTGTTTGCATTGCAGCGGCAGATGCTGTCAATAATAAATTTCCGTTAGAGCCGCAGCAGATTTGCAAAAGGGAAAACCAGTTGGCTCTCCTGGCGGCACGTTCGATGGCTAACGGAAAAAGGGGTTCGTGGTCTGGCACTGGGGGTTGGGAAAATCAAATGGGGGGTGCTGGAAAAGAGGAAGGAAGCATATAAGCGCATTGCCCAAGATGGAGGAGGAGAAGGTAGAGATGGAGATTGGAAGGAGGCGGAAGGAGATTGCAGCTCGGCACTAAAAAGATGACATAAAGATAGAGCCGGGCGGGTGTTGAAATTGAATAGGGGTAACGAAGCGTCAGTTTCACGGGAAAAACGAAGGAAAATCAGATGGAGGGGAGGGGCTAAATAAAAGTACACACACAGAAAAAGAAAATAGAGAGAGAGAATCGGAAATCAAAGAAGGTGACACTAGAGAAAATACACTTTCCAAGGAACAAAGAAACAAGTCTAGATTTGGTAAATTTTAAGACTGAAATGGATTAAATTTCATTACATAAAACATGTGTTTTTTGTATATATTTCAACATATACTCAATAGATATTTTTTCAAATTTTCCTTCCTATCAAGTCTAGAATTTCACCCATTTCTTGATAACTTTTCCCCAAGTGTGTGTCTGAGTTTTCCCCTCACACCCATCCCCCCTAAAATAAAGAAGAAAACCAGCAAGGGAAGGAAAAGCTCACACTGCAGGCATGCAAACGATGCGCTGTCGCCAGATAAAGTATACGACCGATTGCCCGTTTCTGCTCGACGGGCCAAAAGGAAAAATCGCAGACGTTCGAGCAGACGGCGGATGCAAATGGTAAATGGAAAATGCTAAGAGAGAGACAGAGACGACGGAGGAAAGCGGGCGGAAAAGCAAGATCCATGGCAGGATGATGGAGATGCAGATGCAGATGCAGATGAAAATGGCAACCAGAAGGCAAACGAAAGCAGCAGCAGCCGGCCAGGACCAGGGAAGGGACAACTCAGCGGGCGACACGTTGATAAATTTATTGAAATTCTATTGAAACGAAACGATTTGACTGCACCAAAGACAGAGACAGAGGGCAGAGACAGAGACAGAGACAGAGACAGATACAGAGAGAGATAGAGATAGAGAGAGAGGGAAGAAGACACACACAAATCGCTGATAAAGTGGAAAATGAGTGCAAAACAAAAAGAAAAGAATGTGGGAGGTGGGGCGGGGGAGAAAAGAAAATTGTCTCCATGTGGAGAGGGGGCTCGTAAATTGCAAATAAATTGCATGATATCACACACATTGGGTTTACCCCATGCACTGGGAAAAAAATGTAAGCAAAATGTATTATACACCAGAAATTATTAGGTCTTTCAAAATCCTTAAAAAGATATTAAAAGGTATGAAATGAAATTTTTGAAATACCAAATTCAGTGTATATATTTTTTTAGGAAGTAAAATATTGTAGAAAATTCTTGATACTTTTTAAAGAGTTCTAACACTAAAGACTTAAGATTTCTTTTACACCTTCAATTCTATATATTTTTAATATATTGCTAAATTATTTAATTTCTTTATTTAGTATTTTTTTAAAGAGGGTTTTATAATTCATTAAAGGTATTTTAGTTGGTGGATAGGTTAACTTAGTATTCATATAATTTTGGATCACTTTTTGATGGGTTTTATAACTCCTAGTGATATCTGTATAACAGTTCAAAAATATATATAACTTAATTTTAATTTAATTTATTAAATAATTTTTGTTTGGTTTTTATAAACATTTGAAGGCATTTTTGTTGAAAGATTACTTTTATATTTTCGTTTAATTGTTTGTCAACGAAAAAACTGAAACAATTATTTGTTATAGTGTTATTATTATTTTTTTTGGTTTTTTATTTATTATTATTATTTTATTATTTATTTTATTTTGTATTTATTTGATATTTACTATAATTTTATATTATTCCCTTAATTTTAATCAACTGAACTGCCTTAATTATATTTATTGTGTCTCTATAAATAAGGAGCCACCGTTTGGGCAATTAAACTTTTGCCATTGCATAAATTTTATCTTTTTCTGTCGGCCAGCTTTATAGGTATTTTTCCCCCATTTTCCCACACACCCTCCTCCCCCTCTCTTGCTTCCAACCTCCCGCCTGACACAAAAATCTTGGCAAACTTTGCACTTAATTTTTAATTTTCTTTCATTTGGCCTTTGACCGTCGACTGCTGGCTGGACAAGCGATGCTCAATTTAACCTGGCCAACGGGAAGCTCCTTGTTTCTGACAACAAAAAATTACTAGGAGAGGGGGGGATAAACAAAAAAAAAACAAGAGCAACAAGCGACAACAACAACAACAATTACAACAAGCTGCAAAATGCTCCACTGCGTTCCACAGTAAAAAAAAAATATATATATATATAAGGAAATAAGAAGGAAAGTCGAGCGGGAAAGTCGGGGAAATCTCGGCTCAAAGAAGTTGCCGCATTTCTGTATCATACTTAAGGGCGGCAAAACAGATATATATATATATAAAAAAGAGGGGAAAATTCAACAGAGGGGATGAGAGGAGGGAGTGCGGCGTGTAGAAAAAGGCCAAATTTAATTTGTGCTCAGTGGCTGTGGCAACTTTGGGCCCGTTGTGCCATGAAGAAATTGCTACCCAATTACGTAATAAAATCTGACTGAAGTTTCTACTCTTATTATTTAATTTTTTCTTTATCTTCATCTGATGCTGTCTCTCTCTTCCCATTCTCTGGGAACAAATTGTTAGAGGGGATTTGCTAGAAGGAGAAAGAAATATATATGAAGAAAAGTCTCCCCCTGCCTACTGGAAAAATCCTCCACTTGCTGCTTATTAGGAAATGAAGCTGTAAAAACAAAACGCCAAAGCGTCAAATTAGGTTTTTGTTTTATTTGCTGTCAGTTTCTCATATTTAATGATTCCAAATAATACATAAGAAATTACGTAAACAAATAAATAAACAAATAATTAAATCATTTAAGACCTAAACAAGACAAATTTAAAACAAGAAAGGCAGCAAACTTCGGCACGCCGAAGTTTATATACCCTTGCAGATAGATCTTCGATCACTTGGAATTAATACAATATAAATTATATATTATATATTTATCTTAAAAAAACAATAAAGTAATGCCTGCTTTCATTTCATTCACCTACACATTTAATATTTACATATATTTATATTTACTTTGGCAATACCCTTGCAGGGTATTAAAATTTCTGTCAGAAGCATGCAATGCAGTGAAGGAGTCATTTCCGACCCTATAAACCATATATATTCTTGATCAGCATCAAAAGGCGAGTCTTTCTCGGCATCTATGAAAGAAAATAATTTTTTTTTCTATTTTTTCGAAATTTTATAACAGGTTTTTACATTGTTGACGTTTTGAAAAATTGACAAAAATTGTAATACTTAAAAAATATAATTTAGGTATGCAGATTTGTTAACATATTAAAAACTAGCATAGAACAGCTTTTCGATTAGGAATTAATGCAATTTTGACTTAGTTATGACTGATTTACTCTGCAAGGGTATATACATTTCGGTTACCTGAATTTAACTTCTCTTATAACTATTATTTGTATGGCAGCTATATGATATAGTAGTCCGATTTTTAATAAAATTTTACCTATAGTTCTAGGTTAACATATATAGGCTATATAACAAATTTGATGAAAATTGAAAAAGTTATTTTGTTTTATTTTTTTTCTTAAAATTTTCCGATTGTTCCTATGGCAGCATATATATGTATATATATAGTCCGCCGATTCGCCATGCTCCGACTTATATACTAGTAAAATTATATAGAAGAATAACTCAATAGTTTTATTGAAATAGCTTAAATTTGTTCCAAAACAACTCTCGCACATCTGTGCTTATGATTCCCAACTTGTTCTAACCTCCCTGTAACGAAGTGACTGCTGCCGGCCACGTCTTAGATACGTGTTGTGTTACAAAAGTTGCAAGTCCTTGTTTATTAGTGTTCAAAGTTAGTAGCTGATCATTCATACATCCTTACTGGTCATAGATACTTACTGTTCAGAGTTACTTTCTGCTCATAGATACTCACTGATCATAGTTAATTACTGATCATAGTTACTTACTGGCCATAGATAGTTACTGCTCATAGTTAATTAATGTTCATAGGTACTTACTGGTCATAGATACTTACTGCTTAGAGTTAATTACTGCTCATATTTACTTACTGGTCATAGTTCTATAAATCGTCTGATTGTTCCTATGGTAGCTATATATATGTATATATATAGTCCACCGATTTGTCATGCTCCGACTTATATACTAGTAAAATTATATAGAAGAATAACTCCATAGTTTCATTCAAATAGCTTGCTCTTTGTTCTAAAACAAATCTCGCACATCTGTGCATATGATTCCCAATTGGTTCTAACCTCCCCGGAACGAAGTGACTGCTGCCGGCCAAGTCTTAGAAATGTGTTGTGTTACAAAAGTTGCAAGTCATTGTTTATCAGTGTTCAAAGTTAGTTACTGATCATACATACATACTTACTAATCATAGATACTAACTGTTCAGAGTTACTTACTGGTAATAGATACTTACTGGTCATAGATATTAATATTCATAATTACTTATATAGTCGTCCGACACTAGATTATTTAATATATTAAAACTATTTCTAATATTGCTGAAAACAGTTTTAAAATTAATTTTAATAAAATGTATACTATTTTTATATGTACAAACATAAACAAATTGAAATACCAAGCAAAATCATATTACAAACTCTCCTCTAGCGAAAAGAAAACTTCATTTCGATTGTTAAACAAACAGTAATAAATGAGTTTTTAGGGCCAACAAACTACTGTCGTTCTTTGACCAAAGTCAGAGCTGGAAAATTCCAGAGAGATAAATTCCATAGAGTTAAAACCGAGAAAAGGCAAATAAATAAGTAAAAGGCAGGAAAAGCGGGGAAGCTGGAGCTGCAAAGGAATGCAAAGAAAACCGACAGCGAAAACCAAGGGTAATAAGTGCCCTGTGGTGCAGCTTTGTAAATCTTCAATTTTCAACAAAGAAAACAATTTAAACAACAACAAAACAAAAGCCACAAAGAGTCATAAATATATATACATTACAAGTATATATATCAGTGTTTTTTTTGTGCTGTAATTTAAGTACATTTTGTATACCCAAAAAGCCGATTTTTAGCTCACAACCCAAAGCCCCAGGTGTGAATCACCGGAATCCTCTGAGGAAAATCATGAAAATCATGGAAAAAAATTACGGGGGAGAAAAGTGCTCCCAGAGCCATGAACTTTTGTTGGAAATTTATGATTCGACGAATTAAATTATGCGTGCAGTACATTAGAAACAACAAAAAACAGGACGAAAAGCCTAGCTAAAAAAATATATATAAAATAACCGGAGGCTAAAAAAAAAATTGGGGAAAAAAATAGGAAACGGGGATAAATGAAGCGTAAAACGAGCAAAACAGCTGATAACAATGGAATAGACACAAGGATAATCGGGAACGAAAAATAGAATAAAAATAAAATAAACCAGGAATAACCTTAAATTAAGGTTAAATATTATCTTCAAATAAAATCTATTAAATGTTGTACTGAAAATTAAATATATTTATATTTTCAACCTTAAATAAATATAATTCTTTAGTAATTATTTCATTAATTAAATCTTAAAGCAAAATGAAATCAGTTGAAAACAAAATCCAAGCTTAAGCCACAATTTTCTCATGTTCCTTTTTTTTATGTTTTGGTTTTTTTGTTTTTATTGTCCATGAAAAATGCGTTCAATTTTGTTTTTCTCATTATCGAAATTGTGGAAATAAACGGAGAAAAAAAGAAAATATCAACAACAGAAAGAGAGTCACTGAAATACAGAAATATATATTCAATACGATATTCGCTTTGCTTTTTCTGCAATTGCCAATCAATGTGCAATCTTCTCAGTTTCTCTGTAAATGTATTTGTATCTGTATCTCGGAGTGTGTATACAGTGTGAGTGTGTGTACCGAAAGGCAATAATCATAAAAAACCGTCAAACGCTTTTGTTTTTGTTCTCAAGAATTGAGGCAATAATGGTGAAAAAGGAAAAACGGGAAAAGACGTCGGAGAAAACTCTGTCTTGGCTTGCGATTATTTTGCCATTACTTTCCATTATTTTACTTTATTTCAATGACTGTTTACATTAGGCACACACACAGGAATACACGCACACATACACACACACACACACTCAGGCACACACACTTGAGAGAGAAGCAGCAGATAAGTGCCTGCATACTTTCGGGCGCGTGAGCTGCTTATTTTGGTCTTTTGCTTTTACTTCCTGTGATTGTTTGTGTGCCAGCACAGAGAAAAATTAAAGAAAAATTATTAAATTACATAGAAAATATTGAATATTTTTTGAAATTAATTAAATTTCAAGAATAAATATTCATTTTCTTTGCAATAAAACTATAAAGGCTAGAAAGTTTGCTATCTTGTAAAGCTTGTAAAGTTTTGAGTGTTTCCCAGGGAAAATTACTTGAAAAGACATCATTTTTTTGAAGATCTAGAATTTATATTAAATTTATATACTTTTAAATACTACTTTTCTTAGTGTATCTCGCAACCACTTCACTTTTGCTTATTGAGCTGGGGCCAAAAGGCAAGCAACATCACAGCACTTGATACTTTGATTTCCCAATATACACACGCACACATTTCTTCTCAAGTTTTTTTCCCAGAAGAGACATACAGATTTTGATATCTTTGTATTAAAAAATGAAAATAAATAAACAATAATACAAATTTATTATATTTTCAGGCGGAGATTTGGAGCGTCTTCATTGCAATTCTGCGCAAAAGCGTCCGCAATTTACAAGCCTGCACAGATGTTGGCCTCATTGAGCATGTCCTTGTCCGCCTGCAGCGCTCCGAAACGGTTGTGGCGGGTAAGTGATATATTTTAAATATAATTTAACATATTTTAATATATTATAATAATATAAGTTCATATGCAATATAAAAAACCCAAAGAGGAAGCCGGGTGCTTAAGTGACAAAATAATAGACTTCTTGTATGCTTTTCTACGCTTTATAGATCATATTTATATTTTTTAGAATCATAACAAACCTTAAACCTTATAAAACTCTGTAAATATTTTCTTGAAATATTTATATAACTACCTTTGCTGCTGCTCAACCTTTTAAACTTATTTCTTAATTTAAAACCAATTAAAGTCATAGAAGAAAATATCTTTGTCCTGCTGATTGTAAAGCACATTCCCAGCAGTCATGTTCATTCTCAAAACTGTGTAAGTTAATTTGTCAAACATTTATGATATATATGCAGAAATTTAACTCAAAAACACACAAATGAAATGCCAGAGAGATAGACTTTATTTTCGCTTGATTGCTCTCAACAATTGTTTGTGAGATTAAAATCTTTTAAGGGAAATATAAATTTTAAGAAATTCTTTTTTCTCAAGCGACTTTAATCATAATTCAGGTGAAACTTTATGGAGTTATTCTTCGCTCTCCGGTTGGCAGAACAATTGTGTTTGCCCAGTAACCGAAAATATTTCGCCTTCTATTGTTTGAGTTTTTGGCCTGAATGGATACCGAGGCTCTCGGTTTCTGTTGGTGAAAATGGCTTCTTTGGTTTTTGACGGCGTCTGGCTGGTCCGCCGAATTGCCTCTCGATTAATTTCACGCTTGTCAGCAGCACTGACACGCCCAGTTTGGGGAAAAACCCGAGATAACCACCGAGACCCAGTTGCCACCCCCAAGGGCTACACTGTGTTCGTGTTCGCGTGTGTGTGTGTGTGTGTGTGTGTGGAAAATCCAGGGAAAATTCGAGGCGACCGAGTCAGCTCGGCAGCAAATTTGCTCTTCATTAGCGGACCTGGCACCGGCCCACCCCTAACAGATGGGGTCAAAAAAATAGGTCTAGTAGGGAAAACTTTATATATTCAATGGATTATTAAAAGCATATTACTATCCTTGAATTTTATTTAATAAATAGCAAGTTTTGAAAGCAAACCTCTTTATCTAAAGATCTCGATAAGTCCTTAATTGAATCGATATTTTAAAATATTTTTATATGACAGTTTTTTTTGGCTAATTAAACTTAAAAAATTTCATAGTTAAGTCAATAAAGCAATAATTTTAATTTGGAAAGCTGTCCTGTGCTTGTTTTTATCAAGTTAATAAATCTGCATACTTAATTTTAATTTGAGAAAAATTACAATTTTTCTTAAATTTTTTTTTTGACAATTTTAACGATTTTAACCCTTATAAAATTTTCAAAAAATTCGAAACTTGTATTTTTCTGCCGGAGATGGCTAAAAAGTATTGCCTGTTGATGCTGATCAAGAATTTATATGATTTGTATGGTCGGAAATGACTCCTTTACTTAGTTACAAGTTTCTGATGAAAATATATATCTAGCTCTTTAGGATCTATAATTTTGACCCCAACTGTTTTTCCCCACCCTTCCCCCACACACACAGAGAACCACGATGCCTTAAGCATGTGCGTGCCTTTGGCTTTGATTTTGATTTTATTAAGTCAATGACACATCTGTGGTCTCCACCGCCAAACCCCAACTCTGGAACCCACAGCCCCCTCCCCTAACCACTCCCAACCCCTGCTTCTTATCACCCCCCAACTCCTACCCCAACCCCAAGCACCACCCCTTTGCACATATCTTCTCCAGCTTCTTTTGCTTCTTCTTCATTCCGCATTTAACGAACTGTAACTGCTGTCAATTTGCAGTCGCTGACTTTTGAGCTTTACGAGTGTGCGTGTAACTTGGCCAAAATGGGGGTGGGCTTGGGGTAAGAAGGGGGGAAAGTGGGGGAGAAAAAGAAGGCCACAAACAAAGACATAATTTCATACTTACACTTCAGCAAAAATATATAAAAGAAAAGTAATAGGAAAACTATGTAGGTTTTGAAATGCTTCAAAAATTATAACTAAAAGTTTATAATAAAAATTTTAACCTACCATTAATTCATTTTTTGTATTGCTTTAGCATTTAAAAGCACGGTATAAATTTGTAAACCCTAAATGCCAGAAATCATAGTTTCAAAAACTCATAACTAAGCCAAAAATCCATTAATTTTAGTTCGGGAAACTGTCTTATGTTAGATTTTATTAGGTTAATAAATCTGCATACTTCATTTTAAATTAAAATTTTTCTAAATTTTTTTGACAATTTTTACGATCGAACCCCTTATAAAATTTGGAAAAAACTTTTTTTTCTGCCGGAAAAAGCTAGAAAGATTCCCCTGCTGACGCTGATCAAGAATATATATGATTTATAGGGTCGGAAATGTCTCCTTCCCTTTCTTTTAAGCTTCAGACTGAAGGTGCAATCACATTTTTTAATCGATATTAACTATATTTTTATATGCAAATTTTACGACAAATCAAAATTTAAAAAATCCATAATTTAGCCAAAACAGCATTAATTTTAATTCGGTAAGCTTTATAATGCTAGTTTAGGCTAGCTTAATAAATCTGCATACACAATTTAAAATTATAATAAATTTAAAATTTTATCATTTTTTTTTGTTTAATTTTAATGAAATAGCCCCTTAAAAAAGTTGGAAAAATTAAAAAATTTTTTTTTACTGTCGAACATGTTTAAATCGACTTGGCTCTTCATGCTGATTATGAATATATATGATTTTTAGGCTCGGAAATGCTTCCTTCATAATGTTTTACGCTTCTGACTGAATTTTGAATACTTATTTCTGCAAATTACTGAAAATTTCGTATTTTTCCAAGTTGTATCAATTTTATATAACTAATTACTTAAATTAGAGCATAGAGTTGAATATATTTGAACTGCTTTTAAACATAAGCTTAAAATTATAGAAGGATTTATACATGTCTTATAGTTTTTCTCTTCTTCTGTGGGTTTGCTTAGAATTTTTATACTATTTTCTGTCTCTGTACATCACTTTTTATAAAATTACTTAATTTTATTTTTTTTTTCTCTGCACATTAGAAGTTGTCTGTCTGTAACATATACTCTCCGCTTATTTTCTGGTGTCGTGTGTGTCTGTGTCACCTGACAAATGCCGAAACGTGACACTTGCCAAGAAATTAGATAAGTTAAAAGTTCGTTGTCTTGGCCAAAGTTGAGCTTAGAGTGGCAACTTCTAGGATTCCCTTACTCTGTCTCTCTCTATCTCCTTTCTCCCCTTCTCTCCCTCTCATTCTGTATATCTTTCCTGTGCCTGAGAAATATTGCCTACTTTCCAGGGCAGCAGCTTAAAGTGCTTAAAATGTCCGCAATGCAATCGCAAAAATTTGATAAGAGAAATTGTTGCGCTAAACGCTCTCACTTCTTTCTCTTCCTCTATTTGTATGTATATATATCTGATATATAAGGAGATATATATACACATATATATGTACTCCTACTGCTGCTGATGATGATGATGAGTTGGAGCAGTAAAAACTTTGGCATCCCAAAGAAAATGTAATTAAATGCTGATGATGCTGCTGCTGCTCTGCTGCTGCTGTGGCAAGGGAAAAGTGTGCGGAAAAGTGGAGAAAAGCCGGCAAAAGCGTCACTGAACAGCAACTGGGGAGGCTTGAACAGCAAACTGGGCGACATTGTCGTCTTGGGAATGCCGCCGGGAATGTTGGGGCATAGGGACGTTTTGCGGGGTGGCTGCCAAACTTGGGTCAACCAGTGGCCCAAAGGTTGGTAGCTGTGCTGCCAGTTACTCAATTTCTTAATTCACGCAACCCGAAACGTGTTGATGGTGTGTGTGCACTGACAGAAAATAGTATATCCAGACGGGAATTAAAATAAGAATTTAGTATGATTTACTAAGTTTTATAGATTTATTCAAGTTTGAGAAATATTTATTTATATATTTATCTAAAGATATCAAATAGCTAACTCTAGCAGCTTAGGCCTTAGGTAAAAATTTGGGAAAGTGAATTAAATATAGTGAATATTCACATAAAAATAAATGTAATAAACAGTTAAAGAGGCAACTAAGCTTAACAAAATTTATAAAAAAACTAAAAACAAGAGAATTCATTTAATAGAAACCTCTTAGATCTAGAATTCCTTCCTCGCAATACTTTCAAGTCTAATAAAAATAAAGAAAGCAGAGACATTCTTAAGAATTTAGCTTAAATTTAGCGAATTAAAACAGTTTAATGTAATTACTATTAAAAATTGGGGGAATGTTAAAAAAGGAACTCATTCACAACTCTTATAAGACATTATTTCTTGTATTAAGCCATACAAATATATTTTCCGTGTGGAACACTATGCATCAGTGAAGAGGGGGTGTCATGGTGCTGTTACTGAGGTGAAAAGGGGTGAATGGAAGTTGGTGGGCTAATGGGAAACGGGAAGGTGAGCCAACAGGCCAGGCATTAAAACGGCCCGAGCGTCCCATTTCAATTAGTGTGCATTACAAATGAAGTTTGGGAATAGCGCAAGCAGACGACGACTACGACTACCATGCCGCCCATGGCACCCAAGGGGGGCTCAAGCAACAGAGACAGAGTAAGAGTGAGAAAGAGAAACAGAGAGAGAGAAGAGAGAAAGGGCAACGGAGGCAATCAGTTTGAACTCCGGAATTAATAACTATTTGGCCAAGCTTTTGGCTAAACTTGGTTGAAAATGCAGAAGCTTCAACGGGGAGGGGTTAAAACTTAGCACAGAGTCATCATCTTGGCATGAGATATTAAAGACGGAGATGGCTAGATATATATAAATATATATAGTTATGTGGCTCTTGGCCAAAAACGTTTATACTGTGGCTATTAAAATTTCATAAATTATATATATTTGCTGTGTTTCCTCTGGATGGCAACTTGAAAGCTAGAGTGATGGCATGTTCTTAATGCCTGACTAATGAGTAAAATTCTTAGGCTACTTGTTTACTATTTGAAAGCGATTAAATATGGATTTTAGTAGGAAATTTAATTGAATTTCTATCAAAAATATGTTGGATAGTTTCCATTAGGTATAGAATTAATTGCAATCCATCTTTTAATGTTTTGAATTGCGGAATTTCAGCTTGAATTACAAGTTTTGAATATTTGTTTAACATTGTCAATGTTACCTAAGAAAATTCAGCTCTTGCACTTCTTTAAAGTCCTTCTGGCAGCTCCAACCATTCTTTAAAGCCCATCTGGCAGCTCCTTCAATTCTTCAAAATCCATCTGGCAACTTTAACTTTTTTTAGAAGCCATCTGGCCGCACTTAGCCCTTCTTGACCTTCCCTTTTTAAATTGGAATTCCATTCGCGTCTGGCAATGACAGTGCTAGATCAAATGCAATACAGCGTATGGCCTTGCAGAGACCACGCCCACTCTTCCGACCCCTAACCACCCGCTGCCGCCGCCCCCTCTTAGCGTTACGCCCCTCTCGGCTCTGTGAGGAGCTCGTGTCCTTGCCACTTGGCTGAGCGCGAGGACTTTGCATTCGGTTTTCGCATCTGCATCAGCTGCATTTGCATTTAGCATTTAGGATTTGCATTTGGGTTTTGGCCACGCTTGCCGCCACCTGAGCTAAAACGGGAACTTGATTGTTGCCACAAACACGAAGGCTGTCAGCACCATTTGCGCATATCCTTTAGGCCTTCTCCACACTCAAACATACACACATTTCCGGCCATTCCGCACTTAATGGCTTGGACATGCGGCTTATATTATGGCCTTAGACTTGCATTTCGAAACATGAAATAAATTTAAGAACATAGGCTTAGAGATAATTAAGAAATGATTTTGATAGTGAATTTATATTTAATTTAATTTTCATATTCAATTCACAGATCTGCTCATCGAGATGCTGGGCGTGCTGGCCAGCTACAGCATAACGGTGAAGGAGCTGAAGCTGCTCTTTGGCACAATGAAGGCCACCAATGGCAAGTGGCCACGGCACTCGGCCAAGCTCCTGAATGTCCTGCGGCAGATGCCACATCGCAACGGGCCGGATGTCTTCTTTAGCTTTCCGGGACGCAAGGGATCGGTAAGTGGCAACTAAAATAGAAATGTTAAGATACATGCTAGATATCCTTTGTAGAGGAAATTTACACCAATGATTTTCAACAACTATTCCAACAAATAGCAAAATTATTTAAAATGTATTTTCTTTTGCAATATTTTGTAATATTTTCCATTTTTCCATTCAAAATCCATAGAACTCCCTACATTTGTCTCCTTTTTTCATCTCTTATCAGAGTATAAGCCTTTATGAAATGCCTATTTCCTGTTCAAACTAAATACTAAATATGGAATGTGCGCTATCTAGCTGATGTGTTATATATATTTTTTTTTAATTGAATTCTAGTTTAGGCCAGGCAATATCTTTTGTGTCGCTTGCATTTTTTATTGAATGCAACTGGCAGGAACAAAGGCCCATAGGCACACAAACACTCATTCGTTTATATATTTGTACTATGGCTAGAATGAGGTCTCCAGGGGTGTACCTAACGTACATAGCGTCCCATGGACATTTCCGGGGGCTTTTATTTTATTGCGTCGCACTTAAAATGAATTCGAAATGTGGATGTCCTGCTGTCCCAGAGTGTGTGTGTATGTGTATACTTGTGCTTGACCAGTCCACTTTATCGATGTGTCCATCGTCCCATAAACGCATAAAAAATGCCATAAAGTGAATTGGAAGTCAAATGCGAACATGGTCCAATAAAGAGTCGCGCTATCGCGGAGGAGGTGGAACACAGCATCCCTCTCTCAATAAAAAAAAGAATACAGCATCCTCCTATCCATCCATGGAATAACCTTCATATCCTCACATCCTCTCATCTAACGTTTGCCATCATCATCGTCGCATTCCCTCTTTTGTGCCGACTTTTCACGCATTTGGCCTTTTTTAATTTTCGTTTAGCCAGCTTTTAGGCGACACTATTTCCCCCTCACAGCGGGAAAACTCATCCATCCATTGCCCATTTAACCGCCGATCAGCGATCCACAAGCACGCCTAATGTCATTGATGGTGCTGATTGCAACAGGACGGGATTCGATTCGTATAATGAGATTTTCGGAAAGCCAAAACCCAAAATCACCAGGGCACCATTTCAGTTTTCTCCATTTCCCCAAATTTCTCTCCCTCGACTTTGCTGTCACAGGAATGAAGGAAGACGAAGGCACAGCAAAAACAGAAAGTGCATTCTGAGAGACTTTTTTAATTCAACCAACAGAAAATATTAAAATTTAAACAATATATAAAATATAAGACAAAAGAAAATCATTTAATTGAGTGAAGTTCTTAAATTATTAGTTGTTGGAGTAATAGTTAAGAGCTGTTGGTGTAAATTTGAAAAAGTTTTTAAAAGCCAGTGGAGTAAAGTTATTCCAACATATTCTTAGACCCAAATTTAGATTGTAAATTGTTTATATTTTGATTGGTTTTTCTTCTGAGCACAATATACGTAATATTTTTCCCAGTGTTCGTTGAAAATCGAAAACTGTTGGAGAAAAAGTGGGCAAAATGGAGGCGTGACATGGCGGGACCAGTGGCTGCCGCCTGTGGCAGTGGTGCAAAGTTGCTGCAACCGCAGCAAAACTCTCTCTCTAACAGTGTCAGCCTTTGTCACGTCCGCCTGGCCTTAACCCATTTAGCCGGTTTTTCCTCGGGTTTCTCGGGTGCTGCTCGCAAGTGGCATTGCCACCACGACCACCCGCCCCCTAGTTAACCCCCATTCCAACCCTCACCCCCTTCAAGGATGGCAGACCGCAGGATAAGTGCAAAGTAAATGAAATTTGATCTTTGTGAGAGAGCGTGAGAGGGTCAAAGTTCAAGAGATAAATAGATGATGAAATAACGAAGCAAATAATAAATATAAATAAATCATGGAAAAGCAAATCATTCTTGATTAAATTATGGCAATTAATCAACGAAATAGAGCATCATATAATTTGTTTATTAATGAAATGCAATTAATCAAATAAAAGCACACCAAAATCTACACAAAAACTAAATAAATGGCAATTAATAAGACTTAAAATATAGCTTCAAGGCTCAAGTGGTTAATTAAAGTCAATAAAATAATTACAAAGACAAATTATAAATGACATTGTGACAATAAAATGCCAAAATATTGACTTAAATTTACATTTTAAATGCTCATGCCCCATAAAGATAACTGCCTTTGCCTTTTGTCTGGTCCATCAAATGCATAAATAGTTATTATCTGATTGAAGATGATTTACCTGAGATGCCTCAAGCGGATAATGTCTTATGCATTTCCATAGAAATAATATGTATGCATTGTCACACATTTTCCCACCCACCAGCTGGAGTGGAATTTATGAACTGCCTGCCAGCAAATACCATTTGTTGGCTTAGAGTTGTGGAACTCCTTTGGCACAAATATATATATATTTGTATGTTTATATGTATAAATCGTACTGATGATAAATCAAATGTGCTCATTTCCTTTTAATTCTCTGTCCATTCCTGTTGCGGCTTCTTCTGTGCAAATTTTCCCTGTGCTTCCTTTTTGAATTTCTGGAATGGCTTTGAGGTTGTGCCACAGGAAATACATTCGTGTGTAGTTTTGCCAAGTGGAATGCCACAAGTTTTCCCCCCTTCTCTCTCTCTTCCTCTGTTGAAAGCTTATTCAAAAGTATTTCCTGTGATTTATTTAGTTCCTTCAGAGTGAGAGTCTCTCTCTCTGTCCTGCGGTTTTTCTTTATTAGGGTCTCTTACAAGTCAAACGCAAGTCAATAGGTCGGCTTATTCATGTTAATTACCCACGAAATGTTTTCATAATTGTTGTATAAATCCAACTGCAATTGAAACTAATTGATTTTTGTCTTGATTTTCACTTTTAGGCCATGGTCCTGCCGCCTTTGGCCAAGTGGCCCTATGAGAACGGATTCACCTTTACCACCTGGTTCCGCCTGGATCCCATTAACTCGGTGAATATTGAACGGGAAAAGCCATACCTCTACTGGTGAGTATCTAGATTAATTTACTGATGTGCTGTAGTATTTAATAAATAACTAGTTACTTATTTATCTTTAATAATTTTCTATAATTTTCTCTCTCTAGCTTTAAGACATCGAAGGGCGTGGGCTATACGGCGCACTTTGTGGGCAACTGCCTCGTTCTCACCTCCATGAAGGTCAAGGGCAAGGGCTTTCAGCATTGTGTCAAATATGAATTCCAGCCACGAAAGGTAAGACCTGTCTCTATTTATAAATTTATGAGTATATAAATATATGTTCTTTGTTCTCCCTTTCAGTGGTATATGATTGCCATAGTGTATATATACAATCGTTGGACGAAAAGCGAAATCAAGTGCCTCGTTAATGGACAGCTGGCCTCATCCACAGAGATGGCCTGGTTTGTTTCCACAAACGATGTGAGTATATGGATTTAATAAATTATTTAAGCATTTAATACAAAAAAGAATATTAGATTGAGATATCCATATGCCTTATTATATTATTTTTAGATATTATTTGTAAGATCTTAGCTGCCAGAAAACGTATTAAATTGTCAAGAAAGGTTATGAGATGCTCGTTAATAAATTGAAAGCAAAGATTAATAAATACTAATAGTTATTTAGTAAATATTAATCAAATTAAATAAATCAGTAAATTTAAATACGTAATTTCATAAATTAAATAAATAAAAAAGTAAAAGCTTTCAATGTATTAATATTAATATGAATATAAAGTATTTATTGTTAAATTTCTTTCCTTTTGTTCATGCATATTTATACATTTCTTTTCCAATATTTTGTGATGAATTGTTAAATAATTATTATAAAATTTTGCCTATTTTTTTAGCCCTTTGACAAGTGTTACATTGGAGCCACGCCCGAGTTGGACGAGGAGCGCGTGTTCTGCGGCCAAATGTCGGCGATTTACCTGTTCAGCGAGGCTCTGACCACGCAGCAGATTTGCGCAATGCATCGCCTGGGACCCGGCTACAAGGTGAGTCCTTTCACTTCCTCGGGACATACGGGGTTGTGTTGTTGTTCTGGGGGGTGTTCAATCAGTGATTGATCACATCCTTGCACCACCAAAGCGCACCACTCTGCACAGCCGAAACGCCGCAGCAGCAGCAGCAGCAGCTAAAACCTTGTCCTTGTCTGTACAGAAATAATGTGATTTGTTTATACGTATCTATATATATTTATATATATATCTATTGCCGTTTCTCTTTTCTTTTTGCTCTTTTTTCTCTCTCTGTCCGCTGCACCGCTAAAAAAAAAACTACAAATTTGCACTGAAAAATTCAACACCAAAAATCACAACAAACAAATGCAAAAAAATTATACGATAAAAAACAGTCGCAGTTTCGATTCGACAACGAGTGCTATCTGAATCTGCCGGACAATCACAAGCGGGTGAGTCACTTTCAACTCTTGCCAGCAACGGCCTTGGGGGCTGCAACGACCTTGCCGGTTGTGGGCGGCAGCACTGGGAGTGGCAGTGGCACAGGCACCGGCAGCGATGCAGCAGCCGCAGCTGCAGCAGCAGCAGGGCAGCAACAGTTGCAGCTGCAATTCCAGATCCTGGCCGCCGAGCAGGAAGCGCGAGCCATCGATTGGTCCGATGAGAGGTTGGATTTGAATGCGGCATTTGTGAAAATTCGAGCGGTACTCACCGCTCGCAATGCGGTGACCTTGGCCAGTAATAGTAGCAGTAGTAATACTGCCTCGACAGCAGCAGCAGCCGCTGCAGCAGCAGCAGCAGCAGCAACAGCAGCAGCTGCAACATCAGGAGCAACATCCTCCGCGGCAGCAGGCACACCTACGACTGAGGACACCCATCAGCAGCAGCAGCAGCAGCAACATGCAACACAGGGCGATGCCAGCGATCCGCTTGGTCATTTGCCCACCGGAAATACTTCTTTCGGTATTTATCATTTGTTTATTTTTTAATTTTTATTGCTTATGATTTATTTTTACATATGTGTATATTAATTTTGTATTTTTTATTTATGTGCAAAGCAGACCAACTGCGTCGCATGTCCAGCGCCAGCAATCTGAGCTCCCTGATGGCAACCGCCGACACTGAGGAGGTCAACCAGCTGAAAGCTGTAAGCAAATGTTTTATTTTTTATTATTTTTGTTTTTTACCTCTAAGTTTGGCTAATTTTATATTAAGGTTGTTTATTTTTTAGGCATTTATTTGATTTACTTATTGCCTTGGGATCTTTTGTTTTTATCAGTCTTAAAATTCGTTTTCAAGCTTTACTAGTTGAATTTAAAGATTTATTTTCATGCTTTTATACAAATTAATACATAAAATTCATATTTAATTGGTAAAAATTAATTCTATATTTTAATGCAAATTTGTTTCTGTATTAAATTTTTAAAGTATTACGAAATTGCATTGGTTAAAAACTAATTTAATAATTTGAATACATTAATTGTCTTTCTTGAAAATAAATCCATAACTCAAGCACTCGCCGGAATATAAAGTTAAAACTTACGCTTCATTTTTTCCTAAACTTCTCAGCTTTAGTTTATTAATATTTTTAATTTTCTAGTTTGAAAATCAAGACTCTTTTAGTTACAACATTTTCGAGGCAAAGCAATTAAATAGTTGCCGGAGCTTGAAACTTTTTAGATCATCGATTTTTGTGTAAGCAATTAAGAAGTTAGCTGAAACTTTATTTTTGTTAAAATTTCATTACAACCCGTTATGGAGGTAATGGTTATTTTGTATTCATTTATTTCTTTGTTGAAATCAAAAACCCCCCCTTCCCCCTCCGGCAGGAGGTTATTGCAAAAGCTATTAAGAACTTACCGACGGCAATTAAATCGATAGAATCAGTTTTTGAGTACATTTTGCGGGGCTTCTTCTTAAAGTCGTCGCGGAAGTTTATGAGGGGGGCTTGGGAAGTAAATGTAGCGTGCATGGTGTACACTTATCCACCCACACCTGTGCAGGTGTTTTTCACAACCACCTGGAGGAGGCTAGACAAAGGCAGCATCCAAGTAGGAGCGTAGATTGTTTGGGGGGATCTTTGGGTGCGCGCATGTTCCATATTCCTTCAAATGGAGCTGGAGAGATTTCCTTGTGCTTGTGCTCCACATTTCCAGGACACCCGAAACAGCCATTATGTGTAGACATACCGCCCACTTTTCAGTGCCTCCCACCTGTTTCCCCACCCGCCATCCGCAGGTGAAGCAAAGTGAGTGCTTTAGTTATTTTGAATGTTGTTTTTATGTGCCAAATCGGGAGTTGAGTTAATGGGATGGGAAAACACGGCCACACACACATTCACATTCGCATTCGCATTTTCACATTTCCACAACAAACATTGCGCTTTTAAGAGGAAGGCGGGGGCAAAGTTACGAGCACAAGTCTGATCCCCGGCAAAGAAAATGGTGGAGAAAATGTATGCCAGGTGAAATAAAATGTTGCGGCAAACAAAGGCCATTCAACTAGTCAGACAGGGCAAAGCTACAATATATTAGATACACCCCAAAAAATATATATGTATAGCAGGAAAATTTAACATGTTTTTGAGATTATATGTGAGTTTTCCTTTAAGGAAACAATGTCTTATTTTATTTCTAGTTTTCCCTTCCAGAGTATTGTGATTTTAGTCAAAAGCTTGTTACGTAGTGAAGGAATCATTTCCGACCCTATAAATCATATATATTATTGATCAGCACCAACAGGCGAATCTTATTAGCCATCTCCGGCAGAAAAAAAAAAATTGACTAAAATTTTCCTTTTTTTTCATCCTTAAAATAACATTGTTAAAAATTTTAAAAATTGACAAAATTTTGATTTCTTCCAAATTGTAAACAAAGTATGCAGATTTGTTAACCTGTTAAAAAATATAACACAACAGGTACCCGAATTAAAATTAATGCATTTTTGGCCTAGTTATGAGTTTTTTAAACTTATATTTTTCGACAAAATTGCCACATAAATATATAGTTAAAATCGATTAAAAAAAAGAAAGGAAGCTTTATTCGGCATGCCGAAGTTTATATACCCTTGCAAATAGATCTTCGATCAGGTGTAATTAATCCAACATAAATTATGTATATTTATGTAAAAAAAACAATGAACTAACGCCTGTTTTGCCGTTGTGCATTTTCCTCTATTTCTAACGATGGTCTGTATGGCAGCTATTTGATATAGTAGTCCGTTGTTCATAAAATTTTACACAAAATTCTAGATAATTATATATTAGCTACACATCAAATTTGATGATAATCTATAAAAAAGTTGAAAAGTTATACGTTTTTATTTCTTAAAATTTTCTTATCGTTCCTATACCAGCTATATATATGTATATATATAGTCCACCGATTTGCCATGGTCCGAATTATATACTAGTATAATTATATAAAAGAATAACTTCATAGTTTCATTTACATATCTTAAATTTGTTCCAAAACAAATCTCGCACATCTGTGCATATGATTCCCAACTTGTTCTAACATCCCCGGAACGAAGTGACTGCTGCCGGCCACGTCTTAGATACGTGTTGTGTTACAAAAGTTGCAAGTCATTGTTTATTAGTGTTCAAAGTTAGTAGCTGATCATACATACATACTTACTGGTCAACAGATACTTACTGTTCAGAGTTACTTTCTGCTCATATATACTCACTGATTATAGTTAATTAACGTTCATAAGTACTTACTGCTCATAGCTACTTAATGCTCATAGTTAATTGCTGGTCATAGGTAATAACTGATCGTAGTCCTATAAATCGTCTGATTGTTCCTATAGCGGCTATATATATGATCCACCGATTCGCTATGCTCCGACTTATATACTAGTAATATTATATAGAAGAATAACTCAATAGTTTTATTGAAATAGCTTAAATTTGTTCCAAAACAAATCTCGCACATCTGTGCTTATGATTCCCAATTGGTTCTAACCTCCCCGGAACGAAGTGACTGCTGCCGGCCACGTCTTAGATACGTGTTGTGTTACAAAAGTTGCAAGTCATTGTTTATTAGTGTTTAAAGTTAGTAGCTGATCATTCATACATCCTTACTGGTCATAGATACTTACTGTTCAGAGTTACTTTCTGCTCATAGATACTCACTGATTATAGTTAATTAACGTTCATAAGTACTTACTGCTCATAGCTACTTAATGCTCATAGTTAATTGCTGGTCATAGGTAATAACTGATCGTAGTCCTATAAATCGTCTGATTGTTCCTATAGCGGCTATATATATGATCCACCGATTCGCTATGCTCCGACTTATATACTAGTAATATTATATAGAAGAATAACTCAATAGTTTTATTGAAATAGCTTAAATTTGTTCCAAAACAAATCTCGCACATCTGTGCTTATGATTCCCAATTGGTTCTAACCTCCCCGGAACGAAGTGACTGCTGCCGGCCACGTCTTAGATACGTGTTGTGTTACAAAAGTTGCAAGTCATTGTTTATTAGTGTTCAAAGTTAGTAACTGATCATACATACATACTTACTGGTCAACAGATACTTACTGTTCAGAGTTACTTTCTGCTCATAGATACTCACTGATTATAGTTAATTAATGTTCATAGTTATTTACTGGTCATAGATACTCACTGATTATAGTTAATTAATGTTCATAGTTATTTACTGGTCATAGATACTTACTGTTCAGAGTTAATTACTGCTCATACTGCTCATGTCGATTTCCGGTTTGATCTTATAATTCAATAGTAAAGTGGCTTCCCGAAGTTCAGGTCCTTTCTTTGTTTTGTCCTATATTCTTTCTGTGCTTAAAAACTCTTTGGTATTAATTTTCTTTATTAATTTCTAATTTATTTAATGTTTGTGCTTTCTTATTATCATATTCTTTTATTATTATATTATTTCTGAACTAAAATATCGCAAAGAAGTATTTTTAGTAGCAAAATTAATGCAGCCAGCCGCCACAATAAAAAACAAACGAAAGGAAAACATAAAAGAATAAAAAAAAAGAAACAAGAAAATAAAAGCAGCAATAATTATTATAAAACCACCAACACATGAGCACTAGCTTACATGTATGGCACACACACATACATTCTACTCACACACACACACACACACACAATACACAGCCTTTTATGACGGCCAAAAATGCACCGAAGGAGAAGAAAACTCAAAGCTCGAGGAAAATCGAGGAAATTCTGCCCTGAACAAGTAGCTGAAATGCAACGATACGTGTCCTGTATATATATTGTATATTATATATATCTATATTCTGGTACATTTGAATAATATACATACACACATATAAACATAAAGTTGATGTGTGTGTGTGAATTGTTATGACTTGGCAGAGAGTTTATTAGAAATTTTGCAACAGAATTTTATCAGGACACAAAAGGCCAGTCGGAACTTCATAAAAGTAAATTTACGATAAACTCAAGTCCTAATCTCGCTTCACTGAAGATTTTGTCAAGTAAAACCAAAAATGGTTGTAAATTTTGTGCAAATTTATTATTTATCTAACAATTTCTCTTGGATTTTCTTCAATTTCAAGACCTAGTTTCTTTACATTCAATATTTATTATTACACAAATGAATAAACTTGGAACTCTGCTGGATTTTAAAGGCTTTAAAGTTCCGGCTTTAGCTTTTTCCTCTAGTCACTCTGTTGTGTGTGTGCTGTTTGTATTTTTTCCTATATATATATTATTTTTTTATTGTGAGCTAAAGCTAAATATATAAAGACATAAAGCCAGGTTCATCGAAAAATCCCTGGAATACCGGCTGCCACACTCGATGACTCGCCGAAAGCCTGGCCTAATCCCTGCCAGCTCTCTTGTGCTCTGTTAGCCTCAATATATATATACTATAATTTTAACCTATATATAAATTTATATATATTTATCTGTATCTGTGTATCTTTGACTAAGACACCTCTCTGGCTTCATCCCAACAGGTGCTGTACGATGGCAAACTATCGAATGCCATTGTGTTCATGTACAATCCGGTGGCCACCGATGGTCAACTGTGTCTGCAGTCGTCGCCCAAGGGAAACGTTTCCTATTTCGTGCACACACCG
The DNA here is from genome assembly GCF_035046125.1 of Drosophila serrata. Classification (NCBI taxonomy): domain Eukaryota; kingdom Metazoa; phylum Arthropoda; class Insecta; order Diptera; family Drosophilidae; genus Drosophila; species Drosophila serrata. Next base: position 2,413,524 of record NW_028257174.1, on the reverse strand, counting down.
CATGCCCTCATGTTGCAGGTAAGTTTAGTGAAAGTTCAGTGCAAAAAAATGGAAGAAAAACCAAGACAAAAATAAAATGCGAAAAGTAAGCCCAAGGAGCCGTACGTCCCTGGGAGCAGCATAAATTCCATGCAGAAAATTTTACGACACCGGCGCATGCCTTGGCATTTCTTATTAGCCCAAGGTCCGAGGCCCCGTTTCCTCCGGAAGGCAGGCAGGCTCCGGATGGAGCCAAGGTCCAAGGAAAATTATTCAATAAATTTTGTAGTAATTTCTTGTGCAAACAACACACAAATCATAAGAGAGAGAAGTAGAGAGAGCTGGGGAGGGAAGAGAGAAGCTTGGAACGTGTCCCGTGGCTGATGACAGCTTGGGCGATTAATGGACACCAGAAACTCCGACCCAGAACTCAGAGTCTCGGACTTGGCAATGATTAAATTGAAATTTGGTTTTTGCAGGATGTGAAGGCCGTGGTCACGCACTCGATACACTGCACCTTGAACTCGATTGGAGGGATACAGGTGCTATTTCCACTATTCTCTCAGCTGGATATGGCCCACGAAGGCCTAGGGGATATCAAGAGGGATCCCACGCTATGGTAGGTTTTATACTTTTTAACTTAACATTCGTATCTGATTTTAAACATTATGTTCTTATCTGTTGTTTTGTTTATAGCTCCAAATTGCTGGGCTTCATTTGTGAACTGGTGGAGACCTCGCAGACGGTGCAGCAGCATATGATCCAGAACCGGGGCTTCCTGGTCATCTCGTTCATGCTGCAGCGCTCCTCCCGCGAGCATTTAACACTGGAGGTCCTTGGATCCTTCCTTAACCTCACCAAATATCTGGTCACCTGTCTGTCGGCCAATAGCGATTTGCTGCTCAAGCAGGTAAGTCATTATGACTATATATTATATAATATATATATTATTATAAAACCTATGCCTGCGCCTATGTTAGAATATGTTATGTGTATTTACGTTAAGATAATTCGATCGCGGACCACGCTGCGTATGCGCTATGTCGAAGGCATGCCGTGTTTAATATATTTTTTTTTGTGATGTATGAATTTATGAACTATGTATTATATGTTAACTAAATAACTAAGTTTGATGTAAGTTCAAATTTTTTTGGGGGGTTGGTGGTTAGCATGCAAAACAACCCCAAAACAAAAAAATATATTGCAAAATAATCCCCATTTGGTTTACAACTTTTGTTACGCGTTCTCGTTCACATCCAAAAAGAAAGAAACAAAAAATGCATAATATTATATATATAATATATATGTTTATGATATGATAATAATCCCCATCGATTGCTAACCGGGTGGCATGTTAACCCAACTCTACGAAAAAAAAATCTATATATACAACAACAATAGAAGAAATCCCAAAAATGATATGCGAATTCGTCTCGTTTGTTGCTTTCTCTGTCTCTATTTCTCTCTACCGAAAAACACACATATTCTATCTATCTCTATCTATCGCACTCACTGTGTTTTGCCTTTTGTTGATGATGATTACAATGGTTAAAATGATGATGATGATGTTGATGATGGCGCACACAGTTGAACACAGGCCTGCGTAATCCTTTCAAAAAAGTAAACACAACCGTAAACAACTGCTCACATTTCTCGTTATAAGTAACTGCACTTGAGAATCTCTTAAGCAAATATACTCGTACTCGTACTCGTACTCATATACTCACTCGCATAAATATCTATGTATATATATATTCACTTCTTTCATACAATATATATATAAAACCAACGTACATATATAGTATGTATCTCACAAGCGTATTTTTGTTTGTTTTGAGCCTTTTGCCAGCCGTCAAACCGGAAAATATTTCTCCACCATGAAAATCCCATTGGTTGCCCATTGAATTTTATAAACCGCTTAGTTTAAAGGTGGAACAGAGTGCCTTTGTTCTACTACTTAAGCTGGGCAAACATATACATACATATATGTAGGAAAATTGGTTTTTTATCTCAGTGCGACTTGTGTTCAGTTTAGTTTCTTTTTATTTTCCTATGTTTATATTTTTGTATATTCTTTTAACAGTTTTTAAATCTTAAAAGAGTAAAAAACCAGAAAAAATTTAATATATAAGAGATCTTCTTTAAAGTTTTGTTTTAAAATTATCAATTTGAATCAATTAACATTGAACAACACTGTTCTGCCAGAATGTTTTGCATGTCCGTTTTCGCGCACTTTTTCCTGCATGTCCTTGAAGCTTAAAGAGAAGCTTTATTATTGGCTGAAAGCAAAAATTGTTCCATTCCTGCGTTCCGTTCTATTGCAATCAGTTGCTGCCATTCCATTTGCGTTCCATACTGTAACGTTTCGTTTGCACTTTGCACTTGCCTTGGCACATCGCACAGCACCGCTTCGCTATACGCTTCGTTTCCTGCTATCTCGAAAATTAAATGCGAATAATCAAAATTAATACTTTCCCTAGCCAGAATCAGCAAGACAAAAAAAAAAATGTGAAATGCCAAAAAGAAGAAATATTAACTACAACTTAACTGTCTTCTTCTACTTTTGTCTGCTCTCTCTTTCACTCTCTCTCTCTCACTCTCTATATATACTATATCTCTCTCTCCCCTGCGCTCTCTCTCTCCCTGTCTCTTTCACTTCAACCACTCCTCTCCCACACGTTCCACACTCATAATCGCGCTTCTCCATTCCAAATTCCAAAAAAAACCACATCCTTGCTTCTTGCTAATTGTGATCGTTTATCGATAACTATTCAATGCGCCCCATTTCGATACACACACAAAAACACACACATGATAACAACAACAACGACTACAATATATATTAACAATTTTAACAACAACAACCGAATTTATAAAAATCAAAATATATAAAAAAACAACATCTCAACATGAACAACAACAGTTCTACCAGGTGAAGCTCAATTCTCGAATTCTGTGTACTCTCTGTACTTGCATATATTCCAAATACTCGTACTATAATCAATGTAACATAAACCAGTATATACGTTTCCGTTTCCGTTCCACTGTTCCATACCGTTTCGTTTCATTTTGTGTGTTTGTGTTTAGCGTAATTTGTTGAACATAACTCGTTACTCGTATAACTTGTATTGTGTACATAAGACTTCATCTCATCATCAGAGCAATGTCGCATACCGTTCATCGATTTCTATATATATTTATGTATATGTATATATATATATATATATTCATACCTCATGCAGCTATTCATTTCATTTCGTTCCGCTCCGCTTTGTTTGCCCCTGAAACCGCAACGATAAACCGCATAATCTTATTAACTCTGAGGGGACCTTAAGCGAAAACCTCAAAGAACCCCGAACCAAAAAAACCCCCATAGTCAATCTCAGCCATTGGCTTGGCTTTACCCCCTTGGCTTTTCTGGTTCCGTTACCACTTTCCTTCACCATTTCCAATTTTCCCACCTCCTGCTGTTCCTCACTCAATTTGTTCAATGTGTCATTTGGATAATTGAAGCCAAAGTTGTGTTCACAGCACCGCATCGCACCTTCCTAATTGCTCGCCTCGCATATCTCCTGAAACATATATATGTATATGTATATATATCCATATCCATTCGCCCTTGTGTCCCTTTGCAAAATGAATAAATTTCAACTGGAGTGTAATAAAAAATAGTTGAAAACCAGAGCACAGAAATTTTTCGTGGCACCGAAAGGTGCTGCATTTTTATTTTTCATGTTTTTTTTTTTACATTCGTTGCACAGCAGCTTTTTAATTGGGAAACTTCTCCGGCTCTGGCTCCGGCTCCGGCTCCATCTCTGGTACTGGCTCTAGCGCTCTTGCCTCCTACTCTGTGTGAGGATTCTTTGGGGGATGCTTTTTGTGGGGGGTGTGGAGAATGTTTGGGGAAAATCCTTGTTGCATTGTTGCCAGAGCGCCATGGGAACAACATTGGCGAACATTGGTTTTGACAATCCAACAAGTTGAGGCAAGGGCTTAACAAGTTTTGTTTTCTGGGCCCCGGCCAAAAGGCAGATGAATGAAATTAAAGCGGATTGCAATTCCCTTTACTAGCCAGACAGAAGTTGCTCTTAACTGGATTACGTTCACATATATATTCAGTGCACTTTAATGCCACAGATTGAGTGACTCCTCGAGTCGATATTAAGCCAACTGGAAGTTTCAATTACCAAATGAACACTAAATGAGCTCTCAAAAGTGCCACTGGACATTATTAAAACTAAGTTCCAGATAGTTATAGTTATCTCTCAGACTCTCTCTCTATATATATTAATCATAAAAACCAACCCACATCATTTCCATAAGCCATTTTGTATGCATAATACAACTTAATATATATGTTTTTTACTCAACCAAATTCTAGTCCTAACTTAGTCATAACTTTATATTTACTGGAAAAAAGTAAAAATAAAACTATAGCCTAGCTTAGTCTAGCCTAGTTTTAGTTTAATTTAGTTTAGTTAAGTGTTATTAAATTCCCCTCTTAACTTTTGAAGCTAACCAAAAAAATCCTCATTGAAAACCGGAATGCAATTTGTTTCGTTTCGTTTCATTTCGTTTCGTTCCATTCCGTTCCGTTGCATTCCGTTGGAATTTGATTTTATGTTCTCGTTCTGAATGCCGTTTTGCTGTTTGCTGCATGTGTTTATGTTGGGTTCCCCCGCCCAATAACTACTACCAAAAACCCAATTAAATATCAACATCAACTACAACAACAATCCTGACTACAACAACAACCAACAAATAAATAAAAATAAAAAAAAAAACAAAACCAAACTCATGTTTAAACGTATGTATACCGAAATCAAACTCATTTAAATACTGCACTTGACATATATATACCCTTTTGGAAATATATATAATATATTCACACGCTTAAATCCTCTTAAAAATCCCCTTTGACTATATCTATCTTACTATTTGAATCTATTACAAACTATATATCCTATACTATATACACTACTGCCACACACCGTACACACACCCTTCCTTTTCGAGCGAATTAAAAAAAACCCACACACAACGACACAAGAACACCCTTTTTTATCGATTTGTACGAGGACAGCATAAGTTACTTGACTAATTCCCCGCAGTTGTTCTGTTTCTCATTTCTCACGTGGCAGCTGCTGGACCATGTCCTCTTCAATCCAGCCCTGTGGATCTATACGCCGGCGAATGTCCAGGCGAGACTGTACTCCTACCTGGCCACCGAATTCCTCTCGGATACCCAAATCTATAGCAATGTGCGAAGGGTGAGCACTGTACTTCAGACAGTGCATACCCTCAAGTACTACTATTGGGTGGTAAATCCAAGGGCCAAGAGCGGTATAATACCCAAGGGATTGGGTAAGTATTGGGGGAGGGATCTCTAAAATAACTAAAAATTTATCACTATTGTGAAAATCAATGAAAAATCGATAACTAAAGTGTTTGATATCGAATTTGATATCTTTTACTGCGAAAGTCTTCTTCTTTAAAATGTTTTTAACTTTAAAGGTATTTTTCAAGGGTAAAACCCTTATTAATAGATAAAATCTATAAATCAATCTATAGCTTTTATAATTTGATAACTACCTTGAAATCATCTTCTATTAAAGTATTATTTATAATTATTTTATCTACCAGAGATACTTGTTAAATTGAATTTGAAAAGAATATAATTTCATAAATTTTAATATTTATTTAATATCAAACAAAACACTTATCGAACTCTTATGGATAGTGATTTATAGGAAATGTCTAGAGTTAATAATTAAATATTAAATAAGATTCTTTAAATAATTTCTTTAAATTTCTAAAATTGCATCTTTAACTTTCTCCCCCCTCACAGATGGACCACGTCCTGCGCAGAAGGATATCCTGGCCATCCGTGCCTATATCCTGCTGTTCCTCAAGCAGCTTATTATGATCGGCAACGGGGTCAAGGAGGATGAGCTGCAGAGCATACTCAACTATCTGACCACCATGCATGAGGTGGGTAAAAGATCCAAAAAATTACCAAGACAGAACCTCTCCTCGTCATAGAAGAATACCCTTTAATCTTTCTGCCTTCTCTTTTTCTTCTCTTAATTGCAGGACGAGAACCTGCACGATGTCCTGCAGATGCTCATCTCGTTGATGTCGGAGCATCCCAGCTCCATGGTACCTGCCTTCGATGTGAAGCACGGCGTGCGCAGCATCTTCAAGCTGCTGGCAGCCGAAAGTCAGCTCATCCGGTTGCAGGCCCTCAAGCTGCTTGGATTCTTCCTGTCACGCAGCACCCACAAGTGAGTGTTAAATAATTAATAACTAAAAGTACCTATTTATATTTTAAATATATAATATATTATATTATATTTTCTGATGCTCTAATTATATCTCTTGCTTTTATTTACTTTTGTATTTTCCCTAGACGCAAGTACGATGTTATGTCGCCGCACAATCTGTACACTTTGCTGGCCGAGCGTTTGCTTCTCTATGAGGAGTCCCTCTCCCTGCCCACATACAATGTCCTTTACGAGATCATGACGGAGCACATCTCGCAACAGATCCTGTACACACGTCACCCAGAGCCAGAGAGCCACTATCGCCTGGAGAATCCAAGTGAGTGTTTAGATATTTATAAAAAAAAACAATTTAAATAGAGAAGATGCACATTTCATATACAATTTCGGAGAGTAAACTTTGTTCGAAAAATGTTATTGTTAGCTTAATATTTTACCCGTGCTTAAGTGCATTTTTATTCAGAGTTGATCTAAAATTTAACCAAGAATTCAGCTAGGATTTATTTACAATTATTAAAATATCTACCTCAAATCAGAATCATTTAAATAATATATTATTTTATACATGATTTCTTTTCATTTAATGAATTTTTTGTTGTTAACTTTTCCCCCTTCGCAGTGATTCTCAAAGTGGTGGCCACTCTCATCAGGCAATCCAAGCAAACGGAATCCCTGATTGATGTCAAGAAGCTATTCCTGCAGGACATGACCCTGCTGTGTAATAGTAATCGTGAAAATCGCCGAACTGTGCTCCAAATGTCCGTCTGGCAGGAGTGGCTCATTGCGATGGCCTACATCCATCCGAAGAGCAGTGAGGAGCAAAAGATTAGCGATATGGTCTACTCCCTGTTCCGTATGTTGCTCCATCATGCCATTAAGCATGAGTATGGCGGATGGCGTGTGTGGGTCGATACCCTGGCCATTGTTCACTCCAAGGTCTCGTACGAGGAGTTTAAGCTGCAGTTTGCTCAGATGTACGAGCACTATGAACGCCAGCGGACGGACAATATCACAGATCCTGCCCTGCGACAGGCCAGACCCATTAGCACCATCAGTGGCTGGGAGCGTGAGGAACTGCATCAGCAGCAGAACGGAGCTGTGGCTCCAGCATCTGCAGCAGGAGCAGCAGTAACAGCACCACCTTTAAGTCAAGGCGGTGCCGCTCCTGTTAAGGCTGCCGTTTCCATTGCCTCGCTGGAGGATGTGCCGCCCGTGGTGGAGGAGGAAGTTGAAGAGCTGGAACTGGAAGAGATTGAGGTAGTCCCTGAGGGAGTGGAATACCAAGCGGAAGGTGCGGTCGAGCCCAAGTCCGTGATAGCCAACATTTCGGATGTGTACAACGAGCAGCTGAAAACGGATGCCACCACCTGTAATGGCAACCGGGAGGAGCAAGAGCAGGAGCAGCAGCAGCAGCAGCAGGAGCAGGAGAAGAACTTGGAGCTGGGTTCAGCGACTTCACCAGCTGACCAAACCGAAGACGTCTCCTATTCACTGGAAGCGCTGCGCGAAACCCTGGAGCTGGGCGATGACATGGATGTGGAGGAACTGGAACTGGCCACGGCCAAGGATGCCCTCAATGCAGAGCAGCATGTGGCCCACATTCTGCAATCATCGGAGGCGGCTCTAAATGAATGCAAAATGGCCGTCGATGATGTATTGCAGGAGGCCTCCTCAGTTCTCAAGGATGAGGAAATCGAGCTGGCTGTCAACGAAGTCGTTCAGGGTGTTCTGAACAACGAGAAGAAGTCATCGCTGACCGATAAGGATCATCCCGAGGCTGTGAATGTAACTCTGCTGAATAGCAAGAATCTGCTCAACAATAACAACAATAATAATAACAACAGTCCAAGTCTCACGCCCACAACGGGAGTGGAAACGTCAGAGGATGTGCATCCTGAGACGGAGGTCAATGCCAATGAGATTGTGCCCAAACCGGAAACGGTGAAGGTAACAACGACCACGACCACGACAACAACGGAACAACAAGTGCCGGCAAAAACGGAAACGGAACCCACAACAGAGGCTACTCTGGCCAAGCCAGATACTGTCCCTAGTTCCGGTTCCATTGCCGATGCCAGCTCCAGTCCGAGTCCCAGTTCCAGCCCAGAAGCAACCAATCAAAAGACTGAAGAAGCAGCCAATAAGCTGAATAACAACGATAAGCAGGCGGAGATTAGCTCACCGGATAGCGCACCGATGGCGGATCTCCTGCAGCTATCCGACACCGAAGTCAAGCCGGAAGAGGAGCAGGAGAAGGTAACGACAGCTGAACCCGAAGCCGATCCGGTGGCTCTGGCCGTTAGGGACATTGTCGAGCAGCTCATCGACAAGGTGATCGATGCCACCGAAGCGGAAGCGGAAGCGGAAACCTCTTCAGCGTCAGCAACCAGTAAAACGGAAACGAACAATAATGAGCTGCCCAAGGAGGAGGATGAGAAGGGGAAGGAAAAGGAAAGGGAATCTCCTGTTGTCCAAGACTCTACTGCTGCTGCGCCCGAGGAAGTGGAAAGCTTGACTGCTGCTGCCGCCGCCGAGGAAATCGTTGAGGAAGTGGTAGAAGCTGCTCTGATCTCGGTTGAAGAAGAGCATCCCCTGGAGGTTGAGGCAAGCCAGGAGGAAAAGCCACAAGTCACCGAGGCAAAACCAGAAGAAGTCCAGACACCAGAGACCAAGAACGAAGAGGCCAGCAAAGAACTGGCAGATCAATCCAGCAAAGAATCCCTAGAACCTGTTATAGAGTCACCTCTGATAGAGCCAATCGATGCCAAAGAGCAGGTGGTGGCCATTGTCAACGAAGTTCTGGACACACTCGTCGATGAGACTGTCAAGGCTGTGGCCTCCGAGCAAACCACACAGACCTCACCTGCCCCCGAACAGCAGTCGCCCCGCGTCCAGTCGAAGGAAGCAACGCCGGTTCGCATAAAGCCCACTGAGGTGGATTCCACCACACAAACCACGCCCAAAAATGAGGCGGGTCAAGTGATGGTCGATGAGCAGCAGGCGCATCAACAGCAGCAGCAGCAACAGCAACAACAGCATCTGCAGGATGAGGATGCCCAAACCTCTGGCACTGTCGATGATGAAGAGTATGCCGCCCAGCAGGCTGTCTCGGGAGTGGAGGGAGCCAGTCAAATGGAGGCCAGTCATTATGGTGAGTTGGAGTTTTATAAAATTATAATATGTTCATAAAAAAATGATAGATTTATAGAAAACTGGAAAAGTTACTTTTTGTCTTAAAATTTTCTTATCGTTCCTATGGTAGCTATATATATGTATATATATAGTCCACCGATTTGTCATGTTTCGACTTATATACTATTAGAATTATGAAGAAGAATAACTCAATAGTTTTATTGAAATAGCTTAAATTTGTTCCAAAACAACTCTCGCACATCTGTGCTTATGATTCCCAACTTGTTCTAACCTCCCTGTAACGAAGTGACTGCTGCCGGCCACGTCTTAGATACGTGTTGTGTTACAAAAGTTGCAAGTCCTTGTTTATTAGTGTTCAAAGTTAGTAGCTGATCATTCATACATCCTTACTGGTCATAGATACTTACTGTTCAGAGTTACTTTCTGCTCATAGATACTCACTGATTATAGTTAATTAATGTTCATAAGTACTTACTGCTCATAGCTATTTAATGCTCATAGTTAATTGCTGGTCATAGGTAATTACTGATCGTAGTCCTATAAATCGTCTGATTGTTCCTATAGCGGCTATATATATGTATTTATATGATCAACCGATTCGCTATGCACCGACTTATATACTAGTATAATTATATAAAAGAATAACTTCATAGTTTCATTTACATGGCTTAAATTTGTTCCAAACCAAATCTCGCGCATCTGTGCATATGATTCCCAATTGGTTCTAACCTCCCCGGAACGAAGTGACTGCTGCCGGCCACGTCTTAGATACGTGTTGTGTTACAAAAGTTGCAAGTCATTGTTTATTAGTGTTCAAAGTTAGTAACTGATCATACATACATCCTTACTGGTCATAGATACTTACTGTTCAGAGTTACTTTCTGCTCATAGATACTCACTGATTATAGTTAATTAATGTTCATAAGTACCTTCTGCTCATAGCTACTTAATGCTCATAGTTAATTGCTGGTCATAGGTAATTACTGATCGTAGTCCTATAAATCGTCTGATTGTTCCTATAGCGGCTATATATATGTATATATATGATCCACCGATTCGCTATGCTCCGACTTATATACTAGTAATATTATATAGAAGGATAACTCAATAGTTTTATTGAAATAGCTTAAATTTGTTCCAAAACAAATCTCGCGCATCTGTGCATATGATTCCCAATTGGTTCTAACCTCCCCGGAACGAAGTGACTGCTGCCGGCCACGTCTTAGATACGTGTTGTGTTACAAAAGTTGCAAGTCATTGTTTATTAGTGTTCAAAGTTAGTAGCTGATCATTCATACATCCTTACTGGTCATAGATACTTACTGTTCAGAGTTACTTTCTGCTCATAGATACTCACTGATCATAGTTAATTAATGTTCATAAGTACTTACTGCTCATAGCTACTTAATGCTCATAGTTAATTGCTGGTCATAAGTAATTACTGATCGTAGATTATAAATCGTCTGATTGTTCCTATAGCAGCTATATATATGATCCACCGATTCGCTATGCTCCGACTTATATACTAGTAATATTATAAAGAAGGATAACTCAATAGTTTTATTGAAATAGCTTAAATTTGTTCCAAAACAAATCTCGCGCATCTGTGCATATGATTCCCAATTGGTTCTAACCTCCCCGGAACGAAGTGACTGCTGCCGGCCACGTCTTAGATACGTGTTGTGTTACAAAAGTTGCAAGTCATTGTTTATTAGTGTTCAAAGTTAGTAGCTGATCATTCATACATCCTTACTGGTCATAGATACTTACTGTTCAGAGTTACTTTCTGCTCATAGATACTCACTGATCATAGTTAATTAATGTTCATAAGTACTTACTGCTCATAGCTACTTAATGCTCATAGTTAATTGCTGGTCATAAGTAATTACTGTTCGTAGATTATAAATCGTCTGATTGTTCCTATAGCAGCTATATATATGATCCACCGATTCGCTATGCTCCGACTTATATACTAGTAATATTATATAGAAGGATAACTCAATAGTTTTATTGAAATAGCTTAAATTTGTTCCAAAACAAATCTCGCGCATCTGTGCATATGATTCCCAATTGGTTCTAACCTCCCCGGAACGAAGTGACTGCTGCCGGCCACGTCTTAGATACGTGTTGTGTTACAAAAGTTGCAAGTCATTGTTTATTAGTGTTCAAAGTTAGTAGCTGATCATTCATACATCCTTACTGGTCATAGATACTTACTGTTCAGAGTTACTTTCTGCTCATAGATACTCACTGATCATAGTTAATTAATGTTCATAAGTACTTACTGCTCATAGCTACTTAATGCTCATAGTTAATTGCTGGTCATAAGTAATTACTGATCGTAGATTATAAATCGTCTGATTGTTCCTATAGCAGCTATATATATGATCCACCGATTCGCTATGCTCCGACTTATATACTAGTAATATTATAAAGAAGGATAACTCAATAGTTTTATTGAAATAGCTTAAATTTGTTCCAAAACAAATCTCGCGCATCTGTGCATATGATTCCCAATTGGTTCTAACCTCCCCGGAACGAAGTGACTGCTGCCGGCCACGTCTTAGATACGTGTTGTGTTACAAAAGTTGCAAGTCATTGTTTATTAGTGTTCAAAGTTAGTAGCTGATCATTCATACATCCTTACTGGTCATAGATACTTACTGTTCAGAGTTACTTTCTGCTCATAGATACTCACTGATCATAGTTAATTAATGTTCATAAGTACTTACTGCTCATAGCTACTTAATGCTCATAGTTAATTGCTGGTCATAAGTAATTACTGTTCGTAGATTATAAATCGTCTGATTGTTCCTATAGCAGCTATATATATGATCCACCGATTCGCTATGCTCCGACTTATATACTAGTAATATTATATAGAAGGATAACTCAATAGTTTTATTGAAATAGCTTAAATTTGTTCCAAAACAAATCTCGCGCATCTGTGCATATGATTCCCAATTGGTTCTAACCTCCCCGGAACGAAGTGACTGCTGCCGGCCACGTCTTAGATACGTGTTGTGTTACAAAAGTTGCAAGTCATTGTTTATTAGTGTTCAAAGTTAGTAGCTGATCATTCATACATCCTTACTGGTCATAGATACTTACTGTTCAGAGTTACTTTCTGCTCATAGATACTCACTGATCATAGTTAATTAATGTTCATAAGTACTTACTGCTCATAGCTATTTAATGCTCATAGTTAATTGCTGGTCATAGGTAATTACTGATCGTAGTCCTATAAATCGTCTGATTGTTCCTATAGCGGCTATATATATGTATTTATATGATCAACCGATTCGCTATGCACCGACTTATATACTAGTATAATTATATAAAAGAATAACTTCATAGTTTCATTTACATAGCTTAAATTTGTTCCAAACCAAATCTCGCGCATCTGTGCATATGATTCCCAATTGGTTCTAACCTCCCCGGAACGAAGTGACTGCTGCCGGCCACGTCTTAGATACGTGTTGTGTTACAAAAGTTGCAAGTCATTGTTTATTAGTGTTCAAAGTTAGTAACTGATCATACATACATCCTTACTGGTCATAGATACTTACTGTTCAGAGTTACTTTCTGCTCATAGATACTCACTGATTATAGTTAATTAATGTTCATAAGTACCTTCTGCTCATAGCTACTTAATGCTCATAGTTAATTGCTGGTCATAGGTAATTACTGATCGTAGTCCTATAAATCGTCTGATTGTTCCTATAGCGGCTATATATATGTATATATATGATCCACCGATTCGCTATGCTCCGACTTATATACTAGTAATATTATATAGAAGGATAACTCAATAGTTTTATTGAAATAGCTTAAATTTGTTCCAAAACAAATCTCGCGCATCTGTGCATATGATTCCCAATTGGTTCTAACCTCCCCGGAACGAAGTGACTGCTGCCGGCCACGTCTTAGATACGTGTTGTGTTACAAAAGTTGCAAGTCATTGTTTATTAGTGTTCAAAGTTAGTAGCTGATCATTCATACATCCTTACTGGTCATAGATACTTACTGTTCAGAGTTACTTTCTGCTCATAGATACTCACTGATCATAGTTAATTAATGTTCATAAGTACTTACTGCTCATAGCTACTTAATGCTCATAGTTAATTGCTGGTCATAAGTAATTACTGATCGTAGATTATAAATCGTCTGATTGTTCCTATAGCAGCTATATATATGATCCACCGATTCGCTATGCTCCGACTTATATACTAGTAATATTATAAAGAAGGATAACTCAATAGTTTTATTGAAATAGCTTAAATTTGTTCCAAAACAAATCTCGCGCATCTGTGCATATGATTCCCAACTGGTTCTAACCTCCCCGGAACGAAGTGACTGCTGCCGGCCACGTCTTAGATACGTGTTGTGTTACAAAAGTTGCAAGTCATTGTTTATTAGTGTTCAAAGTTAGTAGCTGATCATTCATACATCCTTACTGGTCATAGATACTTACTGTTCAGAGTTACTTTCTGCTCATAGATACTCACTGATCATAGTTAATTAATGTTCATAAGTACTTACTGCTCATAGCTACTTAATGCTCATAGTTAATTGCTGGTCATAAGTAATTACTGTTCGTAGATTATAAATCGTCTGATTGTTCCTATAGCAGCTATATATATGATCCACCGATTCGCTATGCTCCGACTTATATACTAGTAATATTATATAGAAGGATAACTCAATAGTTTTATTGAAATAGCTTAAATTTGTTCCAAAACAAATCTCGCGCATCTGTGCATATGATTCCCAATTGGTTCTAACCTCCCCGGAACGAAGTGACTGCTGCCGGCCACGTCTTAGATACGTGTTGTGTTACAAAAGTTGCAAGTCATTGTTTATTAGTGTTCAAAGTTAGTAGCTGATCATTCATACATCCTTACTGGTCATAGATACTTACTGTTCAGAGTTACTTTCTGCTCATAGATACTCACTGATCATAGTTAATTAATGTTCATAAGTACTTACTGCTCATAGCTACTTAATGCTCATAGTTAATTGCTGGTCATAAGTAATTACTGATCGTAGATTATAAATCGTCTGATTGTTCCTATAGCAGCTATATATATGATCCACCGATTCGCTATGCTCCGACTTATATACTAGTAATATTATAAAGAAGGATAACTCAATAGTTTTATTGAAATAGCTTAAATTTGTTCCAAAACAAATCTCGCGCATCTGTGCATATGATTCCCAATTGGTTCTAACCTCCCCGGAACGAAGTGACTGCTGCCGGCCACGTCTTAGATACGTGTTGTGTTACAAAAGTTGCAAGTCATTGTTTATTAGTGTTCAAAGTTAGTAGCTGATCATTCATACATCCTTACTGGTCATAGATACTTACTGTTCAGAGTTACTTTCTGCTCATAGATACTCACTGATCATAGTTAATTAATGTTCATAAGTACTTACTGCTCATAGCTACTTAATGCTCATAGTTAATTGCTGGTCATAAGTAATTACTGATCGTAGATTATAAATCGTCTGATTGTTCCTATAGCAGCTATATATATGATCCACCGATTCGCTATGCTCCGACTTATATACTAGTATAATTATATAAAAGAATAACTTCATAGTTTCATTTACATAGCTTAAATTTGTTCCTAAATAAATCTCGCGCATCTGTGCATATGATTCCCAATTGGTTCTAACCTCCCCGGAACGAAGTGACTGCTGCCGGCCACGTCTTAGATACGTGTTGTGTTACAAAAGTTGCAAGTCATTGTTTATTAGTGTTCAAAGTTAGTAGCTGATCATTCATACATCCTTACTGGTCATAGATACTTACTGTTCAGAGTTACTTTCTGCTCATAGATACTCACTGATCATAGTTAATTAATGTTCATAAGTACTTACTGCTCATAGCTACTTAATGCTCATAGTTAATTGCTGGTCATAGGTAATTACTGATCGTAGTCCTATAAATCGTCTGATTGTTCCTATAGCGGCTATATATATGTATATATATGATCCACCGATTCGCTATGCTCCGACTTATATACTAGTAATATTATATAGAAGAAAAACTCAATAGTTTCATTGAAATAGCTTAAATTTGTTCCAAAACAAATCTCGCACATCTGTGCATATGATTCCCAATTGGTTCTAACCTCCGCGGAACGAAGTGACTGCTGCCGGCCACGTCTTAGATACGTGTTGTGTTACAAAAGTTGCAAGTCATTGTTTATTAGTGTTCAAAATTAGTCACTGATCATACATACATACTTACTGGTTATAGACACCTACTGTTGATAGTTACTTAATGTTCATTGATACTGACAGCATAGTTACTTAACTAACTGTTGAAAGATAATTACTTACTTAAAGTCAAAAGGAGGAAAGAAGTTAAATTAACCTTTGGCTTAAAATTACTTGAAAATCGAATGCAATTTCAGGTCCCGGTGGAACAGGTCCTGGCCAGGAACAGAAGCAACAACAGCAACGCTCTAAATCGGGCTCCACCCGACCCATGTTCAGTCCTGGACCAACGCGTCCACCCTTCCGGATACCAGAGTTCAAGTGGTCCTACATCCATCAGCGTTTGCTCAGCGATGTGCTCTTCTCCCTGGAGACGGACATTCAGGTGTGGCGCAGTCACTCGACGAAGAGCGTCCTGGACTTTGTCAACTCCAGTGAGAATGCCATATTTGTGGTGAACACAGTGCATTTGATCTCTCAGCTGGCGGATAACCTGATCATAGCCTGCGGTGGATTGCTGCCGCTTTTGGCCAGTGCCACGTCGCCTAATGTGAGTTTATAGTTATAGATTATTCTTTAATTTTTATAATTTTATTTGATGTTTGTTTTGTATAATTTATTTAGTCCGAATTGGATGTGCTGGAGCCCACGCAGGGCATGCCCCTGGAGGTGGCCGTGTCCTTCCTGCAGCGTCTGGTCAATATGGCCGATGTTCTAATCTTTGCCACTTCGCTGAACTTTGGTGAACTGGAGGCGGAGAAGAATATGTCCAGTGGTGGGATACTGAGGCAATGCCTCCGCCTGGTGTGCACCTGTGCGGTGCGTAACTGTCTGGAGTGCAAGGAGCGAACCCGCTACAATGTGGGAGCCTTGGCTAGAGATGTGCCCGGAGCAGCCCATTTGCAGGCACTCATTCGAGGAGCTCAGGCCTCGCCAAAGGTAGAGATTGCAGTTGCTATAAATTTATTTATTATTATTAAATTAATTATTGTTACTTGGCTTTCAAATAGAACATTGTCGAGTCAATAACTGGTCAATTATCGCCCGTCAAGGATCCGGAGAAGCTGCTGCAGGACATGGATGTAAATCGTCTGCGTGCCGTGATCTATCGCGATGTGGTAAGTGTTTTTTAGTTGGGGAAAATAATTCGAAATAAGTTTCTTGTTTATTTATTTTTTCCTTTTCTTTCTTTTAAATCCCTTTTCCAGGAGGAGACCAAGCAGGCCCAGTTCTTGTCACTGGCCATTGTCTACTTTATATCGGTGCTGATGGTGTCCAAATACCGTGATATCCTGGAACCGCCGGCAGAGCCGCAAATCCAGCGACAATCGCCAGTGCTGCAACGCACGGCAGGCGGCGGTAAGTGTTTGCATAGATTTATTATAAATTATATTAAGATTGATAATTATTATTAACATATATTGGAGCCATAACTAGAGATGATATTGATATTGCTGGGAACCGGGGGGGTGTGAAAACGGTATTTCTGCCAGTCTGGCAGTCTTTCCGTTTCATTCTCATTACGTTTTTTGTTTTGTTTTCCTAGTTATTTTGTTTGATTTTGTTCCACTTGTGTTTCTCGGTTGCCCTTTTGTTTTAGTTTCCTTTTCCGTTTTTGTTTCTTTTCCCATTTCCGTTTCCGTTATTGCTCTTTGCTGCACCAAAAACTTCACGCTCGCTTATGGTTTCCCTCTCTCTCTCTCTAACTCTTTATCTCTGTTTTGCGATTCGGCCGCTAGTCTTAACCAACTTGATTTATATTTGCCTCTAAATATATATATATGTATGATACATATATATATATAAAGATGTGGTTTTTTAGTTTTTACTATATATTCGTTCCATTGCTCATTGGTTCCAGCTTGTTTGGCTTTTTTGGTTTTGTGTTCTGTGTTTTTCAAACAGCTGAGAAGCCCAGACTTGTTCTCATTTTTTTTATATATATATACAATATATATATTATTATATATGGTAGATATGCCGCTCGATCAGTGACAAAAAAATAAATATTATTTATATTTATAAGACACCCAAACCAAACCAACGCACTGCGCACCCAAAGATACCCCTGCTCCCCCTCCCCCTAGCAGCCCCCTCCCATGTGCGTGTGTGTGTAAATCCCCCCGTTTTCTTTGAAACTAAATCACCTATATATCTCTGTCTCTCTCTCCCACCTCATTGTTCCACTCACAGCCCCTCCACACCCACTCCACTCCCATCCACAGAGCTCCCCCCTTTTTATTACTATATATACATAAAAATTATATATATATATATAATCACTAGCTATTAAGAACACTACAAGATATATCTCATGTCTGTCCATTGTTGGAGATACTATTCGGTTTTATGTTTCCCTTTCTTTGTTCCGTTTTACCAATGATTTCATTTCACGCTGCTTTTTCGGATTTATTGTACAAAAAAAATAAAATATTAAAAAAAAAACTGAACACAAAAAACGGAACAAAATAAACCTGAATATGTGAACAACGTTATGTGCCTCGCCTTGCCACGCCACCTTTAAATAAACAAAAAATCCGGATAAATAATATGCCTTGCCATGCCCACCTACAACAATAATAATGAACATAATAACATAAATCCAACAAAAACCTGAATATATAAATCATAAATATATAACCTCTGTAAATATATATATAAACACAATCAAACTATAGAAGCCGCCAGTGCGCGTCCCTTGTTTCCCCAATGGTCGCATCATGTCTATCCGCAATTCCTGCCCGAATCGCATCAGAATCATGTGGCAGCCGCCGCCGGCAACATGCCACAGCAGCAGCAACAGCAGCAGCAACACCAGCAGCAGCAGCAACATTACTACCAGCAACAGCAGCAGCAGGTTGCCCATAATCACAGTCATCACCATTACTATCAGCAACAGCAGCAACATGCAACAGCAGCAGCAGCAGCAACTCAGCAGCAACAGCAGCAACTTGGTGGCAATATCTCACCCACTCCCTTGGCCACACATTCCACCAGCTCCTCGGCCAGCTCCACGGCCACATCCCAGCCAGCCTCAAGCTCCAGCTTGTCTAGTCTGGCCTCCCAGAGCCAACAGCAGACGCATCGTCAGTTGCACAAGCAGCAGCAGCAGCAGCAGCAACACTATCATCCTCACCAGCAGCAACAGCAGCAGCAGCAGCAGCAGCAGCCACACTACGGCCTCATCAATGGCCACCAGCAACAGCAGCAGCAACTAAATGGAAAGCACTATGCGGAAAATGGTGGCTACCATCCCCATCCGCATTCGCATCCCCACCAGCATCCGCATCCGCATCCGCATGCGTATATGAGGAATGGCGAGACGCCGTCCCAGAATGGCTATGCGGAGTACCAGGCGGTGGGTATGGTCAATGGTCATGGCTCTGGTCCAGTCTCGGGCAATAATAATTCGAGTCTGATGAATAACATGCGCAACCTGAGGAATGGCAACGGTGGCGGAGGAGTGGGAGGAGCAGCTGGACAGGGAGGAGCCCCTGGTGTTGGTGCCACAAATGCTGTGGGTACCGGTGGCATGGGCATGTCCATGTCCATGGGTAACGTAATGCCTGGCAATATGAATATGGGCGTGGCAGGTGGCGGCATGACAGGTGGCATGGATGGAGGCGTTGGCTACAAGACGAGCGCCATAAATAATAATTATCGCTACAATGGACGCAACGCATCCGCTGGAACAGGTATCGCTCGTTCGACATGTTGTAGAGTTTAGAGTTCAAAACTGGCACCTCTCCAAAATCCATCTTTCCTTTATTTCCCCCTTAACAAAAAAAAAAAAAAAGAAAAAGAATCTCTATCTGTGTATCTGTATAATCTATGTATCTATGTATCTCTATTCGTAGCTATCTGTATCTGTAGAAGGGGTGCCACGGGGAAAAAAGAAATCTTTTTTTAAAGCTATCGAAAGTTTGCATACTTTTCAATATTTCCTTGTGAAAATAATTGCAATTATACTTTTGTGTCGATTTTTAAGGGATTTCAAATATAATTCCTAGCTAGTTATATTTAAATCGTATGAAAAATGCTTAAAGTGAGCTCTATTTTAAGGGAAATTCATTAGAAAATCAATGTTTACTTAAATCAAATATAAAATCATCTAAAAATATTTCTCAGAATACAATTTAAAAGAATTTGCTTTCATAATCAATATAAAAGTAAACTAAACAATTTAATGTATCAAAAATTAAATACTAAAGCTTTCTTTATCAATCAAAAAACCTTTTAATTAAAGCAAACTATTCTTAAATTATCTGTACTGCAAAGCATTTTTAAAGTTTACTCAGCGATTTTAACTAGAAAACCACCTTGGCACCCCTTTCTCCGTCTTTTTACATATAGATACATATTTCTTTTTAGCTGCTAGACTGTTGCTCACTTTCCTTTCGATTCGATTCAATTCGATTTGATTTATTTACCATATATATATGTATTTCTATTTCGATTTATATTTCAATTTCCATTTCTATTTCTCTGCTGATTTTGATTTAGTCGTTCTCACTTGCCTTTCATTTCCCTTGCCTTTGCGTACTCGTAGTTTGTGTATATATATATATTATATTATATATTGTATATTGGTAGCTAAGCTTATCCTCTTCTTCAGACTATTTTTTAGTGCATAACACACTCCTCACATATAACACTTGGTTTTATGTAAATATTCTCAGCAAAAAAAAACTCCTTCTACTTGAATTGTTTGTGTACATATATTTTTACACCTGTTGTATGTATGTATGCTGTGTGTGAGTGTGTTTTGTGTGGGTGTGAATGTGTGTATATGAGTGCCACTCGAAGGACACAGATTTTATCTTTAGTTTAGCTTTTCATTGGTTATTTTGCCTAAAGCACCTCAAAAAATATGTGAATTTCACCTGAAAATTCGATAGATTAAAGAACTCTCATCGCTTTGATATTATTAGTCCGGATTCTTTAACATTTTGTAAGCGCATTTAAGCGCCCTTCTGTTATTTGGGGAAATCACTTAATCGCCTTTCAATCAAAACGCATTAAATGTACTTTCATTTAGTATCCAGCTTAAGCCGACTTAAAGCAATTGTTGGTGATTTAATTTTGGTTCATTCAAACTATTAATATTTATTATATTTTGCTGCACATTTAGCACACTCTCTTAATATTCAGTTGTATTTTAAAAAAGGCTTTCTTGAATTAAATTCTGAAACAGCTTTCGGTTTTGCAATTTCCATAGTTTTTTTTTAAGCCAAACTAAAATTCTTTCTAAATGTTTGAAGGGAAATGTGGCAAAGAGTAGAGGCAGCAACATGATGATGATGTAATGGCCGACACGTTATCCAAATATGCTTTTAAAAACTGCAATCTATCTTTGTATAAATACACACACACTCAGTGTGTGTGTGCTAGAACAGTGACAGCTAGAAAATTTTTGACACTTCAGGGTCTAGAAAATTCCTTCCACTTTTTCCCTGCTTTCTCTCAGGCTCTCTTATATATTTTTGGATTTTTTTCCTGTTCGTTTGCTCCCAACTTGCTCGTCATTTTTGTGCTGTCAGCAAAAATTCATTTCATTTATCTTCATTTGCAATACACTCTTACGCACACACACACACACACAGCAGGAAAATCTGGAAAATGTTTCGCACTTCCCTTCCCAGAAAAAAAAGGAAATACTCCGCCACTCACCTCCTGCTTCTCTTCCACTCTCAATGAAATATAATTCGTTAATTTTACATTTTATGAAAATGAATTACACGAAAATTATACAATTTGCCATTCCTACATGGCTCTCGTTTTCTCTGTGTGTGTGTGTGTGTGGGTGAGTGCTATTTGTGTGTGTGTGTGGGAGAGTGTGTGAGTGCGCATAAAACATTTCGCAGACAGGCCATAAAACGACATTCGGCACGCCTGCATTTTAAAAATTGCCATTTGGACACACGGTTGGTCAGAGGAGAAAAAAAATTTAACAGAAGGCCAAAGGGAAAGAAAAACCAAGGAAAGCCCGAAAAATTGGGTTTTTTTCCAACATTGAAATACAAAAATTCGGAATTCGGAAATACCCTATTAAATAGAGAATATTTACAAGGAGAAAATGAGTGATTTCCGGTTGCAGAGATAAATTTATTAAATATTTGCAGTTAAAAAAATTATTAGTAAGGGAAGAGGTTTCTTTTTAAACTTTAAATTCTAATTTCTAAGGTTCAAATCAATTAAAAAACTTAGATAATTAAACTGAGTATTAGTGAGTAATAGATTCCTGTTATTTAAATGTCAAATATTAATTTTTATACAATTCTTTTTGATATTTCATTGATTTTATAAAAAGCTAGTATTCTCGTAAAAGTTTATCTAAATTTAGATACATTTTTTATAGATTAAAGTTATGTAAACGAATATTGAAATTATAAAATTGTATTGATCTAATATCAATTTTAAAGCCAGCTTATTTTTGTCTTAAAATGTAGATAACAGAAATATTTATATTTTCATATTATTTAAAAGAGAAATATAATTTTTTACGATTTTTATAAATATTTTATTGGTTTCATGGTAACGTTTTATCCATCTATCAGATATCAACAATTATTTTCTAAACAATTACAATTAAGTTCTAGTTTCGAGTTTTTTTTTATATTGTAGCCAGATCCAAAGGACTCTGCAATGGTCAGAGATCCTTTAACACAGAGTGTCCGGTACAACAAGCACACATTTCCATTACAAAATTAATGGCAGCGACAAAAATGTAAATTAGTCGCGCCGAAAAATACAAAAAAAAAAAAGGAAAAACAGGAGAGCTATAACAGAGTGGGAAAAACTTTGGGATAATTTATGAAAGCTGGGAGGGAGAAGTAAAAAAAAAACAGAAAAGCGTAGAGCGTAGAGCGAATAAAAAAGCTGGAAAAACAGTTTGTACAACTGTTGGAACCGATAACACGTTCCGAATTCTGTACAAAAGTAATTTGTGGCCAGTCTCTCTGGTGCCCCCTGCCCTGTGTAAATCCCCGTGTGCGGAGGGCTGAGGGCGTGGCAGTGCATGAAAATAATTGCAAAATTAAACGAAAAAGAGAGAGGGAGCGCTGGGAGCTGCTGAAGGGATGTGCACGAAAGTGTAGCATACTTAACAGGGCACCCCAAAAAAGATAGTGGCAAAGAGGGAAGCAGGACAACGACAGGCGACAGGACAGAGTGCACGTGTCGGGGACAATCATAAATTTCAATTAAGCCAGATCAGGACATGGCCAACTGTTAAACAAGGTTAATTTGTAGATAAAAGCCAGACTCAGAGTCAGCGCTCAAGGGGGAAAATAACCAAAAAGGAGAGGGAGTCAGTACGAAAGTCTTACAAATTATGAGCTTGCTAATTCCGTTCCTCCCCTCAACAACACCTTTGTGTTTTGCTTTTGTTTCTTTTGTTTTTTCTTTTTTGTGGAATTTTGTTCCTTGTTCTTTTCTGTTTCATTTAAGTTAAATTTTTAGGTTGTAATTTCCTTGAGTTTTTGTCTGCAGCTTCGTAACAGTAAATTCTACAGATTTCTACTCTAGTTCTGTAATTGTAATTGCAACCATGAATATATATTGAAATATATATATGAAAATATCTATGAAAATATATTTTCAAATATTTATTAAAAATTTAACTAAAGAATCCCCGTATTAATACCTATTTCCCTACATTGTGCCTTCTTTTTCTCTCCTTACCAGGTGGTCGTCAAATTCAGGATAGTGATTATGAAATAATTGTGGTGGATGAGAATAATCCCTCAGTGTTGGCAGACAACGATTCACATTCCAGTGGTCCACCCTCAATTAAGGTGAGTTTTTTTATACTTATTATTTAAATATATTTTTAAAATATACAGAATATAGAATGAAACAAGTGTGAGTGTGTTGCATGTGTTTTTTACGAGTGATTGAGTGCGTGCTTTATCATAAAGAACGTTTTTATTACAAGTAATAAGAAAAACATAACGAAAACAAAAAAACAACTAAACTTCATTTGCATGAGCAATAAAAAAAAATATATTTAAATTTTGTATGCAAAAATTATCAATCACAACAACGACAACAATCAAAATCAAAAAAATGTCAAAGGCCAACCAGACAACAACAGCAACTACAACAACAACCCATTACAACAATAACAACACCACTAAGACTACAACAACAACTACAGCAAAAGCTCCAACAACAACAACAACAACTGCAACAATTAAAATTCAACAACAACCATTGTCACCACCCAAGCCGTTGGTGCCTCAAAAATTGCCAAAGGTAAACCAAAGAACAAAAAAAAAATACAGAAAATCAAGAAAAACATTTTCCAAAAACCAAATGCTTCAAAAAAATTAAGAAAAACAAGCAAGAATTGCAGCAGCCACTGCAACAAAACAGCAAAACAACATCAACAGCTTTTGACAGTCCGTAAAAACAGCACAAAACCCACCAAAATAAATAAAAACTGCACTCGTACTGCTACAAATATACATTTTTGACGCACTGAAAACGCCACACCCACACCCACACACAACACACACATCATACACACACCCAAGAAATCTACAGACTCAGAAAATATATATGAAACACGCTTACATTTCGGTTTTATTTTACACATCTTTTTTTGACCTCTCATTACATTTGATTTTTGGTGTGTTTTCCGTTGAGCCTTAATTGCTGTCCCCAGTTCTATATTTGCCTTTGTGTATTTTTCGAATTTTTGTGCTTTTCTTTATTGTCTCTGTCGGTCTGTTTTCTTTTCCCTTTTTTATGAGGAGGGAATAAATATATAATTGTTGTATTCTCAGCTTACATCGATATAATTATAAAAGCATTTTAACTTTTGCTTGAGAATATGATTGTACAAGGAAAAATTGGATTTTGAAAGGATAGAAAATTATAGGACAAAGAAGGATTATAGGAAAATATAGGAAAAAAAGGAAAGGGGTTTCATCGTTTCAAAAATCGACAAAATTTTTGATTTAAATTAAGTATGCAGATTGATTAACATAATAAAAACTAGCATTAAGCAGATTTCCGAATTGAAATGATGTATTTTTGACTGAGCTATAGGTTTTTTAAACTTATGATTTGTTGAAGAAATGATCATATTAAGATATCGATATATATTTATTCAAAGTATGGTTTAGTTAGTTTCATTTGTTCTTTTTAATGTTACATTTTATTGCGGTTCCTATTGATTTTTTTGGACCTAGAAGCCTGAGCCTGCAATTAAGTTGGATCGATGTTTCATTTTGTAATCTGCACCGACAAATCAAAGCACTTAATGAGTGGCATCCAGGGAAGGGAGCACATAAACCATGAGCCATTCCCGTTCCCATTTCCAATCCCAATTCCCCTTTTCAAAATGCCACTGAAGCCACCTTTGTGGTGCCGAAAAGTATGCATTACTCTGGCTTCTCTGATATGTGTGTGTGTCTGTGTCCTTAGATTGTGTTGACGTGTATGTATGTGTATGCTCCTGTGATTTATCCCCCGCTCTTGTGTATGTATCTGTGTGGTATATGTTAATGTGTACATGTCTTGTGCAATTAGTGATACATAGCTGTAAAGCACACACGCACACTAGAGCACTTTTCTTGGCTTTTATCGCTTTTTTGGTTGAAGGTGTGTGGGATGAGAAGGGGGGTTTTTGATGGCACACCCCTAATGAACTAATACACAGGCATTATTTATGCCTCCCCATACACACACACACACACACACACACGCATAGTGATTAGCTGCTAAGTGCACTGCTCCCTCCCACTCTCTGTTGCTCACCTCCTTTAATGAATGCGTGCATATATCACAGTTGACAAGATTGGGCAGCCACCCTCAGCCACCCTGGAATGGGATGAGCAATGGGTTTTTTGGGGGGCTGGAATTTGAATTTCCAAGGTGGGAGGTTGAGTGCGAGTCCCCAGGATGCGATCCCCAGGACAGGACATGGGACAACACTTCTGCAATCGAGGGCAAACAAAAGGCGATTGATTTCGTGTTGATGACAAGCTGATGCCACACGCAACAGCTGCTTCAGGGTTTGGGTTTTACTAAAAACACTGAACGAAATTCACACGTAAATTACCAGAGATTTCAAATCAACATTAAATAGGCAAAAAAGTAGGCAACAAAAACTTAAACTAAATAGTTTTCCATCCTGTTTCATCTTTATATTTCTCTAAACAATTAAAAGATTTGAAATTCAATCAAACCTTATAAATACATTTGATGATCTTTGACCTATATTTTCTGCTCTGTAATCGGACATCTCTCCCTTATGCGGACAAACGGAAACAACAGAGTAACGGACATACGGACACACGGACAGGACACGCGTTCCTGCCTGAGTGTTCCTGTCTGACAGCTGACATTTGTCAAACGCTTAACGAAATTTGTCGCTCGTGTTCCATTTCACATTCCCCGTTCCCATACCATTCCAATTCGCTGCGTTCCATTTGCGTTTTGCCTAATGCCAGCCTCCAGAATTGTGGCCAAAATATTGGCTCTGAATTTGGGTTAGGACAGATCTCCAAGAGAGTGAGGGAGAGTCAGTTTTCGGGGGGATTCTGGACTACTTTTATGCAAATCACTTGACAAACTGTCACCGCCATTGCCACCGATGCCACCGCTGCCGATGAGTGACAGTTGTTGTATAAACAGGGAATCGGGGAGGGCTTTTTGGAGAAGGACCAGAGAGAATCCGGGGGTCGAGTTGTGATGACAAATGCATGTGTTGACAAAACGGACGGAGGCCAGAACTTGGGAATTTTGATTTATAGTCCAATGTGCATAATTAATGTGCAAATGATAGGCATACATCAAAGTCCACACACGCACACACGCACACATGCTGACATGCACGCCCACGCACACCAATAAGTAAATGCACTGGCAAAAAATTAGAAGCGCAATTAAATTTCTACAAAGTTTCCTTAGGAAAAGTTGATCAAATTAAAAATTGACATTGAAAACATTAATATATATATTTTTTGTTATTAAATTTATTTATTTGCCATATTTATTTCACACTTAAATGCTTTACATTTATATAAATATTTATTTTAATATATATGAATTTATACATATTTATTAGCTACAAAAACTCAATTAAATTATCACCCTAATACCTAACTAAAAGTTATCAAAACTTTAATTACAGTCAATTATTTTTGCACAATTGCAAGTACTAAGTAATCCGCATGCCTAAATAGTTAGATATTAGATATTAGTCAAACACTTTTCGCCCAGTGTAAGAGTGAGGACAAAAACGCCACACAAAAGTGGGCGACAACTCATTTGATTGCTCTTCTGTCAAAAAAGAAATCCATACATATTTTGATTGCCTGCTTATTTCCATCTATTTTTCCCCGTATATTTTCCTAACCCCCAACCAAATACGAATACCGCAGAGCGTGGACTCGGACGTGGGATCCCTGAATATGAATTCCACGGAGAACGAGGTGCCCGAGGTGGAGTCCTCCAGCGAAATACTAATCGATGACCACAAGCCCAGTCACTCCAACGACGAGAGCTGGACGGATGTCAACCTCAACGAGGATGCCGCTGTCCAGGCGGCCAGTGCCGGCATGGTGGTGGGTCTGGTGGATGGCAGCACCGATAAGCATGATTCCCATCTCACCCAGCAACAGCAGCAGCAGGCGGGGATTAACCAGCAGCAGCAGCAGCAGCAACAACAGCACTCGGTGCACTCGGAGCGTGGTGATAAACCGGATTCGGAGATATCCGTTGTGCGAGTACCCGATGGTTATGTGGCCAGCTCTGGAGGAGTCAACTCCTCCGGTCAGTCGCAGGGTGTGGTGGCCAATCAGAGACCTCGTCCCGAGGAGTTGCCCATGAAGGCGCCCGCCTTGGTGTCCCAACTGCCGCTGACGACGCCATCGCGTGAGGCAAGTCTCACCCAGAAACTGGAGGTGGCCCTGGGACCGGTGTGTCCTCTGCTACGCGAAATAATGGTGGACTTTGCTCCATTCCTCTCCAAGACTCTGGTCGGTTCACATGGCCAGGAATTGCTGATGGAGGGCAAGGGTCTGACCACATTCAAGAACTCCCATTCCGTTGTGGAGCTGGTGATGTTACTCTGCTCCCAGGAGTGGCAGAATAGTCTGCAAAAGCACGCCGGCCTGGCCTTCATCGAGCTGATCAACGAGGGACGCCTGCTCTCGCATGCCATGAAGGATCACATTGTTCGTGTGGCCAATGAGGCAGAGTTTATCCTGAACCGAATGCGAGCAGATGATGTCCTTAAACATGCCGACTTTGAGTCACAGTGTGCTCAGACATTGCTGGAAAGGAGAGAGGAGGAGCGAATGTGTGATCACCTAATCACTGCAGCCAGGCGAAGGGATAATGTCATTGCCAGTCGGCTGCTGGAGAAGGTGCGGAACATTATGTGTAATCGACATGGCGCCTGGGGTGATTCCAGTTCCAGTTCAACCACAAGTGCCAGCGGCGGTGTCATTGTTGGTGCTGTGCAAAAGAGTCCCTACTGGAAGCTGGATGCCTGGGAGGATGATGCCCGACGGCGCAAGCGTATGGTGCAGAATCCCAGGGGCTCATCCCATCCGCAGGCCACACTGAAGGCGGCCCTAGAGAATGGAGGTCCCGAGGATGCCATCCTGCAGACACGCGATGAGTTCCATACACAAATTGCAGTGTCCCGTTCGCATCCCTCCTCGGGCCAGCACAATGGCGAACTGCTGGATGATGCTGAACTTTTGATTGAGGATAGAGAACTGGATTTGGATCTGACAGGACCCGTGAATATAAGCACCAAGGCCCGCTTGATAGCACCTGGACTGGTGGCCCCCGGCACTGTGTCCATTACCAGCACCGAGATGTTCTTCGAGGTGGATGAAGAGCATCCAGAGTTCCAGAAGATCGATGGTGAGGTACTCAAGTACTGCGATCATTTGCATGGCAAGTGGTATTTCTCGGAGGTGCGTGCCATCTTCTCGCGTCGCTATCTCCTGCAGAATGTGGCCTTGGAGATCTTCCTGGCCAGTCGGACGTCCATCCTGTTTGCCTTTCCCGATCAGCATACGGTGAAGAAGGTGATTAAGGCTTTGCCCCGCGTGGGCGTGGGCATTAAGTATGGAATTCCACAGACGCGACGCGCCTCGATGATGTCACCACGACAGCTGATGCGAAACTCGAACATGACCCAGAAATGGCAACGCCGCGAGATCAGCAACTTTGAGTATCTAATGTTCCTCAATACGATTGCGGGCAGGACATACAACGACCTCAATCAGTATCCCATTTTCCCCTGGGTGCTGACCAACTACGAGTCCAAGGATTTGGATCTCAGTCTGCCCTCCAACTACAGGGATCTATCGAAACCGATTGGAGCACTGAATCCCTCGAGGCGGGCCTACTTTGAGGAGCGATATGAGAGCTGGGACAGCGATACCATACCGCCTTTCCACTATGGCACCCACTACTCCACGGCGGCCTTCACCCTCAATTGGTTGGTGCGCGTGGAGCCCTTCACCACCATGTTCCTGGCCCTTCAGGGCGGCAAATTCGATTATCCGGACCGATTGTTTAGCTCTGTGTCCTTGTCATGGAAGAACTGCCAGCGGGATACATCTGATGTCAAAGAACTGATACCGGAATGGTATTTCCTGCCCGAGATGTTCTACAATGCATCCAACTATCGGTTGGGTCACCGCGAAGATGGAGCTTTGGTGGATGACATTGAGCTGCCGCCATGGGCCAAGAGCCCGGAGGAGTTTGTCCGCATCAATAGGATGGCCCTCGAGTCGGAATTTGTATCCTGTCAGCTGCATCAGTGGATCGATTTGATCTTTGGCTACAAGCAACGCGGACCGGAGGCCATCAGGGCCACCAATGTGTTCTATTACCTCACCTACGAGGGCAGTGTGGATCTCGATGGTGTCCTGGATCCCGTAATGCGAGAGGCTGTCGAGAATCAGATTCGTAACTTTGGCCAGACGCCCAGCCAGCTGCTGATGGAACCACATCCGCCGCGCAGCTCAGCGATGCATTTGTCACCCATGATGTTTAGCGCCATGCCGGAGGATTTGTGCCAGATGCTCAAGTTCTATCAGAACTCACCGGTTATACACATTTCGGCCAATACGTATCCGCAGCTGTCCCTGCCCTCGGTGGTCACCGTGACGGCGGGTCATCAATTTGCGGTGAATCGCTGGAATTGCAACTACACCGCCTCCGTCCAGAGTCCCAGCTATGCGGAGTCGCCACAATCGCCGGGCTCCAATCAGCCGCTGACCATTGATCCAGTGCTGGGTGAGTATCTATAGATTAATTGAATCTTTCCATGGGTTTCTTGAATGATTTTTGTGTCTCTCTTGCAGCTGTTCATGGCACCAATAACAATAGCAATGCGGTGAGTCGCCGTCATTTGGGTGACAACTTCAGCCAGATGCTCAAGATTCGATCAAATTGTTTTGTGACCACTGTGGATAGCAGATTCCTGATTGCCTGCGGGTTCTGGGACAATAGTTTCAGGGTTTTTGCCACCGAAACGGGTAAGTTGGGAGGCTTCATCCAGAGGGGAATCCATCAAACTTAAAGTCTCTCTTTTATTACAGCAAAAATTGTGCAAATTGTATTCGGTCACTTCGGTGTGGTGACCTGCATGGCCCGTTCCGAGTGCAACATCACCTCGGATTGTTATATTGCCTCCGGATCGGCGGATTGCACAGTGCTCTTGTGGCACTGGAATGCCCGCACTCAGAGCATTGTGGGTGAGGGTGATGTGCCCACTCCGCGAGCCACCTTGACGGGTCATGAACAGGCGGTGACTTCGGTGGTGATCAGTGCCGAGCTGGGACTGGTCGTTTCGGGATCATCAAGTGAGTGAGGAGGAGAAGGAGGAGTTCCAGGAGAAGCAGCATTTACTAAAGGTTCCTGCTTGCCTTTTGTTTTTTTCTCCTTCATCTCCAGATGGACCTGTGCTGATTCACACCACCTTTGGGGACCTGCTGCGCTCACTGGATTCACCCGCGGAGTTCCATTCCCCGGAACTGATTACCATGTCACGGGAGGGCTTCATTGTCATCAACTACGACAAGGGTAATGTGGCAGCCTATACCATAAATGGCAAGAAACTGCGCCACGAGACGCACAACGACAATCTACAGGTGAGTTTTCCAACTCGATCTAGATAAAAAACATATTTTAAGAAGTAGAATGCAAGTACATTTATTATCTTTATATATTTCGTTAGAAGTTTATAGTTATTTAATGTCTGTTTTGGGGTATTAATATTACTTTCTATTTTTGTTTTTAATTAATTTAATTAATTATTTTTTTTTATTAATTTTTACAGTGCATGCTGCTTTCGCGTGATGGTGAATACCTGATGACAGCCGGCGATCGCGGCATCGTGGAGGTGTGGCGCACCTTCAACCTAGCACCACTTTATGCCTTCCCCGCCTGCAATGCGGGCATCCGGTCTTTGGCCCTCACCCATGATCAAAAGTAAGTCGAAATTTAATCAATATTTATCGTTATTTTTATATTACAATTTTTGTTAACAACGCAAAGCTTAAAAATCGCATAACCAAGCCAAAAATGCATTAATTTTAAATCGGACAGCGGTTCTGTGTTAGTTTTTCTGCAGTTTATAAATCTGCATACTCCATTTAAATTCTTCAAAAATTTAAAGTTTTTGACAATTTTAACGATGTAACCCCTTTAAAATTTTTGAAAAAAATTAGTAAATTTTTTTTCTACCAAAAAATAGCTAGAAAGATTCCCCTATTGATGCTGATCAAGAATATATATAATTTATAGGTTCGGAAATGACTCCTTCACTTTCTTTTAAGCTTCAGACTGAAGGTGCAATCCCATTTTTTAATCGATATTAACTATATTTTTATATGCAAATTTTACGACAAATCAAAATTTAAAAAAATCCATAACTCAGTCAAAACAGAGTTAATTTTAATTCGGAAAACGGTCGTATGTTCGTTTTTAGCAGGTTAATAAAACTGCGTTCTTCATTTAAAATGTGAATTTTTGTCCGATTTTTGCAAATTTTAACGATGTAACCCCTTTCCTTTTTTTAAAAAAATGGAAAATTTCTGAAAATTATTTTTCTTGGCCGGAGATAGCTAGAAATATTTCCCTGTTGATGCTGATCATGAATATATATGATTTATAGGGTCGGAAATAATTCCTTTACTTAGTTTCAAGCTTCTTATTAAAATTAGAATACTTTGCAAGGCCACAAAATCATTAATAGGCATTCTCAGAAGTTTTGTTTAGAGCCTCAGAAAGTGTACTTTTTTTAGTTTGTTTTCAAGATCTTAGCATGATTTCTACCCAGTTCTAACCCCTTGATATATCAAAACTTAACAGATATCTGTTGGCTGGTCTCTCGACGGGCTCGATCATCGTGTTCCATATCGACTTTAACCGCTGGCACCACGAGTACCAGCAGCGCTACTAAGTCGCAAGAACAAAAGCCCAACATTCCAACAAAAAAAGAAATGAAAACATAAAAACCAAGACAACTACACGCCAGTTAACAGAGGCCAGAGTACACCGGAAACGGAAATGAAAATATAAATGCAAACGAAAAAAAGGATCGCAAACCACTACAATGTACTTAACAAAGCGATGACGCAGGATCAAAATGTGGATCGGTTTTTTTCTATAGACCTTTACAACTTTAGGCTAGTAAGCGAACCTATGTTTTTTTTTTTTTTTGTCTAGTAATAATTGTGCATTAGTGTGTGTTTTGGCCGGAAAAGCCAGTCGCAAAAGTAAAAACAAAAAGCAAGCAAGCAAAAAAAAATACGTGAAAAAAACAAAACAAAAAAACAGAAGAACGGAA
Organism: Drosophila serrata; assembly: GCF_035046125.1. Classification (NCBI taxonomy): domain Eukaryota; kingdom Metazoa; phylum Arthropoda; class Insecta; order Diptera; family Drosophilidae; genus Drosophila; species Drosophila serrata. Next base: position 2,381,055 of record NW_028257174.1, on the reverse strand, counting down.
CGGGAGAGACACATTTTTTTTACTAGTATTACGAACTGTATGTTAAGTTATGGCAAATGAAGGATGGAAGCGAAGTTAGAAAGGATCAAAGGATAAAAGGATGAAAGGAAAGCCTACAACATATAAAAGGAAAAAATTATGAGAAAAGGAGAAAGGAATGCGGAGCAGCGGAATGGCGGCTTAAGTAAGTAGTTGAAATAAGACAAATGAAGTTAGTGTTTATAAAACGCAATAAGCAGTAAATAATTAAAGCTAATAATTCCACATGCATTATAATACCAACGTAGCAAAAGTTCTCTTAAAAACAAAAGCAAAACACAAAAAATAAACTAAAACTAAAACTAAAACCTTAAACAATGAAAATAATGAAACTAAAGCGGCCAAAAAAAATGAATACAAAGAATAATGAGAGTAGAAAAGCAGAAGCCAATTTTTAATTATATAGCGTTAGATCTTTGTGACAAAAATACACACACAACACAACACAACACAACACACACACACAACCAAGATAACAAAGCAAAGACAATGCCAAGGCAATAAAGCTGACAGAAGTAGAAAGAGAGAGAGAGAGGCAGGAAACCGGAAGCGGAAGCGGCAATGGAACAGGAAGCGAAAGTGAAGCGATAAGGGATATTTTAATACACACACATAAGCATATGTATTTGTAGCTAAACGAAAACACAGAAAATTATCAACACAAGCTAAGAGCCGCAAAATAATAAATAATAAATAAATAACAAATAAATAAGTAAATAACTAAATCGACTAAATAAATAATATAATAAATAACTAAATAAATATAAATTATAAATATATATATTATACAATATATATATTATATATAGCATATATATCTTGCATTGCAATGAATGCAAAATATGCAAAACTTATCCAACCGAAAAGGCAGCGATTTCGTTTCTCGTTTCTTCTTGCTCGTTCCGCAAATATCACGCATACGCCATGCTGCACCGCCCGCTAATTTCAAACGAGAGCAAACAAAAAACAAGCAAACGCGATAACAAACAAAAGCGAAAGGAAAGCTGAAAATAAAAAACAAAATATTTAAATAAAAAAATACAAAAATCTATATATTATATATAGCACAATTCATGTGTTCTATATATATTTTTTTTGTTCTTTGTATCCAGTTCACTTGTTTTGTGTGTGTCTGTTTTTTCTTTTTTTTTTCTTAGCTATATTTGTTAGTGAAGTGAGAAAATTGTTCGATTGCGTCCAAAATTAGCCTACTACCAATGCATTTCCCATTTCCCTTGAGAAAGATAGAGAGAGCGAGAGAAATAAAAAGCTAAATTGGCTTCCTTAAAACGTCCAGGATGAAGTGTTGTATCTTCTTTTTTTTATATATACATATATATATACATATTGAGCCTAGTCCTAAATCCTTTCTCTGGTTGTCTGGAAGACTTCATTTTGTTTCGGTTTTTATTTGTCTCAAGCAACAACAAACAATCCATCCGAAGATTAGATTTGTATATAGCATATACACAGATGCGACGAGAGCTAAAGCAATTACTATTACCAATACTTCAAGTATATAGATTTATGGCTTAAATGAAACGAAAATAAAAGACATTCGGTTGTAATAAACAAACAAACAAGAAAACATTCAAATTCAAGTTGAAAGTCCAGCGGAAAAAGCCCTCCCCCCAAATGTATTTGGAACCTGCAGATATAGATATCATATAGATATATATATATATATATGTTGTGTCTAGTTCGATTTTTTTTGATTAATTTCCTTAATACTTTGTGGTCTTGTATATGTGTGTGTCACGAGTGTAAGAGTGTGCGTGCCTGTGTGTAAGTTATTAATTAAGCTTAAGTTTTCAATGCTAAACACGCTTAAATCCCCCAATTTTTGGATTTTTAGCCTAAACAAAACATTTGATAATAATAATCCCAGCTTTGTTCCATTCTACTTTTTGTTTTGTTTCTTGCGTCTACGAGTTAATTAAATAATGAAAGTAACGTGAAAATAAATTACAACTATTAGTAATTTAAATGTTGTACATAAATCTATATGAGGAGAACTATCCTAAAAAGTAAAAGTATTTTTAAACAAATGATTCACGGAGCCTAAGCGAAAATAGGTAATAGTAAACGGTAAGCCGGAAAAAAGAAGGAAAAGTGCGAGAAAAGTGCGGAAAAGTAATTGAAATCAAATCAAATTTAAAAAGGAAAAGCGCTGAGCTGCAACTACAACACACACACTCACATCTCTCTCATTTTTTTTTTTTTGTACCACACACTGCTGTGTGTATATATACACACACGTATCTGAATATGATACGATAAAGTTTAGCTATTAACAGATGAATGAATAAATACAATGATTATTATAACAACAATTGCGAGCGCCAACAATTTTTAATTACGCACTTTTTATAGAAATTAGCAGAGAGAGAGAGAGAAGGAAAAGCAAAAAGTTGAAAGGTTAAATCGGAATGAAAGTCGTAACGTATTAAAACATAAATATAAATATAAATAAATTACAGAATGTTTTTATTAACGAAAACAAACAAACAACAACAAATGGCTGACAATTTTAAATTTATACACAAAAGAGAAAACTTCAAGAAGGAAAAAAGTTAAAGTAAAGCAAAAAACAAAATGCAACAAAAAAAATAAGAGAAAAAAATGGAAATGAATGAAAATATTTAAGAATTTACTTATGCACGGGCAAGAATTATTTCATATAATTATTTACACCAGCGGATGAAGGCATTTTAAAGAAAAGAAACAAAAAACCTAGTGAATAAAAACTTAAAATTGCAGACGAAACTTAGAAGCAAAGTTAAAGCTAAAGCACACACTTCACACACACACACACACACAACACACACACACTGGACACTGGACACTGGACACTGACAAAGGTAATATCTAATCGAAATATATATATAGATATACATATGTATATATATTTTGTCAACATTGTTAAATAGCAGACTAACAAAAGCAAACAAAACGAGAGCCAAAATCTGTGCGGGCGTTAAAGACAACAATTTAATCTATTCTAAAATAGCAACAAAGGCCAAGCAAAAGGGCAACAAATTACGAAATGCAACACATACACATAAAAACATACAAAAATTCATAAAAAACAAACAAAAAACATAAAACAAAATACAAAATACATCAAGACATAAAAAGCTACGAGATAAATGTTCATTAATATGGCTAAACAAAAACACAATTTATATATATATATATATATATATATATACAAAACTATTGTTTTTTTTTTACATTGCATAAAGTTGATAAAGGCAGGCAGCAAATGTAACACATTAAATAATAAACAAAAGAGGCGGCCGATGATAAAATGGATAAAATGTTTAATGGCATGAAACAGAAAGGTTAGCTAGCGCGGGTTCGAAAGGGCAAACAATTTATGCATATTAAAATTAAATTTAAAATACGCTACAATTCTAACAAAATAAGTTTACACACACACACACACCCAAAAAAACAGAAAAAAATAATAATAATAATAATAATTAAACTTGCATGAGGTCGCCGTGGAGGTGACATTTTGAAATTAAATTTAAGCTACAAATTTAACAAGCGAAAGTGAGCGAGCATTAAAAGTAACAACAAAAACAAAAAACAAACTTAACAAACAACAACAAATTATTATGTTCAATAAAGAAAAACAAAAATGCAAAAACAAAAAGAGTAACAAATACAAAATAAAACCAAACAAAAACAATGAAATCTTACAAAAAAAAAATCCAGAGTTTTGTTATAATACTTTTTGGTGGTGGGTCTTAAAATCAATTCATCTTGACTAAATCCTCTTTCAGCTGTGACCTGATTTTGGTTCTGAACAAAAAAAAAAGAAAACTATAAACTATAAACTATAAAAGAAAAGCGAACTGAAAAACCGTGAGAAGAAGGAGGCTGCTGCTTTTCTGCTGGCTTGCAATAATTTCATTTTCCCAACAATTGAACAGGCAAAATGGAAATCCCACGCCGCTGCAGTGCACACTCAAAAAAAAGGAGGAAAAGTAGGGAAAATAGGGGGGAAAATGGATAAGGAGAGGAGGGGCAGCCAGCGAGACAACAATTCCATGGGCTAAGCAATTAAAGCGCCTCGTTCGCGTTCCTTGGCTCCGTTTTTGCACGCTCCAATTGCGTTTCCAGTTGCAAATGCAAAAGGCTTTGCAAAAAGATACAAGGAAAGCAGGGGAAAAGCTGGGGAAATGCTGGGGAAATGCTGTGAAAGGTGAGTGCAGAACCCTAAGGACACCGAGGCGGTGTCTAAACACCAAAAATGCATCAAATTGCAGGCAACGAAGGCAGCGGGTGTTGTCATCAAAAGTCATATCTCTTTCATATTATTCCAGTGCCAGTGCCAGTGCCAGTGCCACTCTTTTCCCTACGTCCCTTTCATCACTCTCCCCTTCTCCCTTCTGTTTTCTGTTTTCTGGAGCGTGTAATATCCGTTTCCTGCATTTCCGGTTGCAAGGCGACAAAAACAACAAGTGCAACAACAACGAAGTTGCAGCAGGGAGTTGCCTGAAAATTGCTAGCGGAAATGCTGCAAAATTAACGAGCAACGCGGTTAGCTAGGGTGGATTTTGGCGAGGAGCTGGAGTAGCTAGGGGAGCTACAGGAGCCGGATCAGGAACAGTAGGAGAAGGATTCAGGAGGTGGTGTAGAAGCCAGGTGGCAGGAGGCTTCCCCTTTTTTCTCTTTTGCAGATGAAGGTAGGACGAGGACCAACAGGAGCAAAAGGAGCAACAGGAGGAGCAGCGACAGCCAAAGTAAATGCAAACAATTTTTTACCCACTGCCGGAGGTGTGCCAGCATTGTGGGTGTACGGGGTAAGTGTATTTTCTCATACCCTAGGCAAGCTGTAGGTGTATACCATTTATTGAAATAATAACCAGAAATATATTTGTTTTTATTTGATTTATTCATCGTATATCCTTGTACTACAAGTACTTATAAGAATACCTAAAAATATATAACTTAATTTTAACTTATTACATATATTTTTATTTAAATTTCTTAAATTAATATCTCTTAAATTATTATTATAAAATATTTTAAGGCTACTTTTCAGTTAGTATTTAGGGATCTATCTCTAAGTTTTTTCTAGTCCTGCTCCTCTGCTTTCTTTTCCAGCTTAGCTACGCCTCACAAAATGCAAATTTTCACTTGTACCTGGTAAAGGTAAGGTAAATGTGGTGGATGTGGAGGATGTGGAGGAGTGATGGGCCGCCGTCCAGCTTGGCAGCAGCTGCAAATTAGACGCATCGCTTAACCAGCAATGACATAAAGCAGCCAAGTGGCAGCAACAGCGCTAACAACGTCCTGGAGTCATCGCCATCGTAGCCATCACCATCACCATCATCCTCCTCCTCGTCGTCATCATCCTCTGTGCATCTCTGGGCTTAAATCAACACAAAAAGATGGAGAAAAAGCAAACTGAATTTGGCCAGAGATGCGGATGGAGATGGATATAGAGATAGAGCCATGGCTGCAGGTGGATTTACACTGAAATAAATAGGAAAAAAAGGAAGAGAGAAAGAAGAGGAATTTGATTAAGGATATAACATTTATTGCAAGGAATAGATATTATTTGTATCAGTTATTATGTATTATAAATATATGTTGATATTATGGTGATTTTATAAATAAATATAAATTGATGTATACAAATTTATAAGATATTTACGTATTTATTAGTATTATCTAACTTATATTTTCTTTAATAAAAACTATGTTTAGATAGAGATAGCTGCAAAGGTGAGTACAAACAATGAAAGCGAGATGGCAGACTCCAGTTGAGGGCAAATAAGGCATATAAAATTAATGAGCTCGTCACGTTTTGCGTATGGCCGACCGGTTCGGGGTCACCTTAATTATGGCCACAATTAACAGTTGCTGCCGCAAAGAGACAGAGATGGAGAGATACACAAACAGACAGAGAGAAAGATGTAGAGACAGGACAAGAGGAGGACACATTTCATTTGGCCGGCAGGTGTGCCAACTCATCTACCTTGCTTGCCACCGCTCTCTGTGTGTAATCTCATTACAAATTCAAATGCCCTGCATCAGCTGTGCTGGCAGGACGATGCCCCAAACCCCCAAAACCCCAATAGCACCCCTTTTGCCGATGTGGCCAGAAGCAGCAGCAGCAGCAGCAGCAGCATCAGAAGCATGAGCAGGAGCAGGAGTAGGAGCACTTCATGGTGTCCGCATCCGCATGGCAAATGTTTCAGACCATGTTGTCACTCAATTATGTGCCATGTGCGCAGACCGTAGCATACTTTTCAGCGCCCAGCCCTGCAGGGCCAGCCACAGCAGCACAAAAGGTGCGTTTGCCTCAAAAGGGACACAAGAGGGGAACACAAGCGGCTGAAAAAGAGAGGAAAGCAAAGGAAGAGAAAGAGAGAGAGAGAGAGAGAGAGAGAGGGAGGTAGCAGCATAAAGAAAGCCACACACAGCGACACCTTGCTGACCAGGTGACATAAATTCAAAACGATTTCCTACGAGTGGCTACCGAAAAATACCAGTTACACGTTACCCGAGTTACCTGGCCATAAAGAGAGAGTCTTTGGGTGTGTGTGTGTGGAGCTTGAATTATATTCCCCATATAGCTAGTGCAGGACAAATAAAATTCTAAAAGTAGTGTATACATTTTCCATAAAATAGAAGGTATTTTGTCATGAACAATTAAATATTTACCACATTTTCATCATTCCGCTCTTGAGCAATAATTATTTGCTTATATTAAGAATGATTTTTATGGATTCCTTAATTTATAAATATAGATAGAGATACTTGGGCGTCCGTTAATTCAGCGCAGGGAAAAAAGATTTTTAAAAATTCAAACTTGACGCTCAGTGAGTTAAACTTAAAGATCTCATAACTATGCACAAAATGCATTAATTTCTATTCGCAAACCTTTCCTGTGTTAGTTTCTTGTAGTTTAATAAATCTATCAATTAAATTTTAAAAATATATTCAAATTTTCATGTTTTTGTTGTAAATTAAAAAATAATTTTTTTGTTTTTGTTGTTGTTGTTGTTTTGTTGTTGTTGTTGTTGTTGTTGTTGTTGTTGTTGTTGATGTTGTTGTTGTTGTTGTTGTTGTTGTAATGTGTGTAGTTGTTGTTGTTGTACCTACTGTGTAAATCGTGTGGTTGTGTGTTGCAAACCAAGCCTTCGATGTGCTCGATTTCGCTTAATTTTCGGCCTGAAATACCAGGCGAACAGAAGGCAGCAGCAAGCAAATTTAATATTCTGCAAAATCATTTTTCATCCTACAAGTATGCTACACCGTGCCCCCAAAAGCATGCAATGCCAAAAATATGCAAAAGTAGGCAATTAAAAAAAGTGTAGCATTCTTCTAGGGTGCGGTGTAGCATACTTCTAGGGTGAAAATGATTTTGCTGAAAATAAAATTTGCTTGCTGCTGCCTTCTGTTCGCCTGGTATTTCAGGCCGAAAATTAAGCGCAATCGAGCACATCGAAGGCTTGGTTTGCAACACACAACCACACGATTTACACAGTAGGTACAACAACAACAACTACACACATTACAACAACAACAACAACAACAACAACAAAACAACAACAACAACGACAACAACAACAACAACAACAACAAATACAACAACATAAAAGCAACAAAAACCCCAAAAACAAAAACAACAAGAGCTAGAACAACAATTTATATTTTAAAACAACAAAAAACATTAAATATATTACTTTAACTGCCAAATTTAGATTCGAAGATTGTGCAGCTTCGCTCTGTCGGTTCAGCCAATATCTGTAGAAGCCATATAAAAAACGAAATTCTTTTAATAAACATTTTATTTGCCTTTGTTGTTTAAAATAAATACATTTATAAATTTGTTATCTTAAAACACGGTTCCTGCCAATATATATAATATACATAATTGATTTATATAATATATAAAAATTCAATATAATCCTTGTCGTAATTCCTGTTCTGGACCACGTCGTCGTTGAGATCTTCATTTGGAGCACATTGATGCACTGCCTCTGGAAGGAAAAGGAATAGGCTTAAGGAACACGTCAGGCAACATATGCTGGGAATATACTCACCACATTTTGCACCACACAGGATTACACGGCGCAAGGAGCACACACAAGACGGAATTTATCCTTAAGACATCCTTATGTACTTTTAATAATAAAAAGAAAAATAAATTTCAATACATATTTTTAGAAATATATTTTCATCAAGCAAATTTGTTATATGTGTGAGTTAATTTTGGGAAGGAGGAGAGGATACAGCTCGAGGAGCTGCCCCCCCACTTGCTCCTGGACATGCTCCTGAACCTGCCCCTGGACCTGCTCCGGACCTGCTCCTTGAGCTACCCCTCCACCTACTCCAGAACCTGCTCCTGAACCTGCTTCTGGCCCTGCTCCTGAACCTGCTCCTGGCCCTGCTTCTGGCCCTGCTCCTGGACCTGCTTCTGGCCCTGCTCCTGGACCTGCTTCTGGACCTGCTTCTGGCCCTGCTCCTGGCCCTGCTCCTGAACCTGCTTCTGGCCCTGCTCCTGAACCTGCTCCTGGCCCTGCTCCTGGACCTGCTCCTGGCCCTGCTCCTGAATCTGCTCCTGAACCTGCTCCTGGCCCTGCTCCTGAACCTGCTTCTGGCCCTGCTCCTGGACCTGCTCCTGGCCCTGCTCCTGAACCTGCTTCTGGCCCTGCTCCTGGACCTGCTCCTGGACCTGCTTCTGGCCCTGCTCCTGGACCTGCTCCTGGCCCTGCTCCTGAACCTGCTTCTGGCCCTGCTCCTGGACCTGCTCCTGGCCCTGCTCCTGGCCCTGCTCCTGGAACTGCTCTTGAACCTGCTTCTGGCCCTGCTCCTGGCCCTGCTCCTGGACCTGCTCCTGAACCTGCTCCTGGATCTGCTCCTGAACCTGCTCGTGAACCTGCTCCTGGACCTGCTTCTGGCCCTGCTCCTGGACCTGCTCCTGGACCTGCTCCTGGATCTGCTTCTGGCCCTGCTCCTGGATCTGCTCCTGAACCTGCTTCTGGCCCTGCTCCTGGCCCTGCTCCTGGACCTGCTCCTGAACCTGCTCCTGGATCTGCTCCTGAACCTGCTCGTGAACCTGCTCCTGGCCCTGCTGCTGGACCTGCTCCTAGCCCTGCTCCTGGACCTGCTCCTGGATCTGCTCCTGGACCTGCTCCTGGACCTGCTTCTGGCCCTGCTCCTGGACCTGCTCCTGAACCTGCTTCTGGCCCTGCTCCTGGACCTGCTCCTGGCCCTGCTCCTGGCCCTGCTCCTGGACCTGCTCCTAGCCCTGCTCCTGAACCTGCTTCTGGCCCTGCTCCTGGACCTGCTGCTGGACCTGCTTCTGGCCCTGCTCCTGGCCCTGCTCCTGGATCTGCTCCTGAACCTGCTTCTGGCCCTGCTCCTGGACCTGCTCCTGGACCTGCTCCTGGACCTGCTCCTGAACCTGCTTCTGGCCCTGCTCGTGGCCCTGCTCCTGAACCTGCTCCTGGACCTGCTCCTGGCCCTGCTCCTGGACCTGCTTCTGGCCCTGCTCCTGGACCTGCTCCTGGCCCTGCTCCTGGACCTGCTCCTGGCCCTGCTCCTGAACCTGCTCCTGAACCTGCTCCTGAACCTGCTTCTGGCCCTGCTCCTGGACCTGCTCCTGGACCTGCTTCTGGCCCTGCTCCTGGCCCTGCTCCTGGATCTGCTCCTGAACCTGCTTCTGGCCCTGCTCCTGGACCTGCTCCTGGACCTGCTCCTGGACCTGCTCCTGGATCTGCTCCTGAACCTGCTTCTGGCCCTGCTCCTGGACCTGCTCCTGGACCTGCTTCTGGCCCTGCTCCTGGACCTGCTCCTGGACCTGCTCCTGGACCTGCTTCTGGCCCTGCTCCTGGCCCTGCTCCTGAACCTGCTTCTGGCCCTGCTCCTGAATCTGCTCCTGGACCTGCTTCTGGCCCTGCTCCTGGACCTGCTCCTGGACCTGCTCCTGGACCTGCTCCTGGATCTGCTCCTGAACCTGCTTCTGGCCCTGCTCCTGGACCTGCTCCTGGACCTGCTTCTGGCCCTGCTCCTGAACCTGCTTCTGGCCCTGCTCCTGGACCTGCTTCTGGCCCTGCTCCTGAACCTGCTTCTGGCCCTGCTCCTGGCCCTGCTCCTGGACCTGCTTCTGGCCCTGCTCCTGGCCCTGCTCCTGGACCTGCTCCTGGCCCTGCTCCTGGACCTGCTTCTGGCCCTGCTCCTGGACCTGCTCCTGGACCTGCTCCTGGACCTGCTTCTGGCCCTGCTCCTGAATCTGCTCCTGAACCTGCTTCTGGCCCTGCTCCTGGACCTGCTCCTGGCCCTGCTCCTGGACCTGCTTCTGGCCCTGCTCCTGGACCTGCTCCTGGACCTGCTCCTGGACCTGCTTCTGGCCCTGCTCCTGAACCTGCTTCTGGCCCTGCTCCTGGACCTGCTCCTGGATCTGCTCCTGAACCTGCTTCTGGCCCTGCTCCTGGACCTGCTCCTGGACCTGCTCCTGGCCCTGCTCCTGGACCTGCTCCTGGACCTGCTCCTGGACCTGCTCCTGGATCTGCTCCTGAACCTGCTTCTGGCCCTGCTCCTGGACCTGCTCCTGGACCTGCTTCTGGCCCTGCTCCTGGACCTGCTCCTGGACCTGCTCCTGGACCTGCTTCTGGCCCTGCTCCTGGCCCTGCTCCTGAACCTGCTCCTGAACCTGCTCCTGAACCTGCTTCTGGCCCTGCTCCTGGACCTGCTCCTGGACCTGCTTCTGGCCCTGCTCCTGGCCCTGCTCCTGGATCTGCTCCTGAACCTGCTTCTGGCCCTGCTCCTGGACCTGCTCCTGGACCTGCTCCTGGACCTGCTCCTGGATCTGCTCCTGAACCTGCTTCTGGCCCTGCTCCTGGACCTGCTCCTGGACCTGCTTCTGGCCCTGCTCCTGGACCTGCTCCTGGACCTGCTCCTGGACCTGCTTCTGGCCCTGCTCCTGGCCCTGCTCCTGAACCTGCTTCTGGCCCTGCTCCTGAATCTGCTCCTGGACCTGCTTCTGGCCCTGCTCCTGGACCTGCTCCTGGACCTGCTCCTGGACCTGCTCCTGGATCTGCTCCTGAACCTGCTTCTGGCCCTGCTCCTGGACCTGCTCCTGGACCTGCTTCTGGCCCTGCTCCTGAACCTGCTTCTGGCCCTGCTCCTGGACCTGCTTCTGGCCCTGCTCCTGAACCTGCTTCTGGCCCTGCTCCTGGCCCTGCTCCTGGACCTGCTTCTGGCCCTGCTCCTGGCCCTGCTCCTGGACCTGCTCCTGGCCCTGCTCCTGGACCTGCTTCTGGCCCTGCTCCTGGACCTGCTCCTGGACCTGCTCCTGGACCTGCTTCTGGCCCTGCTCCTGAATCTGCTCCTGAACCTGCTTCTGGCCCTGCTCCTGGACCTGCTCCTGGCCCTGCTCCTGGACCTGCTCCTGGCCCTGCTCCTGGACCTGCTCCTGGACCTGCTCCTGGACCTGCTTCTGGCCCTGCTCCTGAACCTGCTTCTGGCCCTGCTCCTGGACCTGCTCCTGGATCTGCTCCTGAACCTGCTTCTGGCCCTGCTCCTGGACCTGCTCCTGGACCTGCTCCTGGCCCTGCTCCTGGACCTGCTCCTGGACCTGCTCCTGGACCTGCTCCTGGATCTGCTCCTGAACCTGCTTCTGGCCCTGCTCCTGGACCTGCTCCTGGACCTGCTTCTGGCCCTGCTCCTGGACCTGCTCCTGGACCTGCTCCTGGACCTGCTTCTGGCCCTGCTCCTGGCCCTGCTCCTGAACCTGCTTCTGGCCCTGCTCCTGAATCTGCTCCTGAACCTGCTTCTGGCCCTGCTCCTGAATCTGCTCCTGGACCTGCTTCTGGCCCTGCTCCTGGACCTGCTCCTGGACCTGCTCCTGGACCTGCTTCTGGCCCTGCTCCTGAACCTGCTTCTGGCCCTGCTCCTGGACCTGCTCCTGGATCTGCTCCTGGCCCTGCTCCTGGCCCTGCTCCTGGACCTGCTCCTGGACCTGCTTCTGGCCCTGCTCCTGAATCTGCTCCTGAATCTGCTCCTGAACCTGCTTCTGGCCCTGCTCCTGAATCTGCTCCTGGACCTGCTTCTGGCCCTGCTCCTGAATCTGCTCCTGAATCTGCTCCTGAACCTGCTTCTGGCCCTGCTCCTGGACCTGCTCCTGGACCTGCTCCTGGCCCTGCTCCTGAACCTGCTTCTGGCCCTGCTCCTGGCCCTGCTCCTGGACCTGCTTCTGGCCCTGCTCCTGGCCCTGCTCCTGGACCTGCTCCTGGCCCTGCTCCTGGACCTGCTTCTGGCCCTGCTCCTGGACCTGCTCCTGGACCTGCTCCTGGACCTGCTTCTGGCCCTGCTCCTGAATCTGCTCCTGAACCTGCTTCTGGCCCTGCTCCTGGACCTGCTCCTGGCCCTGCTCCTGGACCTGCTTCTGGCCCTGCTCCTGAACCTGCTTCTGGCCCTGCTCCTGGCCCTGCTCCTGGACCTGCTCCTGGACCTGCTTCTGGCCCTGCTCCTGAACCTGCTTCTGGCCCTGCTCCTGGCCCTGCTCCTGAACCTGCTTCTGGCCCTGCTCCTGGCCCTGCTCCTGAATCTGCTCCTGAACCTGCTTCTGGCCCTGCTCCTGGCCCTGGTCCTGGACCTGCTTCTGGCCCTGCTCCTGGACCTGCTTCTGGCCCTGCTCCTGGACCTGCTTCTGGCCCTGCTCCTGAATCTGCTCCTGAACCTGCTTCTGGCCCTGCTCCTGGCCCTGGTCCTGGACCTGCTTCTGGCCCTGCTCCTGGACCTGCTCCTGGACCTGCTCCTGGACCTGCTTCTGGCCCTGCTCCTGAACCTGCTTCTGGCCCTGCTCCTGGCCCTGCTCCTGAACCTGCTTCTGGCCCTGCTCCTGGCCCTGCTCCTGAATCTGCTCCTGAACCTGCTTCTGGCCCTGCTCCTGGCCCTGGTCCTGGACCTGCTTCTGGCCCTGCTCCTGGACCTGCTCCTGGACCTGCTCCTGGACCTGCTTCTGGCCCTGCTCCTGGACCTGCTCCTGGACCTGCTCCTAGCCCTGCTCCTGAACCTGCTTCTGGCCCTGCTCCTGGCCCTGCTCCTGAACCTGCTTCTGGCCCTGCTCCTGGCCCTGCTCCTGGACCTGCTCCTGGACCTGCTTCTGGACCTGCTCCTGAACCTGCTTCTGGCCCTGCTCCTGGACCTGCTCCTGGATCTGCTCCTGAACCTGCTTCTGGCCCTGCTCCTGAATCTGCTCCTGAACCTGCTTCTGGCCCTGCTCCTGAATCTGCTCCTGAACCTGCTTCTGGCCCTGCTCCTGGACCTGCTCCTGGACCTGCTTCTGGACCTGCTCCTGAACCTGCTTCTGGCCCTGCTCCTGGACCTGCTCCTGGATCTGCTCCTGAACCTGCTTCTGGCCCTGCTCCTGGATCTGCTTCTGGACCTGCTCCTGAACCTGCTTCTGGCCCTGCTCCTGGACCTGCTCCTGGATCTGCTCCTGAACCTGCTTCTGGCCCTGCTCCTGGATCTGCTCCTGAACCTGCTTCTGGCCCTGCTCCTGAATCTGCTCCTGAACCTGCTTCTGGCCCTGCTCCTGAATCTGCTCCTGAACCTGCTTCTGGCCCTGCTCCTGGACCTGCTCCTGGACCTGCTTCTGGCCCTGCTCCTGGCCCTGCTCCTGAACCCGCTTCTGGCCCTGCTCCTGAATCTGCTCCTGAACCTGCTTCTGGCCCTGCTCCTGGACCTGCTCCTGGACCTGCTTCTGGCCCTGCTCCTGGACCTGCTCCTGGACCTGCTCCTGGACCTGCTTCTGGCCCTGCTCCTGAACCTGCTTCTGGCCCTGCTCCTGGCCCTGCTCCTGAACCTGCTTCTGGCCCTGCTCCTGGCCCTGGTCCTGGACCTGCTTCTGGCCCTGCTCCTGGACCTGCTCCTGGACCTGCTCCTGGACCTGCTTCTGGCCCTGCTCCTGGCCCTGCTCCTGCACCTGCTCCTGGCCCTGCTCCTGAACCTGCTTCTGGCCCTGCTCCTGCACCTGCTCCTGGACCTGCTTCTGGCCCTGCTCCTGGCCCTGCTCCTGGCCCTGCTCCTGAACCTGCTCCTGGCCCTGCTCCTGAACCTGCTCCTGAACCTGCTTCTGGCCCTGCTCCTGGATCTGCTCCTGAACCTGCTTCTGGACCTGCTCCTGGACCTGCTTCTGGCCCTGCTCCTGGCCCTGCTCCTGGATCTGCTCCTGAACCTGCTCCTGGACCTGCTCCTGGACCTGCTTCTGGCCCTGCTCCTGGACCTGCTCCTGGCCCTGCTCCTGGCCCTGCTTCTGGCCCTGCTCCTGGATCTGCTCCTGAACCTGCTTCTGGCCCTGCTCCTGGCCCTGCTCCTGGATCTGCTCCTGAACCTGCTCCTGGACCTGCTCCTGAACCTGCTTCTGGCCCTGCTCCTGGACCTGCTCCTGGCCCTGCTCCTGGCCCTGCTTCTGGCCCTGCTCCTGGATCTGCTCCTGAACCTGCTTCTGGCCCTGCTCCTGGCCCTGCTCCTGGCCCTGCTCCTGGACCTGCTCCTGGCCCTGCTCCTGGACCTGCTTCTGGCCCTGCTCCTGGACCTGCTCCTGGACCTGCTTCTGGCCCTGCTCCTGAACCTGCTCCTGAACCTGCTTCTGGCCCTGCTCCTGGACCTGCTCCTGGACCTGCTTCTGGCCCTGCTCCTGGCCCTGCTCCTGGATCTGCTCCTGAACCTGCTCCTGGCCCTGCTCCTGGACCTGCTTCTGGCCCTGCTCCTGAACCTGCTCCTGGCCCTGCTCCTGGCCCTGCTCCTGGCCCTGCTCCTGGCCCTGCTCCTGGCCCTGCTCCTGGACCTGCTCCTGGCCCTGCTCCTGGCCCTGCTCCTGGACCTGCTTCTGGCCCTGCTCCTGGACCTGCTTCTGGCCCTGCTCCTGGACCTGCTCCTGGACCTGCTTCTGGCCCTGCTCCTGAACCTGCTCCTGAACCTGCTTCTGGCCCTGCTCCTGGACCTGCTCCTGGACCTGCTTCTGGCCCTGCTCCTGGACCTGCTCCTGGACCTGCTCCTGGACCTGCTCCTGGACCTGCTCCTGGCCCTGCTTCTGGCCCTGCTCCTGAACCTGCTCCTGGCCCTGCTCCTGGACCTGCTTCTGGCCCTGCTCCTGGCCCTGCTCCTGGATCTGCTCCTGAACCTGCTCCTGGCCCTGCTCCTGGACCTGCTTCTGGCCCTGCTCCTGAACCTGCTCCTGGCCCTGCTCCTGGCCCTGCTTCTGGCCCTGCTCCTGAACCTGCTCCTGGACCTGCTCCTGGACCTGCTTCTGGCCCTGCTCCTGGCCCTGCTCCTGGACCTGCTCCTGGCCCTGCTCCTGAACCTGCTCCTGGCCCTGCTCCTGGACCTGCTTCTGGCCCTGCTCCTGGCCCTGCTCCTGGATCTGCTCCTGAACCTGCTCCTGGCCCTGCTCCTGGACCTGCTTCTGGCCCTGCTCCTGAACCTGCTCCTGGCCCTGCTCCTGGCCCTGCTTCTGGCCCTGCTCCTGAACCTGCTCCTGGCCCTGCTCCTGGCCCTGCTCCTGGCCCTGCTCCTGGATCTACAGCAGGACCTGCTTCTAGACCTGCTCCTGGCCCTGCTCCTGGACCTGCTCCTGGACCTGCTTCTAGACCTGCTCCTGGCCCTGCTCCTGAACCTGCTTCTGGCCCTGCTCCTGGACCTGCTCCTGGACCTGCTTCTGGACCTGCTCCTGGCCCTGCTCCTGGACCTGCTCCTGAACCTGCTTCTGGCCCTGCTCCTGGCCCTGCTCCTGGACCTTCTCCTGGACCTGCTCCTGGCCCTGCTCCTGGCCCTGCTTCTGGCCCTGCTCTTGGCCCTGCTCCTGGCCCTGCTCCTGGACGTGCTTCTGGCCCTGCTCCTGGCCCTGCTCCTGGATCTGCTCCTGGATCTACAGCAGGACCTGCTTCTAGACCTGCTCCTGGCCCTGCTCCTGGACCTGCTCCTGGACCTGCTCCTGGCCCTGCTCCTGGCCCTGCTCCTGGACCTGCTTCTGGATCTACAGCAGGACCTGCTTCTAGACCTGCTCCTGGCCCTGCTCCTGGCCCTGCTCCTGGCCCTGCTCCTGGCCCTGCTCCTGGCCCTGCTCTTGAACCTGCTTCTGGCCCTGCTCCTGGCCCTGCTCCTGGACCTGCTTCTAGACCTGCTCCTGGCCCTGCTCCTGGACCTGCTCCTGGCCCTGCTCCTGAACCTGCTTCTGGCCCTGCTCCTGGACCTGCTCCTGGCCCTGCTCCTGGACCTGCTCCTGGCCCTGCTCCTGGACCTGCTTCTGGATCTACAGCAGGACCTGCTTCTAGACCTGCTCCTGGCCCTGCTCCTGGACCTGCTCCTGGACCTGCTTCTGGATCTACAGCAGGACCTGCTTCTAGACCTGCTCCTGGCCCTGCCCCTGAACCTGCTTCTGGCCCTGCTCCTGGACCTGCTCCTGGCCCTGCTCCTGGACCTGCTCCTGGCCCTGCTCCTGAACCTGCTCCTGGACCTGCTCCTGGACCTGCTCCTGGCCCTGCTCCTGGACCTGCTTCTGGATCTACAGCGGGACCTGCTTCTAGACCTGCTCCTGGCCCTGCCCCTGAACCTGCTTCTGGCCCTGCTCCTGGACCTGCTCCTGGCCCTGCTCCTGGACCTGCTCCTGGCCCTGCTCCTGAACCTGCTCCTGGACCTGCTCCTGGACCTGCTCCTGGACCTGCTCCTGGACCTGCTCCTGGCCCTGCTCCTGGACCTGCTTCTGGATCTACAGCAGGACCTGCTTCTAGACCTGCTCCTGGCCCTGCTCCTGAACCTGCTCCTGGACCTGCTCCTGGACCTGCTCCTGGCCCTGCTCCTGGCCCTGCTTCTGGACCTGCTCCTGAACCTGCTCCTGGATCTGCTCCTGGATCTACAGCAGGATCTGCTGCTGGATCTGCTCCTGGATCTGCTCCTGGATCTGCTCCTGGATCTACAGCAGGATCTGCTGCTGGATCTGCTCCTGGATCTGCTCCTGGATCTACAGCAGGATCTGCTGCTGGATCTGCTCCTGGATCTGCTCCTGGATCTGCTCCTGGATCTACAGAAGGATCTGCTCCTGGTTCTACTGCTGGATCTGCTTCTGGTTCTACTGCTGGATCTACTGCAGGATCTGCTGCTGGATCTGCTCCTGGAGCTACTGCTGGATCTACAGCAGGATCTGCTCCTGGATCTGCCCGTGGATCTACAGCAGGATCTGCTGCTGGATCTGCTCCTGGAGCTACTGCTGGATCTACAGCAGGATCTGCTCCTGGATCTGCCCCTGGATCTACAGCAGGATCTGCTGCTGGATCTGCTCCTGGATCTGCTCCTGGATCTGCTCCTGGATCTACAGCAGGACCTGCTTCTAGACCTGCTCCTGGCCCTGCTCCTGAACCTGCTTCTGGCCCTGCTCCTGGACCTGCTCCTGGCCCTGCTCCTGGACCTGCTCCTGGCCCTGCTCCTGAACCTGCTCCTGGACCTGCTCCTGGACCTGCTCCTGGCCCTGCTCCTGGACCTGCTTCTGGCCCTGCTCCTGGCCCTGCTCCTGGCCCTGCTCCTGGATCTACAGCAGGATCTGCTGCTGGATCTGCTCCTGGATCTGCTCCTGGATCTGCTCCTGGATCTGCTCCTGGATCTACAGCAGGATCTGCTGCTGGATCTGCTCCTGGCCCTGCTTCTGGACCTGCTCCTGAACCTGCTCCTGGATCTGCTCCTGGATCTACAGCAGGATCTGCTGCTGGATCTGCTCCTGGATCTGCTCCTGGATCTACAGCAGGATCTGCTGCTGGATCTGCTCCTGGATCTGCTCCTGGATCTGCTCCTGGATCTACAGAAGGATCTGCTCCTGGTTCTACTGCTGGATCTACTGCAGGATCTGCTGCTGGATCTGCTCCTGGAGCTACTGCTGGATCTACAGCAGGATCTGCTCCTGGATCTGCCCCTGGATCTACAGCAGGATCTGCTGCTGGATCTGCTCCTGGATCTGCTCCTGGATCTACAGCAGGATCTGCTGCTGGATCTGCTCCTGGATCTGCTCCTGGATCTACAGCAGGATCTGCTCCTGGTTCTACTGCTGGATCTGCTTCTGGTTCTACTGCTGGATCTACTGCAGGATCTGCTCCTGGATCTGCTCCTGGAGCTACTGCTGGATCTACAGCAGGATCTGCTCCTGGATCTGCTCCTGGATCTACAGCAGGATCTGCTGCTGGATCTGCTCCTAGAGCTACTGCTGGATCTACAGCAGGATCTGCTCCTGGATCTGCTCCTGGATCTACAGCAGGATCTGCTGCTGGATCTGCTCCTGGATCTGCTCCTAGATCTACAGCAGGATCTGCTCCTGGTTCTACTGCTGGATCTGCTTCTGGTTCTACTGCTGGATCTACTGCAGGATCTGCTGCTGGATCTGCTCCTGGAGCTACTGCTGGATCTACAGCAGGATCTGCTCCTGGATCTGCTCCCGGATCTACAGCAGGATCTGCTGCTGGATCTGCTCCTGGAGCTACTGCTGGATCTACAGCAGGATCTGCTCCTGGATCTGCTCCTGGATCTACAGCAGGATCTGCTGCTGGATCTGCTCCTGGATCTGCTCCTAGATCTACAGCAGGATCTGCTCCTGGTTCTACTGCTGGATCTGCTTCTGGTTCTACTGCTGGATCTACTGCAGGATCTGCTCCTGGATCTGCTCCTGGAGCTACTGCTGGATCTACAGCAGGATCTGCTCCTGGTTCTACTGCTGGATCTACTGCAGGATCTGCTCCTGGATCTGCTCCTGGAGCTACTGCTGGATCTACAGCAGGATCTGCTCCTGGATCTGCTCCTGGATCTACAGCAGGATCTGCTGCTGGATCTGCTCCTGGTTCTACTGCTGGATCTTCTCCTGGATCTGCTGCTGGATCTGCTCCTGGATCTGCTCCTGGATCTGCTTCTGGTTCTACAACAGGATCTGCTGCTGGATCTACTGCAGGATCTGCTGCTAGATCTGCCGCAGGATCTGCTCCTGGTTCTACTGCTGGATCTACTGCAGGATCTGCTCCTGGATCTGCTCCTGGATCTGCTCCTGGATCTGCTCCTGGATCTGCTCCTGGATCTGCTCCTGGTTCTACTGCTGGATCTTCTCCTGGATCTGCTGCTGGATCTGCTCCTGGATCTGCTGCTGGATCTGCTGCTGGATCTAGTGCAGGATCTGCTCCTGGTTCTACTGCAGGATCTGCTGCTGGGTCTGCTCCTGGATCTGCTCCTGCATCTGCTCCTGGATTTGCTCCTGGATCTGCTGCTGGATCTGCTGCTGGATCTACTGCAGGATCTGCTCCTGGATCTGCTCCTGGATCTGCTCCTGGATCTGCTTCTGGATCTGCTCCTGGTTCTACTGCTGGATCTGCTCCTGGATCTGCTCCTGGATCTGCTCCTGGATCTGCTCCTGGAGCTACTGCTGGATCTACAGCAGGATCTGCTTCTGGATCTGCTCCTGGTTCTACTGCAGGATCTGCTCCTGGATCTGCTCCTGGAGCTACTGCTGGATCTACAGCAGGATCTGCTCCTGGATCTGCTCCTGGATCTACAGCAGGATCTGCTGCTGGATCTGCTCCTGGTTCTACTGCTGGATCTTCTCCTGGATCTGCTGCTGGATCTGCTCCTGGATCTGCTCCTGGATCTGCTTCTGGTTCTACAACAGGATCTGCTGCTGGATCTACTGCAGGATCTGCTGCTAGATCTGCCGCAGGATCTGCTCCTGGTTCTACTGCTGGATCTACTGCAGGATCTGCTCCTGGATCTGCTCCTGGATCTGCTCCTGGATCTGCTCCTGGATCTGCTCCTGGATCTGCTCCTGGTTCTACTGCTGGATCTTCTCCTGGATCTGCTGCTGGATCTGCTCCTGGATCTGCTGCTGGATCTGCTGCTGGATCTACTGCAGGATCTGCTCCTGGATCTGCTCCTGGATCTGCTCCTGGATCTGCTTCTGGATCTGCTCCTGGTTCTACTGCTGGATCTGCTGCTGGATCTAGTGCAGGATCTGCTCCTGGTTCTACTGCAGGATCTGCTGCTGGGTCTGCTCCTGGATCTGCTCCTGCATCTGCTCCTGGATTTGCTCCTGGATCTGCTGCTGGATCTGCTGCTGGATCTACTGCAGGATCTGCTTCTGGATCTGCTCCTGGATCTGCTCCTGGATCTGCTTCTGGATCTGCTCCTGGATCTGCTCCTGGATCTGCTGCTGGATCTGCTCCTGGATCTGCTGCTGGATCTGCTGCTGGATCTACTGCAGGATCTGCTTCTGGATCTGCTGCTGGATCTGCTCCTGGATCTGCTCCTGGATCTGCTGCTGGATCTACTGCAGGATCTGCTTCTGGATCTGCTCCTGGATCTGCTCCTGGATCTGCTTCTGGATCTGCTCCTGGATCTGCTCCTGGATCTGCTGCTGGATCTGCTCCTGGATCTGCTGCTGGATCTGCTGCTGGATCTACTGCAGGATCTGCTGCTGGATCTAGTGCAGGATCTGCTCCTGGATCTGCTCCTGGCCCTGCTCCTGAACCTGCTCCTGGATCTGCTCCTGGATCTGCTCCTGGATCTGCTCCTGGTTCTACTGCTGGATCTTCTCCTGGATCTGCTGCTGGATCTGCTCCTGGATCTGCTGCTGGATCTGCTGCTGGATCTACTGCAGGATCTGCTGCTGGATCTAGTGCAGGATCTGCTCCTGGATCTGCTCCTGGATCTACAGCAGGATCTGCTCCTGGATCTGCTCCTGGTTCTACTGCTGGATCTGCTGCTGGATCTAGTGCAGGATCTGCTCCTGGTTCTACTGCAGGATCTGCTGCTGGGTCTGCTCCTGGATCTGCTCCTGCATCTGCTCCTGGATTTGCTCCTGGATCTGCTGCTGGATCTGCTGCTGGATCTACTGCAGGATCTGCTGCTGGATCTGCTCCTGGATCTGCTCCTGGATCTACAGCAGGATCTGCTCCTGGATCTGCTCCTGGATCTACTGCAGGATCTGCTCCTGGATTTGCTCCTGGATCTGCTGCTGGATCTGCTGCTGGATCTACTGCAGGATCTGCTGCTGGATCTGCTCCTGGATCTGCTCCTGGATCTACAGCAGGATCTGCTCCTGGATCTGCTCCTGATTCTACTGCAGGATCTGCTCCTGGATCTGCTCCTGGATCTGCTGCTGGATCTACTGCAGGATCTGCTGCTGGATCTAGTGCAGGATCTGCTCCTGGATCTGCTCCTGGATCTACTGCAGGATCTGCTCCTGGATCTGCTCCTGGTTCTACTGCTGGATCTAGTGCAGGATCTGCTCCTGGTTCTACTGCTGGATCTGCTCCTGGATCTGCTCCTGGATCTACAGCAGGATCTGCTCCTGGTTCTACTGCAGGATCTGCTGCTGGGTCTGCTCCTGGATCTGCTCCTGGATCTGCTCCTGGTTCTACTGCTGGATCTGCTCCTGGATCTGCTGCTGGATCTGCTCCTGGATCTGCTGCTGGATCTGCTGCTGGATCTACAGCAGGATCTGCTCCTGGTTCTACTGCAGGATCTGCTGCTGGGTCTGCTCCTGGATCTGCTCCTGGATCTGCTCCTGGATTTGCTCCTGGATCTGCTGCTGGATCTAGTGCAGGATCTGCTGCTGGATCTGCTTCTGGATCTACAGCAGGATCTGCTCCTGGATCTGCTCCTGGATCTACTGCAGGATCTGCTCCTGGATCTGCTGCTGGATCTACTGCAGGATCTGCTGCTGGATCTAGTGCAGGATCTGCTCCTGGATCTGCTCCTGGATCTACTGCAGGATCTGCTCCTGGATCTGCTCCTGGTTCTACTGCTGGATCTGCTGCTGGATCTAGTGCAGGATCTAGTGCAGGATCTGCTCCTGGATCTGCTGCTGGATCTAGTGCAGGATCTGCTGCTGGATCTGCTCCTGGATCTGCTGCTGGATCTGCTTCTGGATCTACAGCAGGATCTGCTCCTGGATCTGCTTCTGGATCTACAGCAGGATCTGCTCCTGGATCTGCTCCTGGATCTACTGCAGGATCTGCTCCTGGATCTGCTGCTGGATCTAGTGCAGGATCTGCTCCTGGTTCTACTGCTGGATCTGCTCCTGGATCTGCTCCTGGATCTGCTCCTGGATCTACAGCAGGATCTGCTCCTGGTTCTACTGCAGGATCTGCTGCTGGGTCTGCTCCTGGATCTGCTCCTGGATCTGCTCCTGGATTTGCTCCTGGATCTGCTGCTGGATCTAGTGCAGGATCTGCTCCTGGATCTGCTGCTGGATCTAGTGCAGGATCTGCTGCTGGATCTGCTCCTGGATCTGCTGCTGGATCTAGTGCAGGATCTGCTGCTGGATCTGCTCCTGGATCTGCTGCTGGATCTTTTGCAGGATCTGCTGCTAGATCTGCCGCAGGATCTGCTGCTGGATCTGCTGCTGGATCTACTGCAGGATCTGCTCCTGGATCTGCTCCTGGATCTGCTCCTGGATCTGCTTCTGGATCTGCTCTTGGTTCTACTGCTGGATCTAGTGCAGGATCTGCTCCTGGTTCTACTGCAGGATCTGCTCCTGGATCTGCTCCTGGATGTGCTGCTGGATCTACTGCAGGATCTGCTGCTGGATCTGCTCCTGGTTCTACTGCAGGATCTGCTCCTGGATCTGCTCCTGGATCTGCTGCTGGATCTACTGCAGGATCTGCTCCTGGATCTGCTCCTGGACCTACAGCAGGATCTGCTCCTGGATCTGCTCCTGGTTCTACTGCTGGATCTGCTGCTGGATCTAGTGCAGGATCTGCTCCTGGTTCTACTGCAGGATCTGCTGCTGGGTCTGCTCCTGGATCTGCTCCTGCATCTGCTCCTGGATTTGCTCCTGGATCTGCTGCTGGATCTACTGCAGGATCTGCTGCTGGATCTAGTGCAGGATCTGCTCCTGGATCTGCTCCTGGATCTACTGCAGGATCTGCTCCTGGATCTGCTCCTGGTTCTACTGCTGGATCTGCTGCTGGATCTAGTGCAGGATCTAGTGCAGGATCTGCTCCTGGATCTGCTGCTGGATCTAGTGCAGGATCTGCTGCTGGATCTGCTCCTGGATCTGCTGCTGGATCTAGTGCAGGATCTGCTCCTGGTTCTACTGCTGGATCTGCTCCTGGATCTGCTCCTGGATCTGCTCCTGGATCTACAGCAGGATCTGCTCCTGGTTCTACTGCAGGATCTGCTGCTGGGTCTGCTCCTGGATCTGCTCCTGCATCTGCTCCTGGATTTGCTCCTGGATCTGCTGCTGGATCTACTGCAGGATCTGCTGCTGGATCTAGTGCAGGATCTGCTCCTGGATCTGCTCCTGGATCTACAGCAGGATCTGCTCCTGGATTTGCTCCTGGATCTGCTGCTGGATCTAGTGCAGGATCTGCACCTGGATCTGCTCCTGGATCTGCTCCTGGATCTGCTCCTGGATCTGCTCCTGGATCTGCTCCTGGTTCTACTGCAGGATCTGCCGCAGGATCTGCTGCTGGATCTACTGCTGGATCTAGTGCAGGATCTGCACCTGGATCTGCTGCTGGATCTACTGCAGGATCTGCTCCTGGATCTAGGCAGGATCTGCACCTGGATCTGCTGCTGGATCTGCTCCTAGATCTGCTCCTGGTTCTACTGCAGGATCTGCTGCTGGATCTAGGCAGGATCTGCACCTGGATCTGCTGCTGGATCTGCTCCTGGTTCTACTGCTGGATCTGCTCCTGGATCTGCTCCTGGATCTGCTCCTGGTTCTACTGCAGGATCTGCTCCTGATCTGCTCCTGGATCTGCTCCTGGATCTGCTCCTGGATCTGCTGCTGGATCTACTGCAGGATCTGCTCCTGGATCTGCTCCTGGTTCTACTGCTGGATCTGCTCCTGGATCTGCTCCTGGATCTGCTGCTGGATCTGCTCCTAGATCTGCTCCTGGTTCTACTGCAGGATCTGCTGCTGGATCTACTGCAGGATCTGCTCCTGGATCTGCTCCTGGATCTGCTCCTGGTTCTACTGCTGGATCTGCTCCTGGATTTGCTCCTGGATCTGCTCCTGGTTCTACTGCAGGATCTGCTCCTGATCTGCTCCTGGATCTGCTCCTGGATCTGCTCCTGGATCTGCTGCTGGATCTACTGCAGGATCTGCTCCTGGATCTGCTCCTGGTTCTACTGCTGGATCTGCTCCTGGATCTGCTCCTGGATCTGCTGCTGGATCTGCTGCTGGATCTAGTGCAGGATCTGCACCTGGATCTGCTGCTGGATCTACTGCAGGATCTGCTCCTGGATCTGCTCCTGGATCTGCTGCTGGATCTGCTCCTAGATCTGCTCCTGGTTCTACTGCAGGATCTGCTGCTGGATCTACTGCAGGATCTGCTCCTGGATCTGCTCCTGGATCTGCTCCTGGTTCTACTGCTGGATCTGCTCCTGGATTTGCTCCTGGATCTGCTCCTGGTTCTACTGCAGGATCTGCTCCTGGATCTGCTCCTGGTTCTACTGCTGGATCTGCTCCTGGATCTGCTCCTGGATCTGCTCCTGGATCTGCTGCTGGATCTACTGCAGGATCTGCTCCTGGATCTGCTCCTGGTTCTACTGCTGGATCTGCTCCTGGATCTGCTCCTGGATCTGCTCCTGGATCTGCTGCTGGATCTACTGCAGGATCTGCTCCTGGATCTGCTCCTGGTTCTACTGCTGGATCTGCTCCTGGATCTGCTCCTGGATCTGCTGCTGGATCTGCTGCTGGATCTAGTGCAGGATCTGCACCTGGATCTGCTGCTGGATCTACTGCAGGATCTGCTGCTGGACCTAGTGCAGGATCTGCTCCTGGATCTGCTCCTGGTTCTACTGCAGGATCTGCTCCTGGATCTGCTCCTGGATCTGCTCCTGGATCTGCTGCTGGATCTACTGCAGGATCTGCTCCTGGATCTGCTCCTGGTTCTACTGCTGGATCTGCTCCTGGATCTGCTCCTGGATCTGCTGCTGGATCTACTGCAGGATCTGCTCCTGGATCTGCTCCTGGTTCTACTGCTGGATCTGCTCCTGGATCTGCTCCTGGATCTGCTCCTGGATCTGCTGCTGGATCTACTGCAGGATCTGCTCCTGGATCTGCTCCTGGTTCTACTGCTGGATCTGCTCCTGGATCTGCTCCTGGATCTGCTCCTGGATCTGCTGCTGGATCTACTGCAGGATCTGCTCCTGGATCTGCTCCTGGATCTGCTCCTGGTTCTACTGCTGGATCTGCTCCTGGATTTGCTCCTGGATCTGCTGCTGGATCTACTGCAGGATCTGCTCCTGGATCTGCTCCTGGTTCTACTGCTGGATCTGCTCCTGGATCTGCTCCTGGATCTGCTCCTGGATCTGCTGCTGGATCTACTGCAGGATCTGCTCCTGGATCTGCTCCTGGATCTGCTGCTGGATCTACTGCAGGATCTGCTCCTGGATCTGCTCCTGGATCTGCTGCTGGATCTACTGCAGGATCTGCTCCTGGATCTGCTCCTGGTTCTACTGCTGGATCTGCTCCTGGATCTGCTCCTGGATCTGCTGCTGGATCTACTGCAGGATCTGCTCCTGGATCTGCTCCTGGTTCTACTGCTGGATCTGCTCCTGGATCTGCTCCTGGATCTGCTCCTGGATCTGCTGCTGGATCTACTGCAGGATCTGCTCCTGGATCTGCTCCTGGTTCTACTGCTGGATCTGCTCCTGGATCTGCTCCTGGATCTGCTCCTGGATCTGCTGCTGGATCTACTGCAGGATCTGCTCCTGGATCTGCTCCTGGATCTGCTCCTGGTTCTACTGCTGGATCTGCTCCTGGATTTGCTCCTGGATCTGCTGCTGGATCTACTGCAGGATCTGCTCCTGGATCTGCTCCTGGTTCTACTGCTGGATCTGCTCCTGGATCTGCTCCTGGATCTGCTCCTGGATCTGCTGCTGGATCTACTGCAGGATCTGCTCCTGGATCTGCTCCTGGTTCTACTGCTGGATCTGCTCCTGGATCTGCTCCTGGATCTGCTCCTGGATCTGCTGCTGGATCTACTGCAGGATCTGCTCCTGGATCTGCTCCTGGTTCTACTGCTGGATCTGCTCCTGGATCTGCTCCTGGATCTGCTCCTGGATCTGCTGCTGGATCTACTGCAGGATCTGCTCCTGGATCTGCTCCTGGTTCTACTGCTGGATCTGCTCCTGGATCTGCTCCTGGATCTGCTCCTGGATCTGCTGCTGGATCTACTGCAGGATCTGCTCCTGGATCTGCTCCTGGTTCTACTGCTGGATCTGCTCCTGGATCTGCTCCTGGATCTGCTGCTGGATCTGCTGCTGGATCTAGTGCAGGATCTGCTCCTGGATCTGCTCCTGGATCTGCTGCTGGATCTGCTGCTGGATCTAGTGCAGGATCTGCACCTGGATCTGCTGCTGGATCTACTGCAGGATCTGCTCCTGGATCTGCTCCTGGATCTGCTGCTGGATCTGCTCCTGGATCTGCTCCTGGATCTGCTGCTGGATCGGCTGCTGGGTCTAGTGCAGGATCTGCACCTGGATCTACTGCTGGATCTACTGCAGGATCTGCTCCTGGATCTGCTCCTGGTTCTACTGCTGGATCTGCTCCTGGATTTGCTCCTGGATCTCCTCCTGGTTCTACTGCAGGATCTGCTCCTGATCTGCTCCTGGATCTGCTCCTGGATCTGCTGCTGGATCTACTGCAGGATCTGCTCCTGGATCTGCTCCTGGTTCTACTGCTGGATCTGCTGCTGGCTCTGCTCCTGGATCTGCTCCTGGTTCTACTGCTGGATCTGCTGCTGGATCTACTGCAGGATCTGCTGCTAGATCTGCCGCAGGATCTGCTGCTGGATCTGCTGCTGGACCTAGTGCAGGATCTGCTGCTGGACCTAGTGCAGGATCTGCTCCTGGTTCTACTGCTGGATCTGCTCCTGGATCTGCTGCTGGATCTACTGCAGGATCTGCTTCTGGATCTAGGCAGGATCTGCACCTGGATCTGCTGCTGGATCTGCTCCTAGATCTGCTCCTGGTTCTACTGCAGGATCTGCTGCTGGATCTAGGCAGGATCTGCACCTGGATCTGCTGCTGGATCTGCTCCTGGATCTGCTGCTGGATCTACTGCAGGATCTGCTGCTAGATCTGCCGCTGGATCTGCTGCTGGATCTGCTGCTGGATCTAGTGCAGGATCTGCACCTGGATCTGCTGCTCGATCTACTGCAGGATCTGCTGCTGGACCTAGTGCAGGATCTGCTCCTGGTTCTACTGCTGGATCTGCTCCTGGATCTGCTGCTGGATCTACTGCAGGATCTGCTCCTGGATCTGCTCCTGGATCTGCTCCTGGTTCTACTGCTGGATCTGCTCCTGGATTTGCTCCTGGATCTCCTCCTGGTTCTACTGCAGGATCTGCTCCTGATCTGCTCCTGATCTGCTCCTGGATCTGCTCCTGGATCTGCTCCTGGATCTGCTGCTGGATCTACTGCTGGATCTGCTCCTGGATTTGCTCCTGGATCTGCTCCTGGATCTGCTCCTGGTTCTACTGCTGGATCTGCTCCAGGATTTGCTCCTGGATCTCCTCCTGGTTCTACTGCAGGATCTGCTCCTGATCTGCTCCTGGATCTGCTCCTGGATCTGCTGCTGGATCTACTGAAGGATCTGCTCCTGGATCTGCTCCTGGTTCTACTGCTGGATCTGCTGCTGGATCTGCTCCTGGATCTGCTGCTGGATCTACTGCAGGATCTGCTGCTGGATCTAGTGCAGGATCTGCACCTGGATCTGCTCCTGGTTCTACTGCTAGATCTGCCGCAGGATCTGCTGCTGGATCTGCTGCTGGACCTAGTGCAGGATCTGCTGCTGGATCTGCTGCTGGATCTGCTGCTGGACCTAGTGCAGGATCTGCTGCTGGATCTAGTGCAGGATCTGCACCTGGATCTGCTGCTGGATCTACTGCAGGATCTGCTGCTGGACCTAGTGCAGGATCTGCTCCTGGTTCTACTGCTGGATCTGCTCCTGGATCTGCTCCTGGATCTGCTGCTGGATCTACTGCAGGATCTGCACCTGGATCTGCTGCTGGATCTACTGCAGGATCTGCTGCTGGACCTAGTGCAGGATCTGCTCCTGGTTCTACTGCTGGATCTGCTCCTGGATCTGCTGCTGGATCTACTGCAGGATCTGCTCCTGGATCTGCTCCTGGATCTGCTCCTGGTTCTACTGCTGGATCTGCTCCTGGATTTGCTCCTGGATCTCCTCCTGGTTCTACTGCAGGATCTGCTCCTGATCTGCTCCTGATCTGCTCCTGGATCTGCTCCTGGATCTGCTCCTGGATCTGCTGCTGGATCTACTGCTGGATCTGCTCCTGGATTTGCTCCTGGATCTGCTCCTGGATCTGCTCCTGGTTCTACTGCAGGATCTGCTCCTGGATCTGCTCCTGGATCTGCTGCTGGATCTAGTGCAGGATCTGCTCCTGGATCTGCTCCTGGTTCTACTGCTGGATCTGCTCCTGGATTTGCTCCTGGATCTCCTCCTGGTTCTACTGCAGGATCTGCTCCTGATCTGCTCCTGATCTGCTCCTGGATGTGCTCCTGGATCTGCTCCTGGATCTGCTGCTGGATCTACTGCTGGATCTGCTCCTGGATTTGCTCCTGGATCTGCTCCTGGATCTGCTCCTGGTTCTACTGCAGGATCTGCTCCTGGATCTGCTCCTGGATCTGCTGCTGGATCTACTGCAGGATCTGCTCCTGGATCTGCTCCTGGTTCTACTGCTGGATCTGCTGCTGGATCTGCTCCTGGATCTGCTGCTGGATCTACTGCAGGATCTGCTGCTGGATCTAGTGCAGGATCTGCACCTGGATCTGCTCCTGGTTCTACTGCTGGATCTGCTGCTAGATCTGCCGCAGGATCTGCTGCTGGATCTGCTGCTGGACCTAGTGCAGGATCTGCTGCTGGATCTAGTTCAGGATCTGCACCTGGATCTGCTGCTGGATCTGCTGCTGGATCTGCTCCTGGATCTGCTGCTGGATCTACTGCAGGATCTGCTGCTAGATCTGCCGCAGGATCTGCTGCTGGATCTGCTGCTGGACCTAGTGCAGGATCTGCTGCTGGATCTAGTGCAGGATCTGCACCTGGATCTGCTGCTGGATCTACTGCAGGATCTGCTGCTGGACCTAGTGCAGGATCTGCTCCTGGTTCTACTGCTGGATCTGCTCCTGGATCTGCTGCTGGATCTACTGCAGGATCTGCTCCTGGATCTGCTCCTGGATCTGCTCCTGGTTCTACTGCTGGATCTGCTCCTGGATTTGCTCCTGGATCTCCTCCTGGTTCTACTGCAGGATCTGCTCCTGATCTGCTCCTGATCTGCTCCTGGATCTGCTCCTGGATCTGCTCCTGGATCTGCTCCTGGATCTGCTGCTGGATCTACTGCAGGATCTGCTGCTGGATCTAGTGCAGGATCTGCACCTGGATCTGCTCCCGGTTCTACTGCTGGATCTGCTGCTGGATCTACTGCAGGATCTGCTGCTAGATCTGCCGCAGGATCTGCTGCTGGATCTGCTGCTGGATCTAGTGCAGGATCTGCACCTGGATCTGCTGCTGGATCTACTGCAGGATCTGCTCCTGGATCTGCTCCTGGATCTGCTGCTGGATCTGCTCCTGGATCTGCTCCTGGTTCTACTGGAGGATCTGCTGCTGGATCTAGTGCAGGATCTGCACCTGGATCTGCTGCTGGATCTAGTGCAGGATCTGCTCCTTGATCTGCTCCTGGATCTGCTGCTGGATTTACTGCAGGATCTGCTCCTGGATCTGCTCCTGGATCTGCTCCTGGATCTGCTCCTGGATCTGCTGCTTGATCTAGTGCAGGATCTGCTCCTGGATCTGCTCCTGGATCTGCTGCTGGATCTACTGCAGGATCTGCTCCTGGATCTGCTCCTGGATCTGCTCCTGGATCTGCTCCTGGTTCTACTGCTGGATCTGCTGCTGGATCTACTGCAGGATCTGCTGCTGGATCTGTTCCTGGATCTGCTCCTGGTTCTACTGCAGGATCTGCTGCTGGATCTAGTGCAGGATCTGCTCCTGGATCTGTTCCTGGATCTGCTCCTGGTTCTACTGCTGGATCTGCTCCTGGATTTGCTCCTGGATCTCCTCCTGGTTCTACTGCAGGATCTGCTCCTGATCTGCTCCTGATCTGCTCCTGGATCTGCTCCTGGATCTGCTCCTGGATCTGCTGCTGGATCTACTGCAGGATCTGCTGCTGGATCTAGTGCAGGATCTGCACCTGGATCTGCTCCTGGTTCTACTGCTGGATCTGCTGCTGGATCTACTGCAGGATCTGCTCCTGGTTCTACTGCTGGATCTGCTCCTGGATTTGCTCCTGGATCTCCTCCTGGTTCTACTGCAGGATCTGCTCCTGATCTGCTCCTGATCTGCTCCTGGATCTGCTCCTGGATCTGCTCCTGGATCTGCTGCTGGATCTACTGCAGGATCTGCTGCTGGATCTAGTGCAGGATCTGTTCCTGGATCTGCTCCCGGTTCTACTGCTGGATCTGCTGCTGGATCTACTGCAGGATCTGCTGCTAGATCTGCCGCAGGATCTGCTGCTGGATCTGCTGCTGGATCTAGTGCAGGATCTGCACCTGGATCTGCTGCTGGATCTAGTGCAGGATCTGCTCCTGGATCTGCTCCTGGATCTGCTGCTGGATCTACTGCAGGATCTGCTCCTGGATCTGCTCCTGGATCTGCTCCTGGATCTGCTCCTGGTTCTACTGCTGGATCTGCTGCTGGATCTACTGCAGGATCTGCTGCTGGATCTGTTCCTGGATCTGCTCCTGGTTCTACTGCAGGATCTGCTGCTGGATCTAGTGCAGGATCTGCTCCTGGATCTGTTCCTGGATCTGCTCCTGGTTCTACTGCTGGATCTGCTACTGGATCTAGTGCAGGATCTGCACCTGGATCTGCTCCTGGTTCTACTGCAGGATCTGCTGCTGGATCTAGTGCAGGATCTGCTCCTGGATCTGCTCCTGGTTCTACTGCTGGATCTGCTGCTGGATCTGCTCCTGGATCTGCACCTGGATCTGCTCCAAGATCTGCTGCTGGATCTACTGCAGGATCTGCTCCTGGATCTGTTGCTGGATCTACTGCTGGATCTGCTCCTGGATCTGCTCCTGGTTCTACTGCTGGATCTGCTACTGGATCTAGTGCAGGATCTGCTGCTGGATCTAGTGCAGGATCTGCACCTGGATCTGCTGCTGGATCTACTGCTGGATCTGCTACTGGATCTAGTGCAGGATCTGCACCTGGATCTGCTCCTGGTTCTACTGCAGGATCTGCTGCTGGATCTAGTGCAGGATCTGCTCCTGGATCTGCTCCTGGTTCTACTGCTGGATCTGCTGCTGGATCTGCTCCTGGATCTGCACCTGGATCTGCTCCAAGATCTGCTGCTGGATCTACTGCAGGATCTGCTCCTGGATCTGCTCCTGGATCTGCTCCTGGTTCTACTGCAGGATCTGCTGCAGGATCTGCTCCTGGATCTGCGCCTGGAGATGGTCCTGGTCCTACTGCAGGATCTGCTGCTGGATCTAGTGCAGGATCTGCACCTGGATCTGCTGCTGGATCTACTGCAGGATCTGCTCCTGGATCTGCTCCTGGATCTGCTGCTGGATCTACTGCAGGATCTGCTCCTGGATCTGCTCCTGGTTCTACAACAGGATCTGCTGCTGGATCTGCTCCTGGATCTGCTCCTGGATCTGCTCCTGGATCTGCTCCTAGATCTACAGCAGGATCTGCTCCTGCATCTGCTCCTGGATCTACTGAGGATCTGCTCCTGGATCTGCTCCTGGTTCTACTGCTGGATCTGCTCCTGGATCTGCTCCTGGATCTGCTGCTGGATCTACTGCAGGATCTGCTCCTGGATCTGCTCCTGGTTCTACTGCTGGATCTGCTACTGGATCTACTGCAGGATCTGCTGCTGGACCTAGTGCAGGATCTGCTGCTGGACCTAGTGCAGGATCTGCTCCTGGTTCTACTGCTGGATCTGCTCCTGGATCTGCTGCTGGATCTACTGCAGGATCTGCTCCTGGATCTAGGCAGGATCTGCACCTGGATCTGCTGCTGGATCTGCTCCTAGATCTGCTGCTGGATCTACTGCAGGATCTGCTCCTGGATCTGCTCCTGGTTCTACTGCTGGATCTGCTACTGGATCTACTGCAGGATCTGCTGCTGGACCTAGTGCAGGATCTGCTGCTGGACCTAGTGCAGGATCTGCTCCTGGTTCTACTGCTGGATCTGCTCCTGGATCTGCTGCTGGATCTACTGCAGGATCTGCTCCTGGATCTAGGCAGGATCTGCACCTGGATCTGCTGCTGGATCTGCTCCTAGATCTGCTCCTGGTTCTACTGCAGGATCTGCTGCTGGATCTAGGCAGGATCTGCACCTGGATCTGCTGCTGGATCTGCTCCTGGATCTGCTGCTGGATCTACTGCAGGATCTGCTGCTAGATCTGCCGCTGGATCTGCTGCTGGATCTGCTGCTGGATCTAGTGCAGGATCTGCACCTGGATCTGCTGCTCGATCTACTGCAGGATCTGCTGCTGGACCTAGTGCAGGATCTGCTCCTGGTTCTACTGCTGGATCTGCTCCTGGATCTGCTGCTGGATCTACTGCAGGATCTGCTCCTGGATCTGCTCCTGGATCTGCTCCTGGTTCTACTGCTGGATCTGCTCCTGGATTTGCTCCTGGATCTCCTCCTGGTTCTACTGCAGGATCTGCTCCTGATCTGCTCCTGATCTGCTCCTGGATCTGCTCCTGGATCTGCTCCTGGATCTGCTGCTGGATCTACTGCTGGATCTGCTCCTGGATTTGCTCCTGGATCTGCTCCTGGATCTGCTCCTGGTTCTACTGCTGGATCTGCTCCAGGATTTGCTCCTGGATCTCCTCCTGGTTCTACTGCAGGATCTGCTCCTGATCTGCTCCTGGATCTGCTCCTGGATCTGCTGCTGGATCTACTGCAGGATCTGCTCCTGGATCTGCTCCTGGTTCTACTGCTGGATCTGCTGCTGGATCTGCTCCTGGATCTGCTGCTGGATCTACTGCAGGATCTGCTGCTGGATCTAGTGCAGGATCTGCTCCTGGATCTGCTCCTGGTTCTACTGCTGGATCTGCTCCTGGATTTGCTCCTGGATCTGCTCCTGGATCTGCTCCTGGTTCTACTGCTGGATCTGCTCCAGGATTTGCTCCTGGATCTCCTCCTGGTTCTACTGCAGGATCTGCTCCTGATCTGCTCCTGGATCTGCTCCTGGATCTGCTGCTGGATCTACTGCAGGATCTGCTCCTGGATCTGCTCCTGGTTCTACTGCTAGATCTGCCGCAGGATCTGCTGCTGGATCTGCTGCTGGATCTGCTGCTGGACCTAGTGCAGGATCTGCTGCTGGATCTAGTGCAGGATCTGCACCTGGATCTGCTGCTGGATCTACTGCAGGATCTGCTGCTGGACCTAGTGCAGGATCTGCTCCTGGTTCTACTGCTGGATCTGCTCCTGGATCTGCTCCTGGATCTGCTGCTGGATCTACTGCAGGATCTGCACCTGGATCTGCTGCTGGATCTACTGCAGGATCTGCTGCTGGACCTAGTGCAGGATCTGCTCCTGGTTCTACTGCTGGATCTGCTCCTGGATCTGCTGCTGGATCTACTGCAGGATCTGCTCCTGGATCTGCTCCTGGATCTGCTCCTGGTTCTACTGCTGGATCTGCTCCTGGATTTGCTCCTGGATCTCCTCCTGGTTCTACTGCAGGATCTGCTCCTGATCTGCTCCTGATCTGCTCCTGGATCTGCTCCTGGATCTGCTCCTGGATCTGCTGCTGGATCTACTGCAGGATCTGCTGCTGGATCTAGTGCAGGATCTGCTCCTGGATCTGCTCCTGGTTCTACTGCTGGATCTGCTCCTGGATTTGCTCCTGGATCTCCTCCTGGTTCTACTGCAGGATCTGCTCCTGATCTGCTCCTGATCTGCTCCTGGATGTGCTCCTGGATCTGCTCCTGGATCTGCTGCTGGATCTACTGCTGGATCTGCTCCTGGATTTGCTCCTGGATCTGCTCCTGGATCTGCTCCTGGTTCTACTGCAGGATCTGCTCCTGGATCTGCTCCTGGATCTGCTCCTGGATCTGCTGCTGGATCTACTGCAGGATCTGCTCCTGGATCTGCTCCTGGTTCTACTGCTGGATCTGCTGCTGGATCTGCTCCTGGATCTGCTGCTGGATCTACTGCAGGATCTGCTGCTGGATCTAGTGCAGGATCTGCACCTGGATCTGCTCCTGGTTCTACTGCTGGATCTGCTGCTAGATCTGCCGCAGGATCTGCTGCTGGATCTGCTGCTGGACCTAGTGCAGGATCTGCTGCTGGATCTAGTGCAGGATCTGCACCTGGATCTGCTGCTGGATCTGCTGCTGGATCTGCTCCTGGATCTGCTGCTGGATCTACTGCAGGATCTGCTGCTAGATCTGCCGCAGGATCTGCTGCTGGATCTGCTGCTGGACCTAGTGCAGGATCTGCTGCTGGATCTAGTGCAGGATCTGCACCTGGATCTGCTGCTGGATCTACTGCAGGATCTGCTGCTGGACCTAGTGCAGGATCTGCTCCTGGTTCTACTGCTGGATCTGCTCCTGGATCTGCTGCTGGATCTACTGCAGGATCTGCTCCTGGATCTGCTCCTGGATCTGCTCCTGGTTCTACTGCTGGATCTGCTCCTGGATTTGCTCCTGGATCTCCTCCTGGTTCTACTGCAGGATCTGCTCCTGATCTGCTCCTGATCTGCTCCTGGATCTGCTCCTGGATCTGCTCCTGGATCTGCTGCTGGATCTACTGCAGGATCTGCTGCTGGATCTAGTGCAGGATCTGCACCTGGATCTGCTCCCGGTTCTACTGCTGGATCTGCTGCTGGATCTACTGCAGGATCTGCTGCTAGATCTGCCGCAGGATCTGCTGCTGGATCTGCTGCTGGATCTAGTGCAGGATCTGCACCTGGATCTGCTGCTGGATCTACTGCAGGATCTGCTCCTGGATCTGCTCCTGGATCTGCTGCTGGATCTGCTCCTGGATCTGCTCCTGGTTCTACTGGAGGATCTGCTGCTGGATCTAGTGCAGGATCTGCACCTGGATCTGCTGCTGGATCTAGTGCAGGATCTGCTCCTTGATCTGCTCCTGGATCTGCTGCTGGATCTACTGCAGGATCTGCTCCTGGATCTGCTCCTGGATCTGCTCCTGGATCTGCTCCTGGATCTGCTGCTTGATCTAGTGCAGGATCTGCTCCTGGATCTGCTCCTGGATCTGCTGCTGGATCTACTGCAGGATCTGCTCCTGGATCTGCTCCTGGATCTGCTCCTGGATCTGCTCCTGGTTCTACTGCTGGATCTGCTGCTGGATCTACTGCAGGATCTGCTGCTGGATCTGTTCCTGGATCTGCTCCTGGTTCTACTGCAGGATCTGCTGCTGGATCTAGTGCAGGATCTGCTCCTGGATCTGTTCCTGGATCTGCTCCTGGTTCTACTGCTGGATCTGCTCCTGGATTTGCTCCTGGATCTCCTCCTGGTTCTACTGCAGGATCTGCTCCTGATCTGCTCCTGATCTGCTCCTGGATCTGCTCCTGGATCTGCTCCTGGATCTGCTGCTGGATCTACTGCAGGATCTGCTGCTGGATCTAGTGCAGGATCTGCACCTGGATCTGCTCCTGGTTCTACTGCTGGATCTGCTGCTGGATCTACTGCAGGATCTGCTCCTGGTTCTACTGCTGGATCTGCTCCTGGATTTGCTCCTGGATCTCCTCCTGGTTCTACTGCAGGATCTGCTCCTGATCTGCTCCTGATCTGCTCCTGGATCTGCTCCTGGATCTGCTCCTGGATCTGCTGCTGGATCTACTGCAGGATCTGCTGCTGGATCTAGTGCAGGATCTGTTCCTGGATCTGCTCCCGGTTCTACTGCTGGATCTGCTGCTGGATCTACTGCAGGATCTGCTGCTAGATCTGCCGCAGGATCTGCTGCTGGATCTGCTGCTGGATCTAGTGCAGGATCTGCACCTGGATCTGCTGCTGGATCTAGTGCAGGATCTGCTCCTGGATCTGCTCCTGGATCTGCTGCTGGATCTACTGCAGGATCTGCTCCTGGATCTGCTCCTGGATCTGCTCCTGGATCTGCTCCTGGTTCTACTGCTGGATCTGCTGCTGGATCTACTGCAGGATCTGCTGCTGGATCTGTTCCTGGATCTGCTCCTGGTTCTACTGCAGGATCTGCTGCTGGATCTAGTGCAGGATCTGCTCCTGGATCTGTTCCTGGATCTGCTCCTGGTTCTACTGCTGGATCTGCTACTGGATCTAGTGCAGGATCTGCACCTGGATCTGCTCCTGGTTCTACTGCAGGATCTGCTGCTGGATCTAGTGCAGGATCTGCTCCTGGATCTGCTCCTGGTTCTACTGCTGGATCTGCTGCTGGATCTGCTCCTGGATCTGCACCTGGATCTGCTCCAAGATCTGCTGCTGGATCTACTGCAGGATCTGCTCCTGGATCTGTTGCTGGATCTACTGCAGGATCTGCTCCTGGATCTGCTCCTGGATCTGCTCCTGGTTCTACTGCAGGATCTGCTGCAGGATCTGCTCCTGGATCTGCGCCTGGAGATGGTCCTGGTTCTACTGCAGGATCTGCTGCTGGATCTAGTGCAGGATCTGCACCTGGATCTGCTCCTGGATCTGCTCCTGGTTCTACTGCAGGATCTGCTCCTGGATCTGCGCCTGGAGATGCTCCTGGATCTGCTCCTGGATCTGCTCCTGGTTCTACTGCTGGATCTGCTCCTGGATCTGCTCCTGGTTCTACTGCTGGATCTGCTACTGGATCTACTGCAGGATCTGCTGCTGGATCTAGTGCAGGATCTGCACCTGGATCTGCTGCTGGATCTACTGCAGGATCTGCTCCTGGATCTGCTCCTGGATCTGCTGCTGGATCTACTGCAGGATCTGCTCCTGGATCTGCTCCTGGTTCTACAACAGGATCTGCTGCTGGATCTGCTCCTGGATCTGCTCCTGGATCTGCTCCTGGATCTGCTCCTAGATCTACAGCAGGATCTGCTCCTGCATCTGCTCCTGGATCTACTGAGGATCTGCTCCTGGATCTGCTCCTGGTTCTACTGCTGGATCTGCTCCTGGATCTGCTCCTGGATCTGCTGCTGGATCTACTGCAGGATCTGCTCCTGGATCTGCTCCTGGTTCTACTGCTGGATCTGCTACTGGATCTACTGCAGGATCTGCTGCTGGATCTAGTGCAGGATCTGCACCTGGATCTGCTGCTGGATCTACTGCAGGATCTGCTCCTGGATCTGCTCCTGGATCTGCTGCTGGATCTACAGCAGGATCTGCTCCTGGATCTGCTCCTGGTTCTACTGCTGGATCTGGTCCTGGATCTGCTGCTGGATCTACTGCTGGATCTGCTCCTGGATCTGCTCCTGGATCTGCTCCTGGTTCTACTGCTGGATCTGCTACTGGATCTACTGCAGGATCTGCTGCTGGATCTAGTGCAGGATCTGCACCTGGATCTGCTGCTGGATCTACTGCAGGATCTGCTCCTGGATCTGCTCCTGGATCTGCTGCTGGATCTGCTCCTGGATCTGCTCCTAGATCTACAGCAGGATCTGCTCCTGCATCTGCTCCTGGATCTACTGAGGATCTGCTCCTGGATCTGCTCCTGGTTCTACTGCTGGATCTGCTCCTGGATCTGCTCCTGGATCTGCTGCTGGATCTACTGCAGGATCTGCTCCTGGATCTGCTCCTGGTTCTACTGCTGGATCTGCTACTGGATCTACTGCAGGATCTGCTGCTGGATCTAGTGCAGGATCTGCACCTGGATCTGCTGCTGGATCTACTGCAGGATCTGCTCCTGGATCTGCTCCTGGATCTGCTGCTGGATCTACAGCAGGATCTGCTCCTGGATCTGCTCCTGGTTCTACTGCTGGATCTGGTCCTGGATCTGCTGCTGGATCTACTGCTGGATCTGCTCCTGGATCTGCTCCTGGATCTGCTCCTGGTTCTACTGCTGGATCTGCTACTGGATCTACTGCAGGATCTGCTGCTGGATCTAGTGCAGGATCTGCACCTGGATCTGCTGCTGGATCTACTGCAGGATCTGCTCCTGGATCTGCTCCTGGATCTGCTGCTGGATCTACAGCAGGATCTGCTCCTGGATCTGCTCCTGGTTCTACTGCTGGATCTGGTCCTGGATCTGCTGCTGGATCTGCTCCTGGATCAGCTCCTGGATCTGCTCCTGGATCTGCTCCTGGTTCTACTGCAGGATCTGCTCCTGGATCTGCTGCTGGATCTGCTCCTGGTTCTACTGCTGGATCTGCTCCTGGATCTGCTCCTGGATCTGCTGCTGGATCTACTGCAGGATCTGCTCCTGGATCTGCTCCTGGTTCTACTGCTGGATCTGCTACTGGATCTACTGCAGGATCTGCTGCTGGATCTGCTCCTGGATCTGCTCCTGGATCTGCTCCTGGTTGTACTGCAGGATCTGCTGCTGGATCTGCTCCTGGATCTGCTCCTGGATCTGGTCCTGGATCTACTGCAGGATCTGCTCCTGGATCTACAGTAGGATCTGCTGCTGGATCTACTGCAGGATCTGCTCCTGGATCTACAGCAGGATCTGCTCCTGGATCTACTGCAGGATCTGCTGCTGGATCTGCTCCTGGTTCTACTGCAGGATCTGCTCCTGGATCTGCTGCTGGATCTGCTCCTGGTTCTACTGCTGGATCTGCTCCTGGATCTGCTCCTGGATCTGCTGCTGGATCTACTGCAGGATCTGCTCCTGGATCTGCTCCTGGTTCTACTGCTGGATCTGCTACTGGATCTACTGCAGGATCTGCTGCTGGATCTAGTGCAGGATCTGCACCTGGATCTGCTGCTGGATCTACTGCAGGATCTGCTCCTGGATCTGCTCCTGGATCTGCTCCTGGATCTGGTCCTGGATCTACTGCAGGATCTGCTCCTGGATCTACAGCAGGATCTGCTGCTGGATCTACTGCAGGATCTGCTCCTGGATCTACAGTAGGATCTGCTGCTGGATCTACTGCAGGATCTGCTCCTGGATCTACAGCAGGATCTGCTCCTGGAGCTACTGCTGGATCTACTGCAGGATCTGCTCCTGGATCTGCTCCTGGATCTGCTGCTGGATCTACTGCAGGATCTGCTCCTGGATTTGCTCCTGGATTTTCTCCTGGATCTGCTCCTAGATCTACAGCAGGATCTGCTCCTGCATCTGCTCCTGGATCTACTGAGGATCTGCTGCTGGATCTGCTCCTGGATCTGCTCCTGGTTCTACTGCTGGATCTGGTCCTGGATCTGCTGCTGGATCTACTGCAGGATCTGCTGCTGGATCTGCTCCTGGATCAGCTCCTGGATCTGCTCCTGGATCTGCTCCTGGATCTACTGCAGGATCTGCTGCTGGATCTGCTCCTGGTTCTACTGCAGGATCTGCTCCTGGATCTGCTGCTGGATCTGCTCCTGGATCTGCTCCTGGATCTGCTCCTGGATCTGCTCCTGGATCTACTGCAGGATCTGCTCCTGGATCTGCTCCTGGATCTGCTGCTGGATCTGCTCCTGGATCTGCTCCTGGATCTGCTCCTGGACCCGCTTCTTGAGCTGCCTATCCTGTACTGCTGCTACACTTCTAAATAAGGTCGAAAATGACTCCTTCACTTTCTTTTAAGCTTCCGACTGAAGGTGCAATCCCATTTTTTAATCGATATTAACTATACTTTAATATGCAAATTTTACGACAAATCAAAATTAAAAAAATCCATAACTCAGTCAGAACAGCGTTAATTTTAATTCGGAAAACGGTTTTATGTTCATTTTTAGCTGGTTAACAAAACTGCATACTCCATTTAAAATGTTATTTTTTGGCAGATTTTTGCAAATTTTAATTTTTTTTTAAATTGCAATTTATGACAATTTCCTTTCAGATTTTCGAGAAATTGGATTCGGCAGGGTGTTATTGTAGACGTCCCATTGTTGTTGCTAATTTATTATTGTTATTTATTCCGATAACTAAAAATTAATATCCAATTTAGATATAGAATTTTAATATTTTCGAACTGAAATTGAACTCATTAACCGTCAGTAAAAATATAAACCAAACTAAACGCTCGCTGGAATTCTAAATCTGGAATTAACGAGCCAAGGACCTTACAGTCCACTAAATATGGCAGCTTAAAGTCGTTACTTTGGTTAGACCAGACTCCTTGCAAAGGAGAGTCCAAGCTGCAAAGAGCTCTGCTGTCTGAGTTATTTGCCAAGGGCGGAAAATGCCAATGGATTGAGGATTGAGTGAAGAGGCTGTGGGTGGGTTTTTCCCAGGTGAGCAGCACCCAACCGCACACATTCGTATGTCGTTTATCGCCCAGCTGCCAAAACCCCTTTCTCAATGCCTTCTCCTACTCGACCACAGCCTCGTCCTCGTCCTCATCCTCATCCCCATCTCCATCCTCATCTCCATCCTCATCTGCAGCCTCATCCTTTTCGTCCTGCAGCTTCCTGCTGACGTTGGTGCAGTTTGACGAACTTTGCCGCCCGATAAATAATGCAATTTGTAATTAAGTCAGTCAACCAGTTGAGGGGCTTGCGGTGAGTAATTAGAAGCCATTGGCAAACAACAAAAACAACCGGGGGAATGGCAAATGCAAGATATTGAAATGGGGGGAAAAAATAAAATACTACAAAAAAATAAATACATAGAGGAGAAAGCGAGGAAAAGGTGAATTTTTATGTGCTTGCTAACAGGGTGTAAAAATGTCAGGAGCAACCTAATTGAAAGCGACATATGTACCTCTGAGTAAATACGAGTGTGTGTGTGGAGAAATGTTTGATTAATGAAATATTTAGCAGGTTAATTAAGGTAAATTGGGTTAGCCACCGGAGGGACTAAGAATCAGAGGGGGTTGAGGAGAGACACCACCGAATCTCCATGGAATATAGAGGTCATATTAGCACACACTTAAGGTAAAATACTAAACTGAGAAAAATATTAATTACATTTCAATTAGCAAGGAACAAGAAAGGAAGCTAAATTCGAGAAGCCAAAGTATGTGTGATTGTAAATGTATAAATATATGTATTCTATATATAAAATCGATATTTTTATATGCCAATTTTTAAGGAAAATCAAAGTTGTTCATATATCATAACTAAGCCAAAAATGATTTAATTTCAATTCGGAAAGCTGTTCTGCGCTAGTTTTTAGCAGGTAAACAAATCTGTATACTTAGTTTACAAATTTCAAAAAATCAAAATTTTCCAATTTTTTTTTTTTAATTTT
The DNA here is from genome assembly GCF_035046125.1 of Drosophila serrata. Lineage (NCBI taxonomy): Eukaryota > Metazoa > Arthropoda > Insecta > Diptera > Drosophilidae > Drosophila > Drosophila serrata. The sequence continues at coordinate 2,339,733 of NW_028257174.1, read as the reverse complement.
AACGATGTAACCCCTTTTCGTTTTTTTTAAATTTTAAAAAAATTGTAGTTTGTGCCAGAAATTGCTAGATAGATTCGCCTGTTGATGTCAGTCCTTCATTTTGTAAATAAGAAAATTATAATAATGCAATAAAAAATAAATAGACAAAAATACTTTAATATTGTTGTATTATAATATTAATAATAACTCTAATAAATCAAGCTTTCTTGCCCAAAAACTCTCTAAATATTTAAATACATTTTGCCATATGCAAAATGCGGCACTATTCCTGTACATATTCTTTTATATCCTTCTATATCCACCTATATCCTTCTTTTTTTTTGGCAACGCAACTGTCAACGCCCGCAAATTGTCATTGTCCTGCGGGGACTCTGGCTCGGTTGCCATTGTTCGTTCGCCTCGCTCTCCATTTTCCATTTTCCCGCCATCATTTGTTGCAGCTTACGCTTAATGCACAAACCAGACAAATTTCCCCATTTCCCTCCATCCTTTTCACACACACACAGAGACACACACACATAGGATATATGCATATATATATAGGAGAGTTTGCAAGGATCGAGCGAAAAGTGCAAACTGCCGCCCGACTATTACGCAGCATGTAAACGTATTTGTGCTAAATTAATTCTTTATCTGCCCGCCGCTCTTTGTTGCCTTTGAGCTGGCATTCTGCCACTTTTCCTCCCCCTAGTTTTTCCCACCCCCCTTTCTATCTTTTCTTTCCCCTCTCCAGTTCCCTCCTTTTGGCCATGGAAAACAATGGGCGACAAAGCAAACGAAGAAAGTTATTTGTTACACTCAGTCAGCCCCGCCCACCATTAGCCAGGATATGTGCAATACTTTAAAATATATTCCCAGCATCTCCTGGTTTATATAGTTTAAATAAAATGTATGAAAAATCCTAATCTCAAGGTTTTTTTAATACCCTTTATGGGGTAAGAAAAATACGGAAAACTGTCAGTGACAGTTGCATTGGAAGAAGTCCGCTTGTCATTTCCATTTTCCTCCCAAAAAATCCGATCTTCGACCGCTGATTAGAGCTTTTTTAAGGTTCGGTGGAAAAGTGGAAAATATTCAAAAAAAAAAAAAATGTGTGCCTTTCGGTCAATGCGATCTTCGTGTGCTGTTGGTAAATATATGTATAATGACGCTGGCCGGAAGCGGAAATGGGGCGTGGGAGCGTGGGAGCAGTGGCACTGAGAGCGGATGTGGGAAAGGGAAATGCCACTTTGAGGTCAACAACAGGCCACGCCCACTTCGGTAGTAGTAGCCCACCTGCCATGGGGTCCCTGTCGTCCTTGTCGTCCCTGCCGGTCAACTCTCAATGCGGTGCGGAACACGTTTCATTCAATTTATTTGCCATTTCCCATTTCAATTCGTTTCGGGCCGCCAATTACACGAAAACCCTGGCCATGGCAATGGGGGGAATGGAATGGAATGCCAGCGACGCCTGCTGCTGCTGTTGCTGTTGGTATCCTTTCTCCTTTCTGGCCTTTCTCCGGGGTTTCTACTCCTTCTACTCCTTTCTCCTGGCTCTTTTCCCCCATACATACATACATATGTGTCCCATTTGCTTAAAGCCTTTTCACGCAGGCGATGGCTGTCAATGTGTTACTTGTATTCCGGATGATTCTAATGCTCCTGATCCAAGTCCTGCTCCAGGACTTACTCCTCATGTAAAGCTAATAATTTGTCTTCTTTCTGAACCTCTTTTGAAACATAAATCGTGAGATCAAGTCCGAGTAAAAGCTAACCAAAATGAGGCTTAATTTCTAAACCTTTCCTTCGAATTTTAATCTCTTTTCCCCAATTCCTACCTTAAAACCTAAAACTAGTACAAAAACCTACAACTTATACAACTAATTACTCATCTCTTAACTAATCAAAAAAATTACCAAACATTCCCTATAAAAAAACCCTTTTCTATTTCTCATTTCCCATAAACTTCTATTTCAATTTTTCATCACCTTTAACCAACACTGTCACAGTTGGAAATTCAAAAACAATTGCGAAAACTGCAAGGGGCAAAAGGGATCTGGACCCAATACCCCTTTTGTATGGCAATAGACAAAAGGAAATTGTTGAAAGGGGGGGTAGGGGAAGGGGTTTTGTGGAAAATGTGGAAATTGTGGGCGTGGCTGTGTGCTATGAGGCAGATGGCAGCACCACATCATCATTAGCATATTGACATGTGGCCAAATTTGGTCACGTTCCATTTCATTTCAATTCATTCTGACATTGCCAACGGAGTTCGAATCAATTTCCCATCTCTGCTCCGGTCCGTGTCTCTCCTTTTGGGTCCTCAGTACTCAGTACTCAGTCTTTGGTCCTTGGTCCTTGCTCCTTGCCATACTGATAACTCCGCAACCGCACTGACAGCGTCAGAAAAACTTGAATGAAAAAAGGGGAATAGCTGCCAGTACTAATTGCTGATGGTTCTCACTACATACGAAAAATTGTAACTAAAAGACCTGGGACCCTAAAAGGGTAGTAAAATAAAAATAATGTAATTAAATCAATCAAAAACCTAGTGGAAAAATCAAAACCAAATAGATTCCTTTAGAGTTTTAAACAAACTAGAGTATTGATTGTATTTAAAATCAATCTCTTATTTATTTCTGTATATAATAATCTGACATTTTCACTCTGCAAAGGCAAAGGAGTCAACAGCATCACAAACAGAAAGTGTACAGCCAAAAGTGGGTGGTATAGATGGAGGTTAGGACATTCGAAGAGTGGTTTAAGGGTTTGATAAGGGGGCGTGGCAGATGGAACAGGATCTAATGCCTCCTTAGAAAGTCGACCAGTGGCCGTGACAGGCCTTTGCAATGTCGATAAGAATAGAAATTAAATGTCTTCTATAAGTTGTCAGCATTTTCTTGGTTGCAATATACATTTTCCTAAAGCTGCAATCAATTTTTTTCTGCACAAACCAAATCGTTGATGGTATAATAATTTTAATATTTTTTTTAATTGAGGCGATGGGGAAACTTATAGAAAACAAATATAGTTTAGATATTTAGCTACAAGTAATTATCTAAATTTAAATTAATGATTTCTATGCTGAGTTATGAGTTCCTAAAATGTTGGTCTTTTCAACAAAATTGTTTTGATAATTATCAATTTTTAATACCTAAAATGCTGATATTTTAAGTAGTTTTGGGATCATAAATGGCTTCTGATTACCAGATGGCATATATATTACGATTCCCCATTAAAAGCTTTATAAATCTGTAAAAAAAAAAATTCAAAACAGGAAAAGAGTCAAATTTTTGTCAATTTTGGACATTTTATAAGGGGTTACATCGTTTAAAATGTTAAAAATTGACCTAAAATTGAATTTATAACACTTCTAAACTCAGTATGCAGATTTAAAACTCTAAAAAACACTAACACTTTGCTATTTTCCAAATTGAAATTAATGCATCGTCGGCTTAGTTATGATTATTATAAAATTTGATATTATAATATTCATCAAATAAAATAATATATAAATATTTACTTCATGTACTTACCGGAAAGAGGCTTTCTTCATATTTTTTCTGATTAGTTAGTCTTCCAAAAACGAGGAATGAAAATCATCCAATCACTGCCAGTGACATTGTTTTTCAAAATATACGCGTAAGCCCTGAAATACAAATTTTCAAGGTTTTAAAAATAATTCTTTAACTTTTGTCAACACAAGATTACTATATAATACAGCTTTCTTTTAGTTTTTTCTTTTATATTTAACAAAAGACAAACGATTTATTTATTAATTTCAAATTGTAGCTAAGCCTTGGCAACATTGAAGTGCTAGCAACATGTAGCTCGTTTCAGGATGTTGCTCAACACTTGCCTAGCTTTGGATGGTGAGTACATAAGAAAATTATAAAACAAATAAAGTAAATAATAGCACAACCTATGCAATCCGCTGCCTCTGCAAACTCCAACTTCTCTCGTACAATCCAAGTAATTTAGATAATTTCAATTCTGTGCTCCATTTAGTCATGTATCAAAAAGTTACAACCGGAATCCAATAGATATTTATGTTATATATGGTTAAAAAAATATATATCTCTCGTTGTGTAATTATCGATAGTTCCGACGACCCAGAACGGAGCGCACATCGTTGGTGAAGCGTAGAGCATCGAGAAATGGCAGAATCTTCAGCAACTCGATGTCCTCCGGATCGTAGAAGAAGCTCTTGATGGGCAACGCATTATTGGGGAAATGAGCATAAGCCTTTGGTAGATTGTCAATGATGAAGGTCCTGCCAATGTCCGTTCCCAAGATGTTGAGATCCTTGGTCAGGAACTTGTCTGCCCGGCAGTGCTGGCGATAGTATCTACGATTCAATATGCCTCGACCGGCATCCAATACATCCAGCACTTGATTGGCATAATCCTCCAAGCTGGCCGTAAAGATGACCACATCATACCACTTGGTGACCAAATTCAAAAACGTATCGACATGGGGTCGCTTAAAGACCCGAATGGGTACCAATTTGTCACGACCATAATCAACACTGATCACAAAATCGGGCTCTATATGCTCCGGCACCCTGCATAGGCAACCCGTTTTCTGGGCACTATAACCAGAAATGCAGGCATGGATCAAAGTCTCGTCGAGATCCAAGACCATCGTCTTGCGGCCCACCTCTGCCAATCGGGCATCGCATCTTGGTGACAAGGGCACATCGCGATAATTTTTAGCACTCGGATTGAGGTAATCATAGATCCAGCTCACAAGGTAGGCAATCATACGGCGAAAGAAGTTGCCCAGGCGATTGGTCAAGAGGATCGTTGTACGTGCGCCGCCAGTGTGAAGACTCTTTACTTGGCGATCTGTAGCTTTGGCTCCGTTGGCATCCATTGTTCACTGCTATTGCTATTACTTTTGCTTCTAAATAAAAGAAATCACTTTAATTTATTTTTCATTGCGGGTTTTATTTTAGTTTTTTACCTTGTGAAAGTATATATATTTGGTGTTTGGAGCAAAGTTGGGTGCGATGCTTACCATGTCATGTGATTTGTTTGGGGACAGCGTTGCCAGGTTTGTTAATTCTCACAAAGTTGCGTTCCCTGAGAATGACAAAAAGTCGATTAAAAAAATTAACAATCGATAGTTGCCAGACTAAACTTTAAAACAATCAACAGAATATATAGCACAAGATCAGTTAAATTCTTTCAGTATATTTATTTCTTAGATCTTTAGACCTACGATTTCTGTCAAAATCAAGAAAACTCCTTGGTATCTTTATTTTTTTTATATTTTCTAAGGTCATTCTTCCCCTTTTGATGGCAACTTTCCCCCCCTGTTTCATTATAAATGGCAACTAAAGTGCGGAGCGGAGCGGTGCTGTGCGGCGATGTAGCGAAGCGGAAGTGCACCCTATTTCCCATTTCCGGTTTTCCGGTCCCGCCGGGGGAATGAAGGGACAGCAGCTTTTTGGCACGAAATAATATTTGCATAATGGCAAACAGAACCAACTGCAGCTCTCCCCTTCTCCCGCTTGGTACTTGGCCAAAAGATGACAAATGACATTAAGGAGGCTTAGCGCCCTGCGCCCCTTCTATCAACTGCCACGCCCCTTCATGTAATGGTAGGTGGAGAGTTGGTAACAAGGGAATTTGACTTTCAAAATGAATGCAACACCCCTGAGCCAAGCCAGCTTCCTTCTCCAGTTTTCCTTCCTTTTTCTATCTTTTTTTCTCTCTTTTGCAACACACACACTTGTGCATCCGGCGACCTCGTCCTTTCGTCCTTTGGCTGGCACCCAGCCTTCTCCCCTCCCCTCCCCTCCCCTCCCCTCCCCTCCCCTGTCCCCTGTAGACTGCAATTATTTTTTTTTACCCCTGCGCCAAAGGGGAACGTGCAACGCTCTTTGATCCTCTTTGGCCATATATTTGCTAACGACAATGACAACGACGATGTCTAGCTAAGATTCAGGTGTATATCTATATATAGAGATATATGTGCACGAGGAGAAATAACAAGGTAAAAGGTTTTTAAATTAAATTTTTTATGAATTGTGTATATATTTATAATATATTAACTTGAAAAATGGTTTTCCAATTGCATTAAAGTGAATTTTAAACTTTTTGGTATATAAATCTCTCTCAAAAATAATTTTTCTATAAGAAATGTTGTTTATAAAATTAAAATTATACATTTTACAAATGTAATTCTATATTTATATATGAATTGTGTATATATTTATAATATATTTACTTGAAAAATGGTCTTTAAATGCCATTAAAGTGTATTTCAAAGTTTTTGGTATATAAATCTCTCTCAAATTAATTTTTCTATAAGAAATGTTATTTATAAAATGAAAATTATAAATTTTACAAATTTAATTCTATATTTATATATGAATTGTGTATATATTTATAATATATTTACTAGAAAAATGGTTTTCCATTTGCATTAAAGTGTATTTCAAACTTTTTGGTATATAAATCTCTCTCAAATTAATTTTTCTATAAGAAATGTTTATAAAATTAAAATTATAAATTTTACAAATGTAATTCTATATTTATAATATATTTACTTGAAAAATGGTCTTTAAATGCCATTAAAGTGTATTTCAAACTTTTCGTTATATAAATTTCTCTCAAATTAATTTTTCTATAAGAAATGTTGTTTATAAAATTATAATACTACATTTTAAAAATGTAGTTCCACAAAAATTTTTTAGATAAAATATTTATAATATTTATTTTAATATTTATTTATCATTGCATTATTTGTAATTTTCAGGGAGACTTCAAAGTGTTATTTCTTATTATTTCTTCATGTTAAATATTGAGTTGTAATTAAATATTTCTTGGTATAATTTTTCAGTGTATTCCCAATCCCCCCGCTCTATATCCCCCCCTCTCTCCCACCGGATGCTGCCACTGTGTTGGCATTTGTTTTATGGCCACGCCCGCCACTTGGTCCGAAGTGCAACTGCAACTGCAGCCAACTTTTTGCACGCCGCTCGGTTCGGCACTTGAAACTTCTCAATGGGGCACTCCGGCCATGGCTGTCTCCAGAGGCAACCTCCAACCCCACAATTCCCCCCCTTCATCCGATTTTCCTTGATTTTTCCCCTCGTCGATTTTCACACAACTCACCTCTTCGCTCCTCCTTCAACCGGAAAAGTCATTCCTAATCCCGCAGTTGCATATTTTTACTGCTAAGCACGTCGATGGCTGCCAAATTAGAGAACAAAATGCTGGCATTAAGGGGGGGAGGTGTGTGAAAAATGGGGGGGGTGGTGGGTGGTAGTGGAATTTCCAGGAAAAGCCGAAGGAGCAGCAATCGTAAAGCGCGAATTTCCACGGATTCAATTGATATTGATTTAACGTCAGGTGTTCGAGTGCAGCGAATATCATCTAAAATAGAAGTTGACAATTGCAATGAATGTTTTGATGGAGCAAAAAATAAATGAAGGAAAAAAGTATATGAATTCAGGTGGCAGATGCCAAAACTCATTTATTTATTTAATTGACGGCGTTTAAAGGAGCTTTTAAATGAGTTTTAAACGTATTTAATCTTGATTCAGTGTATAAAATTTAGATTGAAAGGAAAGAGTTTTAGGTAGCTTATATATTTTAGAGATTGAAAACAGTTTAAATTAAAGATAGCAGAAAATGTTTTAAGGTTGCTATAAATGTGCTTTAAAATCATATTTAAATATATTTACAAATTTTAAAAGACAAATCAGTGAAATCATATTAGTTATCATTCGTTTATATAAATATGTTTGTGTTAATTTCAATATTTTTCAATATGTTTCAAGATTTGGAAAATGCTTTTGAAACGTATATATTTTTTCCCATAATAACAGAGACATTTCCTCTTGAGTGTTTTCTTTTTTTAATTACCTTTGACAAGCTCCTCTCTGAGTGCAACATTTTGTGTTACCTTTCCTGGAAGCCTTGGTAAAAGCACTCTAAGTCCGATTTCAACTCTGGTCTTCAACGGGTCCTGCCATTTATTGGCAAGCACTATTTTCAATTCGCAACTAGAAAATTCGCATCATCATTGGCCATTGGCCATTGGCCATTTTTGGGTGGCTGCTCGTTATCAAAATGTCAGCTAGTTTTATTGCCATTGCTTCTGGGTGTTGTGTATGAGTGTGAATGATGTTGTGTATGAGTGGGTGTATGAGTGTTTGGGTGTTTTGGGTGTGTGTGAGTGAGTGTACGTTGTATCGTTCCTGTCATTGTCAACGCTCGGCGAGAGTGCCATGAAAGATTGCGCTGCATCTTTGGCACGTCTGCTGATGCTCCTCCTTGCTCCTGCTCCAGCTCCTGCTCCTGCTCCTCCTCGATCCTGTTCTTCATCCTCCTCCTCTTTTGGCCGAAAAAAACCTGTCCAGGTTGCCGTGCAATTTTCCAATTTCTAACTCGACTAACTTGACTTGAGGCTGTCGAGGGGAAAGCGCAGAAAAACAAAACCTAAAAGTCAGAGGAGACAAATAAAAAAGGTACTTATAAGTGTAAGGACTAGAAAATACCTGGCACTAAAAGCTCTATCATTTTTAAACAATTCCAAGTTTGCCTAAAAAAAATATAAACAAAACATTTTGCCATATTTCTAACAATCCAGGGTATTATGGATTCAGTCAGAGGTTTAAAACTAAGTGAAGGAGTCATTTCCGACCGTATAAATTATATATACTCTTGATCAGCATCAACAGGGGAATCCTTTTAGCTATCTCCGGCCAAGAAAACATTTTTTTAGAAATTTCCCATTTTTTGAAAAAAAGGAAAGGGGTTACATCATTAAAATTTGTAAAAATCGGTCAAAAATTCACATTTTAAATGGAGTATGCAGTTTTGTTAACCAGCTAAAAATAATAACATAAGAACATAATAAACATAAGAACGCTTTCCGAATTAAAATTAATGCATTTTTGACTTAGTTATGAATTTTTTAAGCTTAGCTTAATCCACAAAAATTGACATATAAAAATTTCAACAGTGATTAAAAAACAATAGTTGGCATAGCATACTTTTGTGGGCCTTTTAAAGTGAATCAAAGAATATAAGAGGTATATATGTATAGCTTTTAACACACTCTTTCTTATTTTATATTCTCAAACATTTATTATTTCCAATTTTAAAAATCATATTTAATATTTATGCATATACCCCTTTTCCCCAACTAAGACTGCTGGGTATTAAAAGGGGAAAGCAACCAAGACGGTGAGCTGACGGAGTGGATGCAACACGAAGAAATATGGCAGGAAAATTGCAAAACAGCGACAAGAAGGGGAAAAACAAAATCAAAAAGCACTCACATATTTTCCAATTTGGCGAGGGCAAACGAGGATCCAGCTTTTCCTTCTAGTCCTGCTGCTGCTCCTGCTCTTGGTCCTGTTCCTGCTCCTCCTCTTGGTCCTTGTTCTGCTCCTCCTCTTGGTCCTGTTCCTGGTCCTTGCTGAAGGATGTTGCTACCGTGTTGTTTATGTCGCTGTGGCAATGAAAGCGAAATGTGAAAGTCAGCCGGGAGATGAGTTGCGTTGAGGTTGAGCTTGAAGTTGCATTTTGGAGTGGCCATTTTTCATTTGCCATTGACCAGTGGAGTCATTGCTTGTTTTCCACAGGAGCTGCTGTTGCATGGTCATTATACCCAAAAAAAAAAAAAAAAAAATAGAAACCAAAAACAAGGCCAACAGTCAAGGGGCAGCAGATGCTCTGGAAATAGAAATGATGCCAAAAAGTCAAAGGAAAAATTATTTAAAAGTAGCTGGAAAATGTTTTTTGACTCAAGTTAATGGAAATTTAATTAATTGCTATACTAAATATATTTATTTTGAATAACAAAAATGCTAAAATATTATATTAAAATATTTTAGAAATTCTAATAAATAATCCAAGAGCTGGCTTTAAGTTTAAGTTAGATTAATAACCTTTTCAAAGATCTTGTTCTAAATTTAAATTCCTCTTAATTTTCACAATTTTTCCTCTCTTAGTTTTAGCCAGACACAACTTAACTTGGCTAGAAAACATCCATTTACTTATCACGGCCCTAAAACCAACATTCATCATCGTTTTGGCCAGCATGTGGATGAGGACAAAATTTAGAATTATTTTACATGCCCCGCAGATGGTTGGACCAAAAATGGCCACCGACGGAGTCAACAAATCAATCAAGCTGTCCGAGTTTTTGGTAGACGCCACCTGGACACCAAGCTTCAGATACATTTGCATCCCTCAGATACTATTCCCGGCTGGGGGGGGGGGGCAGCACCAGCATGCGATATGGCCAAAAACTTATGGCCAAAATGCTGGGCCAACTGACAGCTGCCGACACGATGGAGAAACAACATCTGCCTTTGCCCAGTGACCAAATCCCAGAGCATCCGAGTGGCCGAGGAGCCGGAGCCCATTCCCAATTAGCCCCTCACAGGGTCCAACCCAGGGTGGACCTTGTAGCTGTCATCGTCAGGGCCATTTCCCGAACTTTTGGTTTTGCCCGGGTAGCCTGGGGATCCATTGGCAGCATCCCGGGGGCTCCTGTCCACCTCTCCTTCAGGAAACAGCCAGCCTGCGAGTGCAATTAATCTTTGCGAGGAGCAACAAATGAACAATGCACAGCCAGGACAGGACAGGACAGGACGGGACAGCCTTTCCCTTATTTATGGTTATTTCTTTCTTATTGGGGGAGGAATAGAAGAAGGGTGATTATTATAAAGTTGAAAAATATATATTTCCCTTAACTAACATTTTGTATATTTCATTTGGCAAAGGGGCAAGTTAAAATTACAGCACACAGCCCAAGGCCTAAAGCCCAAGCAAATAATAATTCCATATATAAAATGACCAAACAACACACAAGGCACAATTGCCATCAAAATGACCAAAAGTGACCCAGGATCCACCCAGTGCAGGACATATGTTCGTCATGTAAATATCGACATATATATACATATGCAGCCTTACACGAAGGTCCTTCGATTCAAGGCCGCTGGCATTACGGTAATTGCAAGGATTTGTCACACGACAATACAACAACAACTCAAAACATGAACTCTACACCAAAAAAAAATGAATAGGGGACAAAAAATTGAAAGGATCAACGAAGGGGGGAGAGGGGAAGGATGAATGCAAATATTTGTTTAATCAATTCTATATGTGAGGATGCAGCCACACGGCCACAGTAGAGAGCATTTAGTTAGGTATTCTTAGTGAATAAATATTTACAAAATTTAATAAGACATTTAAATATTTATTTTATACTCGATAAATTTTATTTATCTGTTTTATTTGTTTTCAAAATGGAATTCCAGCTAAGCTGCCTTGAAAAATTATAAAAGTAACTCGCGAGGTATATTCTCTGCTGACTTTTTATCAATATACTTTTGGTATATCGATATTTATTGTTAAAATTTAATATACAAGAAGTTTGTCTTTTACAATTTATGTGTTATTTAATCAATAATCTTTTAGATATATCAAAAATAAGGCCTAAACTTGGCTTAAACCATGAATGCTTGGATTAAATAAAAACAAATAAAGGAGCTATCTATTAATTATTTAGTTATATATTTATTACAGATATTTAAACATGAAAATCTATACTTTTCTATATTTCTAATTTCAATACATTAAGCTTTATTATATTTTTAATATGAAGTGATATTTATCATAAATTACCTACTTTCAATACATTAAACTTTATTATATTTTTAATGTGTTTCAATGTATTAAAAGTGATATTTATCATATAATACCTTTCCCCTAAATATATAAATTCCTAGCTCCTATTGTACCTTTACGTCCATAGCCTTGATACATATATATGAAATATGTGTGAGCCCACAAATACTATATACACATATATAGTAAAAATATATATATTCATATATATTATATATACCTGTGTTCCAGGTTATATGCATATCAATATTTGCCTCGCTGCCTGCGGCCAATTTACCTGGGCGATGGCTTTGGCAAAAAGGGGTTTTTTTGGGGGGGATTCTCTTTAGCGGCGGGGGTAACGATCTGGTTTTGGTTTTTCCGATTTTTCTCCCTCGTTTTTCTCTTGCTGGTGGGATTTTCGCTGCTCTATTTGTGCGACGGAAAGAATTCTGCGGTGCAATTGTGAAAAATGCCAGCAAATTGGATTTGCCAAAGCCAAAAAAAGAGAGGAGAAAGGAGGGAAAGATGTTGAAGAAAAGTAGAACTAACGAGGGAACGTATGTATATATAACAATGAATATATATATACATAAATACAAAGGTAAAGTAGTGCATATACATATATATTTATTTAATTTGTATTTCATTTGCATTTGCAATACATTTCAAAATGAATTGGTAACAAGGATATGATAGAGCTGTATGCATTTATTTAAATTCATAGTTTTTCAATGCGTTTTTCTTCAACAACGGATTAAAGTTTAAAGCATGTTTAACATTTCCTTGTACAATTTATACTTCTCTTTTTTATATATTTTTATTTCTTGTTATATAACAAAGCATTTCTTGCATCTATTTCCAGACACAATCGGTATGGCATGACAGTTGCTTTATGGCAATCACCAAGGCAACTTTGGCATCCGGATGTTGGGATACTGGGATTGGGATTGAGATCCCGGGTATGACACCTGCACTACGACGGGCTTAAATTATGCGACAACGGCAGTAACACCAATAGAACCAAACCCCCATCCCCCTCCAACAAGGCAGTGCAATTGCCAATGCAATTGGGGGTGGCAAGGGGAGCGAATTGTAGGTGTCAATGCCCATTGGGTGGGGGGAGAGTTGACAATAACAACCCTGAAAGTGGGTGGCAGTGGGTTTAGCAACTGGTTGCCAGGATGACAGGTCCCTGCACTGAGAGAATTTCTAAGCAAAAAAGGGAAATATAGCCATATGTCAAGGGATACAAGGGATACCCTAAGGATGGGCTCTTAGGCAATCCTGTTTCAAATAGGGTATTTTTTTTTTGGTTATATATTATAAAGTATACATTTTTCAATTGTTTTAAGCACTCTACTCCTTTAAGTATTTACATCTTTGAAATTAAGCAAGAGTCTAAAGTAACTCAAGTTCAAAATTTATATTTCTTTAAACTAAAATAACTTTCTTTTAATGTCTATAATAACTTTTAAAATGTATATAAACAACCTGTAATTATTGGTATATAATACATGAGATATACCAATAAAAAAGTTATACAATTAATGTACTAATAATTATCAAAAACTACTTACCAACCTTCTAAGCAGATATGCTTTTGATTGAACATATTACTGGGTATTACACAGTACTCTCTATTATTTTCCTTGCCAGTGATGTGCTTGAATGTGGATTGAGCTATGGAGATGTTGATGTAGGCCACGTCCCCAACAATAGACCCTGGTCCGGGCAGCATAAGGACTCTTCCCGTCCCCGTCCCTTGGCCATGGGATCCATTTCCATAACCCCGCGTGAGCCGGGCTTATTTTTTTTAACCATGTTTTTCTATGGCGACTCCCTGTTGCTGCTGCTGCATCCTGCTGATGCTCCATGCTCAAAGACCAGGTCCTGGTCCTAGTCCTGGTCCTGCTCCTGTTGATATTCCTGCTGCTGCTGCTGTTGTTGTTCAACAAAATGTCAGCCTCGGCGAATTTTGCAATTTGAAAGCCACACAAATCACAAAAACTACAAGAGCAAAAATACAAAGCAAAATGTTAGCTTAAATTTACATAGTAGAGGATTTTAATACACTTGGTGAATACACTTGGGGAACTTAAAGAAATGGGTATGAAAATAAATATCCTTTTTGAGGACATTAAAAAAAAGCCAAAAAACAAAACATTTATATACTAAAAAGTATAATATTTATATATATATATATACTTATTTATGTACTTGTTTCAATCCGCTTCAAAATCAGAGCATTAAATTAAGAAGACCATTAATAATAAAATAACATTTTTACCAGGAAAGTGTGTTAATTAAATAAATACTGAAAATTCTATATGAAATATATTTGATATAATTATTAAAATATTAAAAAAGTTCCCAAAAAACCTATTGTAAATTATACAACTAATCTTATTGGTAAATAAGCTTTGTTAAAGAAACGTAACTTCATTTTTTCTAAACAATTACTTTGATAAAAGTAGTAATTATTTGTACTTTTTTAGCAGAAAATTTAAATGCAAAATAAGCATTTTAAAATTTGTAATAAATAAATGAATGAATAATAAGTAAAACTATATTTTATTCTACATTATAGTCTATATTCTATTTTATATTCTATTCTACATAATATTCTTTATTCTATTTTATTTTAATTAAACATTTCATACTATTTTCTATACCATTTTCTATTATACATTATATTCTGGATTTTTTTCTATATTCAATAATTAATAAATAATATACTAGCATTAATAAGTAAGCAATATTTCCAATTAAAAATGCCTCAATAACTCTTCAAACTTCTTCTACAACAATTACGTATTCCCTAATGTTAATGTGTATACTGATTAAACTATTTAATGGACCATTTTACTGCGGTTAGTGTAGTGTCATAGACAAAGCGGCAATTAAATGGGCTAACCTGGGAACAAGATTGCTTTCCCCCGGAGCCAATTGCAGGATACCCCAATTAAAGGGTATAAAAGAAAAACAAGCTGGCATGCAAATGTTTCAATTCTTTTCTCCTCTTTTTTTCTTCTTGTTAAAAAAAAAGAAAACCAAAAAAAGGAAAAGGTTAAGAGAGAAGGAAAAAGTAAAATAGGAAAACAGTAAAGTGGCAGAGTGCAGAAATATGCAGACTGAAGTTTTTAGCCAAAGCCAAAGCCAAAGCCAAAGCCGAAACTGAAACTGAAGTTGAAGTTGATGTTGAAGTTTTGCGCCTGGTAGCCTGGTCTTTGAAGCACTTCTGGCATGTCTGGCACTGTCCTGGGAAGTCCATCTTTATTCAGAAGCCAAATCTTTAGCCTCCTTGGCATCTGTTTTATATATATAAAAAAAATCGCACAGTTTATTAAAGAACTACCAGCTGGGAGGCTCCTTCAAGCTCCTCAAAGCTCCTCATCTAGACCAATTAAATATTGTATTTATCTTAATAACCTTTTTGTTTAATAAACTCCTTGTTGAGTTTGCTCTGGCTCTGTTTTCCTTGGCTTTTCTTTTGCATTTTCCCCGGCCTGTCTTGGCTCTTGTCTTCCTTCCACACACACACACACACACACTATTTTGTGGATTAAGTTTCCTTGGTTTGAATGCCTTGTTGTCTGTCGCTCATTAGCGCATAGCTGATGCCTCTGCCTGGCTTCGCCTTCTCATTTTCTCCAAGCTTCGAAGGGGGCGGAAATTTCCCAACCTCCTGCTAATCGTTTGTGAGCTCTTTTCTTTCGTTAGTTATATATATATTTTTTTTTTTTGCTTTTCTTTTCTTGCCGACCGGCCGCACTTTGCAATTTGATTAATTCATGCTTCCTTGATGCCTGCGCCTGGGGTCATAGCATTAACCCATTAGGCAGAGGGGGCTCTTAAATTACTTAACTTTAAATAATTACGGGTTAAGGAGGAAAGAGAGGTATATAAACATATTTTATAGATTTTTTTTAGGCTTTTAAATAGCTTCTTTTATGGGGAATTAACACATATTTTTATTCCTACCAAAAGAGGTTTATATTTTATATATTTTTAGTCATGTTAATCAATAGTATTTTTCTTAATTTCGGGTTTAATTTGAAGAATCTTCTTTTAGGCACAAAAAATAGAGAGAGGTTTATATTTTATATATTTTTAGTCATGTTAATCAATAGTATTTTTCTTAATTTCGGATTTAATTTGAAGAATCTTCTTTTAGGCACAAAAAATAGAGAATGTGCTCTTACAGCTACAAAAATTTGATAGGGGAAACCCCCTTTTTGAGACCTATGTAATCGATAGCTAAAAGCCTAACCCCATTGCTCTGCCACTTGAGCTGTCATCAAAAGCTGCTCAATTTTTGATTTCGATTTTGATTTTTTGGGAGGGGATGAAGGTTGGTTACCGGATTCCGGGTTGGATAGAGAGTTCCCTGGGCAGATTTCTGATTGCGCCATGAGCAACAACATTTCCCCCTTTGCGCGTTTATCAATTTCCGTCATCGACAGGCATCAGTTTCAAGGAGCCCGGGAGTCAGAGCCAACTAGGAACTTGAAGACTCCACTTGAGTTTCAGCCAGATTTTCCCACCCTCACCCTCACACCCTCTCCCGTGCCTTGCTTTATTTTCCCAGCTTCCTTTATATATATATATATATTATTTTTTTATGCCTCTCCCCGTCTTGTTTCAATATATCTTAGGACAGAAGTTGCCTTCGCCAGTTTTCCCCATTGGCATTTTTCCCCGCTCGCCTTTGCGGTGGCCACTATTAGCCCAAGCTTTAGCTAAGATCGATCCTGGGGGAGTCCTTAAAATGGTTTGCATGTAACCAGCCACCCCAGGCGAAGGACACAGGATCCAGGATATGCCAGGACATACGTATGTATGTACACCCTCCTCTTTGTGTGTGCATGACGCTTTATGCTTTATCCACTTGAACTCTTTCAGTTTTTTATCTATTAAATCATGATTGGCTACAATTTACACAAGTGGGCGACGGTCCTCGACACCGGCTCCTTTGGCCCCTAAACTCCAGCGTTTCACTTCACAACTCCATCTACATCTCAGTCTCAGTCTCAGTCTCTATCGCCGTCTCCGTCTCCATTTCCAGCTAAAGTTTCTCTTTGGCCTAAACCCCTTTGGGCCCTTTTCGGGCATGTGCTTCAAATTGGATGGCAACACTTGGCCCCAAGATACCAAGTTATTTTTTTTTTTAGCTGGGCCTGCTCTGGGATTTGTCATATCATCATCATCATCATAGTTTTGGTCAGGAAAAGAGAGGCAGTAAGAAGGCTAACAAGTTTGGAATTGATTCTGGCAAAGATTAAATATTAAATAAATAAGCTTAAGAAGGTATATCTATGAAACAGCAGGTTGAAGGAATTTCAGTTTTATAAAAACAAAAAGTCAGACAAAATAAATAAAAAATAGGTATACGAAATGGAAACTAACTTAACTGGTAAATAATATATACTTAAACAAAATTTAATGTATTTAAATAAAGCTTTTACTTTTATATATCTTATGAAGACTGTTATATATATTTTTATCTGAATAGGAAGAGGCCTAGAAAACTATTGAATAGCCAAGACATAAGTCAATATATTCCCTAGCTTATATTTTATTTAAAAAAAAGCTATTATTATATTTCAAAGACAAAGAAGTCTTATAATAAACTATCTGCTTTGAAAGCTATTTGAAATCAAAGAAACAGTGAAAGAAATAAATAATTCTTTTAGTTTAATTAATACCTTAATTTCGGGTATTCTAATTTTAGTCAGAAGCTTAAAACTATGTGAAGGAGTCATTTTCGTTCCTATAAATTATATATATTCTTGATCAGCATCAACAGGGGAATCTTTCTAGCTATCTCCGGCCAAGAAAATTTTTTTTCAAAAATTTCCCATTTTTTTAAAAAAAGGAAAGGAAAATTAGCAAAAATCGGCCAAAAATTCACATTTTAAATGGAGTATGCAGATTTATTAACCTAATAAAAACTAGCATAGGACCACTTTCCGAATTGAAATTAATGCTTTTTTGGCGGAGTTATGAGTTTTTTAAATTTTGATTTTTCGAAAAAATGTTCATAGATATCGATATAAGGAATGCAAGTATGATAAGCTTAGTTTTTAACGGATTTCCGGATACGAACCTATAATTCAACTTCAATTTCAAACAATGTATTATAGTATTATTATTTTTCCCAGTGCACCCGTATCCTTGGCCCGCCCGTATTTATTTTCTTATCCCACAATTTGGGGGCTGCTCTCTTTTTGGCGCATTTTATTACATATTCGGTTTCAGTCATGCGTTGTCCCCATCGTCGTCGTCGTCTTGCGTTATTCATTTCCCAGATTTCCTTCCTCTTTTCTTTTCTATTTTTTTATTTTGCGTTTTTCGCTTTTGGTCTTCATTGAAATGCCAGTGTAAGGGGTTCCATTTCGCCGCTTTGATTGGTTTCGAGCATGTAGTTACCAAAAATTCCAGTGCCAACTCTGGGATTGCCCCCTCGCGCCATCGATTGTCCTTCCTCCGTCGCCTGCCTTGTCATTTGAGTCGTACACACACACTAACACTGAGAGAAATTGGGGTTTCTTTACATCACACAACATGTGAAAAATACTAAATAAATAATAGGGATAATTATTAAAATAAATCAAGCCTAACGAATATTTTCGTATAATTTGTGATGAGTAGAAAATTCAAATAATAAATGAAGGGGTTTAATAATGAATTTAAAGCCATATTTCTTCTTATTAAAAACCCGTTTCTAAGTACATATATAAATTATTTATAAATTATTATCTTTAGGTTATTAATCATTTTTCTCAGTGCACACAGCCGCCGTGCAAATTGCAGCTGTTGGCATTTCCCATCATCAGTGGCTGAGACTGTCAGTCAATATTAAAGGGCCATTAGTTTGGTGGGGGGAAAAGGCCGAAAGTATTTTGGGGGGAAACGGAAAATAGAGGTTTAAATTTCCAATGAAAATTATTGAAAATTTTTGGGAAAATTCTGTATTTACTTTAACTTGAAATTAAATTTATTTTCAAGGATTGTTTTCTCTGATTTCCTCTTTTTCTCTCTTGGCCCAATCATCCGACAATTGTCAACTGGTGTTGGGGAAAAGCGGAAAATCGTGCTATGAAAATGGCTCAAGTGCTTGCCATAAATATTGAAGGACTTGCATGGGTCCTCCCTCCCCGTCCCTCAAGGATTCACATATACATACATGAAACTTTACATAAATAAACATAAAGGAAATCTAGGTTCAGGTCGCTTTGAAGGGGTTCTGATTTTTATTTTACTGAGTGTTGCATATTTTTAAGACTCTTTAAAAAATAGCTGTATATTTATATATAGCTGTATTTTTAGCAGATTATATATATTTAATTAAATTATTATTGGAATATATGATACAAGTACCTTTTTCTATATTTTAAAAGCTTCTTAAAAGGTATACTTCTAATAAATTATAAATTTCCGAAAGAGAACTCTTTTTACTAACTTTAAAATTAATTAGAGTTTGAAACATAAGATTGGTTATATTTAAGAAAGATTATTTATATATAATAAATGTTTAGTTGAAATATAATTTTGTATACGTATAATATTTATTTTAAAATTTTAGGAGTTACTCTTAACGTTTATGTGTAGCAAAATATATAAATTCCTGAGAAAAATAGTATATAAAATTAATAAATAATATACTTTATACTATAATTTATTATTATTAAAAATAATACTACAATATTTTAAACTGAAACTGTAAATTGAAGATTAAAAATCAAACTTCTCCCAAGTATCTCTATCTATTTAAGTTGTAAATCAAAGTAATGAGAAATAAAGTCACTCAAGCAGCAAGAAATAACTCCAATCAGCCTTAGACATGCAAGGATATAAATAGATATATATTTAAGGATATATGTTCAATAATATACATATATATATATAGGAATATATATGATTTTTTTTCTGGCAGTGAAATCACATTGCAAATAGCATCTTGCGCTGTAAAATTTATTAAAGCGGAAATTATTCATTGCACGATCGAGTGGCTTTTATGATTGCCAGCTTGCCGCAGATTGGGTCCAGGACCTGCACTCCGTCGTACGTCTTCCGCTCCTTTTTTTTCACACACACACCCACTCACACACACGTAATTGATTGATATATATATCTGTATATATATGTGATATGTACACATATGATATATATCAGGACGTCGGAATTTGCCAGTTGATGTGCCATAATTAGCCTTAACTCTCGGGGCTGTTTATGGAGAACCGGGGCAAGCCAAGGCCGGGCAGTGAGATTATTGCCGCATGTGACGCAAATGCAATTCGATTTTGATTTTATTCATTTGCTGCATATTAAATTGAACAATTTGCCAACACACATGAGGATGGTAAGCAAAAAAAAAAGGACGATGGACGAAGGACGATGGAATACGGATGAAAATAAAGGGTTCGATGAGGAAAAATTTTGCGCAACCGCCTTTCAGTTGTCAGTTTCCGTTTGCGGCAATTTTAATTAATAAAAATTGACATTTCGCCTGCACTGGACCAGCAATTGCAATTGCAAAAATAAAATATTATACTCAATATAAAATATATATATATAATATATAGTAATGCGGCCTGACAACGACGGATCAAGGATGGAGGAGGGGGCAATAAATATTTAATATTTAGTGGCAAGCATTGTTCAGCGATTTTGCTCTACTGTTAAATCCGTAATAATAATGCCCAGCGACATGACAAGGACACAAAGGATATAAAGGATATATATCGTAAAGGGGCTGAGACGGAATGGAATGGATTGAAATGAAATGGCATGGAATGAAACGTGAAAACATGGAATTGTGGTTGGTATTATTAATAAATGAAATCAAATGGCCCATGGCAGCCATCGCTCTCCTTCTACATACTCCTCGATCCTGCTGCGGTCGTCCTTTTCAATTAGACTAAGCACACACACACACACACACACACACATACTAGTGACACTCTATTTTCAATTCGAATTTGTACATATATTTAAATGCTGGTTAACCCCATTTGGTCCTACCCTGAAAACTATTCGAATTGTAACCAAAACCCGAAATCGGTTTAATGAAGTTTATTGAGAGGCGAACTTCGCACCACTTTACATGTGCATTTTTCCAACGGTCGAAAATGTTAATTTTAATTCGATTTACCCTGTCACTTTATCGATTTATTTAATTTCCTTTTTTACGTTGCCATTTATTCTGGCTCTGGTTTTTGAGGGAATAACACGGAATTCTGATTTTAACAAAGCCTAAGTCGGTTCACCAAAGGCGTTAATTGAATTTTTTACTGGGTAATGGATAATGATAATAAAGATAATAATTTTAAAGAAAATTCAGTCTTGATTGGAAGAGTTTTCCTTAGATTTAAATATCTTGCAGGTATAAGTATTTAAAAAGTTGTAAACAGGACAAAAAACCTTAATTTCTGGATTTTATGAACACTTATTAAAATTATTATGTGTGATGCTTGATATTTACCTTGGTAAAAGGATTATATATATATAGATACATAAAATAAATTGTGTATGATATCCTATACACTGCGCGTCATCAGATTAGCGCCCCCCTTTTGGTTTTACTTTATTGCATCTATCTCTGTTTCTATTGCACGCAACTTCAAAATTTTTGTTGTTGCTTTTAAAATGCACAAATTGTTGCTCTCTGAGAGAAATACCGTTAGGTGAGAGATTCCGTTAACTATTTTTTCTTCTTTTGTTTTACTTTCGCTGCAAAAGCTTGCACTGATTTTGCGTCATCAGATTAGCGCCTGTAAATTCAAATTTAGTTATCTCGCGTAATTTTTGGCGTACAGTTGTGAAATTTTTTGTGCTGATTAATTGAATAATTGTTTATAAACTGAGAATCAAAATGGGTAAGGGAACTGTCCTATCTTTAGAAGAAAAATCTAAGATCGAAGCCTTTAGTGAAAGTGGCTTATCTTTACATAAAATTGCTAAAAAAATGGGAAGGCATCGAAAAACTATAGCCAGTTTTCTTAAAAATAAACAAGGCTATGGTAAAAATATGAAAGGCGGTAACAACAGAGTTCTTTCCGAAGCAGACATTCGGTCTATAGTTAGACATGCGTCTAATTCACACGACTCTTCTACCAAAATTAAAGAAAAAAGCGGTGTGGAAGCTAGCAAGTCCACGGTATTACGAGTCATAAAAAAAGCAGAACACTTGAAAAGACTAAAACTAAAAAAAAAACCACAGCTAAATAAGTTACGAAAGGAAATGCGCCTAAATTTTGCTCGCTCGCATATGACATGGTCGAAGGAGTGGCGCTTTGTAGTCTTTTCCGATGAAAAAAAATTTAATTTAGAAGGCCCTGACGGCTATAATTATTATTTCCATGACATGCGTAAAGAAGAGCATATTTTAGATCGTTTACATAGCCGGGTGGGTGGCGTAATGGTATGGGGAGCCATATCCTATTATGGCACCTATGAGTTACAATTTCTCACCCCAAAAATGAACGCCGTGGCGTATAATAATCTTTTAAAAACGGCTTTCCCACATTTCCAAAATTGTTTTGGAAATCTTAAATGGCGTTTTCAACACGATAACGCTCCAATCCATACTGCCCGATCTGTAAAATCGTGGATACAGGACCAAAACGTTGATGTCCTGGAGTGGCCGCCGTACTCTCCGGACTTAAATATAATAGAGAACGTGTGGGGATGGCTCTCGAGAAAAGTATACGAGTCTGGAAAGCAGTATAGTACAAAATTGGAGCTCATCGACGGGATTAAAGAAGCTTGGTCTTCAATATCATTACAATACGTTGATAAATTGTACGAGTCACTTCCCAGCAGGATCTGTGAGGTCCTGGAAAATGGGGGCGGGACCACCCACTATTAATTTGATTAGAAAATAAGTAAATAATAAGATAAAACATAAAACACTACTAGTTGTTAAGCATTAAGTGAAAATTCATTAAATTTAAGCAGGGGGCGCTAATCTGATGACGCGCAGTGTATATCCTTATCAAATGGTGTAAACTAGGTAACCTTGCAGGGTATCCTAAGTAAGTATCTATGACCAGAAAGTAACTATAATCATTAAGTATCTAAGAACATTTATTAACTATGATCAGTAAGTATCTATAACCAGTAAGTATCTATGATCAGTTACTAACTTTTAACACTAATAAACAATGACTTGCAACTTTTGTAACACAACACATATCTAAGACTTGGCTGGCAGCAAGCACTTCGTTCCGGGGATGTTAGAACAAGTTGGGAATCATATGCACAGATGTGCGAGATTTGTTTTGGAACAAGAGCAAGCTATTTGAATGAAACTAAGGAGTTATTCTTTTATACAATTTTACTAGTACATAAGTCGGAGCATGGCGAATCGGTTGACTATATATATCCATACATATATAGCTGCCATAGGAACCATCGGACGATTTATAGAACTTTGATCAGTAATAACCTATGACCATTAATTAACTTTGAGCAGTTAGAAGCTATGAGCAGTAAGTATCTATGAACAATAATTAACTATGATCAGTAAGTATCTATAACCAGTAAGTATCTATGATCAGTTACTAACTTTTAACACTAATAAACAATGACTTGCAACTTTTGTAACAACACATATCTAAGACTTGGCTGGCAGCAAGCACTTCGTTCCGGGGATGTTAGAACAAGTTGGGAATCATATGCACAGATGTGCGAGATTTGTTTTGGAACAAGAGCAAGCTATTTGAATGAAACTAAGGAGTTATTCTTTTATACAATTTTACTAGTACATAAGTCGGAGCATGGCGAATCGGTTGACTATATATATCCATACATATATAGCTGCCATAGGAACAATCGGACGATTTATAGAACTTTGATCAGTAATAACCTATGACCATTAATTAACTTTTAGCAGTTAGAAGCTATGAGCAGTAAGTATCTATGAACAATAATTAACTATGATCAGTAAGTATCAATGACCAGTAAGTAACTCTGAACGGTAAGAATCTATAACCAGTAAGTATCTATGATCAGTTACCAACTTTGAACACTAGTAAACAATGACTTGCAACTTTTGTAACACAACACATATCTAAGACTTGGCTGGCAGCAAGCACTTCGTTCCGGGGATGTTAGAACAAGTTGGGAATCATATGCACAGATGTGCGAGATTTGTTTTGGAACAAGTTTAAGCTATTTGAATGAAACTATGGAGTTATTCTTCTATATAATTTTACTAGTATATAAATTGGAGCATGACAAATCGGTGGACTATATATATACATATATATATATATGTGCCATAGGAACAATCGGACGATTTATAGAATTTTGATCAGTAATAACCTATAACCAGTAATTAACTTTTAGCAGTTAGAAGCTATGAGCAGTAAGTATCTATGAACATTAATTAACTATGATCAGTAAGTATCTATGACCAGTAAGTAACTCTGAACAGTAAGAATCTATAAGCAGTAAGTATCTATGATCAGTTACCAACTTTGAACACTAGTAAACAATGACTTGCAACTTTTGTAACACAACACATATCTAAGACTTGGCTGGCAGCAAGCACTTCGTTCCGGGGATGTTAGAACAAGTTGGGAATCATATGCACAGATGTGCGAGATTTGTTTTGGAACAAGTTTAAGCTATTTGAATGAAACTATGGAGTTATTCTTCTATATAATTTTACTAGTATATAAATTGGAGCATGACAAATCGGTGGACTATATATATATACGTATATATAGCTGACATAGGAACAATCGGACGATTTATAGAACTACGATCAGTAATTAACTATGACCCGTAATTAACTTTGAGCAGTAAGAAGCTATGAGCAGTAAGTATCTATGAACATTAAATAACTATTATCAGTAAGTATCTATGACCGATAAGTAACTCTGAACAGTAAGAATCTATAAGCAGTAAGTATCTATGACCAGTAAAGTAAGTAAGTATGATAATTAAGTATCTGTCACCAGTAAGTATCTATGATCAGTTACTAACTTTGAACACTAGTAAACAATGACTTGCAACTTTTGTAACACAACACATATCTGATACGTGGCTGGCAGCAGTCACTTCGTTCCGGGGATGTTAGAACAAGTTGGGAATCATATGCACAGATGTGCGAGATTTGTTTTGGAACAAGTTTAAGCTATTTGAATGAAACTATGGAGTTATTCTTCTATATAATTTTACTAGTATATAAATTGGAGCATGACAAATCGGTGGACTATATATATATACGTATATATAGCTGACATAGGAACAATCGGACGATTTATAGAACTACGATCAGTAATTAACTATGACCCGTAATTAACTTTGAGCAGTAAGAAGCTATGAGCACTAAGTATCTATGAACATTAAATAACTATGATCAGTAAGTATCTATGACCGATAAGTAACTCTGAACAGTAAGAATCTATAAGCAGTAAGTATCTATGACCAGTAAAGTAAGTAAGTATGATAATTAAGTACCTGTCACCAGTAAGTATCTATGATCAGTTACTAACTTTGAACACTAGTAAACAATGACTTGCAACTTTTGTAACACAACACATATCTGATACGTGGCTGGCAGCAGTCACTTCGTTCCGGGGATGTTAGAACAAGTTGGGAATCATAAGAACAGATGTACGAGATTTGTTTTGGAACAAGAGCAAGCTATTTGAATGAAACTAAGGAGTTATTCTTTTATACAATTTTACTAGTACATAAGTCGGAGCATGGCGAATCGGTTGACTATATATATCCATACATATATAGCTGCCATAGGAACCATCGGACGATTTATAGAACTTTGATCAGTAATAACCTATGACCATTAATTAACTTTGAGCAGTTAGAAGCTATGAGCAGTAAGTATCTATGAACAATAATTAACTATGATCAGTAAGTATCTATGACCAGTAAGTAACTCTGAACAGTAAGAATCTATAAGCAGTAAGTATCTATGACCAGTAATTAAGTATGATCAGTAAGTATCTATAAGCAGTAAGTATCTATGATCAGTTACTAACTTTGAACACTAAAAAACAATGACTTGCAACTTTTGTAACACAACACATATCTGATACGTGGCTGGCAGCAGTCACTTCGTTCCGGGGATGTTAGAACAAGTTGGGAATCATATGCACAGATGTGCAAGATTTGTTTTGGAACAAGAGCAAGCTATTTGAATGAAACTAAGGAGTTAGGAGGAGGAATCGGTGGACTATATATATAAATACCTACCTACATACCTACTATAGGAACGATCTACATAAATTTTAATATTATATTAAACTGGTTCTAAAAAACCTTCTAGTGCTTGGATTTACCTCATCTTTAGACAACTCTCCCCTTGCACTCTCTAGATGTATATATATTTGTATATATGTATATAGTATTCCCCTAACCAAGAGAATAATTATCCAACCCTTCACTGGGCATCCCCCTCTCCACCCATCCAAAAAAAGCCAAGTGAAATAAATGAGCCAAATTAACTGGTCACTGCAATTTCCCCCTCATCCTCCGCCTTTGCCTTGGCCAACCGATATTAATGCAAGAGTTTAAGTGTTCCAAATGACGCTGATAATGGGGCCAACAGGGGATGATGATGATGATGATGGTAATGATAACGTTGACGATGATGATGATGATGATGCTGAGGAAGGACAAGCTGGGGGAGCTTAATATGTAATTTATAATTTTGATTGCGCTGCCAACGTTGACATCGAAGTCAGCGTCTCTGTTTGCTGCGAACTTAATCCGCAGAGAAAAATGTTGCGCGCCCTTATTAAGGCTTTAAATGCAGCCACCGACCACCGACAAGCGCACAGTGGATGCTAAGAGATAATTATTAATAAATAACTAAAAAAAATATATATATTTACACTATATTTTAAATGTAATTCATGGCTCATAAACCTAGAATCACAAAGGAATTCTTTGATTCAATATAAACCTTATTATAGTCAAACTTACTGAAACTGAACTTTTCCTGAGGGTTTAAAGATATTTTTCTTAATAAAAAATTGCTTATATTAAATGCACTAATTTTTATATGATAAAATATACTTATTAAGATCATTAACCTATCATCTCATAATTAATGAATTATTCCTTAATATCTGAAATTAAAGATTAAATAATTCAAGAAGCCAGGATATTGAAATTAATTAAAACAACTGAACTGTTCGTAAGATCTTGTCGATATTTTTCCTTAATAATATAGAGGCGAATAAGCTTATTTTTAATCGATAAATTATATTACTTAAAATTGTTAATCAATCTGAATTTAAGCACTAAATTATTCTTATTCTCTTTTTTTGAAACAGACGAAAACAAAACCTAACCTTAGCCTTTTACGATATTTTCATCAATAAATTGAACTTTCCCAATTTTTAATCTTTGATCATTATCTATTCTAAAATTTCCAATCTATAATATATAATAAATTATTCTTAAATTGATCAATAACTTTAACTCCATGGAATTAGCAAAAGTAAATACTTACCAAAACGATTTGCGACTTAACAAATTTTCCATTCGATTTCACGTATTTGCCAAGAAATTTTATGCAGATTGGTTAGCATTTTGTAGAGTCCTGCGAGTCCT
The DNA here is from genome assembly GCF_035046125.1 of Drosophila serrata. NCBI lineage: Eukaryota > Metazoa > Arthropoda > Insecta > Diptera > Drosophilidae > Drosophila > Drosophila serrata. The sequence goes on along the minus strand of NW_028257174.1, from coordinate 2,312,521 downwards.
TCTGCTGCCAAAAAAAAAAACCCTTTAAGTGTTTGCATTAGCTGGCGAGAGAGAGAGAGAGAGAGAGAGAGAGATAGAGAGGGAGAAAGAGGCGTGGTGCGTCAGAAATTAATGGAGCGTAATTTATGAAAATTATACAATTGCCAGACTGGCCACGCCCACATTGCACACTCACACACTGACACACACACACACACACATATATATATATATATATATACGCATCAAGGAGAAAGGATGCTTAACTTACAAAAATTTCATCAAAAGGATGAGAGAAAGAGCTGAGTAAAAGCTGAAGAAGCTGGCATCTTCTGCTTACTTTGCCAAAAACTTTATATGAAGAAAGTTTGAGTCAAACTGGGTGATGGGGCGGAAAGGGGGAGGGGATGAGGCGGGGAAAAGTGGGTGAAAAATATATGGGGTGGGCAGCAGGTGCAGTGCACGAAGGATACAGAGCAGCTGGAGGGGTGGAAAACATTTTATTAACAGCAGACATCGTCTATGAAAAGCTTAAAAAACAAAAATTAATTTAAATTACATATTTGCCCACAAAACAATGCCTGAGAGGGAGGGTGTGTAGGGTGTGTGTAGGGTGTGTTTTCTAGGTGCCTTGTTTTTGTTGTTGCCACTGCTGCTGCTGCTGCTGTTGTTTGGCAAAGAAAAAAACCCCAAATTATACACAAATTTACGATGTTTTGCTAAGCTTCTCGGCACTTCCTCCCCTTCTTATACACTTTTTCCCCCGCCTGTTTATCAGATGCTGTGCCAAAAGCCATAATAACAACAGCAAGTAACATTTGGGCCACGCACAAACGCAACACAAATCCGAATGAACAAAAACAAAAACAAAAAAATAATGTAGAAAAAAAATTTAATAAAATTCTTCAAGTCGAAAACGAAAACTGAATGCAGTACAACCGGAGAGAGAAGCCATTAGGAGAGTGATGGAGGATAAACAGAAGAGGTGGAAAGCCGGAAAATTCAATTTGTGGAAAATAATTGCCTTGAGAAATTACTTGGAAAATTGTAGAAAGTTGGAGGAAATAAATATCATTAAACATATATAAATTAATATATAAAATATAATAATATAAATGAATGCATTGAGAAATTACTTGGAAAATTGTAGAAAGTTTTTGAGAAAGAAGCTAATGGGGAAACAAATATTTTTAAAAATATTTATATAAAATTAAATATATATAATGTAATAATAAATATAATTATACCTTATTAAAAACCGCCTAATTTATCAATTAATATATTAATACTAATATTACTAGTACTATTTATAATACTAATAGTAATAGCAATTAAACTGATAAAATAAATACACGCCACAAAATGGTGGCAACGCCAATCGATAAAATGTAAACAAATAAAGTTTCAAAAAGCCAAACTTACTCGAAAATTAATAAAATATTAAGAAGATCCTATTGGAAAAAGATTTAAGTTACTAAGAATCACGTTCCGAATAGTCTAAATACAAGAAGTTACTTACTCTACCTTTATTTTGTTGATTATTAGTAAACATAAACAAATGCAAAACTGTTAATTTTGTCATCATATTTGGCGCTACTCTGGCATTTTTGCCAATAAGTTTTCAAGGAATTTGTCTTCTTTGTAGCCTTAACTCTTGATATTCTTAATTTGAATTATATATCTGTAAATGATGGTCTATATTTTAAAAGATTTATAATTTCTGAAAAGCGTATGTTTATTATTTTTCCTTTTAAACGAGTTAAGTTGGCTGCGCCTTGTTACGATATTTAATGTGTAATCGATAACTAAAACTAAAACTATAAGTATATCAACTGCACACTTAAATATAAATGTTCACACTAAATACTACTTAACATTTATGAATAAATATCTATATAGTTAATTTAAATTAATTTCAAATTAATAATCTATATCTGCTATATCTAAAACATAATTAGTGAATTCTACAATCTCACTTAATAAATTTAATTAAATATAACCTGTGAAATTTGGAGCTCATTAGCTAAAGTATCCCAACAAAAATATAGGGTGTTCGTGTGGGTGGAGTTATTTTTGTTTTTGTTTATATTTTTTTTTTCCTGAACAAAAGCAAAAGCCAAAAAAAAGTTTTTGTAGCGGAAACACGGAAATGTTTTACATGCACGCGCATAACGAGCGAACCCCCAAAAGGGGGGAGGTGATGAGGTTGAGATGAAAAAGCGGTGAAAGTGGGCTGAAATTGGGCTGTGGGTGTAGTGGGTGTGAGAGCGAAAAGACGAGTCAGCTGCTAAGGGGGGGGGGGGGGGGGAAAATGAAGAAAGATGAACACGGTTCAGCAGCAAAGTCATGTCACTTGTTTCTGATGCGACTTTCTTCGCTTTCTTCCACCCCCTACATATATATATCTTTTCTTTTCCACGCTTTTTGGTAAAATTTCCAGGAAATATTCAAAAAGTCGCCACAAAAGTATGCTATGGAAAATATCGTTTAAACACCTATTAGTTAATGTGAAGGTGTGGTGTGCACAAGCTTTATAAACATATCTACAATAAATAATATATTTAGTAAATATTTTTCTATATAATAAATATTAAGTCATCACAAAAATACCGAAATATATCGATCAATGTTAGGGTAAGTCCCTCGTCTAACTCTTTCCTAATTCTTATTGTTTATTGACAATATTAAATGCTTTTCAGTAAAGCTGTATGAAAATATGTGTAAACGAGGCTATTACTTATATTTTTTTAATATTTTCAATTAAATATCTTAATTTTGTTCATCACTAGGCATTTCTGCTGCATTTAACAACACTGTTTGGTAAACAAAAACAAAAGATAACGACGATAATTTCTAGGAACCTCTTTTTAAATTTAGAAGTTTGGCATCAATTCTTTTTGTTTAAATTTCACTGCTATATAAACCTTAGAAATAAAGGAAGCTACAACTATTGAAAACATCATGGAGGCTTTGCCAAGAGATAAATAATTAAAAAAGATTTAAAATATGGCGACAATTACTATGTGTGTGTGAAAATTAACAAGAAAAATGGCGCGCTTGCGCAGAGATGCGGAGGAATAATGCAAAAAACAATAATTCAAAAACATACATGTGGAATTCTAATAATGTTAAATATACTGTATACATATAAATTATATTAAATAAAATTAATTATATTACATATGTATTTGCATAGGTCCGTAAAGAGGTGGCGTTTATGGTGGAAGGTACCAAGTGCAAGTTTTAAATATTTGAAAGGAGAGGCTCGTTCGTCTTCGATTAGTAATATTATATATATATTTCATTTATATTTATAAATTAATTTTATTTACAGAACCCAAAGAACCTGCTCCATTCCACTGTACCACTGCCTGGAATATGTATGTACATATTTGCAGAAATGTTTTGGCCAACACCACAGAAACCACACGAACAATAACAAAATACAAAACTTTATGACTATTATTTACCCGAATCTAAACCAGCTGGCGGAGAAGAACAAGAAGAGCCACAAGGGGGTGGCAGAATTTTCACCATTTTCCTCCCCAAATGGACCAACACCTAGTAGCCGTGTGTCAGTTAATTAGCTCATAAAATATGCAGAATGGCGAACAATTCGCACCTTTAGACCCGAAGAGGAGCTTCAAAAAGGCTGAGAGCTTGAAAGGCATTCGGGGGAGGAGGAGGAGGAGGATTTCAGGGGGGAAAGGGGGAGGGGGAAGGTGGGTGCTAGGTGTAAATGGGTGTAACCAAATGAAATAATTGAGTGCCAAAGCAGACACAAAAGGAAATTTTCGGTTAAACATTTTGGCGGAGAAACACAAATTCAGCGACCCGAAAGATGCCCTAATTTGAATTATAAATATGATATAAGCTAAGACTTTTAATATTAATTAATATTTTTAAATATAAAAAATTCATTAAATCTAGAAATATATATAAATCTATATTTGCTTTAATTAGGATTACATTTATTGTTATATTTTAAAGATAGAATACCGTATAAAATAGTACTAAACACTTAGAACTAACTAAGATATAGAAATGAAATAAAACAATTAATATATTTAGTATTTTTAAATTATATATTTTATGTATAATACTTTTGTATTAGTATTCAAGAAAACAAGTCCGGCTTTTAGTTTGTTTCAACCTTTTATAGTAAAGGCAATCTCATAACATTGTCTTTGCTTCCTATAACAAAAAACTAATCTACTTTATAATTACTAACCAAAAAAAATATATAAAATAGCATCAAATAATATATATATATATATATGTTTTTATTTTCCCCTGACAATTCAAGTTATTGTCGCCATAATGTCGCAACTCCTTGGCAAGGACCCAGCAAAAAAACAAAAGGACAACGAAACGAGTTGCTCGCTCGCTCGTGTTGCTGGTGGTCATGTATGGCAGATGAGCGTTTGTAAAGTTTATGAACTTTGTAATTACACACTTTATTAATTTATGCGCTGCGGGGCGCGAAACGCACCAACTTCCTAGCGAATTAGAACGGAAAAGCGGAAAACACAGGACGAGGCAGGAAAAACGCGCAGCCAAAGGAACGTGTTAATGCTTTATGAGACACCAAAATGATGAAAATTCGACTCCACAAAATCCCTCATCAGGCGGCTTGACTTTTTAACCTTTTGCCTGACTAATTTCAACGAAAAAAAAAGAAAGGAAAACCCAAAAGAAAAACCCTCAAAGAAAAGCCAAAAAGTAGAGAGAGCTGCATTAGAGGCTAAGGAATTTGGGATGCGAATGTTTTGAAATTTTAATTTGCAAACGTGACTGACCAATTGGCTGGGCCAAGGAAAAGCTGGAAGGAGGCAAGAAAACCAAGGAAAAATAAGAAAAAATTCAAGGAATGCGAAAAAAAAAACAATTTTCGCCCCAGAGAAAAATGGGAAAAGGTCCGCAGTTTTACAAAAAATACCTCAAAAATTCTGTTTGCTATATAATATATATTTTAAGAAAATTAAATGTGTTCTGAAGTCAACTTGATATAAAGTATATATATGTATATATTCCTATTATATATTTAGAAAAATTTTACAAATTTAGATAATATCTAAATCTCAGGGTTTTATTTTAAACACTTTCCAGGGTATTCTAATTTTATTCAGAAGCTTAAAAGAAAGCAAAGGAATCATTTCCGACCCAACAAATCATATATATTCTTGATCAGCATTAACAGGCGAATCTTTCTAGACATTTCTGTAAGAAAACTAAATTTTTTAAAATTTTCAATTTTTTGTTATCGTTAAAATATACAAAAATCGGCCAAAAATTCACATTTTAAATGAAGTACGCAGATTTATTGGGCTACTAAAAACTAGCATAGGGCTGCTTTCCGAATTAAAATTAATTAATTATTGGCTTAGTTATGATATTTTTTAACGTAGTAATTTGTCGAAAAAATTGGCATTTTTCATCCTTAGGAAAACTTTCCTCAAACCATATAAAACCGATTTTCCGCTCTAGAAAATAATTAAGTTATTATCTTTAAGAACGAATAAAGGAAAACTTGTATAAAAATACTTAAACTAAGTTTTTAAGCCTGTAAAAAAATATAAATAAATTAATTTTAATAAAATTAAGCCTTCAAGGCTTTGCTCAGTTAACGATTGATCGAGGATGCTGTGAGTCATAAAAATTCCCCTCCAATTCTTGGGCAACTCTTTCGCCTTTGTGAAGAACTTTCGAGTCACAGTTGCAGCCAAGTGCAGCTCTATTAGAGTGCCGGACTCGAGTTTGTTGAAGTTTTTCTGGCTTTATGGTCCCCTGCATAAGTCATAAGCCGGAAAGGTCGAGGTGACCTATGACCTATGGCTGTTGGGAAATGTCAAATGGCAAATGGCCCAATGTGTCCGGAGTCCAGTGTCCAGTCGTCCAGTGACAACTCCATGGCATTTATATATTTTTAATCTGAAAAGAGAGGCAGAGCCTCTCGCATCGCATTGCTCATACGCAGCGTGTGCCACGGTGAGGGACATATTCATGTCCATCATGTTTTTTGGGCAGCTTTTGCACTTTAATTAAATTGTAAATATTTCATTTTGGTCTTTATTTTTTGATTGTATTTTGTTGGCAGAATATGAAAATCAAATCAATTTCCATTTGAATTTGTGCATTACAATTTGTTTGGCAGCCTCGCGTGCGCCTGACTGCGTTGCCGAATTAAATTTAATGGCATTAGATAGACATAGAAATGTGTGTGCTGAAATAGCATTTATATGCTAATTTGCATTTATTTCTTTCACCAAATTGTCAAAGAAATCGCAGAAGCATAAACGAAGTTTTGTGCATTTGTTGTAATTTATTTTATTTACTTTTCGAAATGTTGTGTTTATTTCTTTACATTTATGAATGCAGTTAAGTGGCAACATTCTATTAGAGAGAGTAAGAGATGGAGAGAGAAAAGGACAGATATGTGGTGTCGAAATGCGGTGCAAGCTTATGCCAGTGTGTACACACTGTTTTTTGGCATATAAATAACACTGTTATAAATCTAGAATATATAAATATATTCAATAGAAACAAGGCTTAGATGTCTATTACTGTTTCTCTTAATTATTTTAATATTACCTTAATGAAACATCTTTATTTTGTTCATCAAAAGTTACTAACACTAATCCGTATTACACTTTGTCCACCAGTAGGCTTTGCGCTAACATTTCACAACACTGTTGGTAAAAAAGAAAACCAGCTGACGAAGTTTGTGAATTTTCAAGGAACTGAAGTTTTCTTTTGAATCAGTGTTTCACTGCGACATAAACTCCCAAAGGAAGCTGAAACTATTGAAAAGATCAAGAAGGCTTTGCAATTAGGTAAATAATTAGTTAAAGTGTAAAATAAATGGCAACAATTGCTGCGTTTGTGTGAGAATTAACAAGTGAAGTGGCGCGCTTGCGCAGTGATGTTAAAAACAAAGATTTCAACTTAAAATTTTAAAGAAAATTAATAATAAATTATGGAAAATGACTAAATGATGATTAATTTCTATGGAGTTCAGTTAAAAATTGATCTAAATTATGGCTCAAGGCTATATTTCTTTGTTTTTTACTTGTGTGTCTCTGGTTCTGTGTTCAGTTTCATTTGAATTACATACATACATATGTGTGTATACATATGTATGTTTGTATAATAGATTAGGTTAGATTGAATATATTATTTTTAATATTATTTTATATACTTGTTATATTCTTATTTATGTTATTATATTTGTATAATTATCCTTTGTTATTTACTATTATTATTTTGCTGGGAGATTCGACCAAATATGTCATCTTTGCTGCAGGATCAGTTAGATCCCCGTGAACAATATGATTGCCCCGTTTGCCTGGAGAATGTGCGTTGGCGTCTTCCGGTGGCCACCAAATGTGGACACATCTTCTGTGGCCACTGCATCCAGTGTGCCGTTGATAAGTTCTGCCTCAGCTGTCCTGTCTGTAATCAGGCTCTTGATGAGCCTATATTTTCCATATGCCTGTAAGTTGGAAGCTAACTCTTTTGATTTTACTTATAATTATGCAATTATTTTGTTTTAGTTTAAACCCAAGTCCTGGTAATAGAATTGGAACCGTGCGACGTTGTAAATATAGATCTGTACCGGTTGAGGTATATGATGATCCCATTTATGGTCGCAAAATGAATGGCATTATAAAGGACACCATCGATGTGAAGGACACTGATCACTACAAGTGTCCCATATGCATGAAAAGTGTGATAAATTGTAAGCCCATGTCCACCGAATGTGGTCATGTATTTTGCAAAAAATGTATTGAAACAATTACCAATTGTACCATTTGCAAGCGTGATGTATCAAAGAATGAGCTTGTTCGTCTATATATATAGATAGGAAGGAGATCTCTCTCTCTCTCTCTCTAGGGATATTATTTTCTTTTCAAGTCAAAGAAACTGCTGCATTGTTTCATTGCCTCAAATATTTGTAGAAACCACACAAAGACAGAACTTCATGCAAAACAAGAGGAGCCACAAGGGGAAGAAGGGTATTCACCATTCTCCCCAAATTAATTACCTCATAGAAAAAGCAAAAAAGTGAATAATTCAAAAAGACTAAGAGTTTCAAAGACATTTCAATTATTATTATTTATTTTTTTTAAGCAAATCCTGAGAAAAAGTTGTACTACGTTTCAATAAATAAATGTATAATATATTTCTTAAAGAAAACAATCCTTGTAAAAACCCAATCCTGTGTGTTTTATCCCTTTTCTCTGCACTTGCATGATTTTTAAGAGACATTTTTTTGTAAGATACTTCCCCTCACTGGCTTTTCCACCCGTCGTCATTCGCCCAATTAACTTTGCCTCGACCTTGGCCTATCCTCACTACCTACGAGACAGAGCAAGTCTTCTTACCATTTTCCTCTGGCCACTCGGTTGGGTAATTGAGTCCGTTTGTGAACAGGATCCTGTGGCAGTCGCATCCTCAGACGGCCGACTGTCAGTCAATCGCTGTCGATGTCACTGCAAACAGAAATTTAAATGCGTCAGCAAATGGCTGACAAAAGGGGTAGAAAGAGGGGGGGAGTAAAGAAAATCGGAGGGGTCGGAAAAGTGCCACTGACATGTCACACCAGCAGAAGCAGAAGCTGAAGCAGCAGCAGCAACAATTCGTTGTCAAACAACAAAAGTGACAAAATAAATTAAATTGACTTGCCTTTGTCCAGCCTCCCTATCCTTACAGTTCTTGTCCCCCTTTCATTTCCATTGTCTAAGTGTGCGTGCCTGCGGTGGAAAGCGGCTGCGCTTTTCCATAGTTTTTCCTTATGCCCTGACACACACGCACTGCCAACACAATGAAATGAGACAATTGAGCGTGTGATGGGGTGGGGGGATAGTAAGGAAGCAAAGAAAAGGGATAGGAAAATGGGGCGGGGGAGGGGGTCTGGAGAAAAATCGGGCTTGGAAAAGTAAGGAGAAGGTTAGGGAGTCCACAGGATGAAGACATCAGCATAGTCAAACGTCAGGACATGGCAACTCAAGCGTCACGTACTCGCCTGTCAGTGGCACGACTTTTCCTTGGAGTTCGACTCCGAGTTCAACTCATTTGAACCTTGACTGACTGACTGACTGACTGACTGACTGACTGACTGAGTGACTGACTGAGGAACTGACTACTCCAACTAAAAGTCAGCCGGCAGCAAAAGTAAATTAAGAGCAGTGACTAAAGCCCAGACTCCAGACTCTTTCTTCTAAGCCTTTAAATGAATACCTCAAATAGGTAAAAGGACTTTCAATTGAATTTAATTCAAGGTAAAGTCTGTTTTTTTATATTGAAATAGGTTTTGCTAACTTTTATTGATACCCAAATATAAAAACAATAAAAGAAAGGAAGCTAAACTCGGAGTGTCGAAATTTCTTTACCCTAGTAATGAAAATCTATCTTTGCTAGGCACAAAATGCTTAAATTTTGAATTTGAAAACGTTTCCATGCTAGTTTTTGATAGGTAAACAAATCTGCATACTCAAGTCTAAATTTTAAATTTTTGCCAATTTTTGAAAATTTTACGATGTAACCCCTTTTCTTTTTTTTCAAGAAATGAAAAATTGATGAAAAAAAAAATTGTTCGGCAGGATATTGCTAAACAGATTCCTCTGTTGATGTTGATCAAGAATATATATGATTTGTAGGGTCGGACATGACTCCTTCACTTTCTTTTAAGCTTCAGACTGAAGGTGCAATCCCATTTTTTAATCGATATTAACTATACTTTTATATGCAAATTTTACGACAAATCAAAATTTAAAAAATCCATAATTAAGTCAAAACAGCGTTAATTTTAATTCGGAAAGCAGCTGTATGTTAATTTTTAGCAGGTTAAAAAAACTGCATACTCCATTTAAAATGTGAATTTTTGGCCGATTTTTCCAAATTTTAATGATGTAACCCGTTTCCTTTTTTTTTCAAAAAATGGGAAATTTCTGAAAAAATTTTTCTTGGCCGGAGATAGCTAGAAAGATTCCCCTGTTGATGCTGATCAAGAATATATATAATTTACGGGGTCGGAAATGACTCCTTCACTTTCTTTTAAGCTTCTGACATAAAGTGGAACCCTCACATCTTTAAACTTGAATAGCTTTAAACAAATTAAAAAACCTTAATACTATTCACTAAGAAAATTCAATACTATATAAATAGATGTATTTATTATTTTGATTAACGCACTGTAACCTTGCCTTGAGGTAACTTAATCTTATCGGCTTGCAATTTTTATTTTACTTAAGTCTAAAATTAATAAATCTTTAGTTTTTGATAGTGTAAGGAAAAATTAATATAGTTATTAGCATAAAATCTATGTTATTATATATTCATTTCATTGTCTACTAATTTATTATGTCAAAACCTGCCGTAGATATTGTTTAAAATCTCACCCATATGTCTTTGACAACTAGAATAAAATTTAAAAATTTAAGAAACTAACAAATAAAAATACTAAACACACTGAAGGCCTAGGAAAAACCCTTTACTTTTCTTTTTCTCTACGTCACAACCCGCATTTTCCGACGACAGATCGGTGTTGCCAAATTTGTTGGCCGCCTTGGGCCAAAAGTTTATCCAAGTCTCTATGTATATATGTGTGTGTGTGCGTGTTGGGTGTGTTGTCCTGTGTGGCTGTTTTTCCGTTACTTTACTTTGACTTCCTGCAGCAGCAGCAGAAGAAAAAGGAAAAGTAGCAGCAGCAGCAGAAGGACCAAACGCTTCCATGCTTCACATGATTTGCATAAAAAGGACTGCAGACCAGTGCTGGCAATTTGTCAATTTTTCTTCAAGGAAACTTAGTATTTAAAACGGTTTTAAGTAAAAAAAAATTAAATTAAAATATTACTTAAATAAATAATTAAATAAAATCATAAGAAAAAAAATATACTGAAAGAATATTGGAAATTGCTTAACTTTTAGACTAAGAAAATAGTCTTAACTAACTGATCTTATGGGATTTCTGGTTCCCTTTGTTTTAAGTTATTAAAATTATAAAAAAATATATTTTTAAGTTTTAAAAAATAAACTGAAAAATCAACCATTACTTACATTTGTTTCACCTCTATTGTTTTCTTTTTTCTGGCCATCTATTCAATTTTTTTGAAAGGAGAGATTTGTTGGCAACACTGCTGCAGACATGACTCCTTGGCTCTCAAAGGATGCTGCTTCTATTGTTGTTGTTGTTGTTGCTATTATTGCTATTATTGTTGTCACAGCATGCTAGATGGGTGGGAGTATGAGTGCGAGTGAGAGGGGTGGGAAGTGGAAGTGAAAGGGAGAGAGAGAGTGAGCGCCATTCAAGTTGTTACTTTGGCGCGTCTTTGCTGCTGACAACTGACATCGAGTGGCTTCATGTGTTTGCTGTTGTTGCTATGTTGTTGTTTACTAGTTATTCTACTCCTTATTCTCTTCCTCTTTCTTCATATTCTACCTTGTCTACATTTTCTGGATATTTTCCAGCACTGTTTGATTAATTATACTAGAAATTTATATAAATAAATACAAGAGAGTAGTCATTTATAAATAAATAAACAAAATAAGGAAACTAAATTTGGTAAGCAAAGTTTGACAATAGTGTTAAGCCAAGAATGCATACAATTTATTGGGAAAATTTGTCTGTTCTTGGTTTTATATTAATTTATTTCATTGAGAGTACACGAAATATTCGATATTTTTCTATGACAATTTTTTTGACAAATTCCATTTTCAAAATCTCATAACTAAGCCAAAAAGGCATTAATTTTAAATCGAAAAGCGTTCGTATGTTAATTTTTAGCAGGTTAAAAAAACTGCATACTCCATTTAAAATGAAATTTTTGCGGATTTTTTGAAAATTTTACCATGTAACTCCTTTCCTTTTGCTGAAAAAAATTGAAAATTTTAGAAAAAAAATTTTTTCTGCAGGAGATGACTAGAAAGATTCCCCTGTTGATGCAGATCAATAATATATATAGTTTATAGGGTCGAAAATGACTCCTTCACTTAGTTTTAAGCTTCTGATTAAAATTGTAATACCCTTTGTAAGGGTATGAAAAATATCCTTGTTTTTGTGCTTCATCGTCTTCTTCTGCTTATTGTGGCGCTACAAAACCTGACTCGTCATCATTATAAATTGTCTTGCTTTTGTTGTTGTTGTTGCAGTTACACACAAAGGCACACACGTCAGCAACATAAGTTGCTGCAACATTGATCGCCCGCTGTTAATGTCAAAAATCATAATTGTTGTTGCAATTATAGCAAAAGGTGTGGCTGTTGTTAATTATATTTTAGATCAAAGATGTTATTTAATGTTCTCACTGTTAGATTAATTAGTTTACTGCTTTTAGATAGAAAATATCGCTGTTAGATCAAAGATGTTGCCTTTAATGATAGCATTGCTGTTCATGTTGCTATTGTTATTCTTTGTTCCTAATGATGTTTCAGCAGTTTCAGCCTAATGTTGCTGGAATTATATCTAGATATTCATGCAATATCCAGGCTTAACCAATTAAAGAATAAGATAATATACCTACATATTATTATATGTGAAGACTTTTTCCAATTTTTAGGCGTTTTTAAAGCTCTGAAAATAACCATAAAAAAGTCTACTAAAGAGAAAACTCTTTATTGATAAGAAATTTGCTTAGAATATACATAAATTAAGGAAAATACTCATTACCCTACACCGTAATGATTAATTAATATATCATTTGTTTCTTAGTGGTTTTGGCTTTGTATTTATTTTGTCAAAATATGTATTTTTTAGCACTTTTTTGTGGCGAAAAGAAGCAGACTCATTGGTGTAAAACTTGCTTTCATTTCCACCTAATGCACTAGCATTTTCATTATAATTTCAAGAACTAACCGCTTTTCCTCCTACCGCCCCCCTCGGTGTGTATGTGTGTGTGCGATTGTGTGTGTTTATTTAGCTTGGCAGCTCGGCTGCAGAACTTCAAGTTGAACGCCTCTCTGCCATTGTCACTGCCAGAGATTTTCCACAGATTTTCCTCTGTCTCTGTTTCACTGGAAATCTCTGTATGTGTGTGTGTGTTTGTGTGTGTTGTATGTCACAGTTGCTATTTGTGAGCGTGCCAGTGTCTAGCTAACTGACAACAGCAACACGAGCAACGTGCAACGGGCAACGAGCAACATCAGCAACTATTCGCACTTCGTGTGTGTATGTGCTGCACATTTATTTGCTCTGTGTCAGTTTCGGTTACGTAAGTAAATTAATTAATTTTCAATTGCTTTAAATAAACAAACAGCTTGCCAAAAGCAAACAACTTTGAGCAGCAGCAATAGCAGCAGCAGCAACAGCAGCAGCAGCAGCAACAGCAGCAGCAGCAACATGGACATCATCAAACATAATGAACAAGCTACGTTTTGTTTGGGCAAAAGGAGGCAGGATGGCGATGGAGAGAAGTCGCCATCGTAATCTCAGGCGTTAAGGATTGCAATTAAGAGCATATACTTAGAGAAAATAATTGCTAAAATTAAAATTAAAAATTGTCATTCACTAAAAATTAAAAAGAAAAGATAGTAAGAGTCTTGGAAATGAAGTTGTATAACTTTTCTAAAGTGGAAATACTTCAGGATCAGTTTTTATTATAAGTTTTTAAAACATTTTAAAGCCTTGTTTAATAGTTAAATAAATTATGATATAAATATAGTTTAAAGATGTATTTTATATATTAAATAATGTAAAGAAAATCAAGTTTCCAACCATCACTTTTCCTCACTGCATCCTTACTTTAAGCGACAATTAATTGAAAAGCCAAGTATCTGCTGCATAGATTTTCGTGAAAATTCTCTTAGCAAAAAGAGAAAAAAAAGAAAACGATAGGAAAACTTAAGCAATGTTGTGTGCCAGTACAGTAAACTCTCAAGCCGGACGACAAGCACCAAAACGAAAGTTTTTTAAGGGGTAAACAGGGAAAATGATTCCACTTGTACCGTCTTTCGTTTGGCTTTTGCCAGGCAACTTTCTAGGTTTTTCTTTTTTTGTGAAACTTTAAAGTGGCCTTAGAAGGATATGCCATAAAAGGAAAACGCCCCTTTTCCCCAAAAGAGAAATGTCGGCTTATATTTATGGGCCAAGTCGGGTTCAATATTCAACTCAACAGTTGTTTCTTATTTTCGAAGGATTTTTACTTAACAGTAATTAGCTTGTTGTGTTCACTTACCTTTATATACCCTTGCAGGGTATTATAATCTCAGTCAGTCAGTTTGCAACCCTGGAAAAGAGTAATTAGTATCAGCATCCGGATGAGGATCAGTAATTAACTATGAGCACTAAGTAACTATGATCAGTAGCTTTAATCAGTAAGTATCTATGACCAGTAAGTAAGTATCTATGATCAGTTACTAACTTTGAACACTAGTAAACAATGACTTGCAACTTTTGTAACACAACACATATCTGATACGTGGCCGGCAGCAGTCACTTCGTTCCGGGGAGGTTAGAACACTTTGGGAATCATAAGCACAGATGTGCAAGATTTGTTTTGGAACAAAGAGCAAGCTATTTCAATTAAACTATGGAGTTATTCTTCTATATCATTTTACTAGTAAATAAGTCGGAGCATGGCAAAACGGTGCACTATATATACATATATATAACTGCTATAGGAACAATCGGACTATTTATAGAACTATGATCAGTAGTTAACTATGACCAGTAAGTAAATATGAGCAGTAAGTAACTCTAAACAGTAAGTATCTATGACCAGTAAATAACTATGAACATTAATTAACTATGAGCAGTAAGTAGCTATGAGCAGTGAATAACTAAACATAAATAATCTATCACCAGTAAGTAACTCTGATGAGTAAATATCTATGATCAGTAAGTATGTATGTATGATCAGTTACTAACTTTGAACACTAGTAAACAATGACTTGCAACTTTTGTAACACAACACATATCTGAGACGTGGCTGGCAGCAGTCACTTCGTTCCGGGGATGTTAGAACAAGTTGAGAATCATAAGCACATATGTGCGAGATTTGTTTTGGAACAAGTTTAAGCTATTTGAATGAAACTATGGAGTTATTCTTCTATATAATTTTACTAGTATATAAATTGGAGCATGGCGAATCGGTGGACTATATATATATACGTATATATAGCTGACATAGGAACAATCGGACGATTTATAGAACTACGATCAGTAATTAACTATGACCCGTAATTAACTTTGAGCAGTAAGAAGCTATGAGCAGTAAGTATCTATGAACATTAAATAACTATGATCAGTAAGTATCTATGACCAGTAAGTAACTCTGAACAGTAAGAATCTATAGGCAGTAAGTATCTATGACCAGTAAAGTAAGCAAGTATGATCAGTAAGTATCTATAACCAGCAAGTATCTATGATCAGTTACTAACTTTGAACACTAGTAAACAATGACTTGCAACTTTTGTAACACAACACATATCTGAGACGTGGCTGGCAGCAGTCACTTCGTTCCGGGGATGTTAGAACAAGTTGAGAATCATAAGCACATATGTGCGAGATTTGTTTTGGAACAAGTTTAAGCTATTTGAATGAAACTATGGAGTTATTCTTCTATATAATTTTACTAGTATATAAATTGGAGCATGGCGAATCGGTGGACTATATATATATACGTATATATAGCTGACATAGGAACAATCGGACGATTTATAGAACTACGATCAGTAATTAACTATGACCCGTAATTAACTTTGAGCAGTAAGAAGCTATGAGCAGTAAGTATCTATGAACATTAAATAACTATGATCAGTAAGTATCTATGACCAGTAAGTAACTCTGAACAGTAAGAATCTATAGGCAGTAAGTATCTATGACCAGTAAAGTAAGCAAGTATGATCAGTAAGTATCTATAACCAGCAAGTATCTATGATCAGTTACTAACTTTGAACACTAGTAAACAATGACTTGCAACTTTTGTAACACAACACATATCTGAGACGTGGCCGGCAGCAGTCACTTCGTTCCGGGGAGGTTAGAACAAGTTGAGAATCATAAGCACAGATGTGCGAGATTTGTTTTGGAACAAGTTTAAGCTATTTGAATTAAACTATTGAGTTATTCTCCTATATAATTTTACTAGTATATAAGTCGGAGCATGGCGAATCGGTGGACTATATATATAGATATATATAGCTGCCATAGGAACGATAGCAAAATTTTAAGAAAAATAATATAACTTTTCCAATTTTCAACAGATGTTCATCAAATTTGATGTTAAATTTTAATCTAGAATTTTTTTGTAAAATTTTATGAAAATCGGACTACTATATTATATAGCTGCCATAAAGAAAACCTTTAAATTCAAATAGAATTTAATTAAATAAATAAAATACAAAACTAAAAATTCCTCGTAAGGACTTAAAATTCAAATAAAATTTGTCTTTAATTAGCAAATAAAGTGAATAAAAGCTTTTTGTTTTGAAATAGCTTTTCACCACGCCCGGTTTCAAGGCGCAGGCGCTCTCCAATGCCAGGATTCTCTTTAAAAACTCTCTTAAAACCAAAAGGAGTCAAAACCCAAAAACCAAAACCAAAAAAAAAACACACACACACATATATGGAAACCGAAAACGCCACGAAACCAAGACAAGTCAAGCTGTTTTCCATTTTAATGGCGGCGGCTCCTTCGCCTTTTGTTGCGTTTTGTTTTTCTTCATTTATGTTTTTTTTTGTTATGTTTTGTTGCAGCTGATGATGCATTTCCCGGGGAAATGACGGGGGAAAACACAGGGAGCGGCGTAAAACACAAGTGGGTCAGTGGGCCAACAGCGGCAACGGCGGCAATCAACAAAAAAAAAACACACACACACAGTTAACACGCAGCAAAAGGATTGCAGCAAGGAAGATTGAGGCAAGTCCTGCCGCGCTGACGTCATTGTTACTCGCGGACTCCCCAAGATGCCGCCTAACCTCACTTCATTTAGCGACTGACAAGCGCAGGCGTGACGCCATCAAAGAAAAACAAAGCACCCAAAAGGAAAATGGAGAAAATTACATTCTTTTAAAACCACAAATTGCTTTCGGAAAAAGTAGGCTAAGAAAAAATACACTAGAAAACTTGAAAAATAAATAATTACAATTAATGTTTAAGAAACTATTGAGAAAGTCTTAAAAGCAATATTAAAAAATTAACCAAATTTGTATCCTAAAAAACATTAGTTAAATCAGTTCTATATTGAATATGTTTATTCAAATGTATTATTTTTGTGATCAAGATGTTGATTAAAAATCCAAATATCTATGAATTTAGGCAATCATTGGCTTATTGTCTGTCGTATATCTCATAGAAAAACTAAAATTTTGGAATTTAAGCTATATTTAATCCATATTTTTAAAGGCAAACTTTTAGGAAAAATCATAGTTTTTCAAACTGAATAACTTAGCCAAAAATTTATTAATTTTAAATCGGAAAACGCTCGTGTACTAATTTTTAGCAGGTTAATAAAACTGCATACTCCATTTTAAATGTGAATTTTTGGCCGATTTTTGCAAATTTTAATGATGTAACCCCATTCCTTTTTTCAAAAAATTTGAAATTTCTTGAACAATTGTTTCTTGGCCGGAGATAGCTAGAAAGAAATGACTTTCGGAAATGACTTCTTCACTTAGTTTTAAGCTTCAGACTAAAATTAGAATTAAAATTAGGAGATAGCTAAGCAATGAAAAAATAACAAAATCCCCACAAAACATACCTCAAATGATGTATTAAATATTTAACGATAATAAATTAAAAGCGGTTTAAATTGAAATCTGCCATAGATCATAATTTTTATCACATCACACCGGAATAAAATATATATATAAATGGTATATGTATTTAACCTCACCACAACATAGCATCATGTCATCAAATTAAATGTGTTTGCATTTGCCATATTTGCGTACATTTATCATGGCAGAGATTAAAATGAAATTGTCCATCAGTTGCGATTTAATTAATTGCTATTTGTTGGTAACTATTTATCGCATGTTTATTAATAATTTAATTGAAATCTGTTAGATAGATGCAAATTCAATTAAATGTAGTATTCTTTAAGTTTAGGTTTGAGTCCCCTTTAAAAGTTGCCTTTGGTTTTGTATCCACTTATGTATATATATATATATATTTTTATGTTTTTTTCTAGTCCCGGTCGAGATCGCAATGATTCAGTTTAAGCTCCTCAGACGAACTCCAAACTGGCGGCGTGTGTTGTTCTACTTTTTACACTCACTGTTTGTTGTTGCTGGAACCCCTTGTGCCGTCAGGAGCAGACAAGGACATCAAGTTATCCTGTCGCGGCCAGCGAGAGGCAGCAACAAATTTTAAAAGTTGCGTCTGCAATTTAGTTCTTGTTTTATTTCATTGTTCCTCCTTGCTTTTATTTTTTATTTTTTGTTATTTTTTTGCAGAGCGACAAACTTTGTTTTGTTATTGTTGCCGCCTCCTCAACGTCGCCGACAACGTTGTTTTTTGTTGTGTTTCATTTTTTTGCTTTTGTGCTTGTGTTTTTTGTTTTTGTTCTTGCTGCTTGTTTTTATTGTTGATGGCATAATAAGAGTGCAGATTTTTTTTTATTATTAAGTTGAAGTTGCACGCAGTTTGCGGACAGCGCCGCCATCGCCAGAAGTGCAAAAAAAGTAGAAGAAAAACTATTTAAAAAAAAGAAGCTAAAACAGGAAGGACTTTCCCAAGAAGCAAAAGAAACCCAAGCTAAATGTAAAATAAAGCCTTAGTTAAGAGTTACAATTTTAAGATACCCATTACATTTTAATTTTAAACATATTTTATTAACATTAAAGGGTAAATTTTAGACTTGAATCAAGCGAAGATGGTTTGAATTATTAATGTATTTGTTCAACAATATTTTATTTGGGTTTACGGAAATTTGTAGCTTTTTCATGGCTTATAAATTAACCTATACATTTTATATTTGTTGTATATTTAAACTAATATACCCTTAGTTCTACAATAAAATATATAACCATCTTAATGATGGCGTGTAACCGTAGAAACCAGAATGGGGAGGCGATTAAAGCCGAGATTGTCGGAGGAGAATTGAGTGTAGACCAAAAGACAGGGCTCAGCTGAAGTTAAGTTGGCCAGCAAAAAAAAAAGGCAAACACACATTTAGCAACGAGGAAAACTTGCATACAAACTAGTAAGGAAAAAAAAACAAAGGAAAGCTAATTTAAGTGAAACGGATTGGACATGCAAATGCGGCACATAACTAGCATTTACATATTTCTAAAGATAAAAAAGTACCCCTGCTTAATACATAAATTGGTTAACTAAAGAAATAAATTAAAGCACCTAATTAATTTCATAATTAAAGCGAGTTTAATACCAACAATAACACCAAAACTTTCTTCAATTCCCAAATAAAAAATACAAAATACATATGCATTAATTAACAAAACTAGCAATTAAAAAGTTACAATAATTAACCAAACATAATCATTGTAAAAACCCCACACCAACGTTTGCCACAAAACAAATACTAAACTTAAAACCTCAAATCAAAATAATTCTGGTCAACCAAAGATAGTTTAAAAGTTTCTTTTTATAATAACATTAAGTAAAAGTTAAAAGTTACTTGGTTAGCCACAAGAAAAACCATACCAACAAACTTCCAATCTATGATAATCTTTCACCAACAGATATTTAAATTAACCATTCAGATGTGCTTCACCAATACACCAACAATAGCCAGGTTCTGACCCAAAACACCGATTTTCATGGATGCTTAAACCAAGACGCTTCTGCATTGAAGTCCCCCAAAGCGAAGCAAATCAGAATGTCGCCATTCACCGGCTATTAACGCAATTAAGAAGCTCTCTCTACCCCACCAACCCACCAACAAAAGGGACTCAATGGGGACTCAGGAAAGCGGGTCAAGGGTTGCTTAGTCCTGTGGCAGGACCATCATGATGGTGTGCATATACTGCACAGGACAAAAAACGAGGCAAACAACTTAACAACATTGTTCAACTTTTATGAGCATTATTAAAAATTAATCAACAATTTACATTTATTTGCAGAGTGAGGTTAATGGGGTAGTTATTCAGCTACTACGGAAAGGCCCACCCAAATCCAACGAATGAAAAACCCGTCCGCAAATGCTGACCCAAAGCTACCGCACTTCAAACAACAACAACAAACTGAAACTGAAACTGAAACTGATGTAGACATTCACTGAAAATTACGTAAATTAAATTTGTTTTTATGGCAGGCAGACGCTTAAATGTATGAGCAGCCCAAGCCACCTCCTCGAACAACCCAGAACTTAAACTCCCGCACACACTCACGCACTGCGTGCTTAATAAGCAACACACACAGAGTGACTTGTACACTCAGAAAAAAATACTATAAAAAATGTATAAATACAAATAGGGTATTCAATTGATTTATTCTATGTGTCTTGATATAATGAATATTTGAAATTTATAATAATATTTCTAAAAGGCATAGTATAAATATTGTTTAAAATATTGTATAATGTATCTTACCTAATAAGTTCTACAAGGAGTATCTAAAGATATCTGTACTATATATTTAAAAAAAGAATATTTCCTACATTATAAAACATTTTCTATCAACTGCTATTACAATTATTATTATTATACCCTTGGAAGGGTATTATTATTTTAGTCAGAAGCTTAAAACTAAGTTAAGGAATTATTTCCGACCCTATAAATCATATATATTCTTGATCAGCAACAACAGGCAAATCTTTCTAGCTATATCTGGCAGAAAAAAAAATTTTCAATTTTTTTTAAAAAGGAAAGGGGTTACATCCTCAAAATTAAAAATAAAATTTGCAAAAATTTTTATTTTTTACTGAGTATGCAGATTTTTTAGCCCAGTAAAAACTAGCATAAAACAGCTTTCCGAATTAAAATTAATGCATTTTTGGCGTAGTTATGTGATTTTTAAACTTCGATAAATCGAAAAAATTTCATAAAAAAATATTAATAAATATCGCTTCAAACAATAATAAAATTTGAAGCTTTGTTATGATTTATATCCAATCCGATTATATATTTTAAATACAAACTGCAGGGCTATATAAACTTTGTCTTCCCAAAGTCAGTTTTCTGTCCTGTATTTATTAAGTTTTCTAATTAATACTTTCCCATTAACCCCACCTATTTCTCTCAGTGCCCCCATGCGAGGGCAAGGAGCGAACCCCAAAAAGTTGAAATGAACATGAGAAAAAAACAAAAACAAAACCAAAAAAAATATATAAAATAAAAGAAAGAAAGAGTAGGGAACGGAAAACTGTGCAAGACCCCAAAAAACCGGACTAAAGGCGGCCTTGGGGCCAAAGAAGGGCTGGGAATTCTGGGTGGCAAATGGTGTGGGTGGATCTGTGGGGGTGTGTGGGGTGTGCGGAGTGTGTGTGCGGTCTGTGGCAGTGACTGAGCAGAGAAATGTGTGTAATAAGGACGCATCGGGGAGGCGGCAGACCTTTGGGTCATGCCCAGGCGCTTTTCGGTGCCCTGTTAATAATGAGAAGGCAAACTGCAAGCCCCAGGAAAGGAAGGGAGGAGGGGAGGAAAAGTTCGCAGAGGTAAGGAAACGGAGGAAAAACTCCCCAACCCCCGCACTCAGTGGCTTCATCAATTTCCACTTTCGGCATTTTATGGTCGTCCATTGCACAGAAACCAAGAAACTGCAAAGGATCCACAAAGAAAACATTAATGGCACAGGTAAATTTACATAGTTCCTTTGACTGTTTCGCTTAACAAAGTTGAATTTTTTAAGAAAGAAGAGCTTAAGTTATTTATTAACAAGGAATAAAGGGGTTAAGTTGTTAAACTTATATATTTTTAAAAATGTAAAGAAAGAAAAGGTCATGAAAATATTATAAGAGTAAGATAATATAACTATTTATATCATCAAATATATGATCGAATATTTCTAAGACTTTTCCGATAACTACTCTAACATTTTATTTGTATATTTTTATTCATTAATTATATGTTTTAAATGAAAATCATATATTAAACTTTACTCTTTAAATATTTATTCTTCACAACTTTAACTTGTATTCATCTTTTGAATCTCAAACAACAGCTTCTTGTTTGTTTTTCTGTTTTTAGTTTAATTTCGAGGTCCAATCTTGGTATTTACTTGGCATCCCCCTGAGCTCCCTCCCTTTTCTACCCTTATTTGCGGATCTGTAATAATCATGGCAAAAGTTACAAATTTATCATGAATTACTTAATTTGTTTACTCTTTGCCGAATCGTTTTAACAATTGAAATATCCATTTCAACTTGTTCAACATTTCTCCCCATAAACCCCAACCCCTTTCCACGTCTTTGTGACCCCTTTCTGGGCCACCCCTCTTGGGGTTCCCCTCTCTCTTAAAATTCCCACCAAATCCCAGATTCAGTTTCAGTCTCTGTCTCTGTTTCCCTCTCCATAATGAAAGATTTAACCCGCACCTGTGACAGCCTTCGAATTTTGGTGCTTTTGAGTACAGTAAAGGTCAAGATTTAAGTTTAATTTGGTAAATTTAATGGGAAACATATATTTTCATTATATAAAAATTAATAAAGCTTATATGTTAACTGATAAAAAATATTTATAGTTATTATTAGAAACTCAAATTGTAATAGAAAATAATTAAAATGTTGAATGTAAAGTAATTTATATATATTTTAAATATTACTAAGTTTAAAATATTCGCTTTCTTGGAATAGATTGTACATTTTAATTCGGAAAACAGCCGTATGCTATATTTTAGTAGTTTAATAAATCTGAATACTCATTTAAAAAATTTAAAATTTTGAAAATTTTTGAAAATTTTAATGATGCAACCTTTAAAAAAAAAATGGGACATTTCTGAAAAAAAAAATTGTTTTCCCGGAAATAGCTAAAAAGATTCCCATGTTGATGCTGATCAAGAATATATATGATTTATAGGGTCGGAAATGACTCCTTCACTTTCATTTAAGCTTCTGACTAATATTATAATACCTTGAAATCTAAATATTATAAATATAAATATAATATAAATATTTCTTAAATTAAATTATTAAAGTATTGCCCCGCATTGTATGCTCCAGGATATAAGGGGAAGGACAAAGGGTAAAGGTCTGTATAAACAGGGAATTGAAGCCTCCTCCTCCTCCCCCTCGTAACTTTCAATGTCGTTTCGGGGGGGAGGAGAAAAACAAAAAAAAAACACAGAAGTTTCATTTACAAGCGTTACACCAAAAGCAATGACAATGCCCGGCGCAAATATCAATGATATGTTTGTTAAAAAACACGACAAGGACAACAAGGACCTTCCAACCAGCCGCTGCCGCCAGTTGGAGAACATTTTTCGGGGTTTTCCCCGTCTGTTACTTCTCTTTTTTGGATTGCCTTGCCTTTGGTTTGGTTTGGTTAGCTTTTTTCCTTTCTTTTTTTTGGTAGGTCATGTACTTGGCCCCTTTTATAACCGACAAACGAAGAGGAATTGTGTTGCAAGGCGGCAGCAAAAAACTTTTTGCGCCACGAATCCTTTGGGCTCAGCTCCTTGTCCTGGTTCTGGTTCTGGTGCTGTTCCAGGTCCTGGTCCTTTTCCTGTTTTCCGAATAGCAAATGCCCAACACCAATAATTGTAAATTAAAATTGAAATGAATGAAAGCAAATGCTGGTTAGGAGATGCTAAAAGTGGGAAGTGGGAATGGGGTTGGGAAAAGGAATGAGGCTGGGAATGAGGCTGGTAATGGGGTAGGGAAAGGATATAGGAATGGGGAAAAGAAAGGGGAATGAGGTTGGGTTTGTTGCGAATGGGATTTGGAATGGAGCTGGAGCCTAAAGCTGGAAACTGGAGATGGGGCTCGGAGAATGGACAATTGGGGATGGAGTTTGGAATGCGAATGATAGCCAGCAGCAAACACAAAGGGAAATGGCAACAGTAACACGGACAGACAGATAGATAGGCAGGCGTTGGGCCAGAATTTTGTAAACCATATAGCCTTGTTTACCGTTAAAGGGGGGGGGGCAGGAAAGTGGGGGAAAAACATGCCACGGAAAATCGCAGGAAAAACCAGCGGCGGTAAAGAGAGAAAGAGAAAGAGAGGGCTGAAAGCTGAAAGGAAATTTAAGCAGAACAAGACCTACGCGAAATGATGAGATGTGACAGTGGTAAAATTATAGTAAATATTATACAGAAAGTAATTGAATTTAAAAAAATATATATACGTATATATACATAAAATTAATAAAAAAAAAAGATATATATATAAATATATTTATAAAAAAAAGATATATATAATTATATTTATAAAAAAAGATATATATAATTATATTTATAAGAAAGAGAAATATATGTATTATAATAAGAAAATATATTATTATAGTGTTTATTTAAGTTAAAGACTGATTATCCCAGTATACTATTTAAAAAAATATATAAAGACACCTTCGAAGCTTGATTAATAAGTATTATTAAAGGATTTACTTATGTATAAACTATATGTAATATATTATTTTTTTAAATATTGCTGTAGACTTTCCCAGAATAAATTATACAAAATTATTATTAAAATAGGTGTCACAATTTATTCCTAACCTTTCCTATATTAGATTTTCTATTGAATTCTTTGTTTTTTAATTAAAAATCCTACTATATATTATTATTTATTTAATTATTCCCTTGAAATAAATATAACCCCATTGTACAAAGTCCAACTGAAACGATAACTGTGCGCTTACAACCCAACGACCTCCCATCGTGTTGCTATATCTCTCTCTGTCCATCCGTCGTCCGGCTGTGTCCCATCTGTATGTGTGTCCTGTATATCCTTGTGCCCGCTGGTGATGTCCTTATGTCCCAATGTCCGGCTATATAGCTATATGGCTGTGTATGGATGCGGGCATTATGCGTGGGCACAATGCATTAGTTAAATGTAACAAAAGAGCGGGAATGTCCAAAGAGCGACGCTTTTCGGCGCTTCGAGCTGCCGGCACACGCAGAGAATTAGGCATCGGCGATGGCCATTAGGAATTGAGAACACGACCAAGGATTTGAAGGCACGAGGGCATTATGCATACGCACTGTGGGACAAGGATAATTCCAACAACAGATCGTAAGGAGCTACCAGAGAAGAAAGTGCTTGGAAAGTGCTTCAATTCACTTTTTCTCTTCGAAAATAATATGTTAAAAAAGCACATGAAATACAGGGTATGTGCGTATACATTCCAAGTTTATTAATTTATTATTAAATAACTTGTTTAATAATTAATTAATTTAAACCCTTAACCCACTGTGGTCAAGTAATAATGGGCCATGGCTTTGAGGGACAGCCGACCAACCCCATTGGGTTAACCCCCAAATGACAATTCCCACGGAAACAGAATTTCCAAATGGAAATGCGGAAAACTGGGTGGGGGTGGAGGAGTCTGAGAGAGAGAGAGAGAGGGAGCTTGTGGTAGAGCGAGAGCTCGTTCAAATTGTTAACCAAATTTGTAAACGATTCCGGGACTTCAATTCGTACGATGACATCAATCAATTATTATTATTTTCTACACATGGAAACCGGGGAATTAATTATTGAATTAAAAAATAAAAATCAAAAGAAAACAAACAACAAAAAAATAGGTAAAAAATATGTCTTTAGTAAAATATTTTGTATCTTAAAGCTAACAAATCAATAGGTAACTTCCCAATATATATACAAAAAAAGCTTTTAACTAGTTTTATATATGATAATGTCAAAGATAAATCAGTATATTTATAATAAGTATTAATTAACAATTTTTCTTTAACATTTTTTCAAAAAAGTTAAGAAAAGAACTAATATTTTTCTATGATTTAAGATTTTGTAGATGTTAATGAACAAAAATCCCTAATCTTTTATAAGAAATCTATATTTTATAATATATTCTTGTACTCCAATTTAATTATAATATCATTTTATTTTCTATGATATATTACTAATTAATACTACCACTATACTATACTATTTATTTATTAAAATATTACTCGTTATAATAATATTATTTCCAAACTAAAATTTTACCTTCTAAAATCTCGAAAAAATATTTAAAAATCCATAACTAGCCCCTTATTTCTCTGCATGTTTCCTATTCCATAACCCCTTTCAATTTTCAGAGAGTCAATCAGTTTCGATTTTGATTTCCTAGTGTGAATATGGAAACGCGATTCGATTTATTTCGTTGCCATTGTTCAAGGATGCCATGTGACAAATTCCCCACCCGGCAGCGATACTTTCAGGACTACGCCCCCTTGTCCTGGAGGCGGCATAAATCAATTAGCATTAAGGCTGGACAGAGCCGAAAAAATGGAGGAAAAAAATACCAAGAGGAAAAGAGAAAAAAATATAATAGGAGGAGGAAAAAAAGAGCAAGAGGTGGAGAAGAGAAAACAAAAAAAAACAGTGAAAATAAAGCGTCGAAAATCAGTACAGACCATTGCCCAAAGGGCAAACACTTCACTTATTGTTATCCCGGCACATAAATAAAGTGCCACAGGGGATGGCGAAGGCAGGGAGTAAAGGCGAGAAATAATAAAGAATGCAAGGAGGAATAAATACAAATAAACAATCCCGAAAGGCACTTAATTGTATCAATTTAAGCAGTTAAAAGCACCAAAAAAAAAGGCACCAGCAGTCATTAGGGATGGTGATTTTAATATTTAAATATCATTTAAAAGAAACATATTGTTAAATATTTAATTGATTAATTTTTGCAAAAATATATAATTATTTTGTCAAATATTAATCATTAAAACAATCAATTATATGTTCCGTTCTACCGATAGTTTCTTTTAAAAAGATTTATAGATACATCCCTCCACTCGTTATACATTGCTTAATAGCTTTCTATATTTTCAATAACCTGATTAATCGATTAAAAACCATATCATCTTTAATCTATCTTTATTTGTACACATCCCCAACAACAATATTTAACAAAGCCATCCATCAGCATCACCAGCAACAACAAAAACATCAACAACAACGATACACCAACGATGTACACCAACAACAATTAAAGAGAACAACAATCAGATGTCGAAAAGGAAATGGGGGGGAAAAAAATTATAAAAGAGAAACTTGAGAGCAAAACGAAGCAACCGGCGTCGTAACTTATTTAAATGCTCCATCAATATGCGAAAAATCTCCAACCATTTCAGGGGATATACTTTCCCCAAAAACAATTTACAATTTAATTAGGCAAACTTAAATAGCCAATCAAAATAAAGTAATTGCTTGAGAAAAGAGCGACAGCAGGCATTCAAAAAGCAATTTACAGCGATTGCTAAAAGGAAAAACAGAGGTGAGAAATTTAAGCTGGCTTATTTTTGAAACAAAAATTAAAGTATAAAAGAGCAATGCTATTAAAAATAAAGAAATATATGAACTAACAATTAAGTTGAGGAAAAATAATAATTATTAATAAATTTACTTCCCTTTAAAGACCATTTCGCATGGCTACTCGAACACCGAATTTTGTGCATTAGCCATTATCCTCTTATTTCCTAATGAAATTTCAACTGAACACCCCACATTTAGTAGGAAAGCCGAAAAGCAGACAATGTGTGTGTTGTGTGCGAAAATGCAGCTGCAAAATGGGCTAAGCCTGCCTTTAAAGTTTGCATCATGTGGCAACCAATTATGCCACGGCCTAAAAGTCAGGTGTATTCAGGTATATCTAACAATGGGACAGGTGCCACAGCCGGTTCAGAGCCAAGGGATCTACCAACCAAGGAGGAGCTAGGCAATATTTTGAAACCGAAGCATTCGCCCCAAAGAATATCCCTTGATTAATCACCAATCCCTCTAAATTTAAATGAAAATTTAATAAAAATACCAAATACAAGTAAATAATATTTAAAAGCGTGTAAAAGGAAGTTATTAATTGTGGCATTTCCCTTTAAAGTTGATAAATCAGCACATTTTGACAGCAAACAAATTATATAAACTATACTTGATTTTAAAGGCTGTAAATCTGTCATTATTTAAATGTGTTAAATCAAAATGAATTAAAATTAATTCACACTTTTAAATGAATACAAATGAACAGCAATTATTTTCCACAAACTCAGAGTAGTAAAAAATATATAAAAAGTTAAAAGACAGTCACAAGTATCCTTGCCGCCACATTAAGGGTATGCACTTTGCACGCACATCGAATGAACTCAGGGGGGTTCCCCAGGCCCTCTTCAACCCCTTCAGCCACCCCCCCTTTGGAAACACACCCAAAAAAAACACACACACTTTGTTGCAAAAGTAGCGACATTTATGCGTGTGTGCATGCGTCCCTCGAAAGTGTATTCGTTCCTCATGCTTCCTGACAGTAAAAACACAACCGGGCCACGCCCACCGCCGGCCATCAGTCAGTCTCGTTTACACCAAAAGAAAATATTAGTAGGTTCTTTGAAATAAATACATATTAAAAATTGATGATTTAACAACAAAATAGCAATAAAAATAAAATATATCAAGAATTTCCAATATAGCATGTTCAAATAATTTTCCTTGACACTATTTAAATTTATTGAATAATGTTTAAATAAGCAAAAATATAAAATATCTATTATAAAACATATTGATTAATTAAAGCAAAAGTTACAAATAAAAAATAGCTTATATTAATTGTGATTTTTGTATTTATTCATATTTTACAATTTATATATTGAATGGATTGTTTATTTGCCATAAATTAGTTATTAAAATGAAATGTATGTTAGGAAATTAATAGCACAAAAATATTCTCAATAAATAAAATATATTTGCGAAAAATAAATATTATTTAACAATCTGTTTTATCAATTTGAATTTTTTTTAACTCTGGTTTTTTAATAATATCAAGATTTTTGCATTAATAATAAAATGCTTTGACCTTAAATTAGGCAAAGAATTAAATTATTTTGTGTTGTATTCCATTATTTATTACTTTGAAATCATATTCAACAAACACCTTTAAACATGTTATAGATATTTTAAAAAATTCCACTCGATAATAGAAATTGTAATAGTTTCTATGAGTTGTATAAAGAAATACCAAACAAATTTATAATGTAATATAATATATTATAATATATAAATATACCCCTAAACCACTTATTTTTTTAATAATTAATAATCTTCTACTTTTTGTTAACATTTTAAAAAATCCCCTTATTTTTCACAGTGTCTTATAGTTGTTGCTTTTATTTCTTCCACTTGGGCCATGTTCTTCATCGTCGATTCTTTTTTCGAAATTGAGTGCTGCTGGCAAATTTGAAGGCACAGGCACACACACACACACACACACACACACACACAGCTGGCCACAGTTTGCGGCAAATTAACCCACAACACCCACACTTTCTCCACCTTCTCCTCCCCAATCTTTCCCCCTCTCTCCTCTCCAGGCACCACCAGCAGCAACGTTTTTATGACAAGCTAGCTAGCCAGAGCTTATCTATAAATTAGTCCAGCGGTGAGGCGGAGGGGCGGGGAGGTGGGGGATAAATGGTAAATCTATGCCAATTTATGTAAATCAAAGTTTAAATAAATGTGCCGACGACGCCACCGAGCCAAAAGACGAATAACAAGTTGGCCAGGGAAAGCAGCGACAGATGAGATAAAAATTACACAGATCAAAAAATTATTAACAAAAATAAATATTTAAAAATTGGTTAAATAAGAACATTTAGTATTCAATTTATAGTTAAATTATATATTAATTATACCTTTGCAGGGTATTTTAATTTTATTCAGAAGCTTAAAAGAAAGTGAAGGAGTCATTTCCGACCCCGTAAATTATATATATTCTTGATCAGCATCAACAGGGGAATCTTTCTAGCTATCTCCAGACAAGAAAACATTTTTTCAGAAATTTCCCATTTTTTAAAAAAAAAGAAAAAGGGTTACATCATTAAAATTTGCAAAAATCGGCCAAAAATTCACATTTTAAATGAAGTATGCAGTTTTATTAACCTGCCAAAAACGAACATACTACTGTTTTCCGAATTAAAATTAACGCTGTTTTGACTTAGTTATGAATTTTTTAAATTTTGATTTGTCGTAAAATTTGCGTATAAAAGTATAGTTAATATCTATTAAAAAATGATATTGCACCTTCAGTCTGAAGCTTAAATGAAAGTGAAGGAATCATTTCCGACCCTATAAACCATATATAGTCTTGACCAGCATAAGCAGGCGAGTAGATCTAGCCATCTTTGACAAAAATTTATTTTTTTTTTAAATTTACCAAAATTTTATAAGGGGTTACATCGTTAAAATTTTTAAAAATTTTAATATTTTTACATTTTTAATTGAGTATGCAGATTTGTTAACCTAATAAAAACAAACATGGGACTGCCTTCCGAATTGAATTTAATGCATTTTTGGCTAAGTTAAGAATTTTTTAACCTATATCTATTTCATTTGTAGCACATTTTTCTGACGGTGATTTTAGCAATAAAAAATAGTTTGAAAAAAAAAACAAACGCCTTGCAAAACCAGCAGAAAAACTTATTTGCTGTCCCAGGAAAACTGATGGAAGGCAGGGGAGAAACCGTGGACAGAAATTAAAGAAAATTCAAGGGGCTAAAATCAGTGAACTAAAAACGAAAAGAGGGCCAAAATCAGGCGCTTTGCTTGTTTGTCGAGCGCATAATTCAATTGCTGTGCCGTTTCCTTTTTTTGGCAACGTCTGCGGCAGGCTAACAAATAAACCAAACAAATGGCCAACAAATTTCTATTTTAGTTACATTTTTAAAGCATTTTTGAAAATTTGGCATTTAAAAGGAACAACAATTGTTCAACGCCATCTGGAAGGAGAAAAGCAAACTACTCATTCAAGAGGCCGCCACGAAATTTATAGCAACTCTTTGAAGGGAGAGCTTTCGCCATCTAGGAGGGCAACGCAAAATACTCACGCAAGAGAGCGCCACTAAATTTATAGCAACTCTTTGAAAGTTGAGCTTTCACCATCTAGGAGGGCAACGCAAAATATTCACTCAAGAGGGCGCCACGATATTTATAGCAACTCTTTGAAGGGATATGTAAGTAAATTTCAGATATTACATATTTTATATGTATTTTACGGTAAATAATAATATCTATTTAAAATATATTTTTATTTAATTTAAAAATGATTAAAAGGATTTATTTTTTATTATTTTTCCATATAAATATTTAAAAATATGAAAGTCATTAATTAATTATTAGATTAATAAAAGGTATTAAAATAATAATTAAGACAGTTTTAATACCAAAATGATTTTAACAAAATAAAATTAAATAATTAAAAATTGTTAGGTATTTCAAAAAATGTATATAGATTAAAGTCCCTTTTTTTTCTTTTATTTAAAAATATTTATGAAGCCCAAAAACCGTAAATAATTTACTTACTAGAATAAATAGGAGAAGTAAATAGAATAAATAATAACAAATATATACTTCAAGTAATATATGTATATTATAAAATAAAAAAATATATAATATAATAAATATATTTATATACATATAAAAAAAATATATATATATATATAAATAAAAAAAAAAAAATATATATATATATATATAAATAAAAATATATTTTTTATATAAAATAAGAATATGTGAAATAATTATGAAAACATTTTGGTCGATGATTTGGAAAACCTTTTTTATAATTTCAACACAACAGCAATATTGCAGTAATTATTATTAATTTAAATAATTCGCTTAAAATAAATGTGTTTACTGTAAATTTATTTAAGAAGCATTGTTGTTTGATTTTTTTAATGCGTTTGTTATTTTACCTTGTTAAAGATTTATTATTTATTATTTATTTTTGTTGTATTAGTTTGCTTTATGAATTATTTATTTTACTTTACCTTTTTTATATATTTATTCAACAAAATAAGAACCCTAACTGTTCAAGATTTAAGTTGTTTATCCCTGTGAGTTATTATTTAATTAACTATGCTTTTAGATATGATTTAAAATAAGTTAAAAATATTTTCAAATAAGCCTACAGTAAAGATAACAAATAAAGATAAAAATAATGATCATAAATACTTTAAACTTTTCTTATAAACATATACACAATTAAAAGAAGTATTAATACTAATCATAATACAAAAAGAAAAGAGAAATACGAACTCTTGTATTAATTAAATATAACTTATCTTTCCTGAAATAAAATCCAGACCCCTTGCTTATTTTTTATATATTGCAATAAATATATATGAATTTATATACCATATAAATATAAATAATAAAATTACCAATATCCTGCCATAATACTAATAACTACTATATATCCTATACCTAAGCCTGATCACATAAACCTGTCATTAATTCCCTTTGGATTCGCAATCTATTTGTTTATTTGCTATTATTGTTCCTTACTCTCGTTGTTGTTGTTGTTATTGTTGTTGCGAACAGTGTGAACAAGTGCCAATGGGCGTGGCAATTTGACATACCGCCCCCTTTTTGTGGTAGTCAGTAAAAACAAACAAGCGACGAAACGACGACCACCGATTATTGTTTATTAGAATAACAATGACCCAAAGCTGACACACGTTTATTAATGGCCCCAAAGCTAAAGCCAAAGGCTCACAGGCGCAGTGTATATATACTGAATATATATATATATTGTGTATATATATATATTCCATATTCCACACTTTGTCAGGTTCATTCACCACTCATCTTAATTGCAGCCAAATTCCAAGTCTAAGTCGGTGTCCGAGTCCTTGATGGCAACAACGGCTACTGCTTATTATTTAATTAACGCAGTCATTGATTTTTAATGATTTTATTAGCAATTAATTGCGGCTTAAGGCAGCAGTAATAACAAAATTTATACCACTCAAGATTTATGATAAATTGATGAGGGTGAGGTGATATAATATGATTGATTCGATTTAAATACTTTTGGTGTGAGGCAGTTGATGTTTCTGTTGTTTTTAATTTTTTTTGTTGAGTTATTTAAGAGCGGAAGTATTGTTAAAAATTTTATAAAAATTTAGGTGAATAAATGAAACTCCCTTTTTCTTCTTGTAAAACTTCTACAACTTTCCTTAAGTTGGAGTATCAATATAATTCAGTTCCTGCAGACATTTGTAAACCATATTTCTCATAGATTTGCATTGAAATTGATATTATATATTCAATTAACGTCAATCTCTCATTTGTGGGAATCCAACCACGATTGAATTTGACATCGATAACCTCAGCAAAGTGGGTTGAATGCACTGGCACCACCTCCTACCTCAGAACCTCCTCTTTACCCTCCGAAAAGACCCTCACCTTTGACAGGCTAATCAAAGCCAATCCACCAAAGTAAACAAAGCTGCAAAACAATATTAGAGACCAGCAAAAAAACAATAAAAAAAAAAACAACGCGTTTCAAAAGAGCAGCAACAAAAGCCCGGCGAGACCAGCGACAAAAAAAAAGAGTTTACTCACCAAAAAATTCGAGAAAGAAAGTTCTTGGTCAAGCGAAAACAATTTTTAAATACTCTTAAATTTTAATGAAAATATAAAGAGACTTTTAAGTGCTGCTAAATATCGATATCATCGAAATATAAAAGAAAAATGGCTACCTTAATGTATTTGCTTTCCTTTCCGATAATTATGATGCAATATATCAAACAGAAAATCGATTTAAATATCGATTTATATATTGATTATCGCATCAAATTTAGAAACAGTTCCTTTAAAATATATTTATCTAAATATATTTATATATTTTTAAATAGGACCAAAGAAAAACAAAGCACTATCATTAAATTAAATATTATTCGGCACCTAAAAGTGATCATAAATTTAATTTCTAATGCTTTTCTTATAAATATTTTAATTAAATATTATTCGGCACCTAAAAGTAATCATACATTTTATTTCTAATGCATTTCTCCAAAATATTTTAAGCCATATTTAATAGCAACCCCTCAAGATGTTACCAACTCACCCCGAAAACCCCCACAACTCTCTCCCCCGTAAAGGGTATCCAAAAAAAGGGAAAAAAGTATATGGTCTGAAGCAAAAAAGTGCGCACATGCCCCTGCCATCGATATATAAGCTCTAAATTTGCGAATGACATCGGAATGGGAGGAATATGGATATGGATATGGGATGCGGATGGGGAATACTTTTGGCAGGGCTGGACGGTAGCCAGGAGAGCCTTCAACGGGTGACCGATTGAATGGATAGCCGATTGACAGACTGCCCATGTCCGCACAGCAAAACACAAGCGGACAGACGGACAAAAGGACAGACGGACAGCCGTACAAAGGGACAGACCGGACAGAGGCTAACAATTACAGACAAAGACACAATTGACGATTAATCGATTAGTTGAAATTTGACACATGAACAATTATCGGTCACGGATGCCACGCAAACAACAACAATAACAATAACAATGCAAGGGATTATTTATCGATAAAAGGAGGGGGATAATTTATGGTCCAAAAGCTGGAAGCTGGAAACCCAATTAGCTGTGTCAGGTGCACAGGTAAGGCGTCAAGAAAGCTCCATTATATGTGACCCCAAAGCCATATTATGGAACAATGTCAATTGACAATTGACAATTGAAAATCATAGACAGAGAAAGAGAGAGAAGGCTTAATAATAATTCTTAGAATTATAATTAGAGAGTGAAAAATGTGACAAAAATTTTAGAAAATTAATTCGAAGTTCAGGTAAGAATATTTAATAAAGGGAAACTATATATAATTAAATATATATCGTTTTGAATGGATTTGCAAATTAAAACTTATTTAAATTATGCTTGCAAGACAAATAAAATGATTAAAAATCCTTTATAAAATTACAATTAATTCAAGACTATTTAACTTTAAGTATTACACAAAATGATTGCCTTTAAAGCTAAATTTAAGAATTTGAATTAGTAAATAACACATAGGTATAAGAGTGCTATTTAAGTATAATTTAAACGATTAATTTTACCTTAAATTTTTAAAATTTTTAAGTTAACTTATAGCTAAATTTATTTATTACAGAACCACTAGGCTAAGTTAAGTATTTGTAAAATTATTTAACACTAAAGCATTTCGAACTAATTAAAGTTAAATAATAGCAACCATAATGGCTCATCCACTAAATAAATACTAGTTTTAAAACGCTTTTTTCCTATATCAATATGCCTTAATCTTAATTATTCATAGTTTTTGGCTTTATTTTTATAGGCTCAAATCCAGTTTGGTGTGGCTATTGTTTGATATGGAAAACAACGAGATTATGACAGTTTTGTGGATCGTTTGGCGTTTTGTTTTACGATTCACATCGAAACATTTACGAAAATTGCCCTTAACGATCGGCAATCAACGCCAAGCTGCGAACTAGATTCGATAGATCAGAACATAGCGTCTATATATGCATATAATTCTATATTTTAATGGTATGTCCATAAATAAATTTGCACATTTTGGAATAAATTGATTTGCATTTCAGTTGATCTGATTCTAAAGCGAAATTTTTAGTTGGCACCCTGCAACGATTTTTATGGGCGTAGGTGAGGTTTAAGCCAAGAGGGGTAAGAGAGTGCATTGACCCCTTTTTTGAAAGGGAAATAATGTTGGATTTTTAAGAATAAAAGTATACTTTAAAAGCTGCCGCCTAAACAACAAAGAAATCCATTTATTTAGGCTTTATTATAGCCTTTAGTTGGAATTTCAAGCTAATATGAAAATATTTGTAATTTATTTAGAGGTAAATAAAAAAATTGTGAACCTATTATATCAATTAGTCTCTTAAAAAAACAATTAAGCTGCACTACTACTTGTAATTATATAAAAATAATTACTAGTTCTAAAACTCTGATAAAACAAATAGTATATTCAACTTAATTCATCTTGTTCCCTTTTTCTATTTAAATTCTCAAATTTCCTGTTGAAATACATCTTTCTCTAAATAAACAAATAAATCATATAGTTGACACATCATTTTTTTCCTTGCACTTGATTTTTTGGTTGAATATTAAATTGGTCATAAAAAATGTTTTATCTGAGCAACAGTCATAAATGTCGACACTCTTACTATCTTCGTAAATGTATCTGTAAAATGTATCTGCAAATATATTTGTATCTGCAAATATATAATCTCGTATCTGTGTGTCTGTTTTTTACACATGTACTTGTGTTTGGCCTATTTAAGTAACAATTTTGCTAGTAAAACGATGGATAAATGAGGGGTCTGAGGACGAGGATGAGGATGAGCACTTTTGCATAGCTAAATGCCTTGCAAACACACCACCACCCACATCCCCATACACACACACACCCCGTTCATCTCTAGCCCCTCGCCACTCCTTATCTTTTGCCTTATTTTATGTGACAGTTTTATTTATTATTTTTTTGTAGATTTTTATACCCTTGCAGGGTATTATAGTTTTAGTCAAAAGTTTGCAACACAGTGAAGCAGTCATCTCCGACCATATAAAGTATATATACTCCTGATCAGTATCAAGAGCCGTTTCGAGTCGAATCAGTAATTAACTATGAGCAGTTAGTAATTATGAGCAGTAAGTAACTATGATCAATTAGTATCTATAATCAGTAAGTATCTATGACCAGAAAGTAACTCTGAACAGTAAGTATCTATGACCTGCAAGTATCTATGATCAGTTACTAACTTTGAACACTAGTAAACAATGACTTGCAACTTTTGTAACACAACACGTATCTGATACGTGGCCGGCAGCAGTCACTTCGTTCCGGGGATGTTAGAACAAGTTGGGAATTATATACACCAATGTGCGAGACGTGTTTTGGAACAAAGAGCAAGCTATTTGAATGAAACTATGGAGTTATTCTTCTATATAATTTTACTAGTATATAAGTCGGAGCATGGCGAATCGGTGGACTATATATATATATTTATATCTGCTATAGGAACGATAGGAAAATTTTAAGAAAAAAACTTATAACTTTTCCATTTTTTAATAGATTGTCATCAAATTTGATTTGTAGCTAATATATAATTATTAAGAATTTTGTGTAAAATTTTATGAAAATCAGACTTCTATATCATATAGCTGCCATACAAACGATCGTTAAAAAAGGAACAAAATACAAGAAATGGTAAATTTAATGAAAGCAGGCCTTACTTAATTGTTTTTTTTTAAATAAATATATATAATTTATATTGTATTAATTTCTAGTGATCGATTTCAATCTGCAAGGGTATACAAAGTTCGGCTTGCCGAAATTAGCTTCCTTTCTTGTTTATTCTTATTTTTTGTCCAGCATTTGTTTCTGGGTTCTGCTTTCTTTTATTTATTTTTTTTCCTTTGCTATTTTGTACGCTTGTTGTTGTTAGTTTTAGCCTGTCACAGGCACACACATATACACATGCACACATGCACTGGGGAAAACAAATTAAGAATAATAAAATATTTAAGAAAAATTCTTAGTTTGTTGTTTATTATCCGAGAACTTTCTATAATAAATTTTACTTTCCTTTTCATATTTAACTCATTTGTAACAAATTATTAAAATTTATGTATGATAAACATTAAGACATGTTTTCTGTTAATTTATTTAATCAGAGCTTAAGATTTCTCAATAAAAAACCAAAAAAATTTAAATAATTCAACTAATAACTTTGGAAATTGGGTATATTTTTTTTTAAATATCCAATTCAATTTCCCCATTTTATCTCAGTGTATTTGGGAGACCGTAAAGAGCCTTTGCATATGTCTGTGCTTTTTTTTACCCTTTTTATTTTCATTTTTGGTTTGCTGGTTTTCTATTTATTCGTTGTTATTGTTGCTGCTTCTGGTATATTTTTACTGCTTTTTCAGTTTTCTATTTTCTATTTTCCATTTTTTTTATTTCTCTGCCTCTGTTGCTGCTGTTGCTTCCTCTTCTTATTTAGAGAGATGCATTTTTGCGCTTTTTTGCGGTTGCTTGGCTATGTTAATGACACTTACAGAACCAACAACAGCAGCCGGAGCACAAGAAATGTCACGCAACAACAAGGGGGAGGAGGTCAAGGAGGGGGGAAAATGTGCATCTTGAAAATCCCACAACTAACACCTCTTTTACACACACACCCACACACATAAGGCTTATCCTAAACAGTTTGTAGAGCCTCTTATTTAGAGCCTTTTTGTTGCTGTTTTAATTTTCACAATTACAAAACGGAAGAGACAGTGTGTGAAAGGTGATAAAAAAATAAGGATAATCTTAGTCTTTATGAATTTTTAATTATAATTAAATATTGAATTAAGGATTGTATTAAAATATTAATAAAAAAGACCAGCTTTCTTAGGAAAATAAGAGTATCTATGAGAGTATCCCTCTGAGAAGAGAAGCTGTTGTTGGAATACCTTAAAATTCCATCATTTTTATATTTAAATGTTAAATTAAAAATTCTGGCAAATCCAGCTAGGTTCTAAGCACTAAACTCCTAAGGGATTAGCATTGGTTACTGATAATTTTAAAGGACTAAAACATTTTCACAGGCAAGTAAAGAATTAAATAGGTCATATTGAAAATAAAAAAAATATATAAATAACTAATCAATTAAAAAAATATAAATAATATTTATTAGATATACATAAATTATATATCATATAATTTAAATATTATATTATATTCTTTCTAATATAATATCGATCCCATTAAACAATTTCCGCAAAAAAAGGTAAACAAAGGTCAAATGCCAAAATTGAGTACCACAAAGAGTGGATCGTATATGAATAAATATTAAATAAATATATATTTATTATTTAATATATTAAAATATTATATTATATTGATTAAAAAATAACATAGATCCCATTAAAAAAAAACTCACGCAAAAAAGGTAAATAAAGGCAGCTTTCCAAATGCCCAAATTGAAAAAAAAAAAAAAAAAAACAAAGAGTGGATCATATATACATAAATAAATATTAAATAAATATAAATTTATTATATACTAAATAATTAATCTATTTAAATATTAATATGCTTATAAAATAATATAGATCCCATTTAAATTTCCCGCAAAAAAAGGTTAACAAAGGCAGCTTTCCAAATGCCAAAATTGAGAACCACATATAGTGGATCATATATAAATAAATATTAAAGAAATATTCATTATTTATATTATAATATATTAATAAATTAATATTAAAATATTAATAAATTAATATTAAAATATTAATATGCTTCAAAAATAATATAGATCCCATTAAAAAACTCCCGCAAAAAAGGTAAACAAAGGCAGCTTTCCAAATGCCAAAATTGAGAACCACAAAGAGTGGATCATATTAAGTGGCTCTCTCGCTCTCAAGTTCCCCTTTTCATATTCCAGGACAAGAGAACAAAAAAAATGAGAGCGCAAGCACAGCGAAAGTCAAGGGATAAGAGAATAAAGAAAATAGTGTTGTTTCACTCACCCGCTTGCATTGCTTGCTGCTGCAGAAATCCTAACGGTGAATTGGCGGACAGGTATACACACACAATATAGATTAATGTAGATCAAATAAACCTTTTTAACTTGTTTAAAGCATTGCACACTGCTATACACTTGTTTCACCATAACAAAAACAACAAAAACAAAATAAAAATCACCAGCAGAAAAAGGCGCGGATCATAGCCAGAAACAGAAAAAAAACGCCAGCGGCCCGCCTTTTTTTGCAGGGCTATTGCAGGCTTTGCCACCGCTTTTTCTGCACTTGTTTTACTAATTTTACATTTCACTTCACTTCACTAACACTTTAAACACTTGCAATTGTTTTTATGCCGCAGATTTTCCGCTTTTCTTCACCGATCTCCATGCGCAGAAATGCGTGCGCGCTTTTTGCATGCATTTTTTCCGACGGCGTGGGAGAGACTGATTTCCAGCGGCCACCGGGAGAGGTCGCTTGGCGATAATGGAAGGCGGCAATGTTAAAGCTTGTGGGTGAGAGAGGGAGAGGTGAAAATAAAAGCTGGACACTTCCAAATAAGTTCTGGTTGTGATCTTAACTAGAAATACGATCCAATTTCTATCGTAATTGAACTTGGGTGATAGTTATAAAACTATTAATATTAGTACATCTAACCAAGAAATATGTACCATTTAAATGATCCTGAAATTAAGAGAAAAAGATAATAATGCTGTTAATGTTGTTAAAAAGGTAATTAGAAAGAAATACTTAAAAAAAAAGACAAGCCAAGTTAAATCAGTCAAGTATTTCCATATAAGCATACAAAAAATTCCTAAATAAATAGTAATTAAATCTTTAATATATAACCATAAAATAATATAAGATTCGTTTAATTTGTTTATGTTTTCACGCCGTAAAAAAATGAACTAAAAATAAATGCAAGTAAACAAAACCTTCCGGAAGAGTGAAAACAAGTGCTCCTCGTCTTCAATTAATTTCAAGCAACGTAATTTAAAAGCAATAAAAAAAAACAACCACATTAAAAATCAGCAGCATGAAAAGTTCTCCTGTTAGTAAGAAAATAAAAATTAAAAATATATATATGTATATATTCTTATAAAAACAAACAAAAAGAATGAAAAATTGCGGGCAAAGAGTGCTTCGTCTTTGGTTAATTTTCCAAGCACTGTACTTAAACATTTTTGGGCAGCTAAAATGCGGCTACAATCTAACCCACACCCAAGGCTCAAGGACTTGCCACCCACCTTTCTGTACTTCCCCCCCCCCCCACACACACACACACACTCACAAAAAAGAGCACCCCCCTCCCTGGCTCTTCACTTTGCCACTAATGGGACATTTGCAATTAAATTACTCGAATAAAGCATGTAAATTGCCAGTGAATGGAGGCGGCCATGGACTAACCCCTGCCCTAACATCCCCTTTCTCCATTTTTTAGAGGGGTTTAAGGGGGGTGGGAAGGGAGGGGGATTTTCCAGTCCAGCCCCTGTGCCGAGCAGAGGTGAAAGTGCGGAGCCAACGGTGCGTATGTGTAATGTGCTTGGGCCTGACTAAGTATGCTAATGCTAAGGCAACTCACACGCCAACACTTGAATGAATATATATTAAAAAAAATATATATAAATTAGCTAGAAAATAAAGCTAAAGAGGGAAACATAAAGCAGAAAGATTTGATTCAAAATCTAAGAAATATATTAAAGAGTTTCCCTAAAATTGTGAAAATTCCTCGATCCCGAAACACGCTGTTGTTTACCTAATCATTCCGTGAAAGGAGACAACAGGGGGGGTTTCGGGGAAATCTAAGGACCCCCAAAAAGGAGGAAAGGAAGGAGGAGTAGCAGAGGGAGGAGCGGTTGGAGAAGTCATGCCGGAGACAAGGACGAAACCGGAATCACAGCCAGGACGAGAAATTCTCAACCAGCTGCAAGCAGTTTCCATTGAGGGAAATTCTCTCGTTGACTTTGGCTTTTGCTCCCGGCTTTATTACGACTCTCAGGAGCCCTCTCTCTCAGCTCTCTCTACTTTCTCTCCTTACTTTCTCTCCCTACTTTTTCTCTCTCTACTTTCTCCCTGGACTCTCTCTCACTTCCTTCTATTTTTCTCCCTCTCTCTCTCTGTCCTGCGCAGTGGGGAAAACTCTCTGCCAGGAAAATTTCATTAAAAGAAAATCCCAATCAGCTGTTTGAGGCTGCAAGAAATTTCCCCCAACTGTTATACAAACTTAAAGCGGGTAATTTAAATATAAATATGAGTTACATATTTCTTATAGACAAAAAATATTGGTATAAAATATGATTTGAATTGTGATTTCATTTCTTTATTGCTATTTGGTACCAAATAAGTTAAATATCCCTTTAATATTATTATTATAAATTATTCGGAATTAAATTCAAAATTCTAATTTCTCTTTTTATGTCTTGTATGTTATATTTTATATAAATAAAAAATCTAAAAAGAAACTTATGCTTTGAGTTCATTGAACTTTGCAGAGCAAAGAAAAAGTGGTTCTCTTTTCGTTCTTTAAAAGTTTTTTTTATTCTGGAAACTATGTGTGTTTTTTTTTTCTTGCGGCTTCTACCAATTACATTTGGGCCCTGGCTTATCTATAGCTTCAAGTCACGATTTCAATTTGCAAACGAAAAGAGCCCGAAATCGATCTATTGATTTCATATTCAGCACTCAGAGTGGACGACATAAATCAAAATCTGGTTGGGAACAGAGATGGTGACATAAATGAGATGCAATCAGGTGCTGGGCTTAAAAGAGGGGCTTAAATTATATATCTATATAAAATTTGAGATTTATAATTACTGCAATAAATAAATTCCTGCTATAAGGAAAATGTTTAAATATTTTCCACATTTTTTTTATATCTTCCGGAACCCCTAGTT
The DNA here is from genome assembly GCF_035046125.1 of Drosophila serrata. Lineage (NCBI taxonomy): Eukaryota > Metazoa > Arthropoda > Insecta > Diptera > Drosophilidae > Drosophila > Drosophila serrata. Next base: position 2,270,320 of record NW_028257174.1, on the reverse strand, counting down.
AAATTTTTCTTTATTAATTACCCTCAGAAACCCCTCTCTTATAATGGAAACAACGTCTCTGTGCTGCGTTTCTTAACGCTTGTCGCTCGGGGGGATCGCTGAGTTGGCTTACGGAAATAGCTCTCTTTTTGGACACTCCAGACCAAGCCAATTAATCAGCTGTTTGGGCCTTGTATTTTTTATTTTTTTGGTAATTATCTCAAGTATGTAGAGCAAACTACGCACGCACTTTACTGGACCTTATAAGAACCTGACTCTAATTGAAGTCTATTCTAAGAACCTTTCCACTCATAACTTATTTGTATTTGCTATTTTTATACCCTTTGCAAGGGTATTATTATATCAGTCAGTTTTAGGAGGGAGAGGAATTTTCTAGTCCCGCCCCTGTGATGAGCAGAGGCGAAAGTGCGGAGCCAACGGTGCGTATGTGTAATGTGCCTGGACCTGACTAAGTATCTATGATCAGTAAGTATCTGTGATCAGTAAGTAACTATGATCAGTAAATAATTATGATCAGTAATTAACTATAATCAGTAAGTATACATAAACATTGAAAAACAATAATCAGTAAGTAAATATGATCAGAAAGTATCTATGAACATTTGTTAACTATGATCAGTAAGTATCTTTAACCAGTAAGTATCTATGATCGGTTACTAAGATTGAACACTAATAAACAATGACTTGCAACTTTTGTAACACAACACATATCTGAGACTTGGCTGGCAGCAGTCACTTCGTTCCGGGGATGTTAGAACTAGTTGGGAATTATATGCACCCATGTGCGAGATTTGTTTTGGAAAAAGAGCAAGGGATTTTAATGAAACTATGGTGTTATTCTTGTATATAATTATACTAGTGTATACATCGGATCTTTCAGGCTGAGGTACTAGCCATAAGGGAAGCAGTCGAACTTTCCTTAGGGCAGGACCTCAGGGGCAAAAGAGTTCGAATCTACTCGGATAGCCAAGCGGCTATAAAATCCCTATCTGCCGTGAAAACAAACTCACGACTAGTGGCAGAATGCAAGAAGGCCCTTAACAGACTTGCCGACAAAAATAAGGTACAAGTAACATGGGTACCGGGACACAACGAGATCCCAGGTAATGAGAAGGCAGACGAACTAGCCCGTGCAGGCTCGGCGGGGCTAAGTTCTGACTTCGAACTACCAATCTCCCTAAACGCGATCCAGACAAGGATCCATGACCACTTTAGACAGATAGCCAGTAAAGAATGGCAAAGGAAGAGCGATCACAGAAGGTCAAGGGAATGTTGGCCGAGGTACGACAAAAAACGAACCAGGGAACTGCTATCCAACAGCAAGCGGGATATCAGCAGGTTCACGGCACTCACCACGGGACATTGGGCGATCGGTTCGCACGCAATGAAGTTGGGACTGCCATACAACGCAATCTGTAGAAGCTGTAAGCAACCTACAGAGCAAGAGACACCGGAACATCTGCTCTGCTTCTGCCCAGCGCTAAACCACATCAGATTTCGCCACTTCGGTGCCTACCAGATGGAGTCACTGAGAAGCATAGGTAAGCTGAAAGTTTCAGCAATCCTATGTTTCCTTGCTGACTCTGGATGGTACTGATAGTGTATTACAACAAAAAAGAAACAGAGGGTGTGGATCAAAAAGGAGCTAAGCTCTAATTGGAGGCCCCAGCCTTGGGCCTTACCACTGTAACCTACCTACCATACATCGGATCATGGCGAAACAAAAATTATAACTTTTCCAGTTTTCAATAGATTTTCATTAAATTTAATATATAGAGCCAGTGTGATTGGAAAAAAAATTAAGATATATAATAACTTAAGGTTTCATGTGGCTTTTTTACAGCTTCCTTGGCTTGCCACAAAGACAGTTGAAACCACACCAAAAGCAACATTGTCAGCTTTAGTCCTTAGTTTAGTGAAAAGACGAGTCGAGCAACTAGAAACTAGAACTAGAATCAAGAACGTCACACAGTGGAAGTTTTACTAAAAATATAAACAAGGTATATACTTATGTACATATATATAAATATATAAAATATATATATAAATATATAATATATATGTATATAAAAATATATACTCTTGCAGTTTGCACTTATTAAATTTAAAATATTCACATTCGTTTAATCAATATTTATCAATATCTTTAAATGACACTTTTTTTGACAAATTCAAATTTTTAAAATGTCATAACTTGGCCAAAAATATTTTAATTTTAATTTGGAAAGTTACTATAGTTTAGTTTTAGTTTTTATTAGGATTATAAATGTGCATACTCAATTTAAATTTTGCAAGGATATAAAAATTAAAATAAATAGATGGCTAAAACTTTCTATTTATTTTTATACGTTATCGATATAATTAATACCATACCCATTGCATATAAATTTAAATTTTAAATTTAACTAAATGTAATATTAACCTCTTTTCAAATAAATACAATATACAAATATTTATAAATCGATATTGATATTATACTATTATTTGCATAATTAAAAAGTTAATACAAATTATAGCTATTATTTCTTTTATTTTTTCAACCACTATGATATTATTTTAATGGGGAATTTTCCCGCTTTGACCCACTGTTTCTCGACGCATTGCGCATGCGCAACGCTGGCTGCGCAGTGGCTGCGTGGCCAATATTAAAATAAAAATAAAGACGGGACTCGGAAGCGTATATATGTTTGTTTATATATGTGGCCATATATGTATGTATATATACGCGTGTGTGTATATATGTTGGATTTTTTTTGCGCTGTCGCAGTCGCTGCCTCAGTCGGCGTCGCTGCTTACCTTTCCATACAAAAGTCGTTGAAATGCGAGCGGCCAGCGGCAAACGAACTCAGAACGTTGCCGCTGCGCAGACGCAACGCACGCGCCACACACACACGCCCTCGCACACACACCGCACACACACACCGGTCGCACTTGCAAGCCGGCTTTGCAGAAATTCGTACTGAACTTGCAACATTTTTCCAATTTAAATTTCAAGATCAAAGAAACGTATTTTTTTCCGTATTTTGTTTTGTGAATAAAAAAAGTATAATAAATAAAAACAGCATAAATAAACCCTGCGTGTGTTAAACAATTTTAAGTGTCAACTATTTACTGGTGGATCCAAAACAAGCGTAAATTACGCACAAATATTCAGGTAATTCAAGTTAATTCACTCGAGAGTTCAAGTTTATGGTCAGAGAAAAATTAAGTGAAAACTATTTTTTAAGTGATTCGCTGTTATGTTAATTGTTCACAATATAAGTTGAAAAAAATTCAATTAAAATCGAAAAAAAGGAGATGAAAAAATTTATTTAAAAAGAAAAGAAAAGGAATTTGTACAAATTAAAGAGGAGGTTGTGAAAAAAAGAAGAGGAATTTGTAAAAAATTAAAAGAAATGAACAAAAATTAAAGAAATTTGCAGATAATAAATAATGAAGACTTTGTGCTTAAAGAAAATTAAGATACAAATATAAATAAGGCATAAAAAGTATATAGTATTTTATATAAAAAGAAAGTATAAGGATATATTTATTAGGAACTTTTATTTAATTAATCTGAAAAAGCTTTCATTTTTAAAACCATTTATTATAAATTGTTCCTTAAAAAATTAAAATATAGCAAATTATGAAACAAATGAATTTTATAAAACAAAGTGCAGCAAAATATATATTAAAGAAAATCTTTGCACTTGTTTTCAATTTAATTTGAATAAAATTAAAGACCTTTTATAATTTAAGTTAATAAGTAATGGTATTGCTTTGAGTTAGAAAAAAAAACTTTTTAAAAAATATGAATGAAAAACAATCAAAATGTATGCAAAAAATCAATTAAAATCCTTTGAAAAATACTTTAAATACCGAACTAATATTAAAAATAAACTGAAAGTATATTTAAAGAAATATGAACAGTTCAGCGACACTGTGAAACAGCAGCAAAACAAAATATTTGAAGAAATTGCACCTGTTCCACCTGGAATTTATATTTCTCAACGAGAACTCTCCTTTTGTCACTCATTCGAATAATCGAATTAGCCTCAAATCCCCCGAAAACTCTCTCAGGAGAGAGGACCCCCCTCAAACCCGAGCCCCTTCTTTTCGTAAAAATGGATGAAATACCTGATCGGAATACCTGAGGAAAGTCAGAGAAGGAGTGACGAGGGGGGAGCTAACACTAACTGAATACCAAAAGGGGGCAGGGGGAGAGGGTGTCAACGATGTGCAGTTAATAGAACCCGCTATGAACAAAAAAAAGAGGTTGGATGGGGACTTTTTTATGTGCCCCATGCAACAGGCATTTGTGCATTTCAATGAGCTGAGTAAGCTCCAAAAAAATCGAAAGAAAACCAAACAAAAGACCCACAAAAAAATCATAATAAAATTACTCACTTACACAGAAATTAAACCCTAAAAAAAAAAAAACAAAAATAAACATAGATAATATTTACATCACGTTGAGGGTTCTCCATTTTTGGGCCCTTGGAATGTTGTGGAAAGCAAAAGTTTAAACATTATTTACTTTTTGTTTTATTAACGATTGCGCAAGACAACTTTCTACGAAAGTGAAGGTTATTGCATTTTGTTTTTAAGTGATGAATTCTATTAAATAATTTAATGGGGGCCTATGTAGGCTAATTAAAAATAACAAAAATACAAATATAAAATGATAGTTTTCTATTGAAGTAAAGAAAAGAAATTTTAAAGTATAAAACTCTATAAAAATGTATTTGTATTTTTATTTAATATTTAATTATAGCTTAGTTAGAAGCTTAAAACTAAGCGAAGAAATCATTTCCGACCCCATAAAGCATATATATTTTTGATCAGCTTCAACAGGCGAATCTTTCTAGCCATATTCTGCAGAAAAGAAAATTTTTCATAAATTTTAAATTTTTTTTATCAAAAAAAGGAAAGGAAAGGCAAAAATTTCAATTTTTTAGAATTTTAAATTGAGTATGCAGATTTATTAAACTACTAAAAACTAGCATAGAACAGCTTCCCGAATTAAAATTAATACATTTTTGGCGTAGTTATGCGATTTTTAAAATTTGATGTGACGAAAAAATTGTCATATAAAAATTTCGTTAAACTAATATTTAATAATTTATTTTTTATACTCAGAAACCCGAAAAACCTTCTTAGTAGACTTTCCATTCACTTTAAAACAATAAACCTAATAATTGTCAAACTTACTCCTTTTTGTATATTTATTATATTTAATTTATCAACTAATACTAATTCTAATTGTGATCAATTTAATCAAATTTCTCTCAGTGCTGATCAGCTGATCCGTAGAGCCCTTCTTTAAAAAAAACTGACCTTCGCCGTGGCGATTTTAAATCGTTTACTGACCCCCAACTTCAGTTCAGTTTCTGTTTCAGTTTCGCTTTCGATTAACACTTACTTTACCTTTATTTTTATTCTTTTTTTTATATTTTTAAATACCAAAAGTGGTTGCATCCTTGCAGTTAACGGGTTCCGATTCTCACGGCTGTCACTTCAACACCGTTCGGGCCATAAATTCTCGGCTTAAACAAAAGAATTAAGAATTTCGGGAACGGAAATCAAACTGGATATTTTCAGCATTATTATTTCTATTGAGAAACCTCAATTCTAAGACGATTAATTAGACCAATTGTTTTGTCTTTCCTTTTTTTTTTTGGTATTTTGTATTTTTACCTTGATTCATTTGCGGTTTACAATTGACACAATGACACATTTTTCTTGCCTTGAAATTGTGTGGCACATATAGCATTGATTCGATACGATTCGAACCGATTGGCGATCAATCGAAGCCTTCTCTTGATTATAAAATTTACGCATGTTTGATGCTCTGCGTGTTTGGCAACGTGATTGGAATTTGTGAAATTTTCAATTGAATTGAACACCCAATAAATCCAATGAAAAGTTATACACAAAAAATAAGAATTAAGAAAGAGATTGATAAAATTAAAAGGGGTTTCATATGAGTAATGGAAGCAAAAACGGAAATCAAGGAAGTTTTTGAAGGTTAATCAAAAATAGAGATTAAAGTTGAATTTAGTCAAGTTATTTCTAAAAAAAAAAACCTTGTTACTTCTGATTTATAAGTTGCAACTTTAGCAACATCTACTGCTCAACATGTTGCTAGGTTGTTCTTGCATATTAATGTAGCTCAACATATTGCTAGCAATAATTTTACATAGATACAAAATTATGCTATAATTTCCATGAGCATTTCGTTATGTTAAATTTAACTTTTATTAATGAAAAATACCAAAACATTCTGATAAGGTTTTCTAGTATATAAATAAGTGCTGATCATCATACTCCTATCAATAATTTGATATTAAATCTACCCTAGAAAATGTTGCTGAAATATTCAAGAGCAATTCATCATGCTTAATTAAAGGTTTTATTAACATTCAACACTTATAAGAACCTAATTATGTTATATTATGCAATTTTTTTATTTAAAATCAAATTACTTATTAATTTATATTTAAATCCCAAAAGAAATCCCCAATTTCTTTCACTGTTTAGGCTTGTTTCGGCCCTCCCAGTTGACAGACACTTACAAGTGTGTCCAAAATCGAACTAATTTATGTTTAATTTATTGGTAAACTTGCAAAGTGGAGCTATCAGACTATCGACTATTGGCCATTAGCAGAACAAAACCCTCGATGTAAACAAATTTCGTATACAAATTAGATTTATTTCTTTGTGCCAATTCCAAAAAGCTCACCGCTCCCCCAACAAACCAATTAGTGATGTTATTTTTTTTGTTTTTTGAAAGCAATTAAGATGGAGAAATGGAAGAGTCCGGGTATCGAAATAGAAATATTTAAACCGATTTACATTCGACAGTGCCAATTTGCAAATCAGTTGAATATTTTCGTGGCGACCTCCAAAAGGGGCTTTAAATAATAAATAAATAAATAAGACAAAGAACAAAACTGACAAAAAATAAAGGTAAATAAAGATCGATTTGTCATGCCGTGCTTACAGAATCGTGACTTGTACAAAAATTATTATAATGTCGCTGCTGATGATGATGGTGATTATTATTATGCGTATCAATATCATTATTTCTGATTTATATATGTCGCCCATTCATCGAGAGCTCTTCTTTTCGGAGTATGTGTGTGTGTGGGTTTTTTTTTATAAATTGATTACTCATTTTTTTTGTGAGTATTTTTTAACTATTTTTTATTCCCTAAGCCATGTCTGGCGCCATATAAGTGTTGGGCACCTTTTTAAAAATCAAAGTACTCATCACGGAAGAAATAATTAAATATGATTGTGTTGGCTGATTATGTGAGGGAATTATTAATGTTTATTTTATGTTTTTGAAGTGGCATTAAAAAGGTTTATTTAATGTAATTAAATTTTAAAGGACTTTTGGCTTTATTTTTATATTTTCTAGTTTTTTATTTATTTAGTATTTTATTTATTTACCTAGTTTACTGAATTAATTTTCTTGTATAAAAGAAACTTAGCTTAATCAAGTCCCAGGACATATAAAAAAATACCCTTTCACTGCCTCCTGACAGATGTTAAAGATTAATGAATTTACTGACCAACTGACAACTTGATTACAACTTGAACTTAAATCAAGTAAGATATATACATATGTATGTATATATAAAGATTTAACAAAGATCAAGTCTGAGATGACCCTTCATTTTAAACAGTTTTTAAGACGAGTTTCCTTTTCTTTAACTGACTTTTGACACAAGCCTCTGTCAATCCCCTCTTTAATTACATAAGGTGATATATATACATATAAAATATACATAAAATATATATAAAATATATAAAAAATATATATAGTATATATGTATAGTATATAGTATATACTTCACTCCATTGCATTTACACTTCATTCTTGTATTTAATTTTTCTTGTACCTGAACTGCATACGATTGCGTAATGTAAATAAACCAGAGGTGGTCCTTCTTCTTTTTTTAATTGTATTTTTTGGTGCCATGCAATTTGCTTAATTTACAACTTAATTTCTGCCATGGTTTTCAATTTATCGTCGCCCCAGACAAGGGGAACCTGAACCTGAAAATTTCGTACATTTTAATTTGGCCATCAGCGTTCGAGCCTGACAATTATGATAAACGTTTATTGGCAAGGACGGCTCTTTACTTACATCCTTTGGCTATATACATATATATATATATCTCTGGCATATTTGGCAGACGATTAATCGTCTTTTTTTCTTTGGGTTTTTCTTTTTTCCTTTTTCCTGTTTTTGTGTGTGTCGTCATGTCGTACGCTCATTTAACGCCAAGCATTTTCCACCTGGCAGACTTATTGATTTCATCGCTCCAATTAAAAATCAAGCACTTATGCCTAATTACATCGGCGGTGGAAAAGGCAAAAAAAAAGGGGTGGTAATTAAAAAGGTTGTCTATAAACTTAACCCTTGATCTCAGGAATTATGTAGGGAATTTAATACAAAAAGGTATTTAACCTTCCCTTAGAAGCTTGAAATGCAATGAAGGAGTCATTTCCGACCCCATAAACCATATATATTCCTGATCAGCATCTACAGGGGAATCGATTTAGCCATCTTAGACAAAAAAAAAAATTTTCAAAAATTTTTAAGGGGTTACCAATGTGAAAAGGGGTTAAAAATGTGAATCTTTTTAAACACTAAATTGAGTATGTAGATTTATTAACCTGTTAAAAACTAGCAAAGAACTGCTTTCCGAATTAAATTTAATGCATTTTTGGCTTAGTTTAGAGATTTGAAAAACTTCGATTTAGCCAAAAAATAGCATATAAAAATACTGAATTAATATACCTAGAATACGGTAAAGAAATACTACAAAATATAAAATAGTAAAAAATAATATAAAACTTAAAGAACCAATTCATCTTTCTTCACTTTCTCCAAGACTTTAATTTTCAAGTTCTGTTGATTTTTTGCCGTACATTGTTTACATTTTGTTGACAAATGCAAATGATATTATTAATAATAAATTTATGAGTTATAAAATCACATTTACGAGCAGTTTCCTTATGCCAAAAAAAAAAAAAAAAAAACACCCTGTAAAATTATAATTGCTACTCACATTAAATAACAAAATTTACTGCCTGCCAGTGTCAATGGCCAAAGGCTAAAAACAACAAAAACAAAAAGAAAATATTTACTAAAATTTTATTGGGATTCCATACAGATTCGATGGCTTGTGCTTTTTTCTTGTTTTGGTCTTCAGACCGATGGACAAATCAATTTGCGTTTAAGCCATATCGAAAGATGGCTGGAAATAGGGAGACTTGCGGCTAGAATGCTGCTGTAATCAAAATGCGAATAAATAAAGGTACACTGGAAGAAAAGGAGAGAAGTAATAGGAAATAAAAAAAAATGGAATTTTCAAACTTTGAAAGCAGGGTTTGTTATAAGGAATATTATTTGTTTAAAACCATATTTTGGCTTCTTAAGCTAGAACTTAATTCAGAAAAGTTCTTTCGATTCACTTCTTTAAGTTTAAGTTTAAAAATTAATAATATAAATTAAAATAAAGCTTGTAAAATTTACTGTAAACTCAGGTGTCTCTTCTTAATAAACGTAAATATTTTCTAAATATTTTACATAAACAAAAATCCCTTTAAAATATTTATATTCAGGCTTAATAAAGCTTCTAAAAATGATTATAAACTGAGATGACTCCTCTTGAAATTTATTATTATTTATTATAAATATTATTTATAAAAAATCGTTCTTTGCTGAATTTTTTGCTTATTTTCTTCAGTGAACATTGGCTTCTTTTAATGAGAATCGAACTCGAGCATCTGCATAAATATATTTTTAGCCCAGAAATCTTTTGCCTGGCTCACGCCCAAAGCTTTTGGTTTTTTTGTTTTGTTTTTTAATTTTTTATTTTGTATTTTGTTGGGGGCCGGACCTGGTCCCGGGTTCAAGTAAACCCGTTTATGCAACCCATTCCCATTACCAATCCCCTCGCCCCAGGGAATGTGCGTAAACTAGATGATGCCATTAAAAATAATGTTCGAAATTGAAAAGCCTTAAAAAAATATATAAAAAAAGATATATGAAGAAGGCACCATTGACAATTTTTTTTTTACACCTTGACAGGCAAGCAAACATGTTTAACATAAAAGATAAGTCTCGAAAAGGGAACCAGTGCAGGGCAAAAAAAATGTAATTTAAACAAAAAGTGGCAAATGTACTGTCTGTCTGGGATTTTTTTTCTTTTTTGTACTGTGCGTGTGTGTGGCTGTGTGTGGGCATGAATTTATTTATAAAGGGCACGGGCATCACCAAGGGCCATAAAGTCGAAAAGCGGATCAGGTGGACGTCCTTGCAAGCTGCGATTAATGAAGTGCTAGTGACCAAGCACAGTGGTTTATTAAGTTAAAAAATTATATATTATTATTATAAAAAAAAATAAATAAAAAAAATAAATAAATATGATCCTCAAATATTTTTTAACTTCAATTATTAATAATAAGTTAAAATATTGATTTGATGTTGAGCACAATATTTTCTTTGGTATATCATATGAAAAACATCCTAAACTTTGATATATAGATATAGATATTTTAATATGAGCCTTAAATATTTGTTTAAATTCAATTATTAATAAATTAAAATATTTATATGATGTTGAGCACAATATTTTCTTTGGTATTTCATATGAAAAATATCCTAAACTTTGATATATAGATATAGATATTTAAATATGAGCCTCAAATATTATTTAAATTCAGTTATTAATAAATTAAAATATTTTCTGATGCTGAACACAATATTTTCTTTGGTATTTCATATGAAAAATATCCTAAACTTTGATATACAGATATAGCAATTTAAATATGAGCCTCAAATATTATTTAAATTCAGTTATTAAAAAATTAAAATATTTTGTGATGCTGAACACAATATTTTCTTTAGTATATCATATAAAAACTATCCTAAACTTTGATATATAGAACTTTAATAAATCTGAATGTACCGTATTAAACTTTAAAATATTATTGTTATTGAAAAATTGATAATATATAGTATGTATCAATTTAAATATATTAAATTTATTATTAAAATATTAATATTGTGGTATAATAAACAAAATAAATAACATTTAATGTTTATATACCAATATGATATTGAGAAGATGTTTTGTCCATATATCTTATAGGATTTTTTCTTATAGAAAGAACACCCTGAAATATATCTCTGCCAGAAGTTAACTAGAGAGAGGTTATGCTTATGTATTTATAAATATAAAAATGATTTTATTTATTATTTATTTAATATAATTTTAATTTGTGTTACCACCACTGTTAAGGCCAAAAACACGTTTCGTTTATGTATTTATAAATATAAAAATGATATTATTTATTATTTATTTAATATAATTTTAATTTGTGTTACCACCACTGTTAAGGCCAAAAACACGTTTCGATTTAAAGTCCCCCTCCCCCAATCTATATACTCTGTATCATATTCCCTGTGGGTTTTTGCATTCTAGGCATCTGGAGGTGCATGTGGACAAGGATGCGACAGATGACCATGGACAAGGCGACAAGGATGGGTGCCCTGCCAGTGGGTGTGCTGGTGAGTCTAAGAAACTGGAGGATGCTCCTCATCTCTGAACTGAAATAATCCCTCATCTTTTCCAGCTGTTAGCCATGGTTACCCAAGTTTTGGGCCATGGACGACTGATGGATCCACCGGCCAGGAATGCCATGTGGCGTTTCGGTTACCCCAATCCCGTCAACTACAATGACAATGAGCTCTTTTGCGGTGGCTATGCGGTTCAATGGGAGAAGAACAGTGGACGTTGTGGTGTCTGCGGAGATGCCTACCATGTCAAGTCACCGCGTCCCCATGAGGCGGGTGGAGAGTATGCCAAGGGTATTATCTCTAGATATTATACTGCCGGACAGGAGATCGAAGTGGAGGTGGAACTTACCGCCAATCATTATGGTCGCTTTGAGATGTTCTTGTGTCCGAATAATAATCCCAGGCATGAGGCCACTCAGGAGTGCTTCGATCGATATCCCCTGCCCATATCTGGCAGTCGGGAGCATCGATATCTTATTCCACGTGATGCCAAGAAGAAGGATATCTTCAGGTATAGAGTCCGGCTGCCGCCCTATGTCACCTGCACACAGTGTGTCCTTCAGTGGACATATTACACGGCCAATATGTGGGGTACCTGTGCCAATGGCACCGAGGCCGTCGGTTGCGGCAAGGCAGGTGAGAGAGAGATGGGAATCCTATATATATAGAGGGGAAAAATTTATTAAAAAATATATATATATTTCTATATATGTTGAAATTTTAAAAATCTAAGAATATAAGTATAACATTTATAGAAATGTTAAGCAGCGAAATATTAGGAAAACTTTTAAGGAAATTGTAAACATTTCAAAACATTAGTAAAACATTTAAACAGCAAAAAATAGTGGTATGATATCAACTTTATAGAACACATTTTCAATTTCAAGATAAATATAGAGGTAATATTTTTAAAAATTTTGAAAACTTAATATTTCATTAAATAGTATTTACTTTTCATATTATTTTTATACCCTTGCAAAGGTATTATAATTTTAGTCAAAAGCTTGAAATTAAGCGAAGGAATCATTTCCGACCCTATAAATTATATATATTCTTGATCAGCATCAACAGGCGAATCTATCTAGATATTTCGGGCAAAAAAAATTTTTCTTCAAAAAAAAATTTAAAATTTTTCATCGTTAAAATTTTTAAAATTAAAAAAAAAATTGAATTTTTAAAGGAATTTAATTGAGTGCACAGATTTATTAAGCTAATAAAAACTAGCAAAGGAGCGCTTTCCGATTTAAAATTAATGCATTTTTAACGAAGTTATGAATTTTTTAAACTCTGATTTTTCGACAAAAATGTCACATTATTTTAACTATAATCGATTAAAACACTGGTATTATAATTTTAGTCAGAAGCTTAAGAGAAAGTGAAGGAATCATTTCCGACCCTATAAATCATATATATTCTTGATCAGCATCAACAGGCGAATCTTTCTAGCTATATCCGGCAGACATAAAAAATTTCAATAAAATTTAAATTTTTCATAGAAAAAAGAAAAGGGTAACCCCTTTAAAAATTTTCAAAAAATTAAAAAAAATTAATTTCTATTACATTTTAAACTGAGTATGCAGATTTATTAACCTAATAAAAACTAGCATAGAAATGTTTTTTCGGATTAAAATTAATGCCTTTTTGGCTTAGTTATGAGATTTTTTAATTTTGATTTTGTCGAAAATATTGTCATATTAAAATATACAGTTTTTATTTATTTATTAATAAATTTTAACTCCTAATAATTTGATTTGTAGAAACCTTCCGAAATTGTGCGGATGTGGCTATTATCTCAAACACCGGCGGTGGTGTTCCACCGATTTTCGTGAACAACAAGTCGCCATATCTTCTTTACTATCGGGATTATCGGGCGCCGGAAGACAACAATATCTTTCCCCTTATTGTGCGGTGAGTATGGGGAATTTTTAATAATTTATGTAGATATATAAAAAAATTATTTGGGATAAAGCTTTGTCTTTTCTTTACATGATTGCCTGTAATATTTTATTATTTGTTATTTACTTATTTATTTATTATTATTTGAAAATGAGCTTTGCTTCTGTACTTAAATTATCATTATAAGTCGTTTTTTATTTTTATTTAACCATTAGTATTTTTTGAAGTAATCAATACTATATTTTGGTAATCTATCTTCTATCATATTATTTACTTTTTAATTCGCTTTACTGTAACTTTCAAATGTTACTTTTTATTTATTTTTTAATAGAAAAGCTTGGAGTTATATCTTGTTATTTGGTTTATGTATCTATTTATTTTTCCCTGTTTTACTATTTGTTTAAAAATATTATTGATTTTAAAGACTGTATTTATTTTTCAAACTATACAAACTATCTTTTTTTGAATCTACCTTGCAACATGTCGTACTTTCCCTATTTTTCACATTAAAAGCATTTTCTTACATTTTTAAATATATTCTCTAATATATTTCTATACATTATTCTATATCTTTCGTACATTTTCAACATTCGTCTCCACTATTTTACCCGATTTCTAACCATCTTTTTCTTAAATAATCAATTGTTTTTGCCTAAAATGTATATTTTCCTCAATTTATGTAATGGTTTTTAGTTTTTTTTTTTACTTTTTCTACCTGGACATAGTCCTCTATCCTTTCCTAATTTATCAATAGTTCATGCCTTACAAAAATATATATATAATTTTAAACTGGAGAGTAATATCATCTTGCTTTGGTTTCTAGCAATGCCACGCGGCATGCGCGCAAACGAGGCAAAGGGCTTAAACCCGCTTAACCACGCTAAATCCGCTTAACTGATATATATATATATATATCTATATATATTTGCTTACCCCGATATATATACATCGCCTCTCCTTCCGCTTCGCAAATGCTTTTTAGACCGACAAATCAGACACATATAAATCATCCAGCTGGAGTTCAGAGTTCATAATAAGAGAAAAATGGTAAAGGTAAAAAATCTGTGTACATTTAAGTCATTAAAATTAAAACAGTGTTGCCAAATTATATACATTTTTATTTTATAAATTAAATTAAATTTAAAAGTAGAAAAAAAGGAAAACACAAACATTTAATATAGAGCCTAACTTAAGCCAAAATTTGTGGTAACACTTTGCGGCAATATCTAACCTGGCAACACTGCATTTAAAGGTTTTGGGAAAACACACACACACTCTGCTGTATATAAATAATTAAAGCTTAAATAAATTTGAAGCCCATTTAATAAAAAAAAATGCCTTGAATGCTTCATATATAACACATGAAATTTTATTTGAATTAAACGAAGAAACGAATGCTTTGAAAAAACCAAGTGTTAACTCAAACCAAATTGGCGATATATTATTTTTGATATATTCTTAGAGCGAGGCATGGGGATCGGACTTTCACCTGGATATATGTAGATAGGAAATTGGAAATAGGAAATTGCAGATCCGATCCCAGCCAATAATCCTTGCATTTTCGTATAAATTTTGATTTTTTAGCGCCTCTTTGGTTTTTGTTTTTTTTTTGTATTTGGTTTTTATTTGATCTGTTGGCTTTTTGTGGTCATTGAACAACTTGCATCCGGATACATAAAGGCCATGATGAGGACTAGAAATACAGCAACTTGTACGAGTCCCACCAGCACGGTCTTGAATAGCTTCAATCGTACCTTGGGCTCCACATTGCTCTGAATGGGTGATCTTTTGATAAGTCTTGAATTTCTAGTAGTTACCACTTGTTGCTTAGGCTTTTTCAACTTCTTTTTTGGTTTTGTTTGTGTTGGAATTAAATTTGTTTGAGGAGAATCAAGAGGTGCTGTCTGATCCTGCACCGGAGCCTCTTCCTCCTCGGTTTGTGTTGTGCTATTCACCTGCTTGGATCCACTTGGTACATCCTGCAATTGATTTTGAAGTGTCTGAAGCTGCTGATGATGATACCCTGAGTTCTCCTTGGAGGGTATACCTACTGCCAGGCTGGAATAGAGGAAATCCTCTTCCGTTTTCTTGGCCAAACTATTGATAAACATGAATATGTCATGATCAAGGAGATTAAATGAACCACTTCCTCGTCGTAGCTGTTGTATTAAAACATTAGGATTCTCGCGAATCATTCGTAAATTGGTACAATGCAATGGGGGAGGATTACACTCCGGTGAATTAATATTCATTAGAGATTGCTGATGATCCACTTTGGGTTGTGGCAAATAGAAACATTGCGTTTCATCGCTGGCCTTCAGCTCATTGAGGGTCTTGGTCTCAATGCGAAATTCCCGGACCACAGCCAAACTATGTGCAAATGCCACAACATTAACCCTTTGAATGATCTTGGCCCTTTGCTCTATATGTAGAAATCCCACCTGGAGTAGAGGCATCTCCACAAACAGCATGGGACCACAACGTGGTGTATAGTAGGTAGTCGAGGATTGACGATCTATGTCATAGGAGAACATATTGTTGCTTCTCTGATTCACCGCATTCGATCCTCGGAGTGTACTCTCCAGCTTCACATTGAGTTCCTGCAGCAAACGGATTTCATGCTGCAAAGTTGGTAAATTCTGACAAACCATATTCATTTCCTTTTCCCGCTGCTCCTTTTGGCATATGTAATGCTCACGCTGTCGCAACTCATTTAGCTGATAAATCAATCGCTCCTGATTATTATCCTCGAGATGTTTCTGCTGATTCTGCTTGGGCAACTGAAGACGACTGCCTATCGAACTGGTCGGAGTGATACTCATCTCCGTAATTGATGATAGTTCCAAACCCTGTTCCAGGGCCTTGCTGTGCAGCATCTCCTCGGAATTGGTCTTTTCAAGAGGTAATGACTTTTCAAATCCAATCATTTCCAGATTCTCACAACTGTGACGCAACTGACGTGCTGTTAGCAACTCCTTGACCTTCTTCACCGGCTTGCATAGATACACAAAGCTCTTGTTTTGTGGATCACCTGGCAGGGATATGGGTTTACCCATCCTCGATAGATTCACAGGACTGCTGCTTCGACTACTTGTATCATTAAATTCAAGTACTTCTATTTGCTCCTTATTATCGCATTCTCGCTGCTTAAGATTACATTCCCGATTCCGGGATCTATCCAATATAGGTATACCACTACCCTCAACACGAATGTTCCGATGTCCTCCACCGGGAATTGGCATAGGAATACTACAGTGACTTACTTGTGGCGTGTTGGGGTTACGAGGTGTCTTCTTCATCTGTAGAGGCTCCGGTTTGATATCCATTTCCGTACGCATTCGAGTGAGATTTCGATTCGGTGATTGTAGTCTGGTTACACGTGGCAAATTGCTGCGTTGTTTTGTGGATGTGGCATTGCCATGACCAGCTGAGAGTGGTGTGTGTGGTGCAATCGATGTTTGGATAGTGTTTCCTTGGGCATAAGTACCACGATTACGCGGCGAGCGACGAGGAGCTTGAGCTGGGAGAAAGAAAAGGAGTATAAAGGATTCACAGAAATTAGTAGGGTGACAAGGAAGCTGGTGGAACTGCGGCATGCCGAAGTTTAAAGTTTTTAAAGATTAAAGATTCTTAAAGATTCTTAAGGAATCTTTAGGAATCTTTAGGAATCGTTAAGAATCTTTATATCTTGCATTTTCGAATTTTTATCATTATAAAACTTAAATAGTCTTAAAGATTCTTAGATTCCTTAAAGTTTTATAATGATATAATGATAAAACTTTAAGGAATCTTTAGGATTCTTTAAGACAATTTAAGATTCTTAAAGATTCTTAAAGATTCTTAAAGATTCTTAAAGATTCTTAAAGATTCTTAAAGATTCTTAAAGATTCTTAAAGATTCTTAAAGATTCTTAAAGATTCTTAAAGATTCATAAAGATTCCTTAAAGTTTTATCATTATCATTATGAATCTTTAAGAATCTTAAAGAATCTTTAAGAACCTTTAAGATGCTTTAACAATCTTTAAGAACCCTAAAATCTTTGAATCTTTTAAGTTTTTAAAAATCATTAAGAATCTTTAAGAACCTTTAAGCATCCTTAAGAATCCATAAGAACCTTTAAAAATGTTCAAGAAATGAGAAATAGATAGACTCACTTGTGGGCAATCCTCGGCATAGTAACTCTGTTCGTGTGTAGGTCATCTTGCGGCGCACAGTCTGTTGTCCTTGATTGCCACTTTGTCCTGGTGGCAACTGACCCGCAGCTGAAGGTTGCAGGATTTGCTGCAGGCCATGATCCTGGTTGCGATTTATGGAACGCATTTGATTATAGCGTTTCTGATTCATGATTCTGAATCTGTAGCCACATTTGTGACGCTTGTGTGACGCTTATTGCGTTTATTACTTGTTTTGTTAATATCACCGTTTGTTTAATGGTTTAACTAAAATATTATAAAACAATGTGAGTTAAGAGAGCGAATGCCTTGAGTTCCTATATCTGAAGGTCTGATTAAATGAATGACAAATATACTTACATAATGTTTGTGGTGGAACGATCAATACAAAGGTTACTATGATGGTGAAAATTCGGATTAAAAATCTTACAAAAATAATAAATAGTTTAAATATGTATATCAAAGAAAAAACATTACGCCTACTTATATGATGATTTGGAAAATAAGCAAGGCTTTCAATCTTTACGCTAAATTTACATCAATTTCATTTGTTTAGTAAAACAGAACCTGGAGGTTCAAAAACAATACTTTTAAAAGACTCTATGAAACACAACCATAGAGGTTAAAAAAAATATACAAGATAAAACTCAAAGACAAGATCTATTAAACTATAAGGAACCATTCCGGTTCCTATTCAAAAAATTAAGCCATCGTTTTAACAGGTTAACCAAATCGTTAAATTTAATCACTTTTAATAAAATTTATCATCGTCCTCTTGGCAGGATGCCATCTTTGCCTTTTCCAATGCCTCTTGCTGTAGCATCTCATATTCGGGTTCAGTGCACCACCTGACATGGTGCTCCGTTGAGCTGGGACAAGTCCATGACATCTCTTCGGGTATTGGTGAAAGGTTCCTCCGCGTTGGAGATTTGATAGCGTGAAGGGATCTGCCCAGCTGCCAGCTGTAGGGACTGCTCAAGGATACGCGAGCCCGTTGGGCGGAGCAGCCATGGTTGGAGACCTGGGGCTGGACGGGGAAACCGTGGTCCTCGACAACCGGTGGCTGGCTCCGCATATTGAATTCAGAAACAGCATTGCCGTAACTAATCCGGCGTTCTGCCAAATAACGACGTCTCTCGGCCCGGCGAAGATCGTCCCCAAATGTCTGCATCCTGCCAGTCTAGCGTTCTCCTTGTTTCGAAAAAATAAGAAATTGAAAATAGAAAATAGAGTCACTAGAAATTTTTAAAATAGAGTTCTGAACAGACTAACACCGAGACAAATCTGATGTTTATTGACAGTAATTTATGTTGAAAATCATTTCAGGGCTAACTTGTGTTTAGATTTTATTGATAAATTCAGTCAAAAACACAAAATTAAGTGATCTAGTCGATCTAGTCATCTCTGATATAAATTAAATTTTTTTAAATATTTTTCAAAATTTTATAAGGGGTAACATCGTTAAATTTTTTTTAAAATTGGTAAAATTTTGCATTTTTAATTGAGTATGCAGATTTATTAGGATGAAAAATACTAACAAAGGACCGCTTTCCGAATTAAAATTAATGCATTTTTGGCTGAGTTATGAGATTTTTAAACTTTGATTTTTCGACAAAATTGTCACATAAATATATAGTTAAAATCAATTAAGAAATGGTTTTATAATTGTCATAATTAAGACTTACCGCAGTAGAGGACACGTGGCTTTTCCTTTATCCATATTGCTTATATCCATTCCAGGGTCATAATCTTGGTAATATTAACTAGCGTAATCATAGTATCGAAGATCACTTCCTGCTCATCCAGTTGTATTCCACCTGCCACTTCATATTTTTCACTCACTAATCACTTGCACAATAGATGTTAACGCTAGGTACCCCTAGGACAGACTGAGCTCGCGGCGACACAAGTGCCTCTATTTATAGGTCCCGAGTCAAGCAAACACAGAAAGTGAGAGCGAGAGAGTAAGAGCCGCCGCTAGAGAAAGGCAGAGCGACATGCAGAGTTAACTCCAGAGATGCACAGTGCGAGTGGGGATGGAAGTGGGACTTGGAGTAAGAGAGAGGGAGAGCGAGAGAACTGTTGATGCTGATCAAGAATATGTTTACTTAATAAAGGAGTCACTGCGTTGCAAACTTTTGACTAAAATAAGAACAATAAATATTGATTAAAAAAATAGCGAGTATTTTTTTAGCTTAGTTATGATCGATTTTTTTGCTTAGTTATGTGTTTTTTAAACTTTGATTTTTGGACAAAATTGTCACATAAATATATAGTTAAAATCAATTAAAAAATGTTATTATCATTTTAGTCAGAAGCTTTAAACTAAGTGAAGAAGTCATTTCCGACCATATAAATCATATATATTCTTGATCAGCATTAGCAGGCGGGTCGATCTAGCCATCTCTGATAAAAATTTAATTTTTAAAATATTTTTCAAAATTTTATAAGGGGTAACATCGTTAAAATTTTTTTAAAATTGGCAAAATTTTGCATTTTTAATTGAGTATGCAGATTTATTAAGATAAAAAATACGAACATAGGACCGCTTTCCGAATTAAAATTAATGCATTTTTGGCTGAGTTATGAGATTTTTAAACTTTGATTTTTCGACAAAATTGTCACATAAATATATAGTTAAAATCGACTAAGAAATGGTTTTATAATTGTCATAATTAAGACTTACCGCAGTAGAGGACACGTGGCTTTTCCTTTATCCATATTGCTTATATCCATTCCAGGGTCATAATCTTGGTAATATTAACTAGCGTAATCATAGTATCGAAGATCACTTCCTGCTCATCCAGTTGTATTCCACCTGCCACTTCATATTTTTCACTCACTAATCACTTGCACAATAGATGTTAACGCTAGGTACCCCTAGGACAGACTGAGCTCGCGGCGACACAAGTGCCTCTATTTATAGGTCCCGAGTCAAGCAAACACAGAAAGTGAGAGCGAGAGAGTAAGAGCCGCCGCTAGAGAAAGGCAGAGCGACATGCAGAGTTAACTCCAGAGATGCACAGTGCGAGTGGGGGTGGAAGTGGGACTGAGAGTAAGAGAGAGGGAGAGCGAGAGAACTGTTGATGCTGATCAAGAATATGTTTACTTAATAAAGGAGTCACTGCGTTGCAAACTTTTGACTAAAATAAGAACAATAAATATTGATTAAAAAAATAGCGAGTATTTTTTTAGCTTAGTTATGATCGATTTTTTTGCTTAGTTATGTGTTTTTTAAACTTTGATTTTTGGACAAAATTGTCACATAAATATATAGTTAAAATCAATTAAAAAATGTTATTATCATTTTAGTCAGAAGCTTTAAACTAAGTGAAGAAGTCATTTCCGACCATATAAATCATATATATTCTTGATCAGCATTAGCAGGCGGGTCGATCTAGCCATCTCTGATAAAAATTTAATTTTTAAAATATTTTTCAAAATTTTATAAGGGGTAACATCGTTAAATTTTTTTTAAAATTGGCAAAATTTTGCATTTTTAATTGAGTATGCAGATTTATTAGGATGAAAAATACTAACAAAGGACCGCTTTCCGAATTAAAATTAATGCATTTTTGGCTGAGTTATGAGATTTTTAAACTTTGATTTTTCGACAAAATTGTCACATAAATATATAGTTAAAATCAATTAAGAAATGGTTTTATAATTGTCATAATTAAGACTTACCGCAGTAGAGGACACGTGGCTTTTCCTTTATCCATATTGCTTATATCCATTCCAGGGTCATAATCTTGGTAATATTAACTAGCGTAATCATAGTATCGAAGATCACTTCCTGCTCATCCAGTTGTATTCCACCTGCCACTTCATATTTTTCACTCACTAATCACTTGCACAATAGATGTTAACGCTAGGTACCCCTAGGACAGACTGAGCTCGCGGCGACACAAGTGCCTCTATTTATAGGTCCCGAGTCAAGCAAACACAGAAAGTGAGAGCGAGAGAGTAAGAGCCGCCGCTAGAGAAAGGCAGAGCGACATGCAGAGTTAACTCCAGAGATGCACAGTGCGAGTGGGGATGGAAGTGGGACTTGGAGTAAGAGAGAGGGAGAGCGAGAGAACTGTTGATGCTGATCAAGAATATGTTTACTTAATAAAGGAGTCACTGCGTTGCAAACTTTTGACTAAAATAAGAACAATAAATATTGATTAAAAAAATAGCGAGTATTTTTTTAGCTTAGTTATGATCGATTTTTTTGCTTAGTTATGTGTTTTTTAAACTTTGATTTTTGGACAAAATTGTCACATAAATATATAGTTAAAATCAATTAAAAAATGTTATTATCATTTTAGTCAGAAGCTTTAAACTAAGTGAAGAAGTCATTTCCGACCATATAAATCATATATATTCTTGATCAGCATTAGCAGGCGGGTCGATCTAGCCATCTCTGATAAAAATTTAAT
This sequence comes from Drosophila serrata, assembly GCF_035046125.1. Classification (NCBI taxonomy): domain Eukaryota; kingdom Metazoa; phylum Arthropoda; class Insecta; order Diptera; family Drosophilidae; genus Drosophila; species Drosophila serrata. The sequence continues at coordinate 2,248,250 of NW_028257174.1, read as the reverse complement.
TTTTAAAATATTTTTCAAAATTTTATAAGGGGTAACATCGTTAAAATTTTTTTAAAATTGGCAAAATTTTGCATTTTTAATTGAGTATGCAGATTTATTAAGATAAAAAATACGAACATAGGACCGCTTTCCGAATTAAAATTAATGCATTTTTGGCTGAGTTATGAGATTTTTAAACTTTGATTTTTCGACAAAATTGTCAAATAAATATATAGTTAAAATCGACTAAGAAATGGTTTTATAATTGTCATAATTAAGACTTACCGCAGTAGAGGACACGTGGCTTTTCCTTTATCCATATTGCTTATATCCATTCCAGGGTCATAATCTTGGTAATATTAACTAGCGTAATCATAGTATCGAAGATCACTTCCTGCTCATCCAGTTGTATTCCACCTGCCACTTCATATTTTTCACTCACTAATCACTTGCACAATAGATGTTAACGCTAGGTACCCCTAGGACAGACTGAGCTCGCGGCGACACAAGTGCCTCTATTTATAGGTCCCGAGTCAAGCAAACACAGAAAGTGAGAGCGAGAGAGTAAGAGCCGCCGCTAGAGAAAGGCAGAGCGACATGCAGAGTTAACTCCAGAGATGCACAGTGCGAGTGGGGGTGGAAGTGGGACTGAGAGTAAGAGAGAGGGAGAGCGAGAGAACTGTTGATGCTGATCAAGAATATGTTTACTTAATAAAGGAGTCACTGCGTTGCAAACTTTTGACTAAAATAAGAACAATAAATATTGATTAAAAAAATAGCGAGTATTTTTTTAGCTTAGTTATGATCGATTTTTTGGCTTAGTTATGTGTTTTTTAAACTTTGATTTTTTGACAAAATTGTCACATAAATATATAGTTAAAATCGATTAAAAAATGTTATTATAATTTTAGTCAGAAGCTTTAAACTAAGTGAAGAAGTCATTTCCGACCATATAAATCATATATATTCTTGATCAGCATTAGCAGGCGGGTCGATCTAGCCATCTCTGATAAAAATTTAATTTTTAAAATATTTTTCAAAATTTTATAAGGGGTAACATCGTTAAAATTTTTTTAAAATTGGCAAAATTTTGCATTTTTAATTGAGTATGCAGATTTATTAAGATAAAAAATACGAACATAGGACCGCTTTCCGAATTAAAATTAATGCATGTTTGGCTGAGTTATGAGATTTTTAAACTTTGATTTTTCGACAAAATTGTCACATAAATATATAGTTAAAATCGATTAAGAAATGGTTTTATAATTGTCATAATTAAGACTTACCGCAGTAGAGGACACGTGGCTTTTCCTTTATCCATATTGCTTATATCCATTCCAGGGTCATAATCTTGGTAATATTAACTAGCGTAATCATAGTATCGAAGATCACTTCCTGCTCATCCAGTTGTATTCCACCTGCCACTTCATATTTTTCACTCACTAATCACTTGCACAATAGATGTTAACGCTAGGTACCCCTAGGACAGACTGAGCTCGCGGCGACACAAGTGCCTCTATTTATAGGTCCCGAGTCAAGCAAACACAGAAAGTGAGAGCGAGAGAGTAAGAGCCGCCGCTAGAGAAAGGCAGAGCGACATGCAGAGTTAACTCCAGAGATGCACAGTGCGAGTGGGGGTGGAAGTGGGACTGAGAGTAAGAGAGAGGGAGAGCGAGAGAACTGTTGATGCTGATCAAGAATATGTTTACTTAATAAAGGAGTCACTGCGTTGCAAACTTTTGACTAAAATAAGAACAATAAATATTGATTAAAAAAATAGCGAGTATTTTTTTAGCTTAGTTATGATCGATTTTTTGGCTTAGTTATGTGTTTTTTAAACTTTGATTTTTTGACAAAATTGTCACATAAATATATAGTTAAAATCGATTAAAAAATGTTATTATAATTTTAGTCAGAAGCTTTAAACTAAGTGAAGAAGTCATTTCCGACCATATAAATCATATATATTCTTGATCAGCATTAGCAGGCGGGTCGATCTAGCCATCTCTGATAAAAATTTAATTTTTAAAATATTTTTCAAAATTTTATAAGGGGTAACATCGTTAAAATTTTTTTTAAAATTGGCAAAATTTTGCATTTTTAATTGAGTATGCAGATTTATTAAGATAAAAAATACGAACATAGGACCGCTTTCCGAATTAAAATTAATGCATGTTTGGCTGAGTTATGAGATTTTTAAACTTTGATTTTTCGACAAAATTGTCACATAAATATATAGTTAAAATCGATTAAGAAATGGTTTTATAATTGTCATAATTAAGACTTACCGCAGTAGAGGACACGTGGCTTTTCCTTTATCCATATTGCTTATATCCATTCCAGGGTCATAATCTTGGTAATATTAACTAGCGTAATCATAGTATCGAAGATCACTTCCTGCTCATCCAGTTGTATTCCACCTGTCACTTCATATTTTTCACTCACTAATCACTTGCACAATAGATGTTAACGCTAGGTACCCCTAGGACAGACTGAGCTCGCGGCGACACAAGTGCCTCTATTTATAGGTCCCGAGTCAAGCAAACACAGAAAGTGAGAGCGAGAGAGTAAGAGCCGTCGCTAGAGAAAGGCAGAGCGACATGCAGAGTTAACTCCAGAGATGCACAGTGCGAGTGGGGATGGAAGTGGGACTTGGAGTAAGAGAGAGGGAGAGCGAGAGAACTGTTGATGCTGATCAAGAATATGTTTACTTAATAAAGGAGTCACTGCGTTGCAAACTTTTGACTAAAATAAGAACAATAAATATTGATTAAAAAAATAGCGAGTATTTTTTTAGCTTAGTTATGATCGATTTTTTTGCTTAGTTATGTGTTTTTTAAACTTTGATTTTTGGACAAAATTGTCACATAAATATATAGTTAAAATCAATTAAAAAATGTTATTATCATTTTAGTCAGAAGCTTTAAACTAAGTGAAGAAGTCATTTCCGACCATATAAATCATATATATTCTTGATCAGCATTAGCAGGCGGGTCGATCTAGCCATCTCTGATAAAAATTTAATTTTTAAAATATTTTTCAAAATTTTATAAGGGGTAACATCGTTAAAATTTTTTTAAAATTGGCAAAATTTTGCATTTTTAATTGAGTATGCAGATTTATTAAGATAAAAAATACGAACATAGGACCGCTTTCCGAATTAAAATTAATGCATTTTTGGCTGAGTTATGAGATTTTTAAACTTTGATTTTTCGACAAAATTGTCACATAAATATATAGTTAAAATCGACTAAGAAATGGTTTTATAATTGTCATAATTAAGACTTACCGCAGTAGAGGACACGTGGCTTTTCCTTTATCCATATTGCTTATATCCATTCCAGGGTCATAATCTTGGTAATATTAACTAGCGTAATCATAGTATCGAAGATCACTTCCTGCTCATCCAGTTGTATTCCACCTGCCACTTCATATTTTTCACTCACTAATCACTTGCACAATAGATGTTAACGCTAGGTACCCCTAGGACAGACTGAGCTCGCGGCGACACAAGTGCCTCTATTTATAGGTCCCGAGTCAAGCAAACACAGAAAGTGAGAGCGAGAGAGTAAGAGCCGCCGCTAGAGAAAGGCAGAGCGACATGCAGAGTTAACTCCAGAGATGCACAGTGCGAGTGGGGGTGGAAGTGGGACTGAGAGTAAGAGAGAGGGAGAGCGAGAGAACTGTTGATGCTGATCAAGAATATGTTTACTTAATAAAGGAGTCACTGCGTTGCAAACTTTTGACTAAAATAAGAACAATAAATATTGATTAAAAAAATAGCGAGTATTTTTTTAGCTTAGTTATGATCGATTTTTTTGCTTAGTTATGTGTTTTTTAAACTTTGATTTTTGGACAAAATTGTCACATAAATATATAGTTAAAATCAATTAAAAAATGTTATTATCATTTTAGTCAGAAGCTTTAAACTAAGTGAAGAAGTCATTTCCGACCATATAAATCATATATATTCTTGATCAGCATTAGCAGGCGGGTCGATCTAGCCATCTCTGATAAAAATTTAATTTTTAAAATATTTTTCAAAATTTTATAAGGGGTAACATCGTTAAATTTTTTTTAAAATTGGCAAAATTTTGCATTTTTAATTGAGTATGCAGATTTATTAGGATGAAAAATACTAACAAAGGACCGCTTTCCGAATTAAAATTAATGCATTTTTGGCTGAGTTATGAGATTTTTAAACTTTGATTTTTCGACAAAATTGTCACATAAATATATAGTTAAAATCAATTAAGAAATGGTTTTATAATTGTCATAATTAAGACTTACCGCAGTAGAGGACACGTGGCTTTTCCTTTATCCATATTGCTTATATCCATTCCAGGGTCATAATCTTGGTAATATTAACTAGCGTAATCATAGTATCGAAGATCACTTCCTGCTCATCCAGTTGTATTCCACCTGCCACTTCATATTTTTCACTCACTAATCACTTGCACAATAGATGTTAACGCTAGGTACCCCTAGGACAGACTGAGCTCGCGGCGACACAAGTGCCTCTATTTATAGGTCCCGAGTCAAGCAAACACAGAAAGTGAGAGCGAGAGAGTAAGAGCCGCCGCTAGAGAAAGGCAGAGCGACATGCAGAGTTAACTCCAGAGATGCACAGTGCGAGTGGGGGTGGAAGTGGGACTGAGAGTAAGAGAGAGGGAGAGCGAGAGAACTGTTGATGCTGATCAAGAATATGTTTACTTAATAAAGGAGTCACTGCGTTGCTAACTTTTGACTAATATAAGAACAATAAATATTGAATTTAAAAATAGCGAGTATTTTAAGCTTAGTTATTTTCGATGTTCGATGAGAGCCTTTAATTCATAGTTAAACTGCAAGAATATATAAACTGTGGCATCTTGAAGTTCGTTTCCTTTTGTGTTTAATATAAAAAATATCTTATGAATAAGATTATTTATTATATATTATTTATATTTATTTTTGTGGCAACAAGCAACGTAATATTTCATTAAATTAAAGATTTAACTCGAGGTGATCTCTGCTTAATGACAGGTGCTTCGCTTTAATCATAACTTAGTTTATTTTACCAAGAATTTTAGGGGGCGTGATCAGCAGCCAGATCTCTCCTCCCAACACCTTACCCTTTTTATATTTGTGCTTGCAGGGACCAGAAATGCATTGGTGCTCCAGCCTTCCGTTCATTGCCCGGCATCGACAACTGGTGTGAGATCAACTGTCTCCGCTATCCGCCCAACTGTCCGGAGGAGGCCTGCCACTGCCCGTAAGTATTGGGGATCCTAAATAAAAACATAAACCTAATTCCCTACCATCTCACATCCAGACAAGAATGCGTGGCCATTGGCGAACTGGAGGGACAGGAGGGTGCCGATACTTACTGCATGGATCAATGCCTCAACTACGAATCGGAGTGCCCAAGCGACAAGTGTCGCTGTTACTAGTCCGGACGCGGATTTGCGGACCACAGCTGTGCTGCCCATCCATTGCCCACACCAACCACACACACCCCAAACACACTTCCCCCCCACTGAAGGATAACGAGAACAACGATGATGTATGCCATCTACGAAGCAAGGTCCAATGAATTAAATTTGATTCGACAATTTTCTGGGAGAATTTCAATGGGAGGAAAGCCATGTTGTTGCTTGGGAACTTAGGATGATCGATCATTGGTCGTGCCCCTTGCTCCCATCTCCGGATAATCCCGACTAGTTGGCTCGTACAAAAATGGTCGGGTGAAAGCCTCGAGCAGCTCACGCTGCTCCCGGAGCCGCCGGGTCTGGGCCATGGGTGATTCCACAACGTCTATGGTGCGACGAGCTCGGAACAGGGCGGATACGGTGCTGCCCAAACGCATCCAGCGTTCGGTGGCCCTCGATTCCAGCTGCATGGTGTATGGCATTACTTTTGTCAATTTGTTTTCGGATTTCTCTACGGCTTCCTTGTTGGTGGCCAGCGGTAACTCCATTGATTTATTGGAAACCGTTGGAAGCGCTTCACTCGAGGCCTGCATTGGCGATATCATCGTTTGGCTACGTATTAGCACCTCGGTGCGCTCCTCTTTGGTATCCTGTTCGCTGTCCTCCACTGGTAGGGCATCACAGCAGCCACCTTGCAGGTCACAAACATGGGCAAAGCTCGAGGCAATCCGACGCAATGAATATTCCTCATGCGGCTCTACAGCAGTAGGAGCAGCAGCAGTAGAAGCAGCTGCAGTAGGAGCTGCACGAGCTGGAGCAGCAGGAGCAGGACCCACTTGACTGCCGTTGCTCTCCGCCTGTTCCGCCAATGCTTTCTGCTTTTGACGCATTAAGCTTAAATTTATATTGGACACCAGATTACCATAGGTACGACGAAGCTCAGCACGCTGGCGACGTGTGTCCTCTGATTTCGGCTTCAAGGTGCTGCTACCTTTCATTATGACAATCTTGGATTTTGGTCAATTTCTGTGAAAAACTACTTCAAAAAAGTGCAATTAATTAAATAAAAGAAAACTATTTGCCGAATGTGTGTGCGCTGGGAATTTAGATTTTCGAATGTATTTTAAATTTTTTTGAAAAACAATGTTGGACGCTGTGCCGGTAGCGATAGACTAGCATCTCCGTAACGGAGAAGCCCCGACAACTGAATGAATTTTCACCGAATACTTTGACAATCACAATTGAAAAGGGAAAGTCACACAGACGGCAAACATGATTTCCTTTTAGTATTCCATTTTGGCTTACATCTTTAATAAATCATCCACTTGTCTTAATTATAAACTTAGCCTATTTTCTATCTGTCTCTCTTGATCTTCTTTTGTAACAAAACAAGGCAAGGAGTAGTAATATGCATATCGATGGCGAGCATTATGAGAATCGATGTACTTGGCATGGTTTCTCAAATGCAAGCAATTTCAATTACAAATGTTTGAGTACGAAGCTGATATTAATTAAGGCAATCTCTTAAGCAATTGCAATGCGAAAAATGCCTTAATCCCTAAATAGAAATTTGGGGAACACTTGCCGTTAGGTGACCAAAATTTCTGCTGACTCTTCTCTTGATTATAACTTAGAACTGCAAACGCTTCTTCTGGGCCAGGCCATTGCCTCGGACTGTGGTCTCTACCAGCTTCCGTTTGAGCACTGGCTTCTCGTCGTTCGTTGTCGCCGTCTCCTTGGCAGCCAGAATGGCCAAGGGCATTGGCAGCTTCGGACCCACTGTGGGCGCTGGCTTGTTGTGGAAATATGGTAGGCTCAGGGCCTCGCGACATGAGACACGCTTCAGCGGATTCATGCTGAACAGGCGACGCATCAAATAGATCAAATCATTGCCGGCAGCGGTAAAGATATTCTCCAGCGGCGTGCCGGGAAAGTTGCGAAACACTAGATAATCGTTTAGCTTGGCCGCATGCGGCCACTCCGATTCTGGCGGTGAACCGAGTGTGGCAAAGATGCGTGTCAGTTGATCCAAATCGGAATCGCCCGGCATGAAGGGTACGCGCAACATAAGCTCTGCCAGGATACAGCCGACGGCCCACATATCCACACCGGTGCCATATTGCCGGGCGCCAAACAGGAGCTCGGGGGACCGATACCAGCGTGTGACCACGTGATGCGTGTAGATGCGATTCGGTGAGCCAAAGGACTTGGCCAAACCGAAATCACCGATCTTGAGGATACCATCACTGTTCACCAGCAAATTGTTGGGCTTGAGATCGCGATGTAGAATCCAGTTCTGATGCAGGTACTCTAGTCCGCGCAGCGTCATTATGGCATACGCCTTGATGTTGCCTGGGGTCAATATGATCTTTGTGTCCTTGATAATTACCTCCAAGTCGGTGTCCATGAAGTCAAACACCAGCGAGACATTCGACATCTGGCCAAAGACGTCCACCAGTCCGATAATGTTCTCGTGCTGCAGCTCTTGCAGGATCTTGATCTCACGCAGTGCCGTCCGATTAATCCCATCCCGGGCATCCTCGCGTGATCCCTTCTTTATCTTCTTGACGGCCACAATCTGGCTGGTCACCATATCCCGCGCCTTGTAGACGATGGCAAACTGCAGACAACAAACAACCGCCATTAGGATTGGCTTCATCTGAAGCGCTGCCACACTTACCTGACCCTCGCCGAGGAAGGAAAGCTTGGCATAGCGATCCTTCTTGTCGTTCGCGTTGTTCGGTAGCATCGCACAGCCTCATAAATAACAATAAAAGTCAAGAAAGCCGGCGCGTGGCCCAAACAATACAATTTGCCAATAGGGATGAGCAGAAAAAGTATGTCTAGTTATCGATATACAGCTGAGTTTATCAAAAATGAAAGTAAATATTTATTTGTGATGTTTCTTATAACCAAAATTATGCTTTATATTTTAATTGCCCGTATAAGATTTTAACATCTTATAAATTTAATTAAATTAAGGAAACAGCTAAAGTATTCGATAGACAAATCGCACCCCTAGCAACATATACATTCGATAGGTAAGAAAATTCACGCGTCTTGTTATCGATAGGCCCATACGAGTTCTTTTTGCTTACTTTTTCATCCGGCTGAAAAAATCTTGTTTTTCTCGATTTAATTAAAATAAAAGCCGGCAAAATGGACGTGCGCCCCAACCAGACCATCTACATCAACAACCTGAACGAGAAGATCAAGAAGGAGGAGCTGAAGAAGTCGCTATATGCGATTTTCTCACAATTCGGCCAAATCCTCGACATTGTGGCACTAAAAACCCTAAAAATGCGCGGCCAGGCGTTCGTCATCTTCAAGGAGATCGGCAGCGCCTCGAATGCATTGCGCACGATGCAGGGCTTCCCCTTCTACGACAAACCGATGCGCATTGCCTACTCCAAGTCCGATTCGGATCTGGTGGCCAAGCTGAAGGGTACGTTCAAGGAGCGCCCCAAGAAGATTAAGCCACCGAAGCCAACGGTGGGCGCCGAGGATAAGAAGTGAGTGTTCATAAATAGAAGTGGCTTCATGTTTTGATACAAATTAACTTCAATTTCTTCACAGGGACAAGAAAAAGAAGCCGACCAGCACTGAGAACTCGAATCCGAATACACAGACCGAACAGCCGCCCAACCAAATTCTCTTCCTCACCAATCTGCCCGAGGAGACCAACGAGATGATGCTCTCCATGCTGTTCAATCAGTTCCCTGGCTTCAAGGAGGTGCGCTTGGTGCCGAATCGCCATGATATCGCCTTTGTGGAGTTCACCACCGAGTTGCAAAGTAATGCCGCCAAGGAGGCGCTGCAGGGCTTCAAAATAACACCGACGCACGCCATGAAGATCACCTTTGCCAAAAAGTAAGCTCCCGAACATACACAGGTAAAGTGTGTAAGGATCGGATCGGCTCGCTCGCTTGCCGGTGATGTCTGGCTGTTAAAGCACAACTCAAAACACATTTCCTGCTTTCCCGGGCTTTTGGCGGCGAGCTAGTCCTTTTTTTTAAACGCTCCTAAGTTTAATCTATAGAATAAATCGATATATAACTCTAATCATGTGAAGAACAAACCATTTTCTGTTAATTTTAAGAGAATGTGCGACAAGGCCAATTCCCCTTGACAAAAGCAATTGAGAAGGTATGGAATTCTTTAACTGATCACCAGAGCCTAGGCTATGTTTTTATAAGTTAAATAATCTTCAGAAATGGGCCACAGGATTTCTCGTATATATATATATAAGTGTATATATGTATGTGTCACGTGTCCTGTTTATATATAGGGATATCCTGTGCCCAGCGTAGTACAGGCTTTTCCTCTTTAGTTCTTTTCATGATCCTGGCTCTCTATTTCTCCTTGGCCACCATATAAAATGGGTGAGTTCTGCTGCTGCTGCGGGTCCTCTTCGATCGAGACTTCCTCATCGGCAGCGGCACCATCCACTTCATTTTCGGCGATATGCTTATCCATGGACTTCTTTAGCTTATCCATATTGGCCCCAATGATGGTATCCAGAACTTCACCCTCCTTGATCAGTATGAACGTTGGCATGCTGGTTATGTTAAAGTCTTCGGCAATATCTTCATTTTCATCGACATTTACTTTCAAGATCATCACGTGTTCGGAGTATTGATCGGCCAAAACGTTTAGCTTGGGAGCACAGACCTTGCACGGTCCACACCAGTTGGCAAAGAAGTCCAAGATGACAATTTTCTTGACGGCGCTGGAAATGCGCATGTCGAGCTCGGCCTTATCTTTGACCACGGACACCATTGTTCTTCTTACCTTAAAAAAAACAACGAATTTAGGTTTTATATTTAGTTTTTTACATCTTTAACCCGAGCTTACACCGTGATGGAGACGAATTCGTTGCGCAAGGCAGGCTACCAGAATTATTACACGCACTCGAGGTTAAGAAACCCCAATATTTTGCGGAAGTACAGAAAATTTCTAGGAAAAAATTATATCGGTTGAGGAGAAAAGTTGGAAAGAAAGCCTGGAGGTGGAATAAGACCAAAACGAATTTGACATTAACAATTTAAAGGCTAACTTGATACCAAAAAGAATTTTCGCAGCACACTACGTTAATTCAAATTTTGCCGGGCTTCCAAGCAGTGTGACCCTCAGTTGTCAAAGAACCATCCTTTGTTTGGCCACACTGCTGCGGCGGACATTTTGCCTCTGAAGCTTTGGCGGCCATTTTCAATTTGTGTTTGCCGAAGGGGAGAAATAGATAAATGAAGATACAGAGAGAGCGCAAGAGAGGGGCTAGAAATGCTAGAAGTTGGCGGGAATTCCAGGATCCACCAATGCGGGGGTATATAAGCCCCACCACCGCCATTTCCCCGTGCAGAAGCAGAAGCAACTCCAGCAAACTCCGTGAAATTAATCAACATCCGTTGTTCCAAGTCAACCCCGAAACCATGGCCACCGTACGCAGCATGAACGACTACTACAAGCGCGTGGAGGCCGCCGACAACAAGCTGATCGTGCTGGACTTCTATGCCACCTGGTGTGGTCCCTGCAAGATGATGGATCCCACGGTCAAGGCATTGGCGAAGAAGTACGCCTCCAAGGCGGTGGTTCTCAAAGTCGACGTGGATAAGTATGATGAGCTGACGGAGCGCTACAAGGTCCGCAGCATGCCGACCTTTGTGTTCCTCAAGAACAACCGGCGACTGGCGTCATTCAGCGGCTCCGACGAGGACAAGCTGACCACCATGATGGCCAAGCTGGTCAAGTAAGGAGACTGGAGCCGGAAGATGGTGTTGATGCTTTGCGATTTTATTCAGTGTTGTATGTTTTAGTTTAGAGACCAATTAAATCCTAACCTCAATCTCGGTGTATGTATTAGTGCGAAGAGGTGTGTGTCTGCGACATAACCTCGAAGAAAGTCTGAAAAAAAAATATTGTGATTCCTAATTATGTAACCCAAAATGCATTCTGTAAATTAGAATTAACAAAGACAAAAAATTAGCTTTAAGGTTAGGCACCAAACAATTCGATCATAAATAAATTGTAACCACTCATGACTTTAAATTAAAAAAAAACACTAATTTCTTATGTGGGGTTAAATGGTAATTTGGAGGGTCTTTTAAGCTTGTGAAAGATTCAAAAAATATTAATTAATTACCCTAAATAACTCTCTTTCAGTTGGAAATCTATAAAATACCTTGTTTAAAACATGATATTAATTACATATTAATTTCTTCGAAATTTGATACTGATTCCACTGTAAACGCTTATCAGCTAGCTTTATTAACATATATATAGATTATTAATGGCATTTATATATGTATGTATATATTACATATTTAATGTGATCTACATGGGAACGTCACATAGCCTTTATATGTTCGAAGAATAACTCGCATTCGTCACTAATTAGCTTGAAGTCGGAAATGCCGACGCAGATCTTTGGCTTACAACCTGTTTTCTATTGTTTGGGGCTTGGCAAAAAATAAAAACAAAAAGAACCACACAAAGAACACCGATCGGATCGTAAGATCTCCTCTCCGCCAGCTGCCTGGAATCCCGGGACTTCCCTCTGCAAGCTCGCGAAAGCTTGGCGCACACGCTGGCAATAATAAATCCGCGTCTGATAAGCCAAGTGGAGAGCAGTTCCCCGCTGGCACCAGATCTCTGCGCATCATGTCTTCCGCTTCTCGCTGGCCTGCCCAGCTTCTGGCTGCGGTTTGCCTCCTCGTGATGGTTACAGCGGTTTCAGTGGCCGCGGGCAAGGCATCGCGCCAACGCCCAACATCGACGGATGACTGCCCGGTGATCAAACTGAAGCGTCAGTGGGGCGGTAAGCCATCACAGGGCCTCCACTACCAGATCCGTCCCATTCGCTATGTGGTCATCCATCACACGGTCACGGGCGAGTGCAGTGGGCTCCTCCAGTGTGCCGAGATCTTGCAGAATATGCAGAACTATCATCAAACGGAGCTGGATTATGAAGATATCAGTTACAAGTAAGATTGAAGCGAATTATTGGAAATATTTACTCTATTTGTGACTTTCTGGGCAGCTTCCTAATTGGCAATGATGGCATCGTTTACGAGGGCACGGGCTGGGGCTTGCGTGGAGCCCACACCTATGGCTACAATGCAAACGGCACGGGCATAGCTTTTATTGGCAATTACGTGGGTAAGTTTTAGTTTAAAATAAACGTTAATACCTTTAATTGATACACACACACAACTCTCATTATTTTCGATAGACAAACTTCCAACGGCAGCTGCGCTGCAATCGGCCAAAAGCCTACTGCGCTGCGGCGTTCGCCAGGGGGAGCTGAGCGAGGATTACGCTCTGATTGCAGCCTCGCAGGTGATTAGTACCCAGAGTCCTGGTCTGACGCTGTATAATGAGATCCAGGAGTGGCCGCATTGGCTTTCAAATCCTTAAATAAAACATTATTTTTATGTATTTGGTACATACATGTATGTATGTTTGCGTGTAAGGGAAGCTCTGTTAAGGCGGCGATTTCGATTACCGATAAATCAGGACAGCTGGAATTTACAGTTTGACAATCAGTTTAACAAGTTCCAGCATTTTCAGAAGTTGTCTTCCTGTCGAACTGATCGCATCAAATAGAATCGAGCGAGTAAAAAAAAAAAAGGAAAATATGGCTTTTCATAAGAACAACGAACCGAAAACGGATTACAAGTATGATGACTCCATCGACATGACGGACATCCATCCGCTGTCGGCCACCAATTGCACCGATTTTGTGGTCGCCCATTCAAACACTATCTTGCGCCCGGTGCGCCAGCTGTCCGAGGTGTCGTTTCTGCCGCACACCCTGCAGGTGATGAGAAAACTGAGACTGGATCGGATGCTGCGCGTTCAGAGCCACACATGGCGCCATCTGATCATTGATCGTGGCCACGGTGCCATGGTTGTGGCCGGTCCCCGCAGTGGTCGCACCTTCAGCTATATTCCGCCCGTCTGCGATATAGCATTCCGTGTGATTAAGGAGGCCCACAAAGCGGATGTGGGTGGACCACTGATCGTGATTCTGGTACCAGATTTGGACCGCGTGCGTCATGTCACCGGCCACTGCCACGAATTTCTACGAATACTTAACCAGGACCGGATCTATACGCCCGTCTTGAACGTTCCAACGACCAAACCGCCGGGGTTCTATCATCGCCTTATCCATGGCGTTGGCTGCCTGGTGGCCACGCCCTCCCAGCTGGTCTTCGTTCTGGAGAATATAGATGATATTATGCAGTTCGAAAACATAAAGGTCATTGTCTACGACGACATCGATCTAATGGACCCGGAAATGTTAGCGAGGGCGGATAAGGTGCTAAAGAAGATATCGTCCAAAATTCTTTGCCATCCGCAGCTGATGATAGTCTCGCAGTCGTACGATCCCGCCCTGATGGCCAAGCTGAAGCTGTTGAACAGCAATCCGGCACTTATATTCGGCGACATTCTGGAGGCAGCTCTATACGGGGAAACGCACCTACGGATCGTTCTCGTTCCCGCCCAGGACAAGATCAACGAGGTGCGAAAGATGCTTCAGGTGCGTTCGCCCAAGTACCACCGCACGGTGATCTTCTGCAGTGACGATGGGGAAATGCGGCTTCTGGTAAAGCTTCTCGAGGAGAAGCACTCCTACAGATGTCTGCCATACTACCAGGACGCAAACCTCGGGGTGCGCGAGCAGTTTCATCAGTGGCAGTCTCACACACATGGCATCATCTTGTTGATCACCGACAATTGCCCGGAACTAAAGATCCGTAGTGCCCACACACTGATCCACTACAGCATGAGCAACAGCTGGAGTAAATTCAAGATGCGTCACCTGGCCATATCCGATAATCTGAACAACAAACTGCATAGCGACTTCTCCCGTCGTCGGAATCCCATACAGCTGAATTCCTTGGTCTTGCTGGATGAGACCAACCAGAAGCAGCTGCCACGTCTCGTGGACTTTGCACAAAGGTTTCAGCACGTGGATGACGACATCGTAGCCGTGGCCAAGCAAATCCGCCTGCAGTTGGCCAGGCTCACCGCCGACCAGAGCATTGTGTGTCGCCAGATAATGATGCTAGGCGATTGCATCAATAGCTCGTGTGAGGAGCGTCACTATGCTGACTATATGGATCAACCAATTCCCTCAGTGCCGACCTCGGGCGATGTGAAGATTCTACTGGTGCGTCTATATACGCCGACACACTTTTGCGTGCATATTTTGGAGCACCTGCCGCCTGGTAAATCCTGGATAGCATTCCCCTCGCTGCCGGTGGAAGATATGCGCCGTCAGCTAATGCAGGGCAACATCAATGAACGTTACTGGCCCCCGGTTGTTGGTACCATCTGCCTGTGTCTCATTGATGGCAAAAAAGCTCGTGTTCGGGTGCTCAGGGTGACACACATTAAGAGTGTAAACAATGCGGATCACAATCTTAAGGTATTGGTCCAGGCCATGGATGAGGATACGCGAATCTATAGCGTTAAATGCGGACATTTGTACAAATGCCCGGAGGAGTTGCAGGCGAAACCCCCGATGGCAATTGATTTGCGATTATTTGGCATAGTCCCCTATTCCGGAGAACGTGACTGGGCGTCGGAGGATCGTCAAGGCATTGAGAACACGCTGATGGGCCTGCCCGGTGAATGCTTTCTGCAGGCCACCGTGCAGTTTGCCACCGCACACACCATCTTTGTCCGCAATATGGTGGCCGTATCATTTGCCAAAAACGTTAAGATCCATATACGCCACTTCAGCCTGCGCAAGTACCTGATCGATAACAATTTGGGCAAGAGTTGTCAGCAGGCAAGGGACAAGATACTGGCCTTCTTCGAGGATGTGCTAAAAACTATAGTAGAGATGCAAGAAGCAGATCAGCTGAAGAACGACCAGGAGGAGATGGAAGTCGAGGAGCAGGAGATGGAAGTCGAGGAGCAGGAGGTGGAAGTCGAGGAACAGGAGGTGGAAGTCGAGGAGCAGAAGGTGGAAATTGAGGAGCAGAAGGTGGAAGTCGAGGAGCAGAAGGTGAAAGTCAAGGAGCAGGAGGTGAAAATCAAGGAGCAGACGGTGAAAGTCGAGGAGCAGAAGGTGAAAGTCGAGGAGCAGAAGGTGAAAGTCAAGGAGCAGAAGGTAAAAGTCAAGGAGCAGAAGATGAAAGTCAAGGAGCAGAAGGTGAAAGTCAAGGAGCAGAAGGTGAAAGTCAAGGAGCAGAAGGTGAAAGTCGAGGAGCAGAAGGTGAAAGTCAAAGAGCAGGTGAAAGGCAATGAGCAGGTGAAAAGCAAGGAGCAGGTGAAAGTCGAGGAGCAGGTGAAAGTCGAGGAGCAGAAGGTGAAAGTCAAGGAGCAGTTGAAAGTCAAGGAGCAGAAGGTGAAAGACGAGGAGCAGAAGGTGAAAGTCGAGGAGCAGAAGGTGAAAGTCAAGGAGCAGGTGAAAGGCAAGGAGCAGAAGGTGAAAGTCAAGGAGCAGGCGAAAGTCGAGGAGCAAAAGGTGAAAGTCGAGGAGCAGAAGGTGAAAGTCGAGGAGCAGGTGAAAGTCGAGGATCAGAAGATGAAAGCCAAGGAGCAGGTGAAAGTCGAGGAGCAGAAGGTGAAAGTCGAGGAGCAGAAGGTGAAAGTCGAAGAGCAGGTGAAAGTCGAGGAGCAGAAGGTGAAAGTCGAGGAGCAGAAGGTGAAAGTCGAGGAGCAGGTGAAA
The DNA here is from genome assembly GCF_035046125.1 of Drosophila serrata. Classification (NCBI taxonomy): domain Eukaryota; kingdom Metazoa; phylum Arthropoda; class Insecta; order Diptera; family Drosophilidae; genus Drosophila; species Drosophila serrata. The sequence goes on along the minus strand of NW_028257174.1, from coordinate 2,232,179 downwards.
GTCGAGGAGCAGAAGGTGAAAGTCAAGGAGCAGGTGAAAGTCGAGGAGCAAAAGGTGAAAGTCCAGGAACAGAAGGTGAAAGTCGAGGAGCAGAAGGTGAAAGTCAAGGAGCAGGCGAAAGTCGAGGAGCAAAAGGTGAAAGTCGAGGAGCAGAAGGTGAAAGTCAAGGAGCAGGTGAAAGTCGAGGAGCAAAAGGTGAAAGTCCAGGAACAGAAGGTGAAAGTCGAGGAGCAGAAGGTGAAAGTCAAGGAGCAGGTGAAAGTCGAGGAGCACAAGGTAAAAGTCGAGGAGCAGAAGGTGAAAGACGAGGAGCAAAAGGTGAAAGTCGAGGAGCAAAAGGAGAATAATTCCCCCAATGCACCAGTTTTCAGAATGAAATTCAAAGACGTGCTCCCAATGGGTTTAAAACATGTCAGACAGCGTAAGGAGCAGGAGCAAAAGAGGGAGCAAGACAAGGATCAGCAACTGAAGCAGGAGGAGGCCAAAAAGGCAGATAAGCAATCACAGAATAATGAAGGCCTCAAACAGCTGGTCCAATGCGTCAATAACATTGCCGCTCTGCAAATAGAGGACGCCAAGACAATGCCGGATCAGGATAACAGCCAGATGCTCTTAGCTGCAAGCAAGCTACTTGACCATATGGAAAATGGAGCTCCTGATGTCAGTGGCAAGCCAAAGAAGTCCCCTAAGAAGCAGTATACGAAATCTTCCGATTTCAAAGTTACTCCGCCACGTGACCCGAGGGTGCAACACAAACTCCCTCCGAATGTGAAGCGACCACGGACTACATACTATCAGACCCTAGCCACATTGGAGCTGCAGGTGGAGCTGCCCGATGATAAATACAGGTATACAGCTGTTCTGGTTGATAATAATGTCTTATTCCAGGCCATTCATCCCTCATTGGATCAATGCTATCAATTCCAATTGCCCATGGGTGTACCATATATGGCACTGAAACACTATTTGCGCGGACGTACTATCTACATGAGTGTTAAGAAAAGAATGGCCATGCCAGATCCATTGAACTATCATCACTATCGACACTTTCTAAAACCCAATCATGAGCAGTTTGGCAACATGGATGCTCATCAAGAGGAGCAAGTGGAGAAGTTTTATAAATATGGCCAGAATATGAAAATCAAGGAGATTAAATACAAGGAAAAAGAGGACGAAGAGAGTGCTGAAGAAGACTGTAACATGGATGGAATCGAGCGTGGAGATGATAATGACCGATACGAAGACTAATGAAGCTGTAAGCTTTCCTCAAAGACGAAGATTAAGAGAACGAGGAGAGTGATGAAGAAGACCGTAACATGGATGGAATCAAGAATGGATATAATTATGATCAATACGAAGACTAATGAAGCTGTAAGCTTTGCTCAAAGACGAAGATTAAGAGAACGAAGAGAGTGCTGAAGAAGACCGTAACATGGATGGAATCAAGAATGGATATAATTATGATCAATACAAAGACTAAGGAAGCTGTAAGCTTTGCTTAAAGACAAGAATTAAGAGAACGAAGAGAGTGCTTAAGAAGACCGTAACATGGATGGAATCGAGAGTGGATATAATTATGATCAATACGAAGACTAATGAAGCTGTAAGCTTTGCCAAAATACAAGGTTGCTTGATTATAAAGCATCCATTCCTGCATGAGTTAAATTTAACAATTTTATACATAATACATATGTACCAAAAAAGAGAGTTCGCTCTTTTCACAAAAAGAAACAAGAGGGGAAAGGAGACTAAATCTTTTCCCATCTCGCTTAAAGAGTAAGAGCAAAATTGGAGTTTCGTTTAATTTTACTCTCAAAATTTTTTAACGTTTTGTCCCACTAAATGCAACGATTAAAAAATGCTTTCTGAAATCAATCTAAATAAAGAATAGATCAAAATTTATTAAATTTTCAAAGATCTTTAAATAAATGAATTAAACATTTAGCATCATAGTTTATGAATTTTTGTATTTATTATTTAACTATATGGGTTTTATTTGATTGGTCTTAATTTACAAAAAAAGGGTTTTCGGTTTTGGTCATAAAAATATATATATATGTTTGTATATATAGATATATGGTTATATAGATTATATGCATGCCTATATACAATATAGTATGCAGGCAACAAAACTTTCTTTCTGGGACTGCAGCAGACATAACTTGTGTGTAGGCTGTTTTTTGTTTAAAAAAAAATATATAGTAATATGTGATATTAAGAAGACGATTCCTATTATAGTGGGGGGGGGAACAACCCCACGGTTCATTCATTACTCTCTGTTATCATTTTTACCTTATCAACTATGGTCTCTAACTATATATAGGTCACGATACAAACAATGCAAAGAAAGAAACTCTGGTAATTTTTGATAAAAATTAAATAAAATGTTGAATGATCTTGGGTTAATCTGCGATTTGTGTTTTTTAATCGGAATTCAATAAATTTAAGTGTGGAGAATGTGCAATCAATGAAATCTAAACGTAATTGTCCAACTTTTGAAATTATAAACTAATATAATAGTAATAACCGCTTTCCCCCCTAAAAGGATCGAACAATAAAAGGGATGTCTTAACCACAACTTACCCACTATGGGGATTCAACTACTATATCTTCAGTATATTAATTTTCCTGGTTCTAATTTGCTGACTCCTTTAATCGTCACTTTCCTCGAACGTCGGACTACTGGGCGAGTACGCCGGACTTGTGGGACTGTAGTGCGATGGCGCCGTTGGTGAGTACATCGGAGATGTGGGCGAATAGTTACGGGCCGTTGGCGTGTACGTCGGCGATGTGGGCGAGTACTTGGTGCTGCTGGGTGAATATATGGACATGTTGGGCGAGTAGCGTGGACTTGTCGCCGAGTATGTGGAGCCAGTTGGACTGTACTGGTTCGACGGTGAATGTTGCGGCGAACTCGGAGAGTAGAGCGGTGACGTCGGTGAATATTTGGGTGAGGCCGGTGAGTACTGCGGTGATCCGGGCGTATATTGCGGTGATCCTGGTGAACCATCGTACGAGGGTGATGGCGGTGAGTACGTCGGTGATGTTGGCGAGTACTTCACTCCCGTTTGCGAGTAGGCTGGTGAGGCTGGTGAATAATGTGGAGATGCCGAATAGTTTGGACTCGTTGGCGAGTAGGAAGGTGTTACTGGCGTGTAATTCGGACTCGTTGGTGAGTACGAAGGCGATGTGGGCGAATAGCACGGTGAAGTCGGTGAGTACGATGGACTCGAGGGCGAGTACGATGGAGATGTCGGTGAATAAGATGGAGAATTAGGTGAATAGTTTGAAGAGTTTGGTGAATAGGCATTGCCTGGTGAGTACATGTTGCTTCCGCTGCCGGCAAACGATGGACTCGACTGGAAATTCGACGTGGGCGAGTAAACCGGTGACGTCGGTGAATATCCAGATGACGATGGCGAATAACCCGTAGACTGGGGATTGAAATTCGGTGTCGTTGAGGCATAACGCGGACTTGCAGATGCATATAGCGGCGATGTCGGTGAATAATTGGGACTGGATGGTGAGTAGTTCGGTGAGGCTCCACCAGGCGAAGAGGCCGTGTAGTTGGGACTTGTGGGCGAATACGAGGGCGACACACTGGGCGAGGTAGGGAAATATGGTGACATCGAGGGTCCCGGTGAGCTGGGCGATGAGCCTGGATGCGCTGGTGACCAACTGGGCGACATACCAGATGCATCCGAAGCTGCCGAGGGTGAGAAACTGGGTCCACCCGGTGTCATGGCACTCACTGGAAACGCAGAAAGAAAAGAGAGGCAAATAGGCGTATTAATTACAAACGTTTTCAAGTTTTGCAATTTAAAAACAACAAGTACTCACCATGGCCTGGCGGCGAGAAGTAGCGCGGCGTGTTGCAGTTAACCCACGGCGTCATTGGAGGCGTCATGCTCGGCGTTGAGCCACCGCCAATGAACATGGCAGCACCGCCCAGCATACTGCTGCCCAGTGTATTGGGAATCTCAATGCCGAAACGGCACTTTTCAGCATCCAGCAGCAGATCGAAGCAGCCGGTACCCATTTTGGGCAACTGTCCCATGATAATGTTCTCGGATACACCTCTCATTGGATCGGTTTCAGCATGAGCGGCGGCATCCATAAGCACATCCACTGTCTCCTCGAAGGAGCAACGCATAAGAGCACCAGTATCCTGCCTATTGATACCGTGACGTGTGATGGCCATCAAGTGACCCTTGGCGGTCATCACGTCGCACAACAGGGCCAAGTGACGATAGTTCACGTACAGGCCATAGAACTGCAGGACAGCGTTCATTTCCTTCTCGACAGACTTTCGCACCGCCTCGATACCCAGCACCTGGAAGATCTCGCAGATGTCGTTGGACGAGGTACGAATGGGGTCAACATCACGTTCGGAGAGCACCTTCATCATCGATGTGCCGTCCGTCTCAAGCAGCCATTCACCGATGGCCTTAAACTCTCCCGTCTCTGTGATAACAATGCGCTTCTTGCTGTCCGTTTGCGGCAAATGCATATACACCTTGCCAATGGCCTCAATGCCCTGCAGTGTCATATCCGACAGCATGTTGGCTTCGATGCAACGCAGGAACATGTCATCCTCCATCTTGTCGACGGCCTCGTCCTCATCCTGGAACTTGTTCTCCTCATTGTTCATAATCCTGATGCGCAGCACCAGCTTGTCCGCATTGTCGTCGTTAAAGATGCAGTTGAGATCCTCACCGAAACCCACATTGATCTTCTCGGCAATCTGCTCCATGGTCAGCTTCTTGTCCGTCATTCGTTTGCGATCCAGCTCGATGCGGAGTAGCCAGGGTGAGATGCGCGTGGGATCAAAGTCAGGCATTTCGTAGTAAACATTGACAAACTCCTGATCCTCGGATATCACCGTTCGCTGTGGATCCGGATCGTAGTAAATTGCTGTATTGGCCGTCACCTTGCGCAGCGTTGTATGCTCCAGCCGGCACAGCACATTCTTGGCCTTCTCCGCATCACGGGCAGCACCGCCAGTGAGGAAAACTGTTAGTGATGGGGCCTTGGGCTTCTTGGAGATATTGATAATCTCCTTGAGACGCGGCACACCCAGGGTTACGTTTTTCGAGGACACACCAGCAAAATGGAAAGTGTTCAGTGTCATCTGTGTGGCAGGCTCACCCAAACTCTGGGCAGCCAAGGCGCCCACCATCTCGCCGGGATTGGCTTGAGCCTGCTGGAATCTCGTCTCAATTTCTCCAATCAACCACTCGAATGCCTCGGCTGACAGACGGAACTCCTCCGACACGTACTTGGTGCAGAGTGTGGACCGGATAAGGCACTGGAACAGCAGTGTGGCATTCTCATTGGCCTGCTTCGATATGCGGTCGTTGCCCGTCACAATGACGCATCTCTCCAGCAATCCTTTGACGCCATTGATCACCCGCATGGGCGACAAGTCCGTGGGCAGTCGTTTGTTAATGTGAAAGATCTTCTGTACGTTCCAAATCATACGCTGGAGATTACACGGCAGCACCACCTTGGAGTCACCATTGGGGAAGATTTGTCGCAAACTGTCACGATCGGAGACCAGATGATCCCACTCAGCCTCCAGTTCCTGGATTGCCTCGCTGCTGTCGGTGACCTCCTTGATTACATCGTCATTGAACACCTTCCGCATGTACCGCTCGTTGCTCCAGTCGAATTTGAAACGCTTCTCGAATGCCTTGTTGGATAGTTTGACGGTTGGCAAATTCTGGAACTCCACCAACTCACCGCAGAGACCATCCTCGCCATAACGCAACTGGATCAGTTGACCCACAGAGTTACGCACGGTGCCATCATAGTTCACCATCACCGACTCCATAGCCTTGATGAGACGTCGCTGAATGTAACCAGTCTCGGCTGTCTTGACGGCGGTATCAATGAGACCCTCACGACCACCCATGGCGTGGAAATAGAACTCGGAGGGTGTCAAACCGGCCAGATAGGAATTCTCCACAAAGCCACGCGACTCGGGACCATAATCATCCTTGATGAAATGCGGCAGGGTGCGCTTACGGAATCCGTATGGTATACGCTTGCCCTCAACGTTCTGCTGGCCCACACAAGCGATAACCTGTGAGATGTTGATGTTGGAACCCTTCGAACCGGACACCACCATGGCCTTTAGATTGTTGTACTCGGTAAGAGATTTCTTGGCGGAGCCACCGGTCTTGTCACGAGCATCGTTCAGAATGCGATTCACCTTGTTCTCGAATGTCTGACGCAACGTGTTGCCTGGCGTTGGCTCCAGTTCCATGTTGTGCGCCTTTTGGATAACGTTTATCACATCATCTTTGGCCTTCTTAATGGCCATCTGGATCTCGTTATATGTCTGCGGATCGGCAATTGTGTCACCAATACCAATACTATGGCCTTCCAGAAGTAGCCAGTTATTGATCACCGTCTGGATGTTGCCATAGAATCGACCGGCAATCTCGTGTCCCAGTTCCAGGAAACAGATATGCAACAGCGAACCGGCCGATGTTCCCAGCGTCTTCTTACAGAGAATGCCCATAATCAGTTCACCGTGTTCCACCATTACTTTGGTGTCACCGGGTGATATCCATTTGTAGGGACCATCGTCCTCCTCATCGGGATGCGTAGAATGCGTACGGATCATGTTCACATTGCCGGGTATAATCAAAGAGAAGATCTGCTTGCCGGTCCACAGGGGGCGAGGCTTCAGGATGCATGGCTGCGGCATTTTGCCATCCCACGTGGGCAGGAACATCAACAGATTCATCATTTGTTCTCGGGTTATGAAGACATCTCGTTTGGTCATCTTACGGACCGCTGTCAGTGTGTCCTGCACAATACCCATGACGGGTTTGTTCGCCTGCGGTGTAATAATCTGTCTGGGTGTTATATGGATGTTCTCCACCTCGGCACGCGTCTCCATCGACTGGGGAACATGGAGGTTCATCTCGTCACCATCGAAATCAGCATTGTAGGGCGATGTACACGAGAGGTTCATGCGGAAGGTAGACCACGGCAGCACCTTCACTCTGTGCCCCATCATACTCATCTTGTGGAGTGTGGGCTGACGATTGAAGATGACCAGATCGTCGTCACGCAAATGCCGTTCCACTTTGTAGCCGCACTGGAGATGCAGGTCCGAGGATTTGGGATGGAAACGCAAATCAATGCGCTCGCCATTGTCACGGACAATGTATTTAGCGCCCGGATATTGTGAGTTACCTCTCCGCACCAGCTCCTGCATCCGATCGATATTGAAGGGAGTGACCAACTCGGGGAACGTCAGATTCTGGGCAATGGAGCGCGGTACACCGACCTGATCGATACGTAAATTGGGATCCGGTGTGATGACAGTACGCGCCGAGAAGTCGACACGTTTGCCCATCAAATTTCCTCGAATCCTGCCCTCCTTACCCTTGAGACGAGCCTTGATGGCTTTCAGGGGTTTGCCGGACTTTTGCATGGCTCTGGGCATGCCGGGCATATCGTTGTCCACCAGGGTGGCCACATGGAATTGCAGCATTTTGATGTTCTCCTGAATAACATGCGCAGCCGCTCCACTGGCCTCGTTCTTTCGCAGCTCATTGTTGGCCTTGATAATATCGGATAGCTTGTGAGTCAAATCATCCTGATTCTTGGCCGCACCGAACATCACGACAGCCGGACGGACGGCTAGCGGCGGTACAGGCAACACAGTGACAATCATCCAATCGGGGCGAGCGAATTTGGGATCCATGCCCAGCAGAATGCATTCTTCATCGGTGATGTGCTTTAGGATCTCCCACACGCGTTCCGCTGACACTACAATCTTCTTTTCCTGCGAGTCCTCGTTGGCATGTTTCCATTCTGCCGTTAAATCCAATCCAGTTCTCCTAATGGACGGCTGATAGTGACCGCAACCGCCGTGACCGGGCTTCTTGTTTGGATCCGGCGGCTGGTTGTCCTTGGTCAGGTCCATGTCCTCGCCACCCTCGCAAATGGTCTTACCCTTGCACAAATCGTAGACGTAGGCCAAACGCTTGCGAGGCTGTCCCTTCGACTTGAGCATGATCTCCTTGATTTTGGGATTTTGCGGGGAAACCAGCATTTTGGAGCAATAAAAGCATACGCAACGCAGAATCTTGATGGTTTTTGTGACGAAACCAATGTGGAAAACCGGCTTGGCCAGATCAATGTGTCCAAAATGACCCGGACATTCGGTCATGTTGCCGGCACAGGTCTGGCACCTTGATGTTCTGTCAATGACACCCTGTCGCGGATCCATAAGGCCACCCAACTTGGGTCGTCCGCCCTCCATTGTCTCGGCGAACTGGACGCCGCCCTCGGTGACGGACATGCGGCGCTGCAAAAGGGAGAGCAGGGTTAAAAGTTAATTAAAAGTTAGGGTTGGTCAAGGATCAGATATGTTTTGGGGGAATTAGGGAGTTCATGGGACATTTTTAATAGATATTAAAGTAAATATACAGATGGTTCATAGGCTAAACTGTACTCAAATTCGCATTTTCTTCGACTAATGTTTATTTGAAAAATATACTTTCCACAGAACTAGAAAGTCTTTTGTAAATGGAGAGTCGCAGTGGAGTAAGCTTTTCTTACAATTTTCACAGAAAAGAACCTGTAAAGGCATTGTGTTTGGGTTTGTTCCCAGGAAAAGCTATTGATACCTTTCCGGTGCAGTGAAGAAACCGGAAAAATTGGTAATAAAAACCCTAGATCTAGACATATTCCTTCCTTGCTGTATGAGTCATGCCAGACGGAGTTATTAAATATTATATAATTAAATTTAGGACGTATTTTAGCATGTAATCAGTTGGTTTCTATATGTTTTACTATATTATTTAGATCTATACTGGGTTAAACATTGATATATTCAAGATATTCATGGCCTAGTTAATGCTTTTTAAATTATTTAGGTTATTTTGTATGTTTTAAGACAGTTTCCCAGCAAAACCTAGCATTTACATTTACATATATTTACTGGATCCTCTCATATTACGAGAAACCTGCCTCGGATCGCACTCCTTCGAATTAAGGGTTAGATTCAGACTCGGGACACTCTTAATGCTACCTAAAACTGGATAAGTTAATGCATATTTTGGCATAATTTCATCCTTTGTTTATTTTGCATATTCCATGCATTACGCTTGCGATTGCGAATTTCCACGAATTTTCGGTACTATTTTTTTCAATATGGCGTCGCAGACGAAAGGGCATGGGAATGGGGGAACTGTTGCTGCTGCTAAATGCTACTGCTGCACTCACAATTTCATCAGGTGACAAAATGCCGAACTGTACACGCTTCACCTGGCGCAACGGCGCCTTTGAGTCTGTTGTGGTGCTCATCCTGGCTGCTGGACCCCACTAAGTGGTAGCGACCGCGCCAGCTAACTTTCCGCTTGATGTTTCGCTGGTGGGCTGCTGCGGCTGCTGCGTCGTCACACTTTTCACCTACTCCGCAAGTCGCGGTGCAAATACGAGTGGGAAAACGTAAGCGAGCACGCGGCGCAACGGAAAATAACGAAAAAGAGCAGAGGCCGGTTCGGTAAACAATCACTGTTTGTTTTCGACGCGATCGATGTGCATTCTTTAACGGATTCGCGCAAAAAACACACAAGAATACAATATTCGCGTTTTTCGTGACAAAGCGCACACCACGCTAGAGAAGGCCTCGAACCGATTGTGCTATCGCCTAGAGCTGAGGTTTGTACCGATAACAGGCCCTATCGATTGCTTTTCGACTATCGATGTTGAGAGCACACAATAAATGATCTGGTTTTTCGTGACAAAGCGCACACCACGCTAGAGAAGGCCTTGAAACGATTGTGCTATCGCATAGAGCCGATGTTTTTAGCAATCACGGGCCCTACCGATTGCTTGTCGAATATCGATATTGTGAGCATAACATGCAATATTCGTGATTTTCGTGAAAACGCAGACACCAAGCTAGAGAAGGCCTCGAACCGATTGTGCCATCACATAGAACCGATGTTTTAACCTATCACAGGCCCTATCGATTGCTTTTCGACTATCGATACTGAAAGCACAAAACTAGTGGATGAATCGATGTTTTTTATTTCTGACAATACACTTCTAACAGCGATTGTACAGTCACAACTATGGAGTATCGATTGTTCAGGGCTATCGATATCCGCGGCCGGTGTTATTCTGCAGTCGATCAGCTGTGCTTTTGGGAATTACGACAATAAAAATAAGTAAAGTCAAAAACAAGGGCAGCCGGACGGGAATTAAGGAAGGATGAGCGAGGCCGGCCCCAACGCGGATGCCCTGGCGGCCGAGAAGCAGCGCAAGTTTCGCATTCAAGGTAAGTGGTTTCCGTTCCCGAAAATAAGACCTTTAATCCTCACACAGCGAACTCTTTCTTCCTTCTCCTTGCAGCCGCCGCTTTCCTGGGCCTAGTGGGCGGTGTATCTGCCCTATTTGGATTCTCACGCACCTTGGCCACTGCCAAGAAGGCCGACAGCAAGGTGCTACAGCAGGCTGGCACCCGCCAGGGCATCATCCTGATGGACGAGGGCGCTACGCTGGCCATGCGAGCCCTGGGCTGGGGCACTCTTTATGCTGTACTGGGCACTGGTGCCTTCTGCTACAGCTTCTGGAAGCTGAGTGGGGCCAAAGATGTGAGAGCAGGCGACGCAACGTTTACCCATTCCTTTCCTTATATTTGTTTTTTATAGTTTCAGGAGTTTCGCCTAAAAATGGGCAACGCACTGCCGCGTATCACCAAGGATGAACCGCCCGCCAGCCGCACCGACTTCGAGAGTCTCACCGACCTCATGAAGTACCTGGCCGCCTGGAACAAGGAATAAGGCGAATAGCAGCTCCAACTCAGCTCACACAACACACTGTTTAAAATATAAACCTAATGCCTAAGTAGACTAGAATGTAAACCAAACCTTTTGTTAATTTCAGTTCATACATACATATATATCAGTTTTCTTTATAAATATTTATGATTCTTTGAAAACTTCCACATGAGAGTGACAGAGAAAGCAAGAGTTAAACAAAGACCTGGTGTTCAAGTCAGAGTGAGAAGGAAAGTAAGCCAATCCTTTGATTCATCGGAAAATAAGGTAGTCCAGCTTAAGGCCTTATATTTACAATAGAGTTTTATTAAATTGCAGGTAAATGAAAAATGAATTTACAAAGAAATGGCATGATTAACAGCTGGTTAGAATAACCAAGTTTAAAATGTAAACATGAAAGTTATTGCAGCCTGGACAGTTGCTAGCTTTGCCGCTTACCGGCTAGATTCTCGTTGATGGCATTGTTGACCTTGCTGTTCAGCTGGAATTGGACATGTTCCGCCAGCTCATCCTGCAGAGCCACCAACTCTTGATGCTCCCCAAGAAATCTGGTGACTTTGTTCATGAACGGCAAGGAGCCGCGTATGAAATTCTGTAGATTGGGACATTCTTTGAGATAGCGCTGCTGTTCCTCCCGGGGCTCAAAGCTATACTGCCGTGTAGCGAGCTCCTTGGAGGATTTCACAGCCTTCGAGACCAGCGTGTACCACTTCTTCTCCTCCTCCTTGGCGAACTCCTGATGCTGCTGTACCTTGTCCACCATCGTGGAGTCTATCATGACTGTAAGAAAATGTAAATGAGTACTATTTCTGATAAATCTGAGCAACTGCACTTACATTCGTTCACATCCATGTTGAACAGGCTGACATGACTACTCCGTGACCTGCGGTGGTTCAAGGTGGCTTCCAGCTGGGCGGGCACATCATTCAGATCGATGTCCGAGATGTCTTCACAGGACTTGTTGGCCACAACGGGAACATCGGCCAAATAGGCGGCGGAGCTTACTCTTCTCATCTTTAATGTTCTTTTTTGGTAAATAAATGTTGCTTCGCGTCTCGGTTCAAAATTAGGGATGCAAAATATGGATATATCGATATATTTCCCACTGCCTCTAGTGGCCAGAGCTGCCACATCGATGTGGGTCAGACTAGCTATTTTCGCGGTGCTTCACTTTTTTAAACTGTGAATTATAACAAAGGTTTCTTCTGATAAAAATAAGAATAAAATCAATAATATTTATATTCAACCCATATATTTCATGGGCTAGGGAATATTTAAATTTGTATAAACTAAAATATGGAACAAGTCAGTCATGAACCATATGTCAAAACGAATTCACCAAATGTCAGACTTTCATAACAGCTTTTCGTCACAACTTTTTACGCAGTTAACGTAGACAGTCCTCTACAATAATTTTTCGTATTCCAATCAAAAATAATATTTTTCCAAATTAAGTAAAAATATAAAGATATATAAACATGTTTGGCAATATTTATGAAAACGTTTTGCGATTTGTCTCACTGACGGCAGGATGTTTCTACCCGGCTTTTGTTTCATACAAGCTCCTGAACGCCCAGCAGCTTCGCCTTGAGAACAATGAAATCACTGATAATATGAGTATCTGGCTGACCTATTGGATCGTCTACGGTGTCTGGGCTATGGTTGATTTTTTCACCACTGGCCTTGGGACTTGTATTCCGTTCTTGGACGAGATGAAGCTGATCTTCGTATGCTGGCTACTGCCAACGATTGGTGCCGGCAGTCAGGTGATCTATGACCAGTTCCTGAATTCTTTCTTCAGCAACAACGAGGTAACCATCAAGCATGCCCTTTTCCATGCATCGCTTGGGGTTGTTGATTTTCTGGACCGGATGCTGCGTGCTTGTTTAAGATATATTATGGGCGTAGTAGATGATTATCTGCTAACACGGGGCTTGCCCGAAAATCCTGCAATCCCGATACGACCGCCTAGAATCGACGACTATTTTGCTAAAACGCAGCTGGAAAGGGAGCAAAAGCAAGCGAAAACTGAAGATCTGGCCAATACCATTGAGAAAGCACTGGGCGAAGAGACTGGAACAGACGATGACAAATTATCGATAAGCAATTCGATAGAGCTGGACAAAACCGAGTCTGATGAACAGCTTTTCTCCGATTGCCATACGAAACCCAAAACAATGCCAAAACCAATAAGACGTAAGCTTCCTGCTGTCAGTAATCAGGCAATGGATATTAAGACTGATCCCAATCCAAATCAATTTGTGGTATTAGCCGGCGAATCTGAATAATAGAAGTAGTTTTTTGGATATTATAAGATTTTAGTCGACGGAACGGAAATGGAGAAGTAGTTTCCAGTAATCGATCTTCAGATTGAGCTTAACCATGGCTTTATATCCAAATTCTAAATGTTTATTCACTTTTTTAAGCCCCCCGTCAATATGTTTGTTAATAAAAATAATAACCTTTCATCGGCCAAACCAAGCCAATGTCTTTTTCTAGCTAGTTTTTTTTTTGCGCATCTCTGATTTTCATTTCGGCCCTCGGGCACGATCCGGCAACGCCAGCGCCAACAACTCAGCAACGAATCAAAAACAGCTGCGCTGTTTGCATTTAACGCGATTTGTGTCTTCATTTTATGAGATGATATGCCGACTCTGTCTGGAGGATGCTGAGCACGGTGTGCCCATTTTCGGGCAGGAGGCGGCGGCCATGCAACCGGCTCTCCTGATCGAGCGGCACCTGCAGCTGGTGGTGAGTTTTTTTTTTCCCCCCCATAAGAAAAGAAAGGAAACCCTTTTCATTCGCTGTTCTCTCCCGTTCCCTCCTGTCCCCCCTCCCGCATCCCTTATAGTTGGCGGCCAACGATGCGGTGTCCACTAGCCTGTGCAACCGATGCTGGCAACAGTTGGGCGACATCGAGCACTTCTGCGCCATGGTGGCGGAAAAGCAGCGCTCCCTGCACCGCTCCCTCCAGCTGAAGACGGAGATGCCTGAGCTGCCGGAGCTGGCCGACCCGGAGCCGGAGCCTGCCATGGTAGTGTGGAATACGGAGACGCCTATGGAGCCAAAGCTTGGTTTCGATGGCGACGATATTAAGGATCATATACTCTGTGAACCGGTCATCGATGCAATGTCCGCTGGCGACGACAAGGACAGTGATTATGGCGACACCTTTGAACCGGATTTTGAGCCTTCGGGCTATCAGTCCGAGGGCGAACTAGAGCCCAAGCCAGATCCGGTGAAGCCACGGCGCAGGGGCAGGCCGCGAAAGACACCGCTGCAGCAGACACAGCAGATCATCAAGCGGAAGTACGAGAAGCGGAAGCAGCCCAAGCCCAAGATTGCCAGCGAGCTGTCACTGCGCGAATCGCGGGCACGTTTGAGGGAATTGAAGCGCACCAGCACCGGTGGCAGCCTTGATGCCAACGATACCGACGACGGTGAGGATGAAGATGAGGACGAGGAGGAGGAGAAGGAGATGATGCCGACGGATGTCGAAGGTGTCGAGAAGGCCAAACCCAGTGGCGGTAAACGTGGTAGACCGAAGATCAAAAAGGAACCGGGCGACGATGATAACGATCCGTCAGACCCACCCGTCAAACGCAGCAGCATCAAGGAAATGGACGACTATATAGCCGCCAATGTGAAGCTGGACTGTGCCCTGTGCGCCGCACCGCTGGAGGACTTTAACGATCTCAAGCGCCACTTCCGCGTGGAGCATGACTGCACCGGTTTCGTCAAGTGTTGCAACAATCGATACAAGAAGCGGACACTGTATGTGGACCACCTGCACTGCCACAAGGATCCGCAGTACTTTAGCTGCCAGAGCTGCCGCAAGAACTTCCTCAATCGGAATAGCCAGGTGATGCACATGCTGCGCTTCCATTCGCAGCAACAGGAGCTGGTCCATCAGTGTGCCATCTGTGAGGCGCGTTTCGCCAAGAAATTCCTGCTGACCATGCATCTCAAGGGCCACAAGGGCACCGAGCGGCCCGAAGTGTGCGAGGATTGCGGCAAGACGTGAGTGCTACTGTCCAAACATACCCATGGCTAATCCCATATGTTTTCCCTTTCGGGTTTATCCCCCACAGATTCCGCACCAAATTCGAACTGAGCGCCCATGTGAAGCGTATGCATGCTGCTGACTTTACGCCCATCATTTGTGACATCTGTGGAACGCATTTCCGCTCGAAGGCCAATTTCCTGATACACAAGAAGGCTCTGCATCCGGACGGGCCCGTGGCGGAGGTGCAGTGTACCCTGTGCGGCCGCTGGCTGCGGGACGAGCGGAGCCTGCGCAAGCATCTTGCACGCCACGATGATCGCGACGGCGACACTAAGTACCGATGCCTGCTCTGCAATGCAGAGAAGTCATCCCGTGCCGCACTCAGCAGCCACATGCGGTACCATCACTCCGCCAAGCGGCACAAGTGCAGCCTTTGCGACAAGGAGTTTAAGCTGCCGCGAGCCCTGGCCGTGAGTATTGATTGAAGATTATTGGTTGCATATTCCTCTCTTTATCTGTTCTGTTTTGCAGGAACACATGGCCACCCATACGGGCATCGATCTATACCAGTGCCAGTTCTGTACGCGCACCTTTAAATCGCATGCCAATATGCATAACCACAAGAAGAAGATGCATCCAAATGAGTGGGTGCGCAAGTACTCACAGCCCAGCAGCAGCATTGCGAACAGCAACATTAATACCACCACCACCACATCCTCAGCCCTGGCTAGTCTGCCTCCGCCACAAGCCCAGCAGCAGTCACAGCAGCAGCAGCAGCAGCAACAGCAGCTACCTCCTCCGTTGTCAGCACCACAGACGACTCTGGCGACGACAACGACGACGACGGGAGGTGGTGTCCAAATGCTACCCGGCATGGGTGCACCATTGACCATTGTACCCAAGACTCTCATCGAGATACCCGATCCCGAGGGCTTTGACTTTGCCAGCAACAGCTCCGTATGCCCCACACCAGACTGAATATGTGTGTGCTTGAGCGCGAGAGAGAGAGAGAGTGAGTGCGTGTGTGTGTATCCATTCCCTGGCCGGGATTTATGTATAAAATCGTACAAATAAACTTGAGTAATTAAACTGTAAATATTCCTTTAAAAGTCCTGAATTCCAAAGGAAACATGCATGCAGTATTTGCTAGTTTATGGCTCATCCTCTGGCTCCTCAACCTCATCGTCATCATCCTCGTTCTCGTTCTCCGTCAGAATGGTGCGAATTTTCATCAGTAGTTCCTTTTTGACAGCATCGGGGACCAGAGTGCGGGCTTTGGGTGTCACCTCCGATACCAGCTGTTCCACGGTGAAGCTATTGTTGGATCCCTTCTCCATCAGAATCGTTCGACATAGCAGACGCACCTCGTCCCGCCAGCCGCACTCCGTTAGCCGGCTGCACAGCAAATCCTTGATCTTCGAACGGTCGCCGGTCAGCATGGTGAATTGGTCCACTGCATTGGAGACGGTCATTGCCGGCGGCAGGGCGGCAGTAGAGTGGGATTTCCCAGGAAAATCGTATATTTATATATATAAAAACTATTTCTCTTGGCTTGAGTGTGTTAGCCGGATTTTCCGTTTAAAATGACAAAAGTGATGGGAAGAAGAGCGGATTTTAACCATAGCGACAAGCTGGTCACACTGAAGAACTTGGCAAATAAATTTATTTCCATTAAATTTCTTACAAATTAAATACAAAATAAATACTAATTAAATAAAATGTGTACTACTTGATTTTTTCCTATATCACAAAACGCCTTCTTAGTAAAACTTCTTAAAATGTTTAACACTTGTATATATTTATAACAGTTAAAGTTTTAATATAAAAGGTGTCCAACTTTGAATTAAATATGTAATACATCTCCCTGTAGGCTGAGTTAAATTTTTAGTTTATCACATTTAAAGAATTTTCCATTATAAATATTAAACTATACAAGTTTTAAAGTAATAATTTAAATCCTATTTTAACTTTAAAAATACAAGTTAAACCAAAACAGTCATAAGAGGTGAGAAACTTGTCTTTCATTTGAACTTATTTTCATAGCGCCACCTGGATAACAAATTTAAGAGGATTTCTGTAGAGAAAAAGAGAAATTACAATCTCTTTCCTGGCTTTGGTACTCTTTCGTTGTTACGCTCTCGTTCACTCAGTTAGCGTCATGGTAGAATTATACAAGGTAGTCTCGTCGGCAAAAGCACTCCGCTATTCATTACTCACAACAAGTGCGAGTGAGAGGAGTCTGCGTAGTAAGTGCGAGTGAAACGACAAAAGAGCTTTTAGTTTAGCCCTTAGATGGGCCATGGGGGTTAAATTGTTCATACATAGTAAAAAGAGTTGAAGTGTTTTATAACTTAATTTTTAATAGTTTGGAATTTGACATTAATCTTTGTTTTTGTTTTTGTAAAGCTATTTTTTTGTTTAAATTCTTAATTTTAAAATATATCCGAATCTTAAAGTAAAATTTTTTTATCTAAATTAATGTTTATGTTCTTAGCAGAACGACATCGCACACAAGGGTTAATAGTAAGAAAAAAATCGTCCGCACACAACCTTTCTGCTTGACAAACACGAACGCACTGAAAATAAGCCGAACGGTTAGGCAGCCGACGAGACTACCTTGTATAATTGTATCATGGTTAGCGTCGTGAGAGCCGACGTCCGAGAGAGCCGGGTTCGGCTTTTGCGGAAACCTATAAATACAAGTGCAGCGTGCCATTCGAAAAAATTTTTTTCTAAAAATTTGTCGCGCGCTTGAATATCAAAACGATACTTCCGTTGTGAGTTAAAAAATCCTACATCTTGCCGGGGAAAAGCTACAACAAAAAAATGATTTAAAAACAAACAAAAAATTAATTAAAACACCTTGCTATTTTTTTAACGTTTTTTATTCTTTGGCGGCCAGCAAAGAGTTGTGTGTGTGTGTGTTGTTCCCACAAAGATTGGATAAATAAAGTGGAAATTCAGTGGAAAAAGGGAAAAACCATCGCCCCCGCTCTCGCTCTCTCTCTTACTCCCTCCCGCTCGCTCTCTCGCTCAAGTGCATTGCGTGTGTGTGTGTGTGTGTGTGTGTGCCAAAATGACAAGTGCAAGAGGAAGATGCAACAAAAATTAAGCTTAAATAGCTAATTAATTAATTAATTGTTATTAACCAGAGATTGGAGTTTCGAAATAAATTCTCTGTGCGAGTTGTTTTTGTTTTCGTGTGACTCTGTGTGCGTGTGACTCTGTGTGTGTGTTGGTGGATTTTAAAAAAGAAAAATTATTATAATAAATATAATTACATTTTTTCCAAATTTTTCTCAAAAAGCATTTGACATTTTGGCCTCACTTTTTATAATAAATTTTTTTAATACTATTTTTTACGTGCATTTGTGTGTTGCAGCTGACGTTTTCCCCTCATCCTCCCTTAACAAAGAAAAAAATGAAGGAAAATCTAACTAAAAAAGCCGGAAAATGAGGAAAAGCAAATCAACAGCTGTTAAGTCTTGAATCAACTAAAAAAAAAAAACAACCGGCAAATTTTACATTAATGTGAACAAAAAAGAGAAACCGTGCTCAATCAAAGGCTTTTCAAAGCCCCCAAATAAAAAGCCCACAAAATATACAAAAGAAAAATAATATAAGCAGAGCTTGTGCATTTGTGTGAGTGTCTTACAACAACAAAAATAAAAATCAAAAAATACAAAAAAGATATGAAAAAGTGAATCCCAAACAAACCACAAAAAATAAAAAAAATTAACTTCAAAGGGAATTTCTTAGAAAACAAAAAAGGGAAAAGGTGCAGTGCATTTGCTGGCAGAGCATGGATATCGCCCCAGCCCCATCTTCACCGCAGCAGCAGCCATCGTCATCGGTATCGATATTGACTATCGGTTATCGATCGCTCCCATCGGTATTCGCAAACGCTGGCCGCACTAAATGAGCGCCAGCCGAATGCCACAAAGATGCCACCGCTGCAACGGGACCAATTGAAGTGAGTACCCAAAGCCCCCCACCTCTCCCCCCCTCTCTGGCAAGGATATAGCCCCTGAGATATATCCCCATGACTTTTATATACATACTTTTCATTAATCGATATGGTAAAAAATTAAATCGATAATTTTAAAGGAGGTTGTTACAATAAATTCTCATATTTAATATCGTAATAATCGATTATTACATTAAATTTTTAATAAAATATACAATTACATCGATGATATTTAAAGAAGATCACGAAATGGAATTTTTAAAATGATTGTTTTTATAAATAAATTATTGAATTAAATTTATTTTAAATTATATACCCCTGGTGGCTATTACAATGTTAGTCAGAAGCTTGAAACTCAGTGAAGGAGTTATTTCCGACCCTATAAAGTATATATATTCTTGATCAGCACGATCAGCCGAATCGATCTAGCTATCTCCGTTCGAAAATTTTTTTTTTTTTTCAAAATTTAATAAGGGGCTCCATCGTTAAAATTGTCAAAAAATGTATAAAAAATTTTAAAAAATTAAAATTTTTAATTGAGTATAAAGATTTATTAACCTTATAAAAACTAACATAGGACAGATTTCCGAATTGAAATTAATTAATTTTTGGCTGAGTTATGAATTTTTTAATCTTTGATTTATTAAAAATATTTGTCATATAAATCGATAATTTTTATAGGGCAATTTTACCGAAAAATCTAATTTTAAAATATTCATAACTTGGTCAATAAGGCCATAAATGTAATTTGGAAGGTAGTCCTATGCTAGTTTTTATTATATTAATAAATCTGCATACTCAATATAAAATTTGAAAAAATTCAAAATTTTATCAATTTTTAAACAATTTTAACGATGTTACCCCTTATAAAATGTCGAAAAAATTGTTAAAATTTTTTTTCCCCTCTAAGATGGCTAGATCGACTCGCCTGCTTATGCTGATCAAGAATATATATGATTTATAGGGTCGGAATTGACTCCTTCACTTAGTTTTAAGCTTCTGACTGAAATCATAATACCCTGCAATAATAAATAATAATTTTGTATTATTAAAAAGGGTTCCCAAAGGTCATTAAACAAATTATAAAATCAATTACAAACTACTACAAAGTTTAAGTTTTAATAAATAATATTAAATGGAAATTGCCAAAAACTTTCACAAACTCTGGCCCACTTTAACTGCCTCTTTTCCTTTGATATTCTTTAATATCCATTTAAGTTAGTTATTTATTAATTAATTGTGGGAAACTTTGTTCAGTTAGGCAAAAGTTTATTTAATTATTTAAGCGCTTAAATGGTTAAAGGAATTTTTGCACAAAAATCGCTCAACACCTTTTTGGGCCTCAAAATGATGGCATTATAATTGGCCGATTATGCGGCTTGTACGTGTATCTATGTGAGTGTGTGTGTATTATAGACTGGGTTAAGTTTAAGGGTTTAAAGGGGTGTTTGTTTGGTGGGTGGTGTATGTGTATATTTTTTTTTTATTTTTTGGGTGGCAAGAACAAAGCCCAGTTCGTTGGCCTGGCCGAGATATGTAACTCCAGCAGAGTTGGAGTTCGAGTTTCGAGCTTCCAATTTCGAATTTCGAGTTCCGAGTTCGCCGCTCTCTGTTTATGAATGAAACGCAACGAGGAAGCGCGCGAAAATTCAACCAAAAACAACAACAACAGCTTGGGAGAAAGAGAAAGAGAGTGTGGAGGGTGAGAGAGTGAGCCGCAGCTAAGAGAGTCGAACGAAAAAGAAAGAAGCAAAAAAAAAACAAAAACAACAAAACGTACGAGCGCGCGCTCTCTCTTCTTTTGCCTTCCCCTCTTTCTCTCCCTTTCTCCCGCACGCGAGCGAGTTCATTGAACTTTGCTATTGAAATTTTTGGGAACGCACTCACACACACACACACACACACGCACGCAGCGCTTATTTACACATTGATAAACAATCGCTGATGCTGAAATGTCGATGAAATGACTATGATTTCGATGCCACAAAAAAAAAATTAATAAATATGAAGCACTTTGCTTTTGGGATACCCTTCCGGCTTTCTCTCTCAGCCAATTTCTTTACTTGTTATATGGTTATTTGATTTTTAAATACAATTTGAGTAGTGTTTATTAAAATTAATACGCTTCTAGATATTATTTAAAAATATTCGATTATTGGAATGATATATTGAACATTTTTGTATAATGCTTGGTATCGAAATAATCGATTATTTCAACAAAATTTCGATATATATATATATATTTCAATACATTTCGATACCTTTGATAAGAATTTTCGGAAGTTTTAAAAGTCCTTAGGTGTACTACCTATATATCTATAGATACTCTCTATATCTATATGTATTTTGCCTTGAAATAGTTCTAGATACAATAACTATGTAATGGAAATGATACTGGAAAAATAAAATAGAGGAAGTTTTTTATATAATATTTATATAATTTGTATATTTATATATATTTATAATATATATTTTATTTGTTATCAATTATTCAAGTATCCTACATGATTAAGTATTAATTAATTGATGATTTTCTTTGAGTATTATTTTATTTCTTTGATATTTAAGATATATCTTTAATAATTTATATATTTTTGAAATAGGGTATTTACAGTTCGTTTTTGAATCTAAATCATGACGTTAGTGGCTTGGTTTCTTCTTCCTGGTTGGGTGTTCGCTCTGCTCATGTGAGTATGAGTGTGAGTTGGGGATGTGAGTATGAGTGTGAGTAGCGGGTGGCTTGTTGTTGTTGCTGTTGGTGTAATTGTTGTTGTTGTTGGTGAAACCAAACGCACGATAACGACAAGCGCCTGGAACTTGGCGGTTGCTCCTCTGCTCTATGGGGACTGCGGGGGGGGCGAACCTGGAGACTTTGAAGGAGAAATCCAGGGGGAACCCGGGGAAACTTGGGGTGCTCCCAGAGGGTGTGTGTTGGTGTGTGTGTGTGGCGAAGGGAGGTTAAGGTCTGGGCATTGTTTTGCTTTTGCTTGATTCCATTGCGTTCCTTGGTTTACGAGCTGACGCCGCCGCCGCCGCTTGTTGTTACCAAGTCCCAAATGGCTCTATATGGCCCTGTATCTGTATCTGTATCTGTATCTGTATCTATGTGTGCCGCCTTTGCAGCTGTATGGGTGCGTACGTGAGAGGCCAATGACCAAAAATGTAGTGACAAGGGCGTCAGAGAGATTCAACAACAAATTTTTCGGCGTATATTTTTCGCCTTTTCAAGAGACCAAAAACAAGGAAGAAACTTGGAAAATAAAAGGGGCAACGCTTTATTCTGGTTTTGTGTCGGTTTTTAATGTTGTTGTATCTCTTTTTTTTTGGGTTGAAATGGCAGCGGAGCCACCACTTTGCCCAGTCCCAGCAAAAGGTACAAAAGCAGACACAGCCAAAGATACAGATACAGATACAGAGATACAAAGCATTTTTGGGAAACCTTCAAATTCGGTTTCAATGTCATGTAACCCCCGTTTTACATGGCAAACACAAACACACACACACAACACACACGTGCA
The DNA here is from genome assembly GCF_035046125.1 of Drosophila serrata. Lineage (NCBI taxonomy): Eukaryota > Metazoa > Arthropoda > Insecta > Diptera > Drosophilidae > Drosophila > Drosophila serrata. Next base: position 2,209,877 of record NW_028257174.1, on the reverse strand, counting down.
AGCCAAGGGTGGAAATTGGGCGCCCAATTAAAGGCAACACTCTTGAAAAACAAATAGAAAAAAAATATAATAGAAATACCCATGCATAAAAAAAATATGCTTCAAAAATCCTAATAATAACAGCTGTCATATATTTCAAAAATTAATTAAATCTCTAGATGGACATTGTTGGGTTTTGAAATATATATTGGTTTGAACTAAAAATAAGGGATAAATAATATCAATATATTTTTTTCAGATATATTTTGAAATAGTTTAACGATATTTCAATATTTTTACGATTTATTAAATATGATATTTCTGATTCTGAGTCTGTTGCCAAGCCCCAACATACCATTCATTCTCAGACTCTGTTTAGCGATGATTCATTCAATTTTCATAGTTTCATAGCTTTTCATCAAAAAGAAGCTAAAGCTAACTTATCGCTTCTGTTTCATTTTCATTTCATTTTGTTTCAAACCGATTCATTGTATATATATCCTTTTGTTTCTTTTATTTTTTTCACTTGCATTTTAATCAATGCCAATGAACTTGAGGTTTATTTAGCGCATATATACAATAACTCCTCCTCAGGTGGGTGAAGCACCTGAGAGTACTGGGGAAAACACACACAACTCTGGCTTATCAGTTGCGTACATTAAATCCATTCCATTCCACGCATTTCAAGGGGGGGAACATGAAAAGTAAAAGAAAGGAAAGGAATTCTTCTTATCTTCGAGTTTGTCGCTATAGACTTTTTTCTTTAAGCTATTTGATAAGGGGAAAGAAAGGGGAAGAGTGGACGCATACATACGTAATAAACATATAGTATAAATCGCCATAGGGTCAGTGCCTCGATAAAGTTCTTTCCCTCTCTGGCTCTCTCTCTCTTTCTTTCTCCCTCTATAAAATATATTTTCCATTAACTCCCTCTTTCACCCTCTTTGTCACGCGCTTTCCTCTATTCCCTTAGTCATGATTACTAATTATATGCTGGTGGGATTGATTGCCTGCTCATTTCTCCACAGCTTCCACTTTACTCACCTTTCACAAAACAAAAAAAGGATTTCTTCCTTGTTTCCGTTTCGTTTCCATCGTTCCTAATTTAATATAAAATGCTCTTGTATAGTTTACTTAATATTCCTCACTCAAATTCCTATTGTAAAAGGAGTTTAAAGCTGGCTTAGCTTTATGTTAAGTTTAGCTTACCAAGAATTAAATTAAAAATAAAAAAACTGGCGCCATTTGACAGTTGCAAAACTTGTCAAGAGCTTGTTGGAATTTCGAATCCGACTTCCGCGTGGATTGCATTTTACCCAAAACCCGGATGAATCATCATCCCTGCATCGGGTCACCTTTCGTTTCAACCGATATTTGCTGGACTTACACTTGGATATATATGTATATATATACACATTTTCCTTTTGGCCAAGTTGGCACTTTTATTTACGTCTTCTTTTTTCGCAAGTTGAGCAATTTCTCGGTTTCTCGCTTTCTTTGGCAAATAAAGTGATCACGTTGCGACCTTTGGACTGGCAGCCAAGAGATCTGAGGATCTGATAAATTGATAATCTGAGAATCTAAAGAGTTATGGTTGGGAATACGGTACATGATGCGATCTCTTGCCCTTCCTGGCCAGAGTTTCACCATTTCACTTCCACTTCATTTGCCCGAAATTTCACCAACCTCTCCACCGGTTGTTGACTCGTTCCGAGTGCGGAATACAAAAAGCCATTACTCAGCTTTACTCTTTTCCATGAAACAGGGTTTATTAGCTGGCCCAAGAGACAACTAAAAGGCTTTAAAGAGGGTTTGAAAAGTCGTTGGATATCGATATTTATCGATATTTTTATATGAGGTCATTTTTAAACGATTCAAAAATTTAAAAATAGCATAACTAGGCCAAAAATGAATTAATTTTGATTCGGAAAGCTGTCCTATGTCTCTTTTTTTTAGGTTAATAAATCCGCATACTCAATTTGAAATTTAAAAAAATTTAAAAATTTTATCAATTTTTGTGAATATTTCGACAGTGTAACCCCTTATAATTTTGTGAAAAAAATTTAAAAAAATTTTTCTTTGCCTAAGATGGCTAGATCGATTCTCCTGTTGATGCTGATCAAGAATATATATGATTTATAGGGTCGGAAATGATTCTTTCAATGAGTTCTGAGCTTCTGACTTAAATTATAATACCATTTTTTAATCAATTTTAACTATGTTTTTATTCGACAAATTGAGCTATAAAACAAATTTAAAAAATGGCATAACTAAGTCAAAAATTACTTAATTTTAAATCGGAAAGCGGTCCTATGTTAGTTTTTATAAGGTTAATAAATCTGCTTACTCAATTTAATATTTAAAAAAATTAAAATTTTATCAATTTTTTTTGTGAAAATTTTATCGATGTAACCTCTATTTTTATGAAAAAAAATTTAAAAAAATTTGTTTCTGCCGGAGATGGCTAGAAAGATTCGCCTGTTGATGCTGATCAAGAATATATATGATTTATGGGGTCGGAAATGATTCCTTCAATGAGTTTTGAGCTTCTGACTTAAATTATAATACCCCTACAAGGATCCAATTATTATTAATGTTTTTATTATTTATATATATATTTAATATATAAATTCAAGTTCCCTTAAAGCTTAACAATCTTGAGATCATTTTTAATATAATATTTGCTGTATTAAACCAATTTTTAAACAATTTCCTATATAGTATTTCCATTATTATAACAATCTTGATATAATGTTCTATATAATATTTGCATTATTATAGCAACCTTAAGGTCGATTTCTTTATTAAATTTTTATTATTTTACCAATCTTGATATCATTTTCTATATAATAATACCAATATTTATAGTTAGACCCCTTAAAAAATAAATAATTCACCATGATATGATATCGTTAGACCCAATGTTGTTTAAAAATATACTTTTAAGCCTATAAATCATATTTGTATAGAGTATTTGAGACTGTTATCGGAGGAGTCTGGACTTCTCTTTGTATATATACAAATATATATATATATATATTTTTTTTTTGTTGGTTTGTTATTTTTGTGTAACTGGCGAATAGTAATAACAATTCGCCCACACACACACACACATGCCACGAAATAGGTACAATGTTCGTTCAATGACCTTTTACTTTTACACTATTCCCATTACCATGCCGCCCCCTCGGTGCTTTTGCCCCCCCCCCCCATTTCTTCACATTGCTCCCCATCTCTCCCCCATTTCTTTCCCATTTCTAACCATTTCTCCGTCTCTTTTGGCGAGCGGAGATACTATACAGCGTTTGGTTAAATTAGTCAGTTGAGTTTTTTTTTTTGCGATGATGTCTGCCGGAATTGCGTAATCCGTTCCAATAATGACGTCAATTCCAGTCAAAGTCCGGCAAATTAAATGCAAATTGCAAAAAATGCACTTAAATAAATCAAAAATACAAACAAGGTTTCATAATTTATTTATAAATCTAAAAATAAGACTTAAAGAAAAGCCAAATGAATTGAAAATAATTATTTAAATTAAACAAATATTAAAAATATTGTAAAAAGGTAAAGAATATGGAAGTGAAATAAATAAATATAGGGTTTTTAAAGGTATGACTATATTTTAAAATTTAAATAAACATTAAAAAATAATAAAGGAAAATATTTAACCCTAAGAAACTAGCAAACATTCAAGTTTACTTATTATTTATACACAAAAAAATGTATTTAGTAAATCAAGTAAGCAACAAAAAAAATATTACGCTTTAAAACGTAAAAGAAAATTAATATAACTTAAAAAACGGAAGAAATATATAAAATAAAATAAAATATGCGAAAAAAAGAACAAATTTAGTATTCTAAATACAGTAATATACAAATATATATTTATTTTTATAAATATCCCAAGCAAAGATTGAAAAATGTTAATCGTCAAGTTGAAGTTGAAGTTGCTCCACACACAGATACTCGCGCTGCACGCACACAGGCAAACCCACACTCACGCTTGGCGCACAGAGCCACAGAAAGAGAGAGAGAGAAGAGAGAGAAAGAGAGCGCTCTCGGCTCGCTCTCCTCTCCAAAAGGGCACGTTCGGTGTGAATGACCGCCAACTAACACACATTTGTAAGCGCGCTAAAACAAAAGCAAAAAGCAAAAAACCAAAACGAAAGAAATAAAACCTCAAAACGGCGGCAGAGGCAGCGGCAGAGGAAGCGAAGCGTCGTCGTCGTCGGGGGCAGCCAGCAAGCAAAACAACAAAAACAGAAACAGTGCAAAGCAAACAACAAAAACAACTGAAAAGTAAAAATACAGCACAGCAGAAAGTTGCAGCATTTGTTGTTGCTGCTGCTGCGCACCCAACACGTGTGTCGATTACGTTTACGATTACGTGAGTCAGCAGGGTATTATTAAAATAAAACAATAATTAATTTGCCAATCAATAAAACTTGTCGTGATCATAAAAAAAAAGAAAAAGAATGCATGCCATTTATGAATTTAAGGAATTTTCCATAGTTTAATAGAGTAATAAAATAATATGCCAACAATGAATCCAAATTTAAATTAAAGAAAAATAAGAAAGAAATTATTATTTCTTGTTTGTTTAAATTAAAAGTAAGGTTTTTATTTAATTCCAATTTTCAACTGGAAATCAAACATGACACTTTTGTCGCCTGCATCGACTTGCATATGCGAGCTTATTTTTGCCGCCTGTTATTTATACATTTGTATTCACTGTACAGTCGTCAAAAAGTGGAGATTGCTTTTGTTATTATTTTTGTTTGTTGCTGTTGTTGTTGTTGTTATTGTTGTTGTTGTTGTTGTTGCAAGAATAAATAAACAAGCCACAGAGTACAAAAAGAAAAACAACACCATCAGCAGTAGTAGCAGCAGCAGCACGGAATAAAAATAAAAATAATAAAGAAAGAGAAGGAGAAAAGCTGAGGGAGAAGAAGCGTAGAAGTATGGAAAAGAAAAAAACAACGAAGAAGAACCGGCAACCGGTCATTAAACCCTAAACAAGAGCGAAAGCAACAACACAATACCGGCAGCGACGCCGACCGCGCCGTTGACGGCGATAGAACATTGACACGAATACAACAGCAACAGCAACAGCAACAACTGAAACCAGAAGCGTTATGAAATACCAACGCGAGCGCAAGAGCGAGCGAGCGAGCGAGTGGTGTAGGATGTAGGTGGGGAATTGGGGGGAAAAGTGGGGGGGGGGCACTAACCGGCATTTCGCATACAACGACTCTCTTCGAATTGAACGGTGCTCTTTTCGGCTCGCTCTTCCTATCTCTTGCTCTCTCTCTCTCTCTCTCTCTCTCTCTCTTTTGGCGTAGCAAAGGCAGGTGAACGACCGACCTAGCCATTTGTTTTCCTTTTGTGTGTGGTGGTGTGCAGTTGGGATCAAGTGAGTCATTTTTTTTTACGGCCGCACGAAATTACTTTTGATTTGATTTCATTTGTTTGCCTTCTTTTGGCCGTGCTTTTAACCTGGTGCTTTTGCCGCTGTGTTTTTTTTTCCCCCTTCATCTTCTTTTTCGGCCTGTTTCGATTTTCGTGCACTTCCTTGTTGATCGCGCACCCACACATTCGCACATGCATACGCACTGCCTCCCTCTCGCTCTCGCTCCACTGCTTTGCATTGGTGCGAATAAGAAATTCTTTTGCGGGCTTATCATAGACAGAGATAGAAAGCTTGGGGAGAGAGCTATGCGAAATAAATACATACATACGTGAATTCATACACATGTTCCTTAGGGTGGACCTAGCTAGCAAAATCCAACAACTTCACAGGGTATGAAAAAAAAAATCTAAATCGATAATTAATAATTAATAATTATTCTTAAACAAGAATTTATTTTAGTCATTACAAAAATCAATCATACGACAGGTGGGCATTTTAAATAAATTTGCCAAAGCTGCGTATGCGTGTCTTTGTATTAATTATAATAAAAAATATTCTGATTATGTTATGCATTTGAAGAGATAGGGTCCACCCCAACGAATACGCGGAACAACAAAAACAGATCTGCGATTCTTTCACTCGTGCCCTCTCGCTCGCTCTAGCGCGTTCGTCGCGCTTTGCACGCATGCTGACCTTGACTGTGACTTTCATAAAATTGGTCGTTGCTGTTGTTGTTGTTGTTCTTCTTCTTCTTCTTGTTCTGCTTTTTCTTTTTGTTGCTGTCGCTCTTGAGCTTAACCATTGTTATTGTTCTTTTTGCTGGTCGTCTACTTTAGTCGGTTTATGAACTTAATTCGACTCTTTGAATATGAACATACATACATAACGTATGTATCTATGTATATATAAACTAAAAACTATAAAAAATCAAATAAAAAAATATATACAAAAATGTACACGCACTGACTTAACCGTTAAGTCCATTGCTTTTTGGCCTTATCTTTTGGGTATTTCCAGTCTAATTTTTTTTAAATTTCTCTCTTTGTTGCCCATAAAATAAATAAATACTTTAATATAAAATTTTTTGTTATATTTTATAGTTATAATTAAATACTTTGTAGTGAGAAACAAATAATAGTACAGTTTTACTAGGTAAGTATTACATAGTACATTCTCATTGATTGCTAATGAAGTTCTTTATTCATACATTTATTTATAAAATATTTATTATTTTAAGGATATGTAACTATTTCATAGATATGAAATTTCTCTCACATTTTCACTGCCTACTTCATCGTCTACCAAGTAAGTCAGTGATCGTTCTGTGGCCTCCTTTTCACTTGCTAATTGTCAGGCACACTCGCACACCTTTACACACACACACACACACACACACACACCTCTGGCTAGCTCCGAAAGTCAAAGCCCGAAATAAAAGAGATTTGTGCCGTGGCGCTTTCTATGCGAAAAGTTCACTGAACTTGCCCTCCAAAAAACCAAAAGCCAAATAAAACAACAACAAAAAAATACAACAATACCAACAAAAACGCTCACTAAAAAAAAGGTGGCAAAGCGAAATTGCTAATAAGACGAAGTTGGCTAGAGCGGGAGGGCTAAAGCGTGGGAGAATGGGTGCAAGAGAGCGAGAAAGAGAGAGAGAGAGAGCGAGAGGTGGGAGTAGAGCGAGGGAGGTGGAACGCATTTGCTCAGCGGCGCGCATCAATTTCGAGTTCAATGTCAAACCACAAAAACGACAACGTTGCCGCCTCTGCCTCTGTCGCTGCCGCTGCCGCTGCCAGCGTCGACGCAGTTGCCAAAGATACAAATGTGGAGAGGAAGGGGTGTAATTGGGGGGTGGATGGTACGTCAAGGAATAGCGGTAAATTCGCCCTTCCGTGCACACGCATCACAGACAAACACTGAGAAATAAAATTTGAATTTTGTTAAGCCCAATTTGTAAATATTTACAATTGCATTTGAAGAAAAAAACAATATTTATGAAGGATAGTTCAAAATAAATTAATTAAATAATGTTCTATAACTTTTAAAATACAAAACAAAATTTATAAAATTTCAATTAATAATTTTTAATAATAATTAAATATTTGTATTGTTTAAAATCCATAAATTGATATTTAATAAACACAATTTAAATGCACTATTTCGCTCTGTGTGTTAGTTGCGTTTGTGGAACGTGAAAGGTGCCGTGCTGTGGATTGTGTCTCGCAGATTGTGGACTGCGGGCAGCGCTGCTGACTGCGGCGTCGGCGTCGACGTTAACATTGCCCGGAGGGCGTTAAACTTCACGGTCACGGCTTTTCCTTCTTATTCTCTAGCCTCCTCCGCCCACCCCCCGCTTGGCCACCTTCTTTGCCACTCCCCACGCTCTGGCTCCCGCCGCTTTCTCTCGCTCTCCCTCGCTCTGCATGTGATTGATGGCAACGTGACGCATTGCTGACCACTACGCACTCTCTCTCTCTTTGTCTCTCACTCTCAGGCTAATAGATTCGCTCTTTCCCCCCCCCCCTTCCCCCCCCCCCACTGCTATCGCCGACCTGCTATCTCTGTCGCTCCCATTGCGTGGGGAAGAAGAAGGCGAATGACCGATAAAAGCCAACCACGCGCCGAACTGATAAACCAGGCGGCAGCAAAAAACCAAAGAACATAGCTGGGTCTAAGGAGCAGGAGGAGGAGGAGGAGGTGGAGAAGGAGGTGGAGAAGGGGAAATCAAAGAGCGAAGTAAAGAATCGTTAAAAAAAAGGCCTAGAAAAATCTGGCACCGAATTACTGTTACCAAGTGCCGAAAGTTGCAGATAAGGAAAAATAATAGAGTATTTCTTTGAATTTAAATTAAATTGAAATGAAGTCGAACAGCGACAATAAACAATTTAAAAATCTAAAACTTTAAAATAACCTAGAAAAAGTTGGATTAAATTTGATTTAAGGGAAAATATTCTGATAAACTCTATAGAAATATCCAATCTGGATTATTTTGAACCACAAAAACGCTCGCCATATTGCAGATTGCAGTTCGCATTGGCCGGGGACCAGAAATGAGCGGTGGAAAGCAGGAAAAACGGGGCAGACCGTCGAGCATTCAACCCTAACCTCAGACAATGTTGAACTATGCACCAACAAACACACACACACACACGCGCGCGCTCAAACACAGACGGGGTGCATCGACGGCAGCCCTACATTTTGCTTCCCCTAAAAAAAAAAGGCAGCGCGCAAAAAGAAAAAAAAAACAGCAGCAAAAATGGGAGTACAAAAGGCAGGAACAACAACAAGGGAAGTTGTCGAGATGTTCGTGAAGAGCAGGAGAAGAGGCTTTCGGGAATTGCCACATTACGTCACGAGGGAAAGAGCCGGAGAGAGCCAGGGCCAACGAGAGAGCGGAAGAGAGAGAGAGAGAGAGAGAGAGAGGGACATCGAAAGGCCAACGACCAGCACACATTTCGAGCCGCAAGAAAGGAGGAGATGGAGAAGAAGAATAGGGAAAAGGACCGACAAGGAGGCAGCGCAAGCGATAGGGAAGGGGGCGTGCGACCCTCGTCAACAGACAAGGGCCCCGCCACAAATGGGAGCAAGCGAGAGGGAGATAGCGTGCTGGCAAGTTCAACAACCTTTGGTGACCCTGAGAAGCGAGGTCAGCAACCCCTACGCGTACACGTCCATGTGTGTGTGTGTGTGTGTGCGCGCTCTCTTTCCCTCTCTATCTCCACTTCTTTCTCTTTGACAAACACACGGAAGGAAAGGGAACCGATTAGGGTGGTCCTTTTTAAGTATTAGAATTTATTAATTTATTTTTTAAAATAATTTATTACAAATAAAAAATGCACAATTTTTTGATAAGGAATATTCTTATTTTAGAAATATGAATATACATAATTAAGATTTTGCAAAAATACCAAAATTTGTTCTTTGAAGATTTGTTAAGGTCATAAATAATATGCTTTTATTTTATTATTTTTTTTGCGAGTTACATTTTCAAACTTCCTTGTGTCTAAGGTCCACCCTGATTAACATTAGCCACAGAGCACAGAGAACGAGAGGGCTATAGGGAAGCGATGGCAGAGCGCGCGTCAGAGCGAGAGGGATGGAACCGATGGATGCCTGGGGTAGGCAAACTTTGGTTTTGGATGCGTTTGTTTTTGCCGGTCGTTGCCCGACAACGTCGACTGCGACGCCGGCAGCGACGCGAGCGCCAGCAACTTTGGGGTCGTTGGTGTCGTTATCCTATATACCGAGAAAAATCTATTTTTATTTGCATGCCTTTGCCCGGTCGGCCGCCTTTGGCTTTGCCTTGGTGTGTTTTTTTTGGCGCTGCGTCGCGATTTGGAGGGGGAGGGGGGGTAGGAGGGGGGTTCCGGGATTCGGCTTTAGGATATTGTAAATGTTCAGATAAAAAATGAACCTGCCTTTCGGGCCAGCTGGTTGTTGTTGTTGTTGTTTTTCTTTTTGCTGCACCCACATTTAGGTTGGAGTTGGAGTTGGAGTTGGAGTTCGATTAAGTTCGATTAAGCCTCTCTGGGGAGGCAGCTGATTAGCTCATAGAGTCATTGGGTTATTGTAAGGGCTTTATATTATTAATTAAGTATTGTAAAAAAAATTTATGTATATTAAAAATGCATTGGAAATTTATTATGTCATATATTTAAAAATATTTCTTACATATTTTAGAATATATTTCAAGTACTTTCCTTTACCTTAATCGTACCATTTTTAAAGTAATAAGTATAGATTATAAATCGAAATTAAACCTCGGAAATTTAATATTTTCCTTGGAATTTATTTTTTAGCTGGAAGTCTTGCTGCCATTTTCTATTTATTTATTTTTTTAGCTGTCTGCGATCGCCAGACTATGCAGTTAATTTTGTTTTATTTTTTTTGTTGCTCCTTCTATGTTGCCTCTTCTTTTTTCTCTCACTCTGCAGTATGTTACATATTCTTCCGCATTTCTGGTCTTGCCACCGAGAGTGAGAGAGACACAGATATGGGGGGATAGGGAGATATAGAGCGAGAAAGCTAGAACCCAAAGCAATGACCCATGCTTAGGGGCAGGAATCATGAAACAGAGGGGGGGGGGGAAGGGGGCAGAAGTGGGAGAAGTGTCATCAGGTGTGAATGATTTGATTTGAGGTGCTGACAGGTCAGCATTAGTAAATCATTGTTTATTCAAATTTTATCAAAATAAACTAATCAAACAAAGCTAATAAGGTTCATGACCCTGCAAAGCAATCCCAAGCAATTTGTATTTAATTAAATTAATTCAATTTCAATGGTACTTTGGATTAAATAAATAATTTATATCAATAACTAATAATAAAATATACGAATATAGAAAGCCAGAAAATTAAAACAATAGATTTTGATTTAAACATAAAAAAATAAATATAGTTTGTATATTTCTATTAGCAGTTTTGTAATTATTAATTTAAACTTAATGTAAATACTTGTTTCCATTTAATATTCTTAATTTATTAATGAAAATCCCCTTATAAAAATTAAAACGAACCTAAAAATGTATAAGTATTTGGGAAAATATATTTTTTGCAAAAGTTTAATTAACAAAAAAGGTTTTAAAGAGCATTAAATAATAAAAAAAAATATAATAATAATATTAATGTTAATTACTTTATAAATGTCAATATTATAAGTATTAATTCAAACGCTTCCGATAGTCCCATCGCTAATTGGGATGCTTAAGTGGGCGGGTGCATTTGCAACAACAAATGAGTGACATTCCTCAACTAGCGAAAACCAAATGCAAAACTAACATCAACAAAAACAACAACAGCAACTAAAAACAATAACAAACCAGCAGAACAATCAAAACCAAGTGCAAGAAGTAGCATCCAAGGGGGGGTGGGGAAAGGTGACGAGGAGGCAGAAGAAGATGAAGAGCAAATGCATGTGTGTCCATGAAACGTACTTTGTTGACCTTTCGCTGCTTGCTGCGCTGCCAACGGCGCTGCCGTCGCTTCTTCCTCTTCTTTGGCTGCTGTTGCACATTCGTTCGTCGGGGTTAATGAAACCGATTGACACACAAAAGTGCAGGCGCAACCAAAGAGAGGCAAGCGAACGAACCCTCGAAAGAGTGAAGAGAAAACGGGCCCCCCAAAACGAAAGAGAGTCGTCACCTAAGAGAGCATTCCATGCCTCTCTTCCTTCCTTCTTTTCTAAACACACCAATAAGAGTGTTTGGCGATTTTTCTCTTTAAATTACACACAATTTTTAAGAAGTTTTTTTTTTGAACAAAACAAAACATAACTTTAACTGTTTTTGTAAGTCACTTAATTATTTATTTAGTAAATTTTTGACTGTTACTTAAAATATAAAAAATACAGTGCAACATAAGCACTAAAGATCTTTCGCTTTCATACATAGATGGCGTTGGCAAATGGTGGTGCTGGTATCGGCTATAGCATAAAGACTGTTATATTGCCAGCAATTGCAACAAATTTCGTAAAAAATATGGTTTACAAGTGGCCAATTTAATAAATATAAAACCAATAATGAAAATTTTCATATATTTTTTGAATCTACTTTAAAACTATTACTGAATTTCTAACTTTTTATAATCACATTTGAAACTTGGAAAATTGTTTGCAAAACATTCCGCCAGATGTCGCCACTGAATGTATGTAAAAAAGTTTGGCGCGTTTATTTTACATATTTAAACTGAATTGATTTTAAGTTTTATTTGATTATTAATTTGGTTGAATAAAAATCTCTAACTATTTATGTTTCTCTTTATCTGCAGCCACCAACTATTTGTGCATTTAAACCCTCAACAACGGGCCAATAAAAATATTGACGGCTTTGATATTAACTTTATTGATCGATCCGATCTAAATCCAACCACAAGCCAAAACACTAAAGTTCGAACTAAAGACAGATTCAAGACTAGCGGCAACAACAACTATAATCAGAATAACAACAACAACAACAACTATAACAACAATAGCAGCAGCAGCGGGAGAAACAAAGGGTGAGTGCGAAAAAAACCTTATTCAAAAAAATGTTTTTTTAAATATTTTGTTTTATGTATACATATATAAATTTATTCCAAAACTGTAAGTTATTGTTTACAATATATTGTGGAACAGAGGTAGTATTAAGTATGAACTGAAAACAAGAACTCTTATTTTATAGATATAAATGAGGTATTGTGGAACATTGGAATAGTGTGAGAACTCGAATTTAAAACTATTTATAATATTTTGTGGATATTTGTAACATATTGTTGAAGCAGGAGCACTGGTTTGTTGTATTGAAAGTGTTGGAATGTGGCTTGCATGAGTATTTCGAATAGAATTTTTAAATTCGAGTAATGAGTATTTGATTGATAAGAGGTGGTGATCCAACGATGTTTCGTGTTTAAACATGTTGCAAACATCGATGTCGCCACCTCTGGAGTCTTGTTCTCATCATACATACATATGTACATATGTATATGTGTCCTTCGTCGATTACTTGAGATCCTGCGACATCAATATGCACATCAGAACGCAGCAGATAATCAGTGCGCATAGATTCCAATTGAAGCGATATGGTGGACGTCCAGTTATCCATGTCACCATATATGTTTGAAAAAACAATATCAGTACAATTACCGATAAAACGACAAAGCAAATATTGCGCCATGGAACTTGATACCATCTCTTGGTCGTCACAATTCGGCCAGAAGCAGCCGCCGGAGCACGTGCAAGGGCTGCATTGGGCTGATATGGTTCGAAGGTCAATAATGCATCCTCGTCGGAGAGAACGCCACGACGACGATGGCGACGGCGTGTGATAATGACCTCCGATGCGCTGCTGCTGCTGCTGAACTCTCCACTGATACGGCGGCGACGGTTGCGACAGCGACGACGAGTCGAAACCTTATTCGAATTGCTATTTTCATTGGATACCAGAGTTTGAGGGCAATCGGCCAATTTGAGGCTATCACTCGAGCTCCCCTCGCTGCCATGGTCCCCCTCCTCGCGGCTCCTCATATGTGACATCGTTGTAGGGTTAGGAAGCAAGTGCACTGCAAATAAAACCATTTCACTTTCTCTTAGAATAATATTCAAAACACCAAAAAAAAAAATAAATAAATAAAATTAGAAAAAAAAAACTTCACACACGCACCTTTACCGGATGAGAATAAAATTGGAATGGCAGAATCTTGTACAGATGTGAATGACAGGAAACAAAATTTTTTTAAACTTGTGTGATTGCATAACGATTACAAAATTATCGGTATGGTTTGGATTGCCCCCTCCCCCCTCCACGTTTTTGGTATTCACAAAATTATTTCTAATATCGGTATTGCAAAGTGCTTTAAAACTGGTATAGTCTTTCAATTTTAATTTATTAAAACTTATAATATATTTATCAATAGAAATATAATTTAAATATAAATATTTATTTATGGGCTACATAATATTTATTCCTAGCGATACTATCGCTGAAAATATCTCCTTACTGCAATCTTTAAGCAAAAATGCAACTTAATTTTATATAAATATTGATTTCTTAATTTAATTGTACCAATTATGGCCTAAATAATACAAAAAACTAAGAAAGAAGGAAGCCAAAAGTTAATGGCAGACAAGTGGGAGAGACAGAGAGAGGGAGAGAAAGAGACAGAGTGAGAGGGAGAGAAAGAGGGAAGGGGGATGGACCTCATAAATATGCAATGCCAGAAGTCGTGACTCGGGGGGAATGGGTATAGTTGCGGCTTGGAGGTGCTTGCAACACTCTGAGTGAAGGAGAGAGGGGTAGGGGGGTGCTGTGGGTGCTGCGGGTGGTGTAGATGTTGTGGGTGATGTGGCTGGTTGGTGTGGAGCACCCTCAAAAGTCCATGACTTCGCTATGGCTACGTCATTTTGCATTCTGCCTGGCCTGCATGCACCCTACATTCTTCCCTTCATGTTCCCTCCATCTCAACCCTCTCCCCTTTTGTGTAAGGCCACCTCCTACCGCCCCCCAAGGCCCGAGACCCCCCCACCCACACACACACCGCCCATTTTGGGGCTGCTGTCCTTCAGTCTGCGAGTGCAACGAACGCTGCCCTTTAACCTACATAAAATCCACACAAATATATACATAAATACATACATACATACATACATACATACATACACACATACAGTACATACCTGAGGGGGGTTTTCCGCTTGGTTTGTGGGTTGGGTGAAAAAGCGTGGGATGGTGGGAAGCTAGGAAAACTGGGAGCTCAGCAAGGTTTTTCCACTGATGCCTTGATATTAACAATAATGTTCCGGCTGACAAAATGAATACGAATGTTTAGCCCAGGGCCAACTTGATGGGCAAGTTGGCCAAAAACGAGCTGCCCACCCAATTTCATTATTATTTATTAATTTAATAATATAAAGTTTATTACTTAAACGTTTTGTTCTTACAAATTACTAACTTACAAGTGTAACGACATTTTTCTTAAGAACGATCTTCAATTTAAATCGATCAAAACAAAGTAAACAAAGAATAAAAGCTCAGAAGCTTAAATATCGGTATGCCCTTTCTTAACCGATATTAATTGATATTCTGGTGCATCCCTAAGGCAAACAGTAATCAAAAAGAAGAGTCATCATCGGATCAAGTTCTTGCTGTGTAATTTTAATATGTATTTTTTGGCGTCGCTCAACTCATTCCCCATTGGGGAAGTTCCCCCCAAGTTCCTCTTGGTGAAATTCAACTGTATTCGCGTTAACAAACACACACATGCACATACAAATGCATGCGCCTATTACGCCATCGAAAGCGGCAGCGGCCACAGCGGCAGCGGCCACAGCAGCAGCAGCAGCAACAGAAACAACAACAGTAAAAGTGCAATAATAACATAACAACAACAACAACAACATGAACCAGCAGAGACGGCGGCGACTAAAATATCTTCATGTTCATCGTCGCGTCGCCATATCGAAAGGTGGGTGGAGGAGGAGAAGGTGGTGATGGTGGTGGTGGTGGTGGTGGTGCTGTGCTGGTTGGGTGTCTTTTTTTTTTGTTGCCTTTCGGCTTCTATTTACATTTCGAAGCTCCCAACTGCAGCGACGCCAGCTGCGCGGCTCGATGCCAACGGCGACGCCGGGGCAGCGCAGCAGACGCGCGCAGACGAAAGCGAAAGGCCATTGTCCGGAATTTTGTTGACCTACTAAAAGGCAGAATGTAAAGCTACACTGTCATTGCCGTTTGCCGTAGCCAGGCGCACACGAAAAGAGAGAGACAAACTGTGTTTATGCGCAGCCAAATTCATGTATTCGTGTACATGAATCACAACATTTCATCTTATTTATGCAACAGTAAACAGATACTTACACTAATAGCACAGGTGGTGGCATTTTTGCTAATATGAATCCATAAAATTATTTTTTGTAGCATAAACTGTGTCTATTTCGGTTTCACGTATTCAATAGTTCATGCATTTAATGGCATAAACATAGTAACAAAGTAAGAGAGAGAGAGAACCAAGTGGCGAAGCTTTCACAGCGCTACAAGCGGCTAAAAGCTCTCAGCTGTTCTGTTCGAAAGTTCAGTGCACGTTTTTTGGGCAAGCAAATAATATACAGTGAGCACTTTGAATAACAACAGCGTTAGTGATAAAGTGAATTAAATAGTAGTGAAGTAATTAAACATTCCCAAAGGCCAAATTGTAATAACGATTAGTGAAATAATCCCATTTAGCTGTGTTTTTTATAAATTACTTGACGAATATGCATTGCTTGGATTCACTTAAACGAGCTTTAACTGTAAATGCAAAAGATCTAATGCCAGAGTTAAAATAGTCTGAGAGAGGCAGAGCAAGCAAACGTGAGTGTTTGGTGGCGGTGGTGGAGGTGGGGGCTGTGAAGAGGCGGGAGCGTGCTGGGTGGCGGAGGTGGAGGTGGGGGCTGTGGAGAGGCGGGAGCGATAGAGCGAGCTGACTGCGCAACTTGAAGTCATTCACCTTTCGGCCGCTTCTGCTCTCTCTGCTCTCCCGCTCTCTCGAACGTTCTGCTCTGCGGCTCTGCGTCTGTGTCATTTCCTAAGCTCAGCTCAGTTCAGATCTTTCTCTCTCCCCCCTTCCATCTGCCTCCTAATCTCGCTGCGCCGTCGACTTAACGCCTACACAAAAATGAAAAAAACTAAAAAACAAAAAGTTAGCAACAATAGAAAACGAAGCGCAGCCGTCAAACTTTTTTGATGAGCAATAAAATGTATTGATGTGTGTGCCGTATTCGTTGTGTGTAGTGCGCGTGTGTTTTTTTTGTTTTTACTTTCTCTTGGCAAATAGAAAATGAATTACATGAAAGGCAATTAGAAGAACCGAAAGCTGCGCTGCTAACTGTATTTCCTACAACAGCGGTATGTATGTTTAATACGGGAACAGTTTTAACAGGGGCTTTAAAGAGGTTTTACAGGGATTCTAAAGAGGTTTTACAGGGATTTTAAAGAGGTTTTACAGGAATTTTAAAGGGGACTTTTCAAAGTTTTTTGACGGTTTTTTTTGGTATATTTTAAAATGCACTTTACTCGTATGTAGTGATACCAGATATTTTAAACTAGAAAATACTTAAGCTTTATTACTTATTTGCTTTCCTTATTGCTCCTATAAGATTTAATGCTGTTTTAACAGGATTTTTGCATTTGATATATGTTTTTGATATTTTTAAATAGGAAATAGTCAGAAACTGTAATTATGTAGTCTTCTTTATTTTTCTATAAGATTTAGTGATCTTTTGGTAGGATTTTTGTATAGTTACAGGTTTTGGCATACTTTCATAATTATATTACTCATACGCAATGTTGCCTGATTTTTTTAAAATAAATAATATATAGAAAGTACCTTTTTTACTATTTAGGTATTCTTATTGTTCCCATAAGATTTTATGTATTTACCAGAGGATATTTTTATAGTTTCAAAAAATTTATTACTCATACGCAATGTTGACTTTTATATCAGAAATATTAAAAAAGCTATAAATTGCTTGTTTCATGTTATTTTAAAATATAAAATATTTAAAAAATATTACCTTTTATTTTCCTTTATTGTTCATATAAAGTTTAATGGCTTTACAATGATTTTTTAAATAGTTAAAAAATATATCACTCATACGCAATGTAGACTTAGATTTTTTGGCAAGAAATTTTCAAATTTTCTGTATTGTTTCTGTATGATTTCATGGGGTTTTTACAAGGGTTTTTTGTCTGATTTTTTATTGGGGTTTTTTGAAAATTATATTACTCATACGCAGTGTTGATATTTTTGAAATCCTAATTATTCAAAAACTATTATTATTTAGCCTTCTTTATTGCTTCTATTAGCTTCCATGGGGAATTCCATACATTTCTGGCTTGCATTTGCTTGAAATTTCGTTCCCCCGATTAATATTATGGCTCACATTATGTTTATATTGCTTTTTGTGTTGTTGTTTTTCAAATGTTTTTTGTTTTTTTTTTTCGACTTTTGGCGTTTTTGTTGTTGTTGCGGTGCATGTTGTGCATTCAAAGCGATTCGCTTTTGCATATTCATAGTTGCGTGTGAATGATTCATGAGTTGCATTTAGGCAAACAAACTGTGGCTCTCACTCATTCTTTCGCTCTCTCTCTCTCTCCCGGTCTGTGTCCCCCTCTCTTTCGCTCCATGCTCTGTTGCACAGAAAGTTCAATTTACAACACCACCACACACACCACCCCCCGCTCACCCTCACCACCGCCATCGTTGTATTTGAGGTAACTTTGGCGAGCTTTAACCCAGTTTAAGGTCATTTCGAGTCAAAGACAAGCATCGGCGCCAGAAAGAGACCAGCGAAAGAGAGGCGCTAATAGAAAGAGATAGAGAGAGAGAGAGAGACAGAGATGGGGAGAGGTTCATTGCAGTTCGTTCTGTGGACGATTCTGGGGGGGTCTTGCGGCTGCAATCCCTGGTCATCCTTTGGCATTTGTCAAGGACTTTGCGAGTGTAACACAATTACAATTAAAGAGCACGAATGTGCAGAAAAAAAAAATAACCACGAACAAACTAGCAGACTTTTACTCCCTTCCTTTACCCGTTTCCTTTCTTCCTTCCGTCCTTTCCTTTCATGCTGCAATTCCAAATGTCCTTCTTCCTTCAAATGTAATAAGGAAGTGTTGTCGGGTTTGGCCTCGAAACTAACAACTCCACGCCCAGATGTTTAGCCTGAAAATATAATATAATATTTATTATTACTATTTATTATTATTATTTTCCAAATGCAATAATTATAGCAAAAGGTGGGACTCTGTAAAGTCGTAAAACTTAAAACTAATGATTCCCAAAACTAGCTTTTACGGTGGATTCTGTAAATTTATACAATTAATCTACAATTCTTAACATCGTTTTCCAAATGGATTCTATAATTTCCAAATAAGTAAAATAATTTAACTAGCTTTGAATGGATATATTTATCTAACAATTTTTTGGACAAATTCAAGTTTAAAATTGCATACTTTGGCTAAAAATGCATTAATTTTAATTCGGAAAGCGGTCTTATGTTAATTTTTAGTCCGTTAATAAATCTGCATACTAAATTTAAAAGTTAAAAAAATTAAAATTTTTCTCAAATTTTTGTTGACAATTTTAACGATGTTACCCCTTAAAAAATGTTGAAAAAATTTATAATCTTGTTTTTTTTTGTAAGATAGCCAGATCGATTCGGCTGTTGATGCTGATCAAGAATATATATGATTTATAGGGTCGGAAATGACTCCTTCACTAAGTTTTATGCTTCTGACTGAAAATATAATACCATTGCGAGGATACAAAAATATACTATATTTAAAAAAAAACTGTAAAATCGAAAAACTTAAGGCTTCTAATTTTTGTAAACAAGTTCTTATATCGAAATCAATAAATTTCCCTTAAAGATCTTAAGATCAAAACATATAAACTCATAAGAAAGTTAAAAAACTTAAGAAAATTTTACTAAGCAATTTAAAATATATATCATAGACTTCTTTAGGAAATTTAAATATATATTCAATGGTTCATTTTTTTCCTTTACTTTTCTAAAGACAACATTTAAATAGAGTAAATTAATAGTGAAATTAAATAAGATATAACATGAATCAGACTTTGCTATTCTTTTTCTTTCTTTCTCAATTTAACTATTAATTTTGCTTAAATCTAAAAAATTCCGGCAAGTGCCAATTTCCGATCTACTAACTTATAGTACATATGTGTGTTTTGTTTATACATATGTCTGGTCCGTCTGTGTGTGTGTGTGTGTATTTGTTTTTAAAATAAGGTCACAGCAGTCTTGACATTGCAGAACCAACCCACTGATGACGAAGACATCTGGTTGAAAGAAACCCACAGACAGCCCTCTCCCTTCTCCCCCCACCCAATACCTTATAATATAAACCATATATACACACATATATATACCCTAAAAACTGCTCTTATCAGTTGACGTTGTCAACGAATTTTTGTAGATTTTTATTTCTTTTTTTTTTTGCGCTGCCAACAGCGTGATAATGAAATTGAAAATTTCATTGCTAATTGCGTTTAATATTTATAATTGACCCAAATACGGTTTTTTTGCGATTGGCATTGCCAAAAAAAAAAGAAACAACAACAAAATAAAACAATAACAAAAGAAGAAAGCAGCAGCGAAACATGCAAAGCGAGTTTGGGAATAAACAGAGAGAGAGAGAGAGAAAGGGAAAGAGAGGTGGTGTAAGCACACTACTCCACCCTAAAGAGGGTGGCTCTTGGGAGGTACTGAAGAGAGGGGGGAGTGTGGGTAGGGGTATTTAAGTCTAGACTACGCCGGCATCCCCATGGGTGTAGGGGGGTAAGGGGGGGTGTAGGTTACCCCCACCCATGGAATTTTTAAACTAATTAATGAGCTAATATAATTGAATTGTTTTCACTTCCGGCAGCAATTAAACAATATAAATTTTAGGTATTGCCCCTAACCATTAAACTGTACTTAAATCAATTAATTATCAAGAGCATTAAATGGTTTCTAATATTTATTACAAACAAATTCAGACTACTGTTAAAAGAAATGTACTATATTTTACTACTTTAAATATATTATATCATTTGCATTATTAATCTAAAATATCAAAAATATTGATAGTATTGAAATATAATTATGAGGAATCCTGGAATCCAATATCCATTTATAACTATTATTTGTGCAAAATATTCAAAGTGTTATCGAAACTCTGATCTTATCGATTTTAATCGATTTTAATTGATATTTTTTACTGTAAAACATTGTTTAAAATGTTTGAGTTATCAATACATTTTTATATAAATATTAATATTTTATTATGGCAAGCAATTATATGCCCAAAGTTATTATTTTGGTATTAAAAGAACCTTCAAGTGATCACATAGCTACCTCTCCCTCTCTCTTTCTCTCTCTATCCTTTTCTTTTCACAAGTGCAACAAGAACAACAACAATAATAACAGTAGCAAAGCTGAAATCGAATCAACCGCAAAAAAGTGTTCTAAATATATGAGAAGTGCTCACACACACACACACACACACACAGGCACGCAAATGTTTAACATACGTAACATGAGAGCCCCCTCCCCCTACTCCTCCCCCTTTCCTCCTTCTCTTTCTCTCTTTCTCATTTTAACATTGCTCTGTTTCTTCTTCCGCTAGACATTTACAGTTCTGCATTGCTCCATCTCTCTCTCTGTCTTGCTGAAATATTTAAAATGCAAAACTTTTCGCCCTCCCCCCGCCCCGCACTTTCCCCTCCCTCCCCCTTTCTCTCGAATCAAAAACGAAACAACAAAAACAACAACAAAGTAGAACTATAAGCGAAGAGCAGCAGCAGTAGAAGAAGCAGTTCCACACACACACACACACACACACACACACACGCAATAAGTAGGTGAAAGGTCTTCAACCTTTTTGCATGAAAACAAAAATTTTCAAAGGGGGGAGGCGCCGGGGGAGGGGCAGTGGGCTGCAGTTCTAGCTGAAATACAAGGAAAAAAAAAAATAACCAAAGAAACGAGCTAAAAGAAAAAAAAAACTGCCAGCAAGGCAATAAAATGTAAAACAAAAGTGAAAGAGAAAGAGTCAAGGGGGAAGCGTGAACAATACACTGAAAAAAAGAAAGCAAGGCAAAAAAGAGAGCAAATAAATTCGAAAGGAATCAATAAATTTAAAAACAAGGATAATCTAAAAGCTGGATTGAAATTTTAAATTTTTTAAATACTCGGTCAACTTTTATTATTATTATTATTATTTGTTTTTTAACTTTTATAGAAAACAAATTTTACCACAAATTGAATAATTTATGTTATTATTATTTGTTATTATTATTTGTTTTTTAACTTTTATAGAAAACAAATTTTACCACAAATTAAATAATTTATATTATACCTAAAGTAATAAAGTAAACAGCTTCAAAAATACATATTTTTACTTTTTGGTACTTTCTCAAATTAGAATTGGTTGCTTACATTTATTAAAATAAATTTAAAGACCATTTTTTGTTGTTTAATATTATAAAATAAATATATAGATATAGAAGAGTTCTTGAGGTATTTTTATACATTCATTTTAATGTTCCTTTATTTATTTATCTTATTTTATGAGCTCTGATATTTACAGAATTTACAATTTTAGAGAAATGGTGATTTTTGCT
This sequence comes from Drosophila serrata, assembly GCF_035046125.1. Lineage (NCBI taxonomy): Eukaryota > Metazoa > Arthropoda > Insecta > Diptera > Drosophilidae > Drosophila > Drosophila serrata. The sequence goes on along the minus strand of NW_028257174.1, from coordinate 2,187,857 downwards.
GTTTTATTATTAGAAAAAAGTAATAGTAAAACAGAAATTAAGTAAATCTATATTTCTATAAACAATAAATCCCCCTGAATTTTTAAAATAAATAAAACATAACCTGCTGTTGATTAAGATTCGTGTTTAGCAAAAAAAAAAAGAAGTCACCAAGGTAATAAATTTGTATTTGTTTTGATTTTCCTTGTGTTGTTCATAGCCGTTGCCGGGAGAAGGACAAAGGGTGGATTGCCAGCTAGGTAAGGGTATATGCAGGGCATATCTGTGTGTGTGTGTGTGAGGGGGGGGAGGGGGGTAAAGGGGGAGCACTGAGTGTGTTGGGCAAGTGACCGACAGACCGACCGAGCCACTGTATTTAACTATTTTTAGATGTCCCAGTCGAGCATTTCGCACACACTTGCACGCAGCCAAGTGCCACTAGATATATTTGTATGTATTGCCCTGGACTTGGATTTCCCCCGATGCCGATGCCGATGCCGATTCCGATTCCGATTCCTATAACGATGACGATTTCTCCCCAATGCCTTTTTTGCCGATTCCGACCTATCCCAATGGAGGAGCGACGTGGGGCAGGTTCAGCTCTCGGTTCGGTTCAGCTGAGTTCAGTTTCGCCTCGTTTCGGTTCACTTGAGGTTGAAATCGCACACAGATGCGCCCCAAGTTCTCCTTGGTTGTTTTTTTTTTTTGCATTCTTTTTGTGCATTTTGCAGAGAGAAAGGAGGAGAGAGAGAGCGCCAAAAAGAGAGAGCACTCACGAGCTTTTTGCACAAAAAGAGAGAATATTTCGTCTCTAATGCTGTGTGTGTCCCTCACCGCGACCCTCAAAAGCTTCTTCTTTTGGCGCAGACAGACAGAGACATTGATTCCCAAATGGGTGGGAGGGGAGGTAGTGGGGTAGAGAATGGGTGGTGGGTGGTGTGTGGGGGGTGTTTCTGGTGGTTTATGCTGACAATGCTGCAGCTGCAGCAGCAGTAGCAGCTTTTCCTGGATCACAAAAGCTGCATGCCAAGGCTGCGGGGATGACAACGAATCCCTACAGCTGAGGGTTTTAATTGTCGCTGCCTTTGTGGTAATAAAACAAGAAAAAAGAAGCCAACTTTATATGGCTTACAAGATTATTTTCTGTACTTAAAAACAAATTAATAAAAAAAAGTTAAAATTAGTATTTAGTGTAAGTCTAAAATGTTTAGCAAAGGCAAATATTTATAGCTTACTCAAATTCCCATCTTATCTACATATATAAATATATTATTATAATACATTATTTAAATTCTATACAATATATTTATTAAATATACTTAATATTTATAAAATTATTAAAATCTAGTATTATACCCTTTTAAGGGTATTATAATTTCAGTCAGAAGGCTAAAACTCAGTGAAGGAGTCATTTCCGACCCCATAAATCATATATATTCTTGATCAGCATCAACAGCCAAATCGATCTAGCTGTGTCTGACAAAAATTAAATCTTTTCAAAATTTTAAAAATTTTATAAGGGCTTAAATCGGTTAATTAAAAATTAAAAAATTTACAAAATTTGAATTCTTTTAAATTTCTAAACTAAGTATGCAGATTTGTTAACGTAATAAAAACTAGCAAAGAACAGCTTTCCGAATTGAAATTAATGCATTTTTAGCTTATTTATGACATTTTTCAAACTGTGATTTGTTGAAAAAATTTTATACAATATTATATAGAAAAGAGCCTGGATTCTGACTACTTTTTAATATTCCATAAGTGCTTTTTCTCTTGCTTCTGTCTTTTTGTTATTGAAATTAACCGCCCGGCCTGGCATACAATTATTATTATTGTCTTCTTGTTTATTAATTATTCTTTGTCTCTCTTTTTTTCAGTCATTTCCATTTGAGTGAAACGCCGGATATCGTCGTCACCACATCCTTATCCTCCGCCGCCTTGGTTAAAGCGGTAAGTCTTATGAATTTTTAATATAAATAATATATAGATAGCCATATATAAAGTTAGGATTGTCTGAAATGAAAGCGAATATATTTTAAAATTAATAGTATTTATTAACAAATTTTTTATTTATTAACAACGCGTCTAAATTTGAAAAAACTATCCTTACTTTGTACCAACATGGCGTATACGTAACATTATTCTTTGTACCAACATGACGTATACGTGATAACCTCCTCATCAACATTACGTATACGTAATAACACCCTACATCAGCATTACGTATACGCCATGAGCACTTAGTACAGTCTTGTCATACACCTACACCATCCTGTATATCCTAAAATTTGATCAATAGTCACATATATATAGTCAGGATGGTCTGAAATCGGAAGTCTGAAGAATATGTGACCGTTTTTTAAGAGATCAAAAGGGGAGGTTCTTCTTTCGTCTACATTACGTTTCGATTTTGTTTCTCGTTTAGGGTGAGCTAAACATTCAAAACATTTTCCAGTTAAAGGATATGGGAAAATATCAATTCTTTCCCCAAAAATTTCCTTAAAAAAATATTTTCAAAATAATAGCATTCATTAACAAATTATTGAACAAATAACAACGCGTTCAAGTTCGAAAAAAAAAACTATAATTGATACCAACATGGCGTATACGTAATAACCTCTACATCAACATTAAGTATACGTAATATCACCCTACTTCAATATTACGTATACGCCATGTGCTCTTAGTACAGTCAAAGGACTTTCATACAAATATAAAAATAAAAAATTTCCTTAAAACTTGCTTAAAGTATATTTTTAAATTAATAACAACTATTAACCAGGTTTTTATTAATTCCAAAATACTCTAATAATTCCTAGTACCAACATGGCGTATACGTAATAACCTCCTCATCAACATTACGTATACGTAATAACACCCTACATCAGCATTACGTATACGTCAGGTGCACTTAGTACAGTCTTGTCATACACCTGCACCATCCTGTAAATAAATAGTCCTATATATAGTCAGGATTGTCTTAAATTATAACGAAGAATATACGTTATTTTGCAGAGGTCAAAAGGGGATTTTGTTTCTCATTTAGAGTTAGAAAAACATTTCCCATCTAAAGTATCGAGGAAAATACAGACCAATTCTCTATATTTCGCTAAGGACTCTCGTACAAATATAATAATAATTACTAAGCAATTTCCCCAAAATTTCATTAAAACTTGCTTAAAGTATATTTTAAAATGAATAGCATATTGTGACAATTTTTTTATTAATTAACAACGCGTCCAAATTCTAAAATACTCTAATAGTTTCTAATACCAACATGGCGTATACGTAATAACCTCCACATAAATATTACGTATACGTAATACTGCCCACTTCAAAATATTACGTATGCGCCAGGTGAACCTAGTACAGTCTTGTCATACACCTGCACCATCCTGTATATCCTGAAATTTGATCAATCGAAATCCCGTTTACCGACACCGTCACCGATTGCCCAGTTATCGATAAAGTGCAAGAGCAGCAGCAGCAGCAGCAGCAGCAGAAATGCCAACCCAAAAGTTAACGCGAAACGAGAAAAATCCAAAGGCAAAAATATAGAAGCAAAGCAAAAAAAAAAGGAAAAAGCGAAAAGCGAGAAGAGAAAAAAAAAGGAAAACAACAAATGCACGGCTGTCTGTGCCTGTGTGTGTATGTGTGAAACTGTGCCAATGCCCTGACAACGGCACAAGGTGATGATGCAAACTGCAGCCGGCTGCAGTCGCTGTCCGCGTCTGCGTTAGCGTCAGCGTCAGCGTCGACAGCGCAGTCAGTGAGGCAGTGACGCCAATTGGCATGATGAAAGAGCCAGTGGCACAGTAGTTGTCGCTCCAAAAAGGGGGGCGGGAGGGTGGGGGGATTGCCGACTGCAACGGCAACGGCAACGTCGACCGAGACGATGGCGATGCGTTGGTGAACATGCAATGACGTGAATGACACTAGCAAAAGACACAACAGCGGTTGCATTAATAGCAATGCAATTAAGCTGATATAGGAAATATAGGTGAAATAAATTACATACATAAAATATCAATTAATAAAATAAAGATAATCAACAAATAGATCAAAAAAATTTATTATAAAAGAAATTTAACATCAAATAATAGCAAAAGCAATTAATTTAATAATTAGAAAAATATAACATCTCAAAAATATACATATAATAACAAAAATATATAATATTGAAAAAATGTTATATGGAAAAAATATAATTTAGAAAAATAAAATATAGAAAATTTAAATATATAAAATATAGAGAAATAATAAAATAAAATATCTTTTCAGGTAATTATAATATAATTTAGAAAAATAAAATATAGAAAATGTAAATATATAAAATATAGAGAAATAATAAAATAAGATCCTGAAAAGATATCGATTATATAAAACATATTTTAAAATCAATATTTTAAAATTCTATAAATCGATATTCTGTTTACTAAATTGATTTACCCTTTGATATATCAAATCTTTAAGATCACAATAAGAAAACAGATAAATGAAAAACAATTAATAACTTGATATACCCTTTGATATATCATATCAATAAGATCACAAATAGAAAACAATTAAAAGAAAAACAATTTATCGTTTATATATAGAGAATAACGATATATTTCATTATTTTATATTTTGATATTCAAAGTTTACTATATTTTTGATAAAAATATTGATGTATAATTTTATTTCCGAATAATATTGATATTTCTTACGCGAAATGCTATTTTTCTTATATTTAAAAATGCAATTTAACAAACTTTGATAATTTCGATATAACATTGAACTATGTAAAATTTAATAGGATTTTTTCTCCACCGATTTACATCGATTTACATAACATATAAGGTATATATATTTTTGTGCCTGCCTGTAATCGGCGACTAGGCGAGCAGCGTCGAATGGAGGCGGAGCACAGCCAGCGCCAAGTTGAGTCGGTGGTTACCTTCCTCCTTCTCTTCCTCCTCCTCCTCCCTCCCTCATCCTCCTTCTCCTCCTCCTCCTCCTCCTCCTCCTCCTCCTCCTCCTTCTGTGATCCTCCTTGGCTCCTACCCACCCCCCCAGTGTTGTGGAGCATACCAGGAAGGCCGGGCCGAGTCGAGGTCTTGGGCGAGGAGGGGATGAGGGGGTGAGACAGGGAGGAAGACAGGGTAGCAAGCAGAGAGGGGAGCTGGGTGGGGGGATAGGTAGGCGGTGTGCACTTTTGTTGCAGTTACCTCGCTATTTGAGTACGACGAGTATGTTGCATGCAAACAAGGAAGTGCAAAAATTTCACGCTTTTCTAAGGAAAACACAAATGCAAAAGAAAAAATAAAAGAAGAAAAAAACGAGGTGAGGTTGGCCCGGGTGCCGTGTGGAGTGGAGTGTCCGCTGGGAAGTAGAAGTGCATTTCAAGTGTTTGACAGACCAACATACATACATACAGATATATATATATATATACATAAATACATATGTATGTATGCAACTCCTCGCTCCTGGCAACCCGACCTGGCAACTTTGACTTATGCAATGGAAAGTGCCAGCTAAGCAGGCACCAAAATCAATGTGAAGTCTTGCCAAACTCAACAACAACTACTACAACAACAACAACAACCACAACAACAACCACAACAACAACCACAACAACAACCACAACAACAACAAAAAGAAGCATAAAAGAAAAAAACGGGGTCTTACAAGAGAGCCATTGGCAGTAACCTCGGACATATGACTAAGAAACGGGCTATATGAGTTGCTTATGTGTTTTTTTTATTTTCTTTTTTTTGTTGTTTTTGGTTTTAGGTTTCAGTTCCGGTTCTCAGGAAGTTTGGCGTTGAATATTATAGAACACTTAACGAAGGCACTTGGGGGGTTTCTAGAGAGTTCAAGGAAGTTTTTTGGTAGTCTTTACAGGGTATTTTAGGTTTGGTTAAGAGCCTGTAACTCTGTAAAGGAATCATTTTCGACCCTATAAATCATATATATATTCTTGATCAGCATCAACAGGTGAATCTTTCTAGCTAGACAAAAAAATTTGTCAAAAATGTAAAATTTTTTTGAAAAAAAGGAAAGGGCTTAACATTTACAAAAATGTACACAAATTTTTATCGTTTAGGGTGCGGTAAACATTCAAAACATTTTCCAGCGAAATATCAATTCTCTCCCTCAAATTTCCTTAAAAACTTGCTTAAAGTATATTTTCTAATTAATAGAATTAACTAACAGGTTTTTTATTAATTAACAACGCGTTTAAATTCGAAAAAACTATAGTTTTTCTTGGTACCAACATTGCGTATACGTAATAACCTCAAAATCAACATTACGTATACGTAATATCATACAACTTTAATATTACGTATACGCCATGTGCACTTAGTACAGTCTCTTCATAGACCTGCAACATCTTGTATATCCTGAAATTCGATCAATAAATAGTCATATATATAAAGTCATATATATATATACATATATAACGAAATGGGTTACATCGTTAGTATTTTTCAATTTTCAAAATTTTCATTTTCTTTAAATGTGTAAACTAAGTATGCAGGTTTGTTAACCCAATAAAAATAAACATAGGTCAGCTTTCCGAATTTATATTAATGAGTTTTTGACTTAGTTATAAGTTTTTTAAAATTTGATTTGTAACATATAAATACAGTAATATCGATTAAAAAAAAGGTAATATAATTTTATTCAGAAGCTTGAAACTAAAGGAAGGAATCATTTCTGACCCTATAAATCATATATATTCGTGATCAGCATCAACAGGCGAATCGTTTTAGCTATCTCCGGCAAAAAAGAAAATTTTTTAAAAAATTTGTAATTTTTTTAAAGGAAAAATGCAAACTAAAATTTTCAAAAATTACAATTTATTTTTTAATTTTTAAATTGAGTATGCAGATTTATTAAACTAATAAAAACTAACATATAACAGCTTTCCGAATTAAAATCAACAAATTTTTGGCCTTCTTAGGAGATTTTTAAACTTTGATTTATTGAAAAAATGCTCATAGAAAAATATTAATAAATATCGATTAAAATGCGAATATTTTATATTATTGATTAGAAGTAAATAAGAGGGGCAGCAATACTTTTGTGGCAACTCTATCCCGCCAATCTCCACATAGTTGCAAATTTTTGTCTGTATTTGCTGGCAGCTATTTCTGTAGCACGATTGGATTTTCTCATAAAACTGCATTCGTGATGCGATGCGATGCGAAGTGTTTCGGTTTTGGACTCGTCGGCCGCCGGATCGTTATATCTCATTTTATTTATTTGTATTTTTTCTTCGCTTCGGTTGCGGGTTGCGATTCGGGCGCCATTGACTCGTTGACCGAGCGACTTAGTGAGCTAGCTGCACACACACACACTCACACTCACTCACACTCACACATACACTGGTGCATTCTGTGAGCGAAATCGAAAGTTCAATAAACTTTCACGTAATACCCGAGCGTTGCAACTAAAAAAAAAAGTAGAAGGAAAAGAAACTAGTGAATGTGCTGCAGATATTAGAAGCTTTTACAGAGACATAAAGGTGATCTTCGATGATATTCTATATTATTATTGTACAAATTTATTGATATCGATATTTCAAGATGGTATATCGAAAATAAATTGATTACATCTGACAAATACTAATCAAAGACATACCCAGTTTTAAGATCTGATAAGTAGTAATCAAAGACATATTCAGATTTAAGTATTCACATAAATAGGGAGGCTTATTTTGGTATATCACAATATATATATCAAATAATTTTAAATGCTATATAGAACTTATCGAAATTCGACCTCAATATTAAACAGTTATCAATAAATTCATATTTGTAAGTCTTGAGCTTGGGTTTTTTTAATTTGATTTGATTTGAGCATATTGTAAACTCGTAAAATATCTAAATATGTAAATCAATGGAATTTTCATATATCTGCAATAATAGTATACCATTTAAATTTTAACAAAATTTTCGTATAAATAATATTACGATTTTGGTAGTAAACTATATCAATATTATTAGCAAATATTGCTATTTTCTATGCAATTATGCTATAACTCTGGTTTTTCCCCTCTTTCTATTGCTCTTTCTCTCTTGTTCGCTGGCAAAGAAAGTGAATGGAGGAAAAGGGCAAGTACCACGGAACAAAACGAAAGAGAGGGTGAAAGAAAGGGGCAAAGAGGGAGGTAGAAAAAAAAAATGAAATTAAATGAAATGAAAATAAATTACATAAAAGTAACAACGAACTGTTTGCGCATGAACAAATCCCAACACACCAACAACAACTACAACAATGGTAAAGGCAACATGGAATGCCAATCAACAAAAGCAACAACAGTTAGAAGCAATGAAAGCGAGAGAGAAAGAGATAGAGGAAGAGAAAGAGAGGGAGAGGGAGAGGGAGAGAAAGAGCGATCACTCAGTGAACTTGCATTATGCTGCGTTCTGCTTAGCTGCTCTCTCATCATATCTGTATCTCGTTCACTCATTGGCTTTCACAATACGATTCCCGTTCGCTTTAATGACTCCACTTCTTGCTCTCTCTTTCTCTTTCTTCCTCACGCTCGTAGCCCCATCCCAGTACCACTCCCCCCCCCGCACTCTCTTTGGCGCCCGTGTGTGCCCGAAATTGGGTCAGCCATTGAACCCGTTGCGTTGACGTCGACGTCGTCGTCGCCGTCGTCGTCGTTGTCGTTGCTGCTGTCTCGCTGCCTCTGCCAACGTCGCTGGCAGTGTAGTTCTCTTGGTGCTTTTGCTTTTGTTCGCTCTTATTGCCGCTCTTTCTACTTCTCTTCTCGATGCGTTTCTTTTCCAGCACGTGTTCTTCCTCTTCTTCATAACCGAAAACCGTTAAACATTTCAACAGATCAGGCTCCCAAAAAAGAAAAGAAAAGAAATGGAAAAAAACAGCATGATCCCTCTTTCTCTCTCATAACTCTGTCTCTTTCATCAAGCCAATCTTAAGGTTATGGTCACCGCATAATGACCGTCAGATTTTTTGACCCCTGTCCCAAAACGAAACAGAAACAGAAACGAAAAAAAAGAGTGAAAATAAAGCCAAAACGAAAGAAAAAAAAATAATATAATAATAATACAAACCAGAAAAAATTTCACTTTCACATCAATTACGTTGAGGCTCAGACGGCTTAAATATTTTATTTTATTTCACTGTACTTACTTACAAAAAAAAAAGCTAAACAAATAAAAATAAATACAAAAAGTCACAGCGAAACTTATACCAATAAAAATTATACATTAAATATTGCCTCTTATGAGCTGAAAGTTCATTTAATGAATATGATTTCGATTACTTGTCATAGAAACCGATAAACAATAACGAACGAATAATAATTGATAAAATGACTAATAATTATCAATAGTTATAAATATTATAACTAAAATAATTAAACTGCTTTTCATTTAAATTCAGAAAACTAATTCTTTTTGAGCCACGATTTCTTCCTTTTTAAATCGATAAATATTTGTATTGCATTGATAAATGATCGATAAGTGTGATTTGGCAATTGATTTATTCCTGTACTGCAATCGCTTCAAAAGAAAAAAACTGAAATAAATAATAAAATTTGTGGAAATATCTCTTCCATTTCCCCCATTTGGAAACGCTTTTTGGCCAACGTCGAAGTCAACGAACGTTTAATGACCCAACAACAACAACAGCTCGTCACCCTTTTTGCAACAACACTAACAATAACGAGCTTACCAAAAAAAAAACACCAAAAAAACATAAACTGAAAGACAACCGAAATGTCAAGGGAAAAGAGGAAACGAGAGAAAGACAAAGGGAAAGAGTCAGGGATAGTGAAAGGTGGAGGCGGATCTAGTCAAGCTTAGTATACCCTTTAATTGCTTAGATAAACTATATATATAAAATATTATATAGATTATATCATATTTTTTTGTATATATGTATTTAAAATATTATTTAAAAAATTTTAAATGTTTTTAATGCACATTTACATTTGAAATGAAATGTTTCTTTGTCGTGTGTCCTTTTTTTTAATATCTTAAAAATATTTAATGAATACTAAATCTTAGTTTTCATTATTTCTGTTCATTTTTTTTTTTTTAAATTAGTCAATAGAAGTATTAAGAATTTGTTATAGGAAGTTAGTTACATTAATTTCACAAGTGTTATGTAGAGTATTCAGGTGATTAAGTTGCATGCAACTTTCGTGGATTGTCTCGCAGGTTTTATGATAGCTTTCCTCAGTGTTACTGTCTGGGCCCCTCCCCTCCCCAGTTCCCTCTCCTCCCCCCCATTTTTGGAGACTTGTAAATGATGGCGGTCCCTCCCAAAAACGAAAAAACGAAAAAAAATGGTTAAAAAAACCGGTTACAGTTACAGACCAAACATCTTTGGCATCGTCTTTGGTTTTTTTCGGGGGTCAAGCCCAAGCCCCCGTGTGTGTGAACGTGCCACACCTTGAGGCTGCTGGTGTGCAGTGGCAGGGGGGTGTAAAGGATGTAAAAGGGGGAGCTTAAAATTATTATATTATTGAATTTGACCTAAGAAAAAACTCTTCTAATATATATATTACATTTTTACACTTTTTCTAAATTTAAAATTACTTTTCATATGATTATTTGATTTTAACTTAAAAAAAAAGGTGTTTAGTAAAATATCCCCCTTCAAATCCTAGGCCCCTTATAGCCATCCTTATCGTTGTCTCTGTTGTTCTGTTGCTGTCACTCTCTTGCGCTTTCTCCCTTTCTCTTTCTGGCCGCCCCTCTTCTGCATCTCTCTTTTTCTCTCTGCCTTTTCTACACGCATCATTCTGACGCCCTTTATATTTATTTATTTATTTTTTTCTTTCTTTCTTTCTTTCTCTTCTTTTGTTGTTGTTTCTGTTTAATTTTTTTAGCTTAATTTTTGTGCGTTGTTGTTGTAACTCCAGAAAAATAAACTTGAACTTGCCCGTTCACTTTTACTCCAAAATTTTGACTCTAGTGTGTGTTCGTGTGTGTGTGTTTTTTTTGTTGTTTCCCATCACAGTTAAATGGCAGCCCCCGCCTATGCCCCCCTTCTGAAGATGCTTCAGCTTGATTACTAAACGGATGAGTCTCCCCTTTTGTTTTTTTTTTTCCTCGTATTTTTTTTTTGGCTGCTGATTTTTCGGGGGCCTCATCATGGCCGTTGATCATGAAAATTTTCAATTCAAGTTTAGGTGAAATTTAATGCGTCACAAAAAAAAAGGCGGAAGAAAGAGTGAGAAAGGGAGAAAGGGAGAAAGAGAAAAAGATAGAGAGAGTGAGAGATAGTATGAGAGAGCGGGAGAGAGAGAGATATTATGAGAGAGAGAGAGAGAAAATCAGAAGAAAGACTTAAAATAGTTGATTCTTTTGGAGACTTAAGCCCAGAAGAATATAACAGGCATTTTTTCTTCAATATTTATTGGTGAAGATTTGTTAATTTTTGTTAAAATAAGCAACTCTCCATAAATTACAATTCTACACACAATTCCCCATAAAAACAATTCCACAAATCTACAACTTGAAATAAAAAAGAGAATAAAAGATTTTTGGAGACGTTAAGTCTGTTTTGCTTTTTTGTAATTATATTTTGTATTTTTCTTCTTGCTTAAAAGAGATAAGTTCCATAAATTACAATGTTTCAACTTAAAATAAAGAAGAACGACTAAAAACTTAATTACTTTAAAAAGGGACTCAAGGCCAGAAGTATGCCTAAAGACTTGTAATTAAATTTTTAAGTGCTAAGCAAAAACAAAGTACATATTCCAATCCCACGTTTCTAAACTAAAGAATTTATTTCCTTTTTGCGGGGTCAAAGCCAGAAGAATATGTGAAGATTTTTGATTAGTTTTGCAATTTCTTTTTGCTAAAAAAAAGTAAGTTTATGCAGAATAAATTCTATACCTCCAAAAAAGTTAAATAAAATGGATACTTTTTTGGGGAAAATCAAGAGAGAACTATTTTTATAATTTAAATTAAAAATAATGCACTTTTGCAAGGCAGCAAGAAACCTTTTAAAAAGTCTTTCTTTCCTTTAATTTAGAAGAAATGAAATTAAAATTAATTAAAATGTGTTCTCTGCTAAATCTTTTGTTGTTTCTGTATTTTCTAGACATTCTTCTGCTTAGGTAAAATATAAATATTTTAAAAGACCCTCAGATATTGGGTTTTCTTAACAAATTTTCCAAAACAATTTCAGAAAATATGATAATAATAATGTTAAGAAATTAATACAATTTCTATTATTTGTAGCATTTAAAATACCGTTTTATTGGTTAAAGTAAAAAATGAAAAACTTGTGATTTAGTTGCCATTTCAATTTCCTTATGCCTTATTATTCAAATGGAAATAGAAACAAACTCCCATCGTTTTGCTTTGACCCACTGAAAAAAAGAACTATGAAACGACCCAGAGGGTTGCCACCCACATGTGGTAAGCATTAGGCTGAGGAGTGCTTTATAGAGTTACCACCACCATCACCATCACCATCACCATCACCATCACCATCACCATCACCACCACATGTGGTGTCTACATATTTCGCATTTGTAGCAATTTGTTTCGGTTTCTGTTGGGCTTCATTGCGGCCCTGCTACAGTTCATCATGGCTCCCGGGTGGTGCTCCATCTCCACCACCTACACCACCCCCTCAGCACCACCCCCTCAGCACCACCCCCTCATCCCCATTGCCACCCCCCTTTTGCATATACATATACAGACATATGTGACCAGCGAAAGTTTACTGGGACTATGACCGCTTAGAATGTCTACACAAATACAGTTGCGTTCACACAGACATATGCATGTAGATCTATGTGTGTATGTGTGTGTGTGGCATATGTGACATGTGTGTGTGAGTGTGTGTGCAGGAACCAGAGTCTGGAACTTGAAAGCTATTTTTTTCTATTTTTAAAACACCCGTTAAACGGTGAAACACGAGAAAGGGTATCTTGTATATAGGGTATGCTTTGGTTTTATAAACAAAAGAAATAGGTTCTTAAAAATAATTGGTATTTTCTAAAATCTATTATATACAAAATATATAGTTAACTATTTTGGAGAATATATCTATATTAAATATAATCTACAGGGGTTTGGATAGCAGAAAATGTTGTATTATTTTTTATTGCCTACTTTTTGGGGACTTTTTTCAAGGGATTTCAAACTCTCTCTTTTAAGGCTTTTTAAGATATTTAACCTGGTTCGATAAGATGAGTTAGGGCTTAGAAATTATAGAAAATATTGATATATTAACGTTGCGATTTAAGAACGATAAATGCATGTTTTGTTTGTCAGTCAGAAGCTTATAACGCTTTAAGCAGTCATTTCCGACCCCATAAATCATATATATTCTTGATCAGCATCAAAATGCGAATCTTTCTAGCCATCTTCGGCAGAAAAAAAATTTGCAAAAATTTTTTTACTTTTTTTTATTTGTCAAAAAAAGAGTTTAAAAAATGGTCAAAAATTTAAATTTTTTAAAAATTTTTATTGAGTATGCAGATTTATTAAACTACTAAAAAGTAACATATAACAGTTTTCCGAATTAAAATTAATGCATTTTTGGCTAAGTTATGAATTTTTAAAATTTAATTTGTAAATATAAAATGGTTATATGAAAATATACATAAATATACTTTTAAAACATGTAAATATTTTAAACTTAGTTATGATTGATTTCTGTTATGATCCTATATCTTGTTTTCAATGTGATTTTTTTTTTATAAGATTTGGATATATTTATACAAGAAAGAGATTTTTTATATATATATTAAAAATCACTATATGATCGATATATTAGGCTTGATATTTTGTTTTATAGATATTTTAAACCCTTACTTTTCTTCTCGACATATATCCATATTTATCCTTTGTTTAGGGTATCAAATAGTTGTAGCTGCGGCCTGCCCCTTGTTTATTTGCGTATATAAATACACAAGCCTAGCAGAGTGTACTTGTGTGTGTGTGTGTGTGTGTGTTTGTGTGTTTGTGTGTTTGTGTGTTTGTGTGTTTGTGTTTGTCTGTGTGCGGCCGCCGTGCTGTGCCTAACATTTGGATGGCCCACAGAAGTGTCTGCTGCCGGTTGAATGGCAGTGCCAGTTGCGTTGCAGTTGCAGTTGCAGTTGCAGTTGCAGTTGCACCAACCCCCTAGTCGACCCTACCCCCAACCACCGCCCACCAGACCCAGCCAGTGTGTGTGTGTGTGTTTGTGTGTGCATGCGTGTGTGCTTATCTCAGAGTCGTTGCCTTGAATGTAGGGCAGTAGTCGGCACTCGACAGTTGCCGCCGTCGCCGCTGCAATGCAATGGAGGCCCCCCCTTCTATCCCCTTCCATCCCCCACCAGATGCACACACAAACACAGAAAACAAATACAAAACACACATACATACAGAGTCATAGTCACAGTTCACCCCCTCGCCTCACCCTTAATAATCATGTCACTAGAGTGCACGATGTGCCGCACTTAATGATACCCTTTAGACGCCGCGAGGCGTGCAATTACCATGGGAAGAGCTATGCCCTCATATAGTGGGGGTGAAAAATATATGTATACATCATTAATAACAAAATATATTTAAAACTTTCTCTTTGTGACATATATTTTAGAAAAATTGTTTAACAAAGAAAATGTGTTTAGAAATGTGGGAAATGTATTTTCTTGCAAGGTTAAAGTGGAAGAAATATTATTAAAGCAGTGATTTCAAGTCAAAAAGATTATAGATCAATCAATAAATTAAATTAATATACAACAACTATAATATATATATATATATATACTTTAGGTATATCCCTAAACTCAAACTACAACAAACTTTTCACCAGGTTATTTACCACATAGTTCTAATAATTGTAATCATACAAAAATCTAATATATCTGAAAAAATTCCAGGGTATCATAATAGGCTTAAAATTATAAACAATTTCGATTTCACTATTTTCCTTTTAACATTGAACAAGCGTTATGAAAAGTGATAAAGAAAAATAAGCATAGAGAAAAGAATAAGAAAGACAATCAGAAGAATATAGAGAACATAGGGAGCAGAATGAAGAAAGGGAAACGCGAAAAGAAAGAGAAGAAGGCAGAGAAGTAGAATAAGGGAAATAGAAGCATTAGAAAAAATGAGATAAGGAAGTAGAAGAAGATAAAGAAGTTGAAGTGCAATGGCATGATGCATACATTCTATTTTCATTTTTACCCTACAGATATACATATGTTTATATTATATATCCTTGAATTAAGGTAATATATCATAATATTAATATATGCATCAAAGGATATAGGGTACAGGCAATTCGTAACTTTAGGGGGTATTAATTGCATATATATTATATATCCTTAAATTTAAAAAGTACTTAAATGCAAAGGATAAGATGTACAACGGAGTTCTAATAGTTCCTTTTCTTTTTATTCCATTTTTCATTTTTTCATTTTCATGGAAAAGCTTTTATGGCCAAATGATTTATTGAGTCTTTCTATATATGTGTTTGTTCCTTTACAAGATGTAAAGATGTATATAAATAAATATAAATATATAAGAACCTTTAACTAAAGCTGTTAAGAAGCTTATGCTTTATTTGATATATATTTTTGTTGTTTTGTTTTTACTTTTCACAATTCTTCAGCCTCATAAATAATGGGTTCTTCTGAATCTTCTTTTTATTCTTCTGTTCTTTCTTTTGCCTTCTCTTTTTGAGGGCCTGCAGTTAAAAATACAAAATTAATGGAGAAAATACTAAAAAGAAAAACACTTCGAACTGCATCGAGCCACATAAATAACAAGGGCCAAAAACTATTTTCAAACATACGGAAAAGCGGAAAAGCAAAAGCATAGAACAAGAACCAGAAGAAGTAGGAGAAGGGGAAGAGGAAGAGGAAGAGGTCGAGGCAGAGGTAAAGGAAAATGGGAAAGCCATTGAAGTAGCCACAAGAAAGAAAGAAATAAAGTCATCGTTGTCGTCGTCGTCGTCTGTGTAAATAAGGCACAAGAATTGGGTTAAAAGTTTATAGAGCAATGCGGTGATTTGTCTCTCTATCGCTCCTCTCTCTCTCTCTATCCCTCTCTCTCTCTCTATTCCTCTCTCTCTCTATTCCTCTCTCTGTCTCACTCTCCCTGTGCATGTGTGTGCATGTCATATCAGCAACTGAAGTGGTTACATGGTCGAAGGCTGCGCCAGTTTCTAATGGCCGAGACAAGTCAACGTGCTTCACATGTACACGCCACCTGACACCCACGACAGGCAGAAAACTCCCAACACCCCCACCCTCAAAAAAGAAGAGAAAAAAAACTTAAAAGAAGAAACTGTAAAAAAAAGAGCGGTAAAACCTAAAAAGAAACCTGGCTATTTACTCAATTCACTTAAAAACAAACAAGCAAAAAGGAAAGAAAAGCAAAAAAGCAAAAGCATAGGAAGAGCGAAGCAAACAGGAAGAATAAACCTCCAGTGCACACCAAAGGGTTAAGAGGCCATTCATGGGTTAATTCAGGAATGGCAAACAGGGCCGTAGGAAAGAGTGTGGGTGGGTTAAGGAGGAGTTTGTTGCCAAGAACAAAGAAGCCGCCAGAAGACGGAAGAAGGAACCAAAGTCGGGAAGGTAAACTAACCCAGATCCTGAACCTGCCACAACTTCCAGATGAGGAGAAAAGAATGAAAATCGCTAGAAGAAGCTAAAAGCGGAAAGAGCTGCAAAAAAAGACAACAAAATAAGAAACAAATAAAGGAAATGAGAAGAGGAAAATAAACTGAAAAAGGGAAAATTGATTAAAAGTAGTTAGAAAAAAGATAGCTACGTGTTTTTATATTAGAAAATATTAAAAGTATAAGTCAAGATATAAAATAAGAGAATACGGACAGTATAATAGAATAATAGTAACAGAAAGAAGTATAGAAATAATAGAATGATACAAAAAGGAAAATAAACAAAAGATGTCAAAATAACACAATTATATAAGAAAGCAAAGACAGAATAATAGAAGAAACGAAGAATAATAGAAAGAACAGAACAATACAAGAAAGGTGTAACGGAAGAATAGTATAACAATTTATCGATCATTTTATATGACAATTTTTTGGATTTATCAAAGTTTAAAAATATCATATCTCAGCCAAAAATGCATTAATTTTAATTTGGAAATCAGTTATTTGTTAGTTTTTAATTGTTTAATAAATCTGCATACTCTATTTAAATTTAAAAAATCAAATTTTTTGAAATTTTAACGATGTAACCCCTTTCCTTTTTTGAAAAAAAGGAAAATTTTTGAATTTTTTTTTTTTTCTTTTGGAATATATATGGTTTAGAATATATTTGATTTATAGGGTGGGAAATGATTCCTTCACTTTGTTTTAAGCTTCTCACTAAAATTTTATTACCTTGTAAAGGGTTTAAAATTGAAATAATTTAATATTTAGTTGAACAGAAGAATCAAATATTAGAATCTAAAAGGCAGAAGGATGAATTTAGTTTAAAAAGAACAGTATAACTAAAGAGTTACAAAAGAAATTAAGAATATTGGAGTAGCAAAGAAAGGAATATAACAGAGTATAACAGAAGTAAAAGAACAGAGAAGAAAGCCGGAAGCACGACCACCCAATCAAAAGCGTTAGGATCAAACAGATGGCCTGAAAGAAGACCACCCAACACAGCGATCCCAAATGGCCATTTTCCACACATGGAAAACCCAAGGAATTTGGGAAAGAAGGAAAGAAAAAAAAAACACAACACAGAAAACCGAAAAATTAAAAAAGAAAAACCGTAGCAGGAGAAGCCCACATCAATAGAAAATGCAAGTGGCTGTAGGTGAACGTGGGGGGAGATAAGGAGGCAAGAGAAATACAGTGGGAGGTGGGAGTGCCAGGAGGGAAGAGAAGAAAGAAAAACAAACTCAAATATGTGCAGGCAATAGAAAAGGCTTGGGGGGGAGCACAACAATAATAACGGGGGGCCACCAGAGAATGAGATAGAGAGAGATAGAGAGAGAGAGATGGAGAGCTAGCAGTGGGTCAAAGACCTGTAGGGAGGTCGTTTCAGCCGTTGCAGTGGCAATAGGCAACGTACAATACCATGGCAAAAGCGCCATGTTGCTGTTGTTGCTGATGGTGGCAGATAGCGCGCGCACATACACACACACACACATACACTTACAGCTCTATTGAATAACCCATGCGACGTCAGCAGCGCTGCTGCATTTGCAGCGGTAGCGGTAGAGAGAGAGAGAGCACTCGAGAGCGAGCTTTTATATGTTATTTTGGTGGCAAGTACAGTTCTCTCTCTCTCTCTCTGTGTGGGGCTGCTCCTTCTCTAATGCAGGCCAGCTGTTGTGGCTGTTGTCGCTCTGCCGGCGTCTCTGCCTGCAGCCTGCAATGGCTGCTGCTGCTCCAACTGCAGCTGCTTCTTCTTCCTGTACAAAGCACGAATGCCAGGCGAACCCGAATGGCATACACGAAGCGGAAACACGAAGTGCCTCAAAGCCGAAGTCGAAAAACGAAATCAAGAGTGAAATGCAATTCGAAAAAGTAGGCAAAGAGGGTGGGGAGTGGGGGGATTCGGGGGACTGGGGGGGATATAACCGCATATGGCACGTAAACATGCATTTCAATATAGACATCTGTCTCTCTCGCTCTCGTTGCAGACATGCCAGGCGGAGGAAGGACAAAGTTCAGCAGGATCACACTATACAGGTGAGTTTTTCCAAGGATTTTGTGCGGTTTTTTTTTTTCCGATAGCTACGATTTTTGACACATTTTATGTTGTTGCTGTGTATATTGGTAAATTTATTAAATTAATAATAATTTTAATAACTATATAATCATAATAAATTCAATGATTGCTATTAAGGTTCTTTTTTAAAGGTTTTTAGTAGGCTAAATTATCATAAAAATGTGAAAAGAATATTTTCAACTGCTTTTAAATAAACTAAGAGTGTTCAATATTTAATATATAATTTTTACTAAGGACAATTCTGCCATTTTTAGGTACAAAATTTATATTTTCAATTTAAATTAAACAAATTTTACAGTTTTGAAAATAATTTTCACTAAAATACTTCAGCTAAAAGCTTAAAACTTACGTTTCCAGTTAAATGTATTATTTTATTTGCAATTTTTAATTGAAAAATGTATGTTCCTTATTTAAATTAAAAGTTTGACCGTTTTAACAACAATTATTTCAGTAAAAATTGCAGTTAAAAGCTTAAAACTTTAGTTTCTACTTTAATGTATTATTCAATTTGCAATTTGCAATTTTTAATTAAAAAATAAGCACGTTATAAATTAAAAATAAATACATTTTATAGTTTCTATAATACTTTTTAATCAAATTCTGCAGTTAAACGCTTATTAAGGTCCGATTTTTCCAGTTAAATTTATAATAATTATTAATATTTTAATTATTTTTCTCTTAATAATATTGTTGATTTATTCTTAGTATTTTTAAATGTTAATTATTTGTTTTATGATTTACTAGAAACCTTTAATAATTTTTCTCGAATTTTTAATAATACCAAGAAAATGCCAGAAACAAGAAATTACTCATACGACACGTTAGCCCACCGAAAGCATAAACAACTTTCAAGGAAACTTCTAGTGGCTTTTGAATCGAATTAAAAACGAAATATTATACATACAAAAATTAGAAATAAACGTAGAAATAAATCATATATATAATATATTATATTTAAGTCTGGGCCACACTGCGTATGAGTGATGTGACTTCCCTTAGACATGGGGAAACCTCCAAAGTTGCCTTATTTTCTTACTCAATTAGCTCTTTGATGATTTTCCCTGACCTTATATAATACTTTAAATAGTTTTTCTTTTAAAATACAATCCAATTAATAATTTTCGCCGAGAAATAAATTAATTTTAAGCTTTGAACCAAACATTAATCGATGAACAAAACCCGGAAACTTGAATTGGATTCTGCAGATATATCGTTTTTCCTTTTGGGTAACCTCCTCCAATGTCTGCAGAGTTTTTCCTTCTTGTCTGTCTGCTGTGTTTTCCACTCAGCCCCCCTTCTCCCCTTTTCCCCCTTGTCTTTTGGCATATCATTTTCCTTTCGCGACGAATGCTTTATGTGCCACAAAAGCCGCTGCCTGCTGCCTGCTGCCTGCTAAAAACTTTTCCGCTTTTCACGTTCAACGACGACGATCGCCGTCACCTAATGCCCTCCCTCTCTCTCTCACTCTTTGTCTCTCTCCCGTCCCGCCACAAGTTTTCATGTTGTTTTTCCTTGTTTTTCCAGCTCGTTTTCTTGCCTGACTCCATTTGCGCAACAAACATTTTGCGGTGCGGCTTTTCAAGGGGGGCAGAGGGGGAGAGAGGGGAGGTGTGCTGGCTGCATCCATATGATTTGCAATTTCCATTGCATTTGCTGCATGGGCTGTGCACTATGGTTGCGTAACCCAAAAGTTAATGCCACATAATCATGGCTGAAGTTGCAACAAACGCTGGCCGCAATGGGAAATGGGGAAATTGTTGTTGCAGTGGCGGGAAGGGAGGGAGTGCGGGAGAGGAGGAGGTTGCAACCATGACACGCCATCTTAACCGATCGTCGCCAGTTTTTTTTTTTCTGCATTTAACCAGTTTTCCAGTTTTTCGCCACGTTTTTCCTGCCACTTTCTCTCTCTGGCGCGATGAAGTAATCGCATTTGCAGTTGCACCCGCCACCATCTTTTCTCCACTCTTTATCATGGTTTTTTCTTCTTCTTTTGCCGGTGACTTAATTTTATTTTTTTGTGATTTTTGGCGAGGGAAAAACGGGTTTCCCATTTTCCAGGCGAATGCCAAAAGTGGCAATGGATGCTGGATGCCTAGAGATCTCTGTTGAGAGTCTGGCCGGGTGGCTCTGGTGGGACTCTTGGCCAAGACAAGGCTTACAAGGTGATTACGTGATTGGTGTAATAGAGTATATATATATATATGTATATATTTTTTAAAATATATTTATATATATACATTTTTTTTTTATTTAAAAAGAGAAGAAGCCACCCACCTTGGCGGGTTAATAGATTTCCTGACAGGATTTGGGTTGTATTTAAATAAAAGAAGCTTAACTATTTAAAATATATATTGAAACATTTACAATATATTTATATAAAGAAATATAGTTTTGAGATATTTAATTTTAATAAATTTATTAAAAATCTATATAGATATGTTTCTATAACTATAATTCCTTTATAAAACATTAACTTAGATGAGTTCTTTAGGAAATTAACTTAATATATTTCTATATATTAATAGATTTTTATTTTTAATATATATCATTCTATTAAGAGATATATACATATAATATAAATTAATCTATTTATGGATGTATATATAATAAACATATATTAATCCATTTAAATATGTCGTTAACAAACGGATTTTTATATGGTTAAATTAAATATCGATAATAAATCGAATAGAAATAAATAAATAAAAATTAATTTGCAAAAATCATGCAGGTTTTAATCAAGAAAAATTAGATTTTATTAGAGATAAATGTTAAATAACAATGTCCCAAACAAAATTAATTTGCAAGTATTATTTACGACTACTTTAGATTTATTTTCCTTGTGAAAATAAGAAATTAAAAATCCTTAAATAAATATAAATGAATGAAATGGTCTTAAAAATCTCTTAGCTAATGATTTAAGTGGCCTAAACGCTTAAATATTTAAAGATTAAATTAGAAATCTAAGGATAACAAAAACTAGTAAAAGGTCTTAATTAATACCTTGTAAGGGTTCCCCTTAGATGAGCTTAGGTTTACCCACATATTCTAGAAAGTACTTGAAAATAGCCCGAATTGTTTATGAAATATTTCCAATAATATATATCTTTTAATTTATATATATCTTTAAATATATATATATATATAGATCGTTGGTAATATCAATTTAATTGGCGCAATACGATTGAGGAAATGCGAATGAGATTTCCAGCCGTGGCTATCTTCGATTCATGGCATCAATTTACGGATCCCACTCGCTCAGATACATTTGTATCTGTATCTGTAAATGTATCTGTATCTTTTTGTGTGTGCTTCAATGCTTTCCGTTAAGAGAAAAGTGATCGCGGCATCGCTTCCTGCTTCGTTTTGCGAGCCATTCGAATTTGATCGGTAATGCAACAGTTGCAACTCCTGCTTTTCCACTTTTCCACAGGCACATTTTCCAAAAGCACTCGTCGCGGTAACGGTAACATTGCCTGCTAACACCATTTTCCTTTTGCCGCTGTTTTTTGTTACGTGAGGAAAAAACGAAAGTAAAACTCGCAAATTGCGATGACGACGATGACTTTGGTGCAACGTCGCGTCGTCGCAATGCATTTTGCTGTTTGCCTTTTTGTTGTTGCTATTTTGTTGTTGTATTTAGTTTGCTATTTCGCTGTTGCAACTGCAGTTGGCATTGTTAGTTTCCATTTTCACATTATACTCTTTGGCAAAAGCAGCCAAAAGCGCAAAACGTGGCCCACTCGATCAATTGTTGACTTGGTCATGGCTCGGAAATAGTTTTCGCCAGTGCCAATTGCTGTGGCTATGTCATCCGCTAAGGTTCATGGTAAATAACTAAAAATGTATATATATATATTTATATATATTTATGCATATTTTTTATATATATTTGCTTTTGTTTAGCTTTCGGTGAGGAATTTTTCTATGGTTATGTGGCAATATTTTTGAAAAATTGATCATGCTTAATATGTATAATATTTTCAAAAGGTTTTTAGATGTTGTTTTGCAAAAGGAATATATATCTTTTTAAATATATATTCTATGAAAATGGTATATGATTTTTAATATATATTTTGTATTAATTTTAAATTGTTTTTGATTGATTTTGTATTGGTACTGGTATTGATAAATATTATACAAAAATATTATGTACTGATATTAGGGAAGTATATCAAAAGGATATAATATATGTATATATAAAATAATATATATATAATAAATACACAAATATCGTGCTGAATAGCACATACAAAAAATTTCGTAAACCTGGATTTATCGAATTTTTTTAATATCGATAAGAATAGCATTTAATATCAAGGGTGAATATTATCGAAAAAATACTAGAAAAAATGTTAAAAATGTATTCGTTACCTTTTTAAAATGTTAAAAAATTTATTTGTATATTTTTATTGAATATATAAATATAATATATGTAACTAATAACGATTGATTTTATGGATGAATACTATAATATGAAATCCATAATTTAAAAAGATCGTTTCATATATAGAATTTCACCCTTAGATATTTATAAAGTTTTATATTTTCTGCATTCCTTAGTCGATACTATACTATATTTTTATTTATTGATATAAAATCGATCAAATCAGCATTTAATATTTAATATTATTAGTTTTCTTAGGATTATCCCTGTGGGATTCGTAATTTCTTAAATTATTTCAATGTATTTAAGAGTATTCAAATCTTCGGTCTACGTTTTCTTTGCCCTCCCTCTCTCCCCCTCCTTTTTTTGTTGTTGTTTTGTTTTTCCATTTTCATTACGCCGCCTGATCGAATCAGTGAATGGGAAAAACGGGATTTTCCAGCCAAAAAGCTGGCAAAAAAAATAATACAAAAAATGTAAAGAAAAGAAAAACAAAACTGGAATGTGGCACAAACACGGTTTTGGCTTCAAGAGGGTGTGTGTGTGTATGTGTGTGTGTTGTTACACCTCACTCTCTGCTCGTGGAGGTAAAGATCGTCCCTCCTCCTCCCCCCAGGTTCCAACCCGTTCCGCCCCCGGCTTCAGCTTCGACTTGGACTACAACTCCTACTCCAACTCCCAGCTCCATCCAAGATCCTCCCCCCGATCTCCCCCAGAGTGGGTAGAGCAGTGTGTGTGTGTGTTTGGGTTAGGCGATTGTTATGTCATACAAGGAAGCAAATGATGGCCAACAATTGTAGGGGGGTTTACCAAAAGGGGGGGCAGGGTACAGGGGCTAGGTGACTAGTGACTAGTTGGACATTGGGAAATCGCCAATGGTAGGAGCAGCTGGGAGCTTGCAACTTGAAAGACTTTTGGTGGTGCCTGGAGACCACGGGGACTTGGGAGATGGAAGATGGGAGCTGGAACTTGGGAATGGGAGTTCAGGTTGAGTGTAGGGGATGGGGGTGGGAGTTGGGAGTTGGGGGGTTTCTTCTTCCCAGGGGGAAAGGATACTTTACACGGAAAACAAAACTTTAATGTCTAAGGCAAGCTTTAGCAGGTGTTATAATATAAATAATGATATAATATATAAAGTGATATAATATTATAATATATATAATATTATAATATATATAATATTATAATATATATAATATTATAATATATATAATATTATAATATATATAATATTATAATATAATAATATATAATAAGGAATTTACCAATTTTCCCATTTTTAAACACTTGCTTTATGTTTATTATGATTTTAATCAGTGAAGTAATCATTTCCGACCCCATAAATCATATATATTCTTGATCAGCATCAACACCCAGCAAAAAAAAATAATTTTCAAAAATTTTCGTTCTTTTTCGGTTTGTTTTTTACATTGTTACAATTTTCAAAAATCAACAAAAATTTGAATTTGATTTTATTTTAAATTAAGTATGCAGATTTATTAATCCAATAAAAATTAGCATAGGACCGCTTTCCGTATTAAAATTAATGCATTTTTGGCCGAGTTGTGAGTTTTTTAAATTTTGATTTTTGGAACAAAGTTCATATAAAAATATAGTTAATATCCATTAAAAAATGGTATTATAACTTTAGTCAGAAGCTTGAAACTAAGTGAAGTAATCATTTCCGACCCTATAAATCATATATATTCTTGATCAGCATGAACAGGAGAATCGATCTAGATAGACCCGGTAAAAAAAAAGTAATTTTCAAAAATTGTCGTTTTTATCGGTTTGCTTTTACATTTTTACAATTTTAAAAAATTGACAAAAATTTGAATTTTTTTTAAATTTTAAATCGAGTATGTAGATTTATTAATCTAATAAAAAGTAACATAAAACTGCTTTCCGAATTAAAATTTATGCATTTTTGGGCTAGTTATGAGTTTTTAAAACTTTGATTTGTTGAAAAAATTGTGATATAAAATTTCTAATATTTTGAGCTTGGTTATCAACGTAATATTATATATAATTATATATTATATATTGTATATATTATATATATTATATATATTATATATGTTATATATGTTATATATGTTATATATATTATATATGTTATATATATTATATATATTATATAAATTATATATAATACATACATATACAATATAATGATATCTTCTATATAGTCATCTAATTTTTTCTTGTGCCTTTTCCTGTGCACAAGTTTTTCCTTTCATCGATGCAGCAGCAGAAGCATTAACTTCGTGATGTTTTTCCCATTTTCCATTTCGGTTTCATTTCGCTTTTCGGTTTGTGGCTTCGTTTTTCTAGGTTTCCTGCTGCTTTTGGCGTTACTGGGTAAATGTTACATAAGGCAAAAGCTGGGCCCAGGCCAAATCCCCACCGCCCCCTCTTTCTAACCCCTCTTTTCTTTCTTTTTTATTTTATTTTATATGAATTATTTGTTGTTTATTTCACCCTGGAAGTCAATGAACTTTGCATGGAGGTGAAACGAGTCAGAAATTGTGATATTCAATTCGATTTTGAGAGGTTAGGCTTTATATTTTTTTATTTAGTTTTGAGGGGGAGTTTTTCATCTCATTTTTAGTTTTTTTATTTTGCTTGTAATTTTTTTTTTTTAGGTTGTTTTTGGGGTTTTGTGGGGGCCTTTTGTTCGAGGGTTCCGCGCTCCTCGCTCGGACCGGATAATGGGCAAAAAAGCAATTAAAATGTCAAAAGCGTGCACAAAAGGAGAAAGTGAGAAAAAACAGTGCAAAAAGCTAAAAAAAAATATGTATTAAAAATAAAAACAACAACAAAACGAAGGCAAGCCGCGTTGGGCTTAAGTTTTATTTCATTTTTGGGACCATTATATTGTTTTTGTTGTTGTTGTTGTTGCTTTGCTGTTTGCATTTTAACAATTACATTTTGTTAAAATGCGAGACAGACAACAGGAAAAAAACTAAAGCAAATAAAAATAATAGTTTTTTACAAAAAAAAAAAAAAAAAAAAAAAAAAAAGTACAATAACGACGACCAACAGCTACACCAACAACTACAACTACAACAACAACTTCAACAACAACTACAACGAAAACTACTCCAAAAAACTGCAACAAAAAAACTATTAAAAAACTAAACGAACTCAGGCAATAAAAAATAAAAGTTATACGAAATGTGACCATGGCCCTGGCTAAGGGTTTATTTCTTTCTCTTCATTTTTTTTGAGCCCTAACTTTGTACTACAAATTTTATTCTTTGCTAGCTCTTGAATAAATTTAGTTTAACTGGAATATATAATAATTATCATCATGTTGATGATTATGATCAATATTATAATTAACAGTAGCAAATGTGTAATGGCAAGTACAGCCCCACAGTCAATGGCAATAGATATATATGTATATATATATCATCATAATAAACATTTGAGCAACTTTCACTTGGCGCTTGAATTCAAGGCACGACAAATTCAAAACGACAAACGACGATCAAAGCCCATTGTACCTGCAACCGGTGTGTGTCTGTGTGTGTGTGTATGGGTGTGTATGGGTGTGGGTGTGGGTGTTGGTACCTCCCCCGCACCAGAGGCAAAGCGGAGAAAGAAGCGACAAAAAGTACAGCAAAAATAATATAGCAAAAAAATTAAACAGAAAATTTCAGCAAAAAAAAAAGGTAACAAAAAATTAGGAATAGGAAAGACATCGCAATTCGCCCATGCAAAAAGTTGAAAAAAATAAAATATAAATGAAAACATCATTGCGATGAATCGAAAATGAATACGAAATTGAATGGAATTGCAAACAGGAAGGACAGTCATTTACTCAAGATTTTTAAAATGAAATATATGATATAGTAGTCCGATGTTTGGAAAATTTTACACAAAATTCTAGATTATTATATAATGACTATATATTAAATTTGATGAAAATCTGTTGAAAAATAGAAAAGTTATAAGTTTTTATTCTTAAAATTTTCCTATCGTTCCAATATCAGCTATATATATGTATATATATAGTCCACCGATTCGCCCTGCTCCGACATATATGCTAGTAAAATTATATAGAAGAATAACTCAATAGTTTCACTCAAATAGCTTGCTCTTGTTCCAAAATAAATCTCGCACATCTGTGCATATGATTCTCAACTTGTTTTAACATCCCCGGAACGAAGTGACTGCTACCGGCCACGTATCAGATATGTGTTGTGTTTCAAAAGTTGCAAGTCATTGTTTATTAGTGTTCAAAGTTAGTAAGTGATCATAGATACTTACTGTTCAGAGTTACTTACTGGTCATAGATACTTACTATTCAGAATTACTTTCTGCTAATAGATACTTACTGTTCAGAGTTACTTACTGCTCATAGATACTTACTGATCATAGCTACTTACTGTTCATAGTAACTGGAAAAGTAATAACTTTTCTTCTTAAAATTTTCCGATCGTTCCTATGTCAGCTATATATATATATATATATATATATATATATATTATATATATATATATATATATATATATAGTCCACCGATTCGTCATGCTCCGACATATATATTAGTAAAATTATATAGGAGAATAACTCAATAGTTTCATTCAAATAGCTTGCTCAACAAATCTCGCACATCTGTGCATATGATTCCCAACTTGTTCTAACATCCCCGGAACGAAGTGACTGCTGCCGGCCACGTATCAGATATGTGTTGTGTTTCAAAAGTTGCAAGTCATTGTTTATTAGTGTTCAAAGTTAGTAACTGATCATACATACTTACTGGTCATAGATATTCACTGATCATAGTTACTTACTGGTCATAGATACTTACTATTCAGAGTTACTTTCTGCTAATAGATACTTACTGTTCAGAGTTACTTACTGGTCATAGTTAATTACTGATCATAGTTACCGCTCATTGATACCCTAGTTAGTTGCTGGTTATTTTCATTTCAGTCAGATGCTTAAAACTCATTGAGGGAGTCATTTCCGACCCCATAAATCATATATATTCTTGATCAGCATTTGAAGCCAAGTCGATCTAGTCATCTCTGGGAGAAAAATAAATTTTTCAAAAATTTTCATTTTTTTATTTTAAAAAAGGAAAGAGGTTAAATCGTTAAAAATTGACAAAAATTTCAATTTTATATTGAGTAGGCAGATTTATTAACCTGCTAAAAACTAGAAAAGAGCCGCTTTCCGAATCAAAATTAATGCTTTTTTGACTGAGTTATGAGATTTTTAAAACTTGATTTAAAGAAGAAATTGTCATATAAAAATATCGATTAAAAAAATGTGCACATTTTAAGCTTAGCTATGATTGATTTTTGTTTTAATCCTATAATTCTATTGCAAACTGCAAGGCTTCCCGAAGTTTCTTTCTTTTCAAATCAAACTTGACAATGTTTATGATATAAAATTAAGCTAAATTTATATATTTTTAAGTTATCGTATATCGAACTTTTCCTTTCGATATTTTTTGCATACATGTCTATCTCCGACTCCCCACTCTGAATTGTCCTTACCAAAAGTAGCAGAAGCTGATCAAGCCCAGACAGACACTTGCTTTCAACCTGGGGAAAAACCTGAAAGATGATGCTTCCTTTTCCGCCTCCAAAATCATAATTTAAGGATCGACTCTGGAACTTGAGATTTTGGTGGAGCTGTGGAGCTGTCAATGCCAGTGACACACTTACGCCATCACATGTGTGGCTTTCTCATATTCGAGCACGTTTTGCGTATGTGGCACACATATATCCGATATATATACATATAGATATATATATATCTGTGCCAGGACTCGACTCTCTGGCTGGGGCTGTCATGTGCAGCAGTTTGTAGTCCGTAGTCCGTAGTCCGTGTATTGCCGTATTCATATCGTAACCATATCGTATCGATGTCCTTGGCGCTAACGTCGGTGCGTTGAACCCATAGCTTACGTGTTGCCTTGGAATGTCCTGCAAAAGAGCTACAGAAGAGAGGGTAAGGGGCAAGGAGTAACCATTTTTTGGGACCTGCGCACGAGGACCTGCCAAGGAGTCGTCCTTTCTCCGTTTTGTTCATTGCGGCAGGTCAGTTTTGTGGAGCTTTTTTCATGACCTGACCTACCCCAGGCTCTGTACGGTTTGCCTCTGCAGGCTGCAGAGGATTCTGCAAAGTCGCGTCACCTTGCCTGAAACTATAGCCAATCCTCCCCACCGTCCCTGCCCGTCCCTCTGTCCCCCTTGTACCATTCAGGACATTTTTCGACTGCTCCGACACTGCGGCTGCATCTCTGCTGCAGCTGTGTTTGTGTTTGGCGCCCAAGTGCAAGTTCAATCTATAAATTTGAACGGATTCTGTGCTCGGCCCCGACCCTGCCCCTGCCCCATGTTGCAGTCACAGTCACAGTCGCTGTCTCTGTCCGTTCCGCCAAAAAAAACCCCCCTTTGCTTTTCCCTCTCTCTCTATCAAGAGCAGGAGCAGAAGCAGAAGCAGCCTCCCCGAAAAAAAGCGCGATGTCCTTGCCAAATTTGTAAAGTTCACGCAGGAAAGTGTATATGTAGGCAAATAGTTATTTATGTTTTGGTTTTAATTTATTTGAAATTTACTTGCTTATTTATTTTTTTATGTGTATAATTAAGTACAAAATATTAACTTAAATCATAATGAACTTAAAACTAATGTAAAATCTATATAAAATCAATTTAAGTTCCAAAAGATACAATTTTGTAATGCAAAAATTACGCATACGTCATGTGGGCCCATCATAATTTAGTAAAATATATATTTTTTATATATATAATTAAGTAAAATATATGAAATTAAGCAAAAAGAACTCAAGACATATTTAAAATCAATATAAATTCAATTTCAATTCAAAAAGAAATCATTTTGTAATGCAAAAATTACGCATACGTCATGTGGGCCCATCATAATTTGGTAAAATATATATTTTTATATATATAATTAAGTAAAATATATGAAATTAAGCAAAAAGAACTCAAGACATATTTGAAATCAATTTAAATTCAATTTCAATTCAAAAAGAAATCACTTTGTCAAGCAAAAATTACGCATACGTCATGTGGGCCCATCATAATTTGGTAAAATATATATTTTTAATATATATAATTAAGTAAAATAAATAAATTTAAACCAAAAAGAACTCAAAACATATTTAAAATTTATTTACATTCAATTTCAATTCAAAAAGAAATCATTTTATGATGCAAAAATTACGCATACGTCTTGTGGGCCCATCATAATTTGGTATAAATATTTTAATTATAGTAAAATATATTAAATTATACCAAAAAGAACTCAAAAATAATTTTTAATCAATTTAATATCATTTTAATTTCCAAAAGAAATCATTTTGTCGACCAAAAATTACGCATACGTCATGTGGGCAAACTTAATTTGGTAAAATATGTATTTTTTATATATATAATTTAATAAAATATATAAAAATTAAATCAAAAAAATCTTAAAACTAATTTAAAATCAATTTAAACCCAATTTTAATTGAAAAAGTTATCATTTTGTAAAGCATAAATTACGCATACGTCATGTGGGCCATCATAATTTATTTAAAAATTTTATAGGAATCAATTCTTAATAATAAGCTCTTAATAATAAGATCTTAATAATAATATTTTAATAATTATAATATATATAGATAATTCTACTGTTATTATAATAAAACTTGAATCCAAGACAACACTGCGTATGAGTAATAAAAACGAGAAAATGAATCAGGAAACATTAAAAGCAAGCTGAATTATAGAGATTTTTTTAAAGAAATAACTATGTAAGCCTATTCTAATTATTAAATATATATAATATAATAATTAAAGGTTATATATTTAAAATTATAATATTAAAAATTTATTTTTTAAATTTTTTTTTTTTTTTTAATTTTTAATACTTTGCAACTAATTTATTTATCAAATGTATACATTATTATTTAATCATACAT
Source organism: Drosophila serrata (assembly GCF_035046125.1). NCBI lineage: Eukaryota > Metazoa > Arthropoda > Insecta > Diptera > Drosophilidae > Drosophila > Drosophila serrata. The sequence continues at coordinate 2,156,858 of NW_028257174.1, read as the reverse complement.
TTGATAAATAAAAAAATAAACAAATTATATCTTATATTATCTTTTTACACTTACCAAAAGATTTTTAAGACCATAAACCTCTAGGAAACCTTGAAAAATATTTGAAATTTAAAGAAAAGATAAAATTTTTTTTTTTGTAAATGTTATAAATATATATTTTATAATATTCAGGATTAATATATGCTAACTATATGCTATCGATATCTTCCTCAATCTTTGACCTTTAACTTGGAATTATGGCCACCTTTTTGTGCCCAGTCAGTAGCAGCAGCAATTGTGGTGACCCCATTCACCAGTCGAAGGCCAGCAGCCACAAACACACACACACATTATACACATATACACACACACTCGCACACTCACATGTAAGTTGGAAAAAAGGGAAAACATAAATAGGAACGAGATCAAGATCAAGATTCGAGACGAATCAAGTTGAAATTCTTGCGGGGATTTGTGTCTATCTCGATGTCTCTATGTCTGTCTTTTTGTCTTTCTGTCTGTCTGTTTCCCTGTATTTTTTTTTCTGTCTTTCTGTCTGGCCAGTTGCCTAGGTCTAGGCCATAGTTACCATAGTATCATGCCCATATGGCCATAATTGCAGCACCACCGATCGTGCAGAGAGCGAAAATAGGGGTTGTTTTCGAAATATTTAATTGTAAATGTATTTTACTGATAAAAATAATGATATATTCTCTAAGATTAAAATCTGTAATTAATTTTACTTTAAAATGTGTAAGCTTATTAAAGTTTCTTTGAGTGCATCAAGGGGGATTGCGTTTTGTTCTTGTCCACCTCTCCCTCTCTCTCTCTCTATCTCTGTCTCCGTGTCTCCCCCTCACTCTGTATCTCTGTCTCCCTCTCTGTCTCTCTCTCTCTCTCTCTCTCTCTCTTGTCTCTTTCTCTCCCACCTTGTAAATATCAATTTCCCACTCCATCAGCTCGATGTTAAGTTCAATGTTGAAATTAGCATAAACTACCGTTAATTGCATTAGCATTAGTCTGGCCCGAACGGAATCTTGGCTAAGTCTCAGTCTCAGTCTCGGCTCCCACAAACGATCGTATATATATATATCTATGGCTAGACTCTCCCCCGATCATCGCATATATATCTATATATATATATTTGTAGTTTCTAGCCGTCGATTGCACTTTTTTATGGCGCATTCTTGGTGCATATGTCATGGCATCGATATCAACATCGGCGACGGCGACAGCAGTTATCCTTGAACGCTGACGTCGCTATTTGGTGTTTTTTATATCACTATTTTTTTTTTTTTTTTTTTTTTCATTATTGCATTGCGCATACGCTCTGTTGGCCCTCTCTATGGGATCAATTTGCTGCTGGTTTCCAGGTATTTTAGTCAGACATAAAAACAAATAACGAATAACTATAAAATATAGTACTTGGAATTGAAAAATAAGAAAGCTAGAGATACGGGAAAAAAATATATATACATATATATAGAAAAGATATAAAATAAGCTTTAAGGTGAAAGGCAAAAGGTATATTGTAAGATCAATATTGTTCTTCTTCTTTTTTTTATATATATATATATATATTGAAAAAAGAATATTTATAACTATTTTGTTTTACTAAATTTCTTAAATTTCCTTGGGTTTTCTGAAAGATATCTTTTCGATTTTTGTATAGTATAAACTCGAATTAACTTATTAACTCTATAAAACCTTTGAATCCTTCTTATTACTTCTTATAATATCTAATATTTATATATTCTAATATATAATTGTTTTATAGTCCTATATATATTTTATATATTTCTATATATATTATATATATTACTATATTTAGTTTCAAAATTATTCCCTCTTACCTCTAGGGTATATCTATTAAGGTATATCGCTATTTTAACTATCGATCGGTGATCATAAAATATGGTTATGGTTCCTGTTCTTGTTGTTGTCGCTGCCAAGTTCCGTTATGCGCAGTTTCAGGTTATAAATAACAACGCAGATCGGAGTGCGTTCGATGTCTATATATACTATATAGTATATATAGTAAATATATATCAAGATATATACAGAGTTTGCCTAACATTGACTCTGACTGCTGTTCTGGAGGCCAACAAGAAATGGCAGCAAGTAAAGAATTGTGGGGGATTGTTTATGCACAATTAAAAATAAAATTAGAGGTTAAGCAAAATTAAGTTAGGAGAAAAAGAACGATTAATTAAAGTTCCAAAATTCAATTAAATCCTATTAATTTACTAAAAAGATAGTTCAAAAAGCTGTAGGACTGTAATTTCAGTCAGAAGCTTAAAACTTAATGAAGGAATCATTTTAGACCCCATATCAGCATTAACAGGAAAATCTTTCTGGGTATCTCTGGCAGTAAAAAATTTTTTTCAAAAATTTTAAAAATTTTCAACAAAAAATAAGAAAGGAAATTAAGAAAAAGGCAAAAATTTAAATTTTTAAAAATTTTAAACATAGTATACAGTTTTATTAAGCTACTAAAAACTAACGCAAAACTGCTTTCCGAATTAAAATTAATACTTTTTTAACTGAGCTATGAGATTTTGAAAATTTGATTTGTCGACAAAAAATATCGATTATTTTAAGCTTAATTTTAATCGATTTCCGATTTAATCCAATAACTAGTTAAAGCAAAAATCTATAACGAATTAATATTAACGAATTAATAATAATAGAATAAATTAGAAATAAGACTAAAAGTCGCACAATTATGGTTTATAATAAATAGCGCGTAGCTCTTCTAGAAGCCCAAAGAATGGGCGAAGGTGGCAGGGGGAGCGGGAGGCGATAGCTAAGCAAATACACGTAAAAAAAACGTTTGACCCAGATTCCAGAGCGGAGCGTCTGTGTCTGTATTGGTACTTATTTGTCTATAAGTATATTATTTCCTATCTGTATCGCTAGAAAAGAAATATGTACTATTATTATACGCATACACACACGCACTCTCCACTCTCTTCCGGCAGTGCTTCTCCACTCTCCTCTCTCCACTCTTTACACTCCTCTTTCCACTCTCCTCTCTCCACTTTCCACTCTCCATCATCAACCCATATCAGCTGTGGGACCCCCACTTGATCATCATAACTCAGGCGAAGAATCTCCCGTCGTCTCTTTTGGGGTCTTTCCCCCATTTCTACACTCTCCCGCACTCTACACTCTCTTCCCTCTTTCTTCTTTCTTTTTTCTTCTTTCCCTTTCTCTCTGTTGATGTTTTATGCCGGCTGCTCAAGAATATGAACAAACACACATGCTTTACACAGGGCGAAAAATTGGGTATAATGATATAATTTGAAAAAAAAAAAAAAAGATTATACGAAAGATTCTGTAGAAAAGCTGTGTTTCCTAAAGAAGAATTATGGCAATCTTCTTTGTATATTAAGCTAGTAAAAAATGTATTTCCATGAATTTAATTCTGCTGAAGTTTAATTATTAATATTTTCAGAAAAGTATCTTTCAGGTTTAAAATTGATAGAAGAATCAGAGAAAAAGCTGAGTTTTTGTAGAATTGTATTAGTATTTTTTTTCTGTTGATTTCAAGCTGTGAAAAAAATAGATTTTTAAGAAAATAACTTGACTTATTTCTTTCAAATATTAATTAATAAACTTTTCAGTAATCTCTTAAAATGTTTTCTAGATTAAAATAATAATTTAAAGGAAAATAATTTTCATAAGAAGAATCAGAAGAAAGCCTGATATTTTTAAGAAGAATTGAGAATTCTTTTTTGGTTGATTTTAAGCTTAAAATTTACTACTTCTTTTAGTCTCCTTTAAATTTCCCACTTCAAAGATTTATATATTTTTCTGATACTATAAACCTTTCGTTTTTGTTTTTCGTGTAGACAAACAAAATTTGTTACCCAAAAGAACCCAAAAAAAAAGTAGGAAATAATTTTTTGTTTAAACTAAGTTGTTGTGTGTGCTTTTCTTTTCTTTTCTTTTTTTTGGGGAATAGAACTCAAAAAAACCGATGACTGCCGATAAGATAAAGACACACAGAACTTGGGGGAACAAAATAGAGAAACATTTCTTTCTTTCTTTTTATTTTTGTTGTTTTTTTCATGTTTTTTTGTTGTTATTTTGGGTTGGGGGCAACTTTTTTCCTCTATTTCGAAACGCTGGCGACCTACTTGTTGGATGTGCGGGCGTTCTGTGTGTGTGGCTTGTATGTGTTGTTGTTGTTCTCATTGTTAGAAAAAAAAACAACTAAAAAACAACAACAAATACACACACACACAAGCACACAGATAAACCGACAAAAAATTATTGTAAACAAAAATAAACCTTCAACTTGATACGCGTCCAGGGATATGTTGAAGGTGTCGTCTAGAGGAGATTGTGTGTGTGTGTGTGTGTGTGTGCGAGTGTGTGTATTTTTTTTGGATTTTCGTGTGTGTGCGAGGGCAAACATACAGAAAGATCTTTCAATGCCTTCAAATACCTGTCCACAGGGAGAAATATTAGATACAGAACTCTAAATGATTATTTCCAGTTGGAAATAATATATTTTATATGATTTATCATATAATATTAATTAAATTATATAATATGTAATAATAAAATATTACATATTAATAATAAATATTAATTTTTAATTCTTCATTTAATTTCAAAAGTATTCAAAATGTTTTCAAGATGTTTTTCTTGGTTTTAAGTAGGCTTAAACTAAATTCTCCCTAAAATCAATCTATAAAAATATGTATTTCTTATATCTTTCATTCTATAATTATTTTGTTGAGTGCATTTCAATTAAGGGACGTCGGAAAAGGGGCGGAGGGTGGCGGCGGATATATAGGTCACCAGCTAACATAAATAGAGCTGGCCGAAAGCATGACGAACGTACACACAGTCTCTTTTAGAAGATCTTGAAGATCGATGGGCTTTCGCTTTTCGGAGGGGAAAATTCTATTCTATGGATAATGAATAAATTATAAATAGCATATTTAAAATACTCAATATTCCAACTAATCGATATACTTGGTAGTGATAAACATTTTAATCAGAGTTTAAAAAACTCTTAACTCAGCCAAAAAAGCATTAATTTCAATTCGGAAAACTTTCCTATGCTCGATTTTATTTATTTAATAAATCTGCATATATATATATATATATTTTATATATTTTATAATTATAAAAATCCGTTGGAAGCTTCTAACTAAAATTATATTAACTAATATTTATATTTGTATATGCAATTTTCTGAAAAATCTAAGTCCAAAAAACTCATAACTAAGCCAAAAATGCATTAATTTCAATTCGGAAAACTTTTTTATGTAAGTTTTTATTAGGTTAATAAATCTGCATACTCAGTTTAAAATGTTAAAAAATTCAAATTTTAACCCTTTTCTTTTTTTTTGGAAAAAATTAAAAAAATTTTGGAAAAATTTTTGTTTTGCCGAAGATGGCTAGAAAGATTCGCCTGTTAATGCTGATCAAGAATATATATAATTTATAGGGTCGGAAATGACTCCTTCACTTAGTTTCAAGCTTCTAACAAAAATTATAATACCATTTTTTAATCGATTTTAACTATATATTTATATGAAAATTTTGTTGAAAACCCAACATTTAAAAAACTCATAACTTGGCCAAAAATGTATTAATTTTAAATCGGAAAGCGTTTCTATGTTAGTTTTTATTAGTTTAATAAATCTGCATACTCATTTTAATATTTTAAAAAATTTTAAATTTTGTCAATTTTTTACAATTTTAACGATATATTATAAAATAATATAAAATTTTCAAAATTTTGAAAAAATTAAATTTAAGCCAAACCCAGCTAGATCGATTCGTCTGTTGACTCTGATCAAGAATATATATGCTTTATAGGGTCGGAAACGATTCCTTCACTAAGTTTAGGGCTTCAGACTGAAATTTTAATACCCTTGTAAGGGTATTAGCGATTCGATTCAGACTTCAGATAACGATTAGCTTTCTTACTTTTTTTTTTAAAGTTATTTTCAAGTTTTAAAAGATTTTTTACTCCCTTTGAAGTAAATTGTAAGCTTTAGATGATTGCTTCGTTGAGATCTCTTGAGAATGAACTTGCTTTAGTAACTTTCTTCAATTGATAAGTTTATATAAATTTGGATACTTGTGAAAATTTCTATTGCCTTTCCTTTGTCAATTTTCTATTTAATTTTTTACTTTGAAGAAATAACCAAATGTGGAGCAGCAGCAGCAGCAAAAGATTTTCATACCTCATACCCACCCACATGAATTTTCAAGTTCTTGGCCCAGCGCCCGTTGCCCATCAAATTTGTGGGGCTTAAGAGAGGGGGGGGGGAGTGTGTGGAAAATCCATGAATATGATGAAAATCATCATCGATGCTCTCTGACAACTTGGACTCAAATCGCGGTCGCCTCAAATCGATCCCTCGGCAACTGCAATCGTTGCTCATGTTGCTGCTGCTGCTGCTGCTGCCTGTCTGTCACTTACTGTCGGCGGCAACTGTCAAAATTGACCTAAAAAAGCCAAACGAACAAAAAAAAAAAAAAACAAAAAAAAAGCGAGTAAATAAATAAATAAAATGCCCAAGAAGAAGAATACGAAAAGAATCTAAAACGAAATGTGGAGGGATTAGGAAAAGCGCGGTGGGGTAATTTGATATTCCCGCCCAGTCCCAGTACCGTCACTTGCTCCCTTTGAGTAGGAAATCCGAGATATATATATATATATATATATATGTTATATATATCAGCACAAAACTGAACGAGCCACTTCACTTGACCGACAAACAAGCAGCTCACCCAGTTTTCGGCTATATAGAATATCTGGATTATGCAAGAACCCTCCAAATGGGTCTCAAAAAATATCGAAAACTAGAGCAAACTATACGGAACCTATCAATAGATATATATCATTTGCAGAACATAAATAATAATAATTATAAAATTCAATAAAAATTGTAATCATTTACTTTTGAGTTGGAAAAAGTTTTTTTTTCTTAAAGGAAAAACATAATTGATCATTCTTTCCTCACTCTCTCTGATTTTTTACCAGGTATAGAGAGGTATACCTTTTATAAGAAATTAGTATTATTTTTTATTGTCATTATTAATCTAGCTTAAATTATGAATTTAATATACATTTCTTTACCATTTTAAATTCATTTAAATAAGAATAAAGTTAAATCTGTAATTTCCAAAATACTGATCTTATCAATATCTATATTTTTATATATCTTTTTTGCAGTTCTTAGAGGGAATGACGCAGGCATTTCTTTTGCAGCGTTGGACTTTCGTTTTATAAGGTGAGTTTTTCTACTTACTTATTCCTCTCTTCTTTTTTTCGTAAAGGGTTAATTAAGGGTTACGAGGGGGTTAACACTGCCTGATTTATGGCCCAAAGCCAGAGCGCTGAAAGGACTTCGATTTATGGCCAATAGATGGCTTGAAATGGGGTGTCATCAGAGTCAGAGTCAGTATGCTCTACAGGTGCTTGGCTTGGGTTATATCGTATGGAATATATACATATATATATATATCTATAGCTAGAGCTGATATGTATTTATATATATATTTATATATGTGACCCAGAAACATTATGCGAGTAGAACAGCAACCGAAACAGAAACAAACAACAGAAGCAGCAGCACCACTGGCAGAACATTGTCAGCATTTTTCCTTCTTCTTTTTTTGTTTTTTGCACTTTTCCAGACAGACTTTACACTCTCCACTGCCCCCTCACCTCTTGATTTTCCCCCCGCTCTCTCTCTCTGCTTGGCTTCTCATGAACTTTTCGTTCACTTGACATTCGTTGGCACAATATGTTTGCCCAATTAAGTCAAGAAAACAAATAATAAAAAACCTCATAATAATCAAAAAGGGGGGAAAATCGCTTAAATGAAGTTGAGAAAATATTGGAAAAATCTAGAGGCGTGTGTGTGTGTGTGTAAAGTGCCAAAGTACCATTAACTTTGCCCTCAATAATTCTCAAAAAAAAATAAAATAAATAAAAAAAAAGAGAAAAACTAGGAAAATACAAGGAAAAATACACCCCAAATAACTAAAACTTTTCTTTTGCTGCACACAAATCCTCTTTTTTCGCCCTCTCTCTCTCACACTCTGTGCATCTCTCTCTCTCTCTCTAGCTGTCTCTCCATCTCTCCCTCTCTCTCGCTCTCTCTCTCTATTTCTTTCTATCTCCCTCTGTCACCCTTGCTCACTCTCTAACGTCTGTTGCAATGGTGGCGTATAGGTAATCTTGTTGTTTGCTTCGCCGCTGCCTGCCTTTTTTTTGCTGTTGTTGTTGTTGTTGTTGTTGTTTATATTGTTGTTGCTGCCCAGATTGCAGTTGGTGTTTTTTATGCAAATGGCGTTCAAGGATTTCTGTGTGAAAGTTGTTGAACCTGATGACTGGCAATTAGAGCTATAACACTTGTGGATACCGTTAGCAGAGACCGCCAAGCTTTGAATTTATATAGAAGATAGATAATAAGATGGATAATAAAAAGATATAAATATATATAGTTAAATAAAAAAAAAAAACACATTTTTTATAACCTTTCCAGGGTATTAAAATTTTAGTCAGAACCATAAAACTTTGTGAAGCAGTCATTTCCGACCCTATAAAGCATATATATTCTTGATCAGCATGAAAAAAGGAATCTTTCTAGACACCTCCGGCAGAAAAAAAAATTTTTTTCAAAAAATTTAAATTTTTTTCAAAAAATTTAAATTTTTTTCCGAAAAAATATATTGTTAAAATTTCCAAAAATTGATAAAATTTTAAATTTATAAAAATTTTAAACTAAGTATGCAGATTTATTAACCTGATAAAAACTAACATAAAACAGCTTTCCGAATCAAAATTAATGCTTTTTTGGCAGAGATATGAGATTTTAAAAATTTGGTATATGGAAAAAATTGTCATATAAAAATATCAATATAAATGCGAATTTTTTAAGCTTAATTATGATATATTTTCGATTCGATTCTATGATTTAATTGCAATTTCCGGAAATTACTTACCTCTATTTAATAAATGATATAAACAAAACCACATAAAAAATATTTCAAAGCAATTGTCTTTTAGAAATTTCTTTATTGATCAATCTAATAGGCCCTAAAACATTTTATTATATATCTAGTATTTATACAATTCTTAAAATACAACTACTATAATACTTTATTTATCTTAAATCCATACATGACCTAAAAAAAACAACTAAAATATCAAAGTTCATTAAAAAGATTCCCCGATAAATTCCTCAAAACTATAATAGACAACATTATTTCCAAGTAAAATCAATTTACTTGTAATCTATATTAGAAAAACCCTAACTTATAAGCTTAATTTCTTGCTAATTGGCAAAAAGAAGCAGCATAAAATGAGATGAAGCAATGTGCGTCATCGGTGGCAGATGCAATAATAATGGGGGGGGGAAAAAATAATGGAGAGAAATTCACAATGATTTCCTACTTCTTGTCTCCTTTTTTACCATCTCCTCCCCCCCAGCTCCAAAAACTAAATATGCTTTTGTATCTCTATGACAACTTGGCTAACAAGGTGGCCAAAATCCCCACCTTGCCCCTCAGTTTGCAATTGGCCTGGCCCAAAGTCGATTCCTGTAAATAATATTGCATAGAAAGTGCACGCAATAGCGCGAATGCCAAACAAATAAACAAAAGTACATACACCATCAGCCACATATATAAGCTTTATATATATATATGTATATATATACGATATATGTATGCTATATGCATTTCCAATATCAGCCAAGGATATTCGCCTGCGCTAAGTCCACATGACCTTCTAAAGTTGGTTGACTCGGCCGATGCCTGCCTGCCTGCGTCTGCAAAGTGCAACCCAAAAATTTGCAGAAGAGATGGGAGGAGGAGGTGTATTAGGTGGCGGGGATTCTCTAGGGGATTACCAGGGGGGGAGGGAGAGGAGGGGGGGGCTTTAGAGAGCTTAGAGGGGTAACTTGGGGAGGCGGACTTTGGAGAGTTAATGGGCGGCATATTTTTTAGTGATTAAACAAGCAAAATGTGCAAAAATTGTGGGGAGACCTGAAAAAGAGCCTATGATGCAAGACAGTGGGGCATAGAGAGTGTGAGAAAAAGAGAAATAGAGGGAGAGAGAGTGAGAGAGAGATATGTACAGAGAGAAAGAGCAGTAGCAAAGCTTGCAAGAGAGAGAAAAGCCATTTAGACTTGATGTTGGCACTGCCAAAAGCCAAGAGCAACAGCCATTGCAACATTAGAGCAATGTAACAAGCAACATTGCAGAAGCATAACAGTAACATTAGAACATAACAGCAACATTAGAAAATAACATAACATTAGAACATAACATAACAGAAATTATATATATATATTATAATATCAAAATTTCAACCATCTTAAAGAAATTAATTCAGAGATTAATAAGATAGTTCTAGATCCACAATAGCTATTATCCAGATGCCTTAAGATGGCCAAAAATACCAAGAAAAATTCTCCTGTTGATGCTGATCAAGAATATATATGATTTATAGGGTTGGAAATGACTTCTTCACTGATTTATATAAAAATTCCCAGCAAGGGTATAAAAAACATCATTTTCCATAATGTTTTTTTATGTTAAGGAAGCAAATTAATATTTTAAGTTATACCAAAACGATGTAACAGAAAATGTAATAAGTTTAATATTAATTTAGAATAAACTGTTTGAAAACAGTGTAAGAAAATAGGAAACTTAAAAAATACATACAACAGTAACATCAATAATGCAATATTGATAATAATAACAAATACTGTTTTCCATTTAAAGTTGTCCGTTGTCCGTTGTCCGTTACTGGTTGTCCGCTGTTAGAAGCGTATGTTAGTTGTCGGTTATCCGCTTTCTGTTATCCGCTGTCTTCTGTTAGTTGTCTAGATTAAGTGTCCATTATCCGGTATGCTCTGTTATTTTTACTCTATTAGGTGTCCGCTGTTAAGTTTCCGCTGTTAGCTGTCCGCTGTTAGATGTCCGCTATTAAGTGTCCGCCGTCCGCTGTTAGCTGTCCGCTGTTAGCTGTCCGCTGTTAGATGTCCGCTATTAAGTGTCCGCTGTTAGCTGTCCGCTATTGGATGTCCGCTGTTAGCTGTCCGCTGTTAGCTGTCCGCTGTTAGCTGTCCGCTGTTAGCTGTCCGCTGTTAGCTGTCCGCTGTTAGCTGTCCGCTGTTAGCTGTCCGCTATTGGATGTCCGCTAATAAGTGTCCGCTGTTACTTGTCCTTTATTAGTTGCCCTTTATAAGCTGTCCCCTATAACTTGTAAAAACATAAGCAACAATGACTGTGGATATAAACAACAATTAACAGAGGCAAAACACAACCTGGCCAACACAAACACTAAACAGTAAACAACAGTGGCACAACACTGTCATGGGAGAAACATTTATGAAATAAACACTTGACAGAACAGTGGGAAAAAACACAAAAGTAAAGTAAAGAATAATAAGAGTAAGCTTTTGAGAGTGCTGCTGGCCAGGAAAACCCACATAATGTTGCCAATGTTGCAGCGCCGCTCGCTTCGTTTTCATTTTCGATGTGTGTGCTTCGATTTGTGTGTTAGTTGGGTTGTTTTTTTGTTGTTATTTATTATTATTATTTTTTTTTTTTTTGCATCAATCTTTGGCTTCGCGACTCCAGCTCTGGATTTGGCTTTGGCTTTGGCTTTGGCCTCCTCCTTCATCTCCTCTCCTCTCTTCTCTGCTCTGCTCTGCACTTCTCTTTGCGCTGCTCAAGCTCTTGGCGGCGGTTCTCAGTGCACACACACACACACACACACACACACACACACACGCTGCACTCGCTGCACTCCGGTGCTCGATTCTCGGTGGGTTCTCTCGGCTTTTCTGCTTGACAATTTCGCTACGCGGCTGTTTTTGGTTGCCTGCCAGTTGCACATTTCCGTTATATCCGCCAGGCAGCAGCAGTCGCAGGCCACGGCGCACACAGGGCGTATGTGTAATATTTTGCCCAGAAATTCGCCACAGAAAAAAAAAAGAACGAAAATTTTCAAACAAAAATAACAAAAATTCCCCCCAAAAAATTAACAGTAAAAATAATAAAATAAAATGCCATAGCTAAAGCCAAATTGGAACCGAGAAAATCCCTAATAAAAATAATAATTATATTAATAAATAAAGCAAGTGCAGCGCTGCCCATAGAGCTCTGCCCACGGCAACTGCAGCGTCGGCAGCACAGCGACGGCGATACAGTGGCTTTGTTTTGGCTTCAGTTTTTGGCCCAGCAGCTTTGACTTCAGTTCGATTTGTGATTCCCCGTGGTTTGCAGCACCCCAAAAAAAAAAAAAATAAAAGAAAACGCGCAAAAACCCTAAGAAAGAAACAAGAAAATTAACCAAAAGTATAATAAACAAATCAATCAAATAATAAGAAAATTATTACCAAGAAAACAAACCCTAAATATTCTGGAATTTAAATCAAAAACTGCAATTTTTTTGAAGTGAGTGGAGAGATGTGGCTAGAATTGTGTCAGTAAAGCTGGGGGTGGAGGGTGGCAGATCCCCGGTTACCTTAAAAAAAAAAACAACAATAACAAAACCAAAAACACCACAAAAAATCAACAACAACAACAACAACAACTAAAAGAGAGCTCCAAAGACGACGTCACGCCAAAAACAACAACCAGCAATGCCTGGCCCGGCTTTGTGGTCCGGTGAGTGTGCAAAAAAATTTAAAAAAAAACTAAAAACAAAATTCGTAAAAAAAAAATAAATTAGAGATCTCATTGAGAGCAGCTATCTCTCTCTCTTGAGATCGCTGGCTCTCTCTGTCTCTGCTTTACCCTCCCACTCTCTCTCTCTCTCTCTCTCTCTCTCTCTGTGTGTCGGCTCTCTTGCAATTGCAATTGCAAGTTGCACATTTCCGCATGCTGTCTCTCTCTAGCGCCAGCGAGATCCATGAATCAAGAACCCCCCCGGCAGCAGCAGCAACAACAACAAATAACTTTCACTTTAGCCGAGCAGAAAAAAAAAAAAAAAAGAAAAAAAAAGAAGAGCAAGAGAGGCAAGAGTGTGAGAGGGAGAGCTGACCAAAGGCTTCCTGGCATTGCAACTTGCTGCAGCAACTGCAGCAGCAGCAACAACAAATGTGTTAAGACCTGATTGCAATTGTTGTTGCTGCTCATTATAAAGTCGTAAGCCATTTACGTTATATGCATTACGTACGCTTACGTTTTGATGTGTGTGCGAATGCGAGGCAAAATGTCAGTGAGCAATAAGGAAATGAAATGTGCGCCAAACAATTATTGTTGCTGTTGCTATTGCTGTTGCTGTTGCCATTGCTTTTGCTATTGCTTTTGCTTTTGCTGGCAGCATTTGCAAGCAATGCGAGTTGAAATCGAAAGTGCTTTCAGACAATGGTCAACGAACGTACGGAAAGGGCATTAGGCATTAGAGAAAGATTTGTCAGCGGTCTTTATGGTGTGTGTGTGTGTGGGTGCAATGCAAAAATTTGTACGCTTCGAGGTAAATAAGTAAATAAGTACATAAAGTAAAAAATAAAATAAAATAAAATAAAATAGTTAAATACAATAAGTAAGCGATACAAAACGTGATTTCGCAATTCGGTGGCATTGCTTCTGGAGTGAAACGCTTCTCCAATTGTTAGTTGTGGTCCGTTTTGAAGCTGTCCGTTGTCCGTTGTCCGTTTGACGCTGTCCGTTAAGACTATATCTTTCTTACTTTCTTTTCATATACATTTAGTTATAGGGAAATAGTAATTGTTCTTGTCTTTATTACAGCACTGTTATGTTTTTTATTAAGTTTCCTGCTTATTTAAAATTTTTAAAACAAAATTAGGTGTATTTTTGTTTATTAATATATACTTACCTGCTTATGTTACCTATGTTTATCTGATTAGTATAATTTTATAATTATTTTTTCAATAATCATTCGTTTGCTGCTCATCTTTTTTAGGGAAAAAGCTAAGTAAAGAAGGAATTTGTTTTTTTTGTATTATAATTAAAATTAACTTAAATACGAGAACATGTGTTTTTTATATCAAAAAGATACTTTTTTTTAAATACTCTAAACAGGACTGAACAGGTCCACTGGAAGCATATCCTTTGTTTTACCTTTTTTTTATCCTTTTTGGCAACTTATCCACTTGCCATTTTGACCATTTCTCCATAACTGCTGCTGCTTTTTGTTTTTGTTGTGTGCTTCCCTCGCTTTTGCTTTTTTTGCCTGTGGTTTTCCTTAGCATTACTGTTGTTGCTTTTACTTTGCTTTTGCTTTTCCTTCGCTCGAACGTTGCGCAATCGCTTGTCATTGTCCATTGTTGTGAGTTGCTCTAATTTGAGCTAACTTTTACCTTTGTGCACACACACTCACACACACACACACTCACTCACACTCCCCCATTGATCGTAGAACTTTCGATCTGAACTCCAGGGGCAGAAAGAGATAGGTAGTGTGAGAGTGAGGGAGATGTAACTGCAAGCAGCAGGAAGCAACAATCTATGCTGCAAGTGCTGCAGCTCTCCCTCTCTCTGTCTCTCTCTCTCCCTCTCTTGGCCGCTCTCTCTCTCTTCGGCATTTAGAGCTTTCGCTCAAAAACTACCCCCTTCCATTACTCCCCATTTTTCAGCCATTTTTCACCCAGTTTCCCCTTTTATATTTTTGCCAGACCCCCCCCCCCCCCTTGCCTCCTGCAACCAACCATTTGTTGAAAGTGCAATGGCAGCTTGTGGCACAGTTTTGCTGCCGCCGCTGCTGCTGCTGCAAAAAAAAAACAAAATGGAAAACCGGAAGGGGGTGGCCAGATGGGAGTTGCCATATTATTTCTTATTTTGTTTTTTTCTCCTGTCAGAAAGAAAGCTTTTCACCCCCGCCTCAAAGGCCCTTCAACATGTGCCAACAACATGCAACTTCTAACTGCATTTCCCTGCATCTGTGTGTGTGTGTGGGAAAAGAGTGAAAGGGAGTAAGGGAGAGGCAGCTAGAATTAGAATTTAACTTGCTGCTGGCTGCCAGAGATAGAGGGAGAGCATAACTATGACGTTGCGTGAGTGCGCTTTTCTAGTTGTTGTTATTTCTTCTTGTTTTTTGTTTCTTATATTTTTTGTTGTTTTTTTTTTTTTAATGTTACGTTTTGTCTATTGGTTTTCATTTTCGTTCGCTGCCGGCGTCGCTGCTGCTGCTTCTAAGCAGCCCGATCGCGCTAGAGAGAGAGAAAGAGTGCGAGCGCAAGAGGGACAGAGCGGGCGGCTACGGTGGCAGCGACAGACAGACAGAGAGAGAGAGAGAGGGAGTCCACGCCTGCGCCACCAAACGAAGCCAAAGCTAACGACGCCGATGTCGATGTCGATGTCGACGTCGACGGCGATGCCGACACCGGCAGAGGCAGCGGCAGCGTGTCGGTGGCTGCTGCTTTCTTTCGCTCGCTTACTCCTTTCATTTCACTTTATTTCGTTCGCATGCACGCACGTTCACCGCGGAGCAAAACAGACGTGTACCATCGTCGTTTCAAATCAAAGAACCAAATAAAACGAGCAACAACAACAACAACAATAACAATAAAGCATAAACTATAATAATTTATACACATATAAAGCCGGCAGTAGGAGCAACAACTGTTTTTCTTTTGCGGCTTGTTGTTGTTGCTGCCTCGCCTCGGCCGCCTCGATTTTTTTGTTGTTTTTTTAAAAACAAAAAACAAAAGTTTTATAATTTGGACGCGGAAGAGAAGCTTCGGTGCGGTTTGAAACGAAACAAAAAAAATATATATATATTGAAATGAATTTTTTTTTAATGTTTGTGCTAAAGTTACAAGAAGAAACAACAACAACATCAAATAAAGATTAGATTTAGCCCAAGAATCGAAAAGAAAGAAAGCATAAAGAGTGGTATGTGCCCCCCTAGTTTGACCCAGTCCCCCAAAAAATAAATAATAAACAAAAAAATAAATCAATGAAATAAAATTAGAAACATGATTATTAAATCTTAAATCAATATAAAAAAATAAATCAAAAAAGAAAGCAAGCCAGAAACACACAACATCCTCCCACACTCGCTCATCTCAAAACTCAAAACTCAAAAATCTCAAACAAAAAAGGAAATCTCAAAAGAAACTCAAATCACAAAATCGTTCATCATCTGCATTTTTTTCAAGTGCTTCTTTTTAAGTTCAATAATAATAATCATTTGGCAATGGACGCAGACTTCTTCTTCTATTAAATTAAATTTAAAAAAACAAATCATAATTATTGTTGTGTGAAAATTAAAAAAAAAAAATAAAAATAATAATAAAAAGTGTTACAAAAATGCTAGAAAATGTGGACTTGTAGGGGCAAAAAGCTACCAATGATGGCCCCGGATTCGTTTGTGTACCTGCCCACCTAGGATCAAGCCCAAATGAATGCCAACCAGCCGCTGATCCTTGAGCCGAAGGATGCGGTGGCAGCAGCAGCAGCAGCAGCGGGAGCAGGAACAGGAGCTGGAGCAGGAGCACCATCAGCTGGCGAGGATTCGTGCCTATGTGGAGCTGGCGATGCAGCCCCACTCAATGGCCACGAGGAGCAGCGATTGTTGTTGTTGAATGGTCATGGTCATCATCATGACAATGATCCTCGTGAGGATCAGTTGACCATTATTAAGACGCCGCTAAATAAGACGCTGCTGAAGAAGTGCAACAACAACAATAATAATAACAACAACAGCAATAACAACAACAACAGTAGCAGCAATAACAACACCAATAACACCAATGGCAGCAGCAGTCACATCAACAATTTAAATAACAACAACAACAATAATAATAATAATATTAAACTAAACTCAAGCGCCAGCAGCCACGATGTTGATTCCGGTTTGGCAGCAGCAGCAGCAGCAGCAGCGGCAGGCGGAAATAGCAATAGCAATAATAATGAGCAACAAGAACCATTTCCGAATGATCGACACCATCACATTTACCATCATCACCATCATCACTACCATCATCATCATGGTGAAGCCAATACCATGGCCAAGGAGGAGGAGGATGATGATGCTGCTGCTGCTGCTGCTGCAGCAGATGCTGCGGATAATCCCACAGCAAAGGCTGAGGCCGATGAAGATGCTGATGATGATGTCGATGATGATGATGATGATGTTGTCGTCCCTGAAGATGGCCAGCAACCACCATCGACGCCGGCGACAGGCTCCTCATCTAGTTCCGGCTGCACGGATTTAAGCCAGGTCAAAGGGGAGCCGCAGGATAATGACAGTATTCACCTGAAAGCAGGAGGAGCAGGTTCATCATCATCATCATCATCATCAGCAGCAGCAGGAGCAGGAGCAGGAGCAACCACTTCGTTGTGCAACAATTCCGGTGGCAACAAGTGCAACAAGTGCAATTCCCATAATAACAATAGCAATTGCAACAATAATAATAATACTATTAGTAACAACAACAACAACAATAGCAACAGCAACAATAACAATAGCAACAACAACAACAATATCCATTACAACAATTACAATAACTATTATAAGAAAAAGTCTCGTATGCCGCCCATTTGCCGTTAGTATTGCATTATCCCATTTAAATATATACATACTATATATATATAATATATAACCATTATAATAACCTAGAACAACCCCAACCAAACCCCCTGTATAAGATAAAAGGTCCAACGTCCCCCCCCTTCCCCAAGCACTACCACTCATTTTCGCAAAAAAAAAGCCCCCTCAAAAACCAAAAAACCAAAAATGCAATTCCAATTCCAAATTTCAGCATCACCCAAACAACAACAACCAAAAATTGGCAAAGAAAATTGAAATAAAAAAGAAATATCACAACCTTCCCCCCCCCCCCCCTAACAACAATCAACAACAAAATTCCAACAACAACAACACCAAAGAAAACAATAATAAAAAAACACCAACAACCATTTGGAATGCATGCAACTTGGACTCTGACTCTGACTCTGCGGCAGCGGGGCAGAGACCGGCCAAGTCTAGATGCTTCCTGAACGAGAGTCACTATACCAATGACAATACCAACAACAAATCAAAATTTAAACCAAGTACAACAACAACAACAGCAAAAAATAAAAACAAAAAGCCAAAACAAACCAGAATCACAACACAAAAATATATACACACAAAAACAAAAGCAAATGCAAATGCAAATCAACAACAACAATCGGCAAAGACAACCTTTTTGTTTTTATCTAAAATTTTGAGCAATCGGCAAAGACAAGAAAAAACCAAAATTATGACATCCATAGGTAAATTTTTGTGACAAATAATATTTCAAAATAAAAATCTTTAAACAAATATTTTTGAGAACTAACCTTAGATATTTAAAGATACACCCGCACAAACCCTTAAAACTTTGGAAAAAGCTCTACAAATTTCCTCGCCCACTCACTCCTCCACACTCACTCAAACGTACTAAACTAATCCTTAGATTCCTTAAAAGAAATATTAAAAACATAATTAATAAGCAAAGCAATTACTATTATTCTTCATTGCCTTTAATATATATATTTTCTTGATACAAGTTTAATAATCTCGAAGAGTCAAGTGACAGTCAATATTATCTTACAAATACGATTTTTATCTATTAAATATCTATAGATTAGAGTTAACTATAATTTATATAAGTTTATAGATATACATTATATTTATCTCTTATTTACAGATATTTTTAAGATGTATATCATATTTATACCAAAAAACAAGAATATATATGTACATATGTGTGTAATATATAATGGATATATATTTTAAATTTGATGAAAGTCTCTTGAAAACTGAAAAAGTTATAATTTTTTTCCTTAAAATTTTCCGATCGTTCCTATGGCAGCTATATATATGTATATATATAGTCCACCGATTCGCCATGCTCCGACTTATATACTAGTAAAATTATATAGAAGAATAACTCCATAGTTTCATTGAAATAGCTTGCTCTTCGTTCCAAAACAAATCTCGCACATCTGTGCATATGATTCCCAACTTGTTCTAACCTCCCCGGAACGAAGTGACTGCTGCCAGCCACGTATCAGATATGTGTTGTGTTACAAAAGTTGCAAGTCATTGTTTACTAGTGTTCATAGTTACTTACTGGTCATAGATACTTACTGATCATAGATACCTACTGTTCAGAGTTACTTTCTGCTCATAGATACTTGTTGATCATAGTTTCTTTCTCCTCATAGATACTTGCTGATCATAGTTACTTACTGGTAATAGATACTTACTGCTCAGAGTTACTTTCGGCTCATAGATACTTGTTAATCATAGTTTCTTTCTCCTTATAGATACTTGCTGATCATAGTTACTTACTGGTCATAGATACTTACTGGTCATAGATACTTACTGTTCAGAGTTACTTTCTGCTCATAGATACTTGTTGATCATAGTTTCTTTCTCCTCATAGATACTTGCTGATCATAGATACTTACTGTTCAGAGTTACTTTCGGCTCATAGATACTTGTTAATCATAGTTTCTTTCTCCTTATAGATACTTGCTGATCATAGATACTTACTGGTCATAGATACTTACTGTTCAGAGTTACTTTCGGCTCATAGATACTTGTTAATCATAGTTTCTTTCTCCTTATAGATACTTGCTGATCATAGATACTTACTGTTCAGAGTTACTTACTGCTCATAGATACTTACTAGTGATAGATACTTACTGTTCGGTGTAAATTACTGTTGAAAGATACTTACTGATCTTTTACATTTAACAACCGTTGCAAACTTCTGACTGAAACTATAATACCCTGTTAGGGTATTAATATAGTCTTGCACTTGACTAAAAAAATACTAATTCCCTCTTCGATTCTGATTTAATCGCTTCCAAAAAAGACGAATTATTCAGTTAAGATTAGATACTATCGTTAATCGTAAATTGTGGCTTGTTTTTGTTTGCCTCAAATGCAGTTTCTGTTGATCTCTCGACCGCCAGGTAACAGATACATAGATACAGGCACTCACCTGGACAGGTGACTGCTATATCTCCATACATATGTATGTATGTCTCTGCCTATCTGAACTCTCTAGTATGTATACAGTTGCGTGTGCACGCGCCTACACACAGACTTTAACAGAAACAAAAAAAAAGGAAAGATATAGACGCATACGCATGGTTTTTATTGTTTAGAATAATCTTGCGCTTGATAATGAAAATAGGTCAAATTTTAAAAATACACACACAAACGACATTGTCGTAGCAGCCGCTGCCGAATGCGTACGAGCACCCGAGCACGAGTACGATCTTTCATTCGGCCCGATGCCGAACCGAACCGAAACCGAGCCGAAGTTGGAGAGATCGGTATTAGATAGATATAGATAGAAAAGGGGGGGGGTTAGATCGGTTTGGGGAAAGGGAATATATATACACATATATATATGTATATGGGAATCGGAATCGGAATCCAATTGGAGATAGAGAACGAACTCGTTGCTGGGCCAACGCACTAAATGACCGAATCGGATCAGGGGTAAAAGGGAGGAGGAGATATATAGAACTTCTGAAGCGATCGAAAGTTCAGCTGTTGTTGCAGCCTACACAGAAAAGAAAGTCTATGAGATTAATACCAAAAGTTTACAAGAAATCATTTAATTTAATTTATAGAAAATTAAAAATTAAAGGGAAACATTTATAGAACTTCAGATATGAAGTCTAGAACTAAATGGATAATACCAAAGGATAATTTAAAAAAACTTTTATTCCAGCCAATTTGGTACGACTTTAAGATACCTCAAAAATCCCTTTCATTTCGTATAAAAATGGCATATAATTAAAGTACATAAAGTTAAAAAATAAGTGAAAATACTTATAAATTTAATTTCATAAATTTAACATTGATTTAAAATTAAAATTAAATCAGCATCAACTGCTTTAATTTAATTTACCGTTTTGCGGTTTCCCCTACTTTGAACTATCTTTTGTATGGCAGCTATATGCTATAGTAGTCCGATTTGTATACAATTTTACACAAAAATCTAGATTATTATATAATGGCTTTGTATCAAAATTTATAAAAATCTGTTGAAAACTGGAATAGTTATAATTTTTTTTCTTAAAATTTTCCGATCGTTCCTATGGCAGCTATATATATATATATATATATATATATATAGTCCACCGATTCGTCATGCTCCGACATATATATTAGTAAAATTATATAGGATAATAACTCAATAGTTTCATTCAAATAGCTTGCTCTTCGTTCTACAACAAATCTCGCACATCTGTGCATATAATTCCCAACTTGTTCTAACATCCCCGGAACGAAGTGACTGCTGCCGGCCACGTATCAGATATGTGTTGTGTTTCAAAAGTTGCAAGTCATTGTTTATTAGTGTTCAAAGTTAGTAAGTGATCATAGTTACTTACTGGTCATAGATACTTACTGATCATAGATACTTACTGTTCAGAGTTACTTTCTGCTCATAGATACTTGTTGATCATAGTTTCTTTCTCCTCATAGATACTTACTGGTCATAGATACTTACTGTTCAGAGTTACTTACTGCTCATAGATACTTACTGTTCAGAGTTCCTTTCTGCTAATAGATACTTACTGTTCAGAGTTACTTACTGCTCATAGATACTTACTATTCAGAGTTCCTTTCTGCTAATAGATACTTACTGTTCAGAGTTACTTACTGCTCATAGATACTTACTGTTCAGAGTTACTTTCTGCTAATAGATACTTACTGTTCAGAGTTCCTTACTGCTCATAGATACTTACTGATCATAGCTACTTACCGTTCATAGTAACTGGAAAAGTAATAATTTTTCTTCTTAAAATTTTCCCATCGTTCCTATGGCAGCTATATATATATATATATATATAGTCCACCGATTCGTCATGCTCCGACATATATACTAGTAAAATTATATAGGAGATAACTCAATAGTTTCATTTAAATAGCTTGCTCTTCATTCTAAAACAAATCTCGCACATCTGTGCATATAATTCCCAACTTGTTCTAACATCCCCGGAACGAAGTGACTGCTGCCAGCCACGTATCAGATATGTGTTGTGTTTCAAAAGTTGCAAGTCATTGTTTATTAGTGTTCAAAGTTAGTAACTGATCATAGATACTTACTGGTCATAGATACTTACTGTTCAGAGTTACTTACTGGTCATAGATACTTACTGTTCAGAGTTACTTACTGGTCATAGATACTTACTATTCAGAGTTACTTTCTGCTAATAGATACTTACTGATCATAGCTACTTACCGTTCATAGTAACTGGAAAAGTAATAATTTTTCTTCTTAAAATTTTCCCATCGTTCCTATGGCAGCTATATATATATATATATATATATATATAGTCCACCGATTCATCATGCTCCGACATATATATTAGTAAAATTATATAGGAGAATAACTCAATAGTTTCATTCAAATAGCTTGCTCTTCGTTCTAAAACAAATCTCGCACATCTGTGCATATAATTCCCAACTTGTTCTAACATCGCCGGAACGAAGTGACTGCTGCCGGCCACGTATCAGATATGTGTTGTGTTTCAAAAGTTGCAAGTCATTGTTTACTAGTGTTCAAAGTTAGTAACTGATCATAGATACTTGCAGGTCATAGATACTTACTGTTCAGAGTTACTTTCTGGTCATAGATACTTACTATTCAGAGTTACTTTCTGCTAATAGATACTTACTGTTCAGAGTTACTTACTGCTCATAGATACTTGCTGATCATAGTTACTTACTGGCCATAGATACTTACTGTTTAGAGTTACTGTCTGCTCATAAATACTTACTCATATTAGTTAGTTACTGGTCATAGGTACTAACTGTTCATAGATACTTACTGTTCATAGTTACTTACTGTTTAAAGGTACTTACTGATCCTCTACAACCGTTTCTCTGGAAGTTTGATTATATAGTATTCCGATTTTCATATATATATAATAATATCTTGACGGATCTTTATTGATCGTAAACAAAAGCTGAAACCCATAAAGACCATAGCTTTTGTCTAAATCTGACCTAATTTCAAGGGAAGAGTTCGAGTTTGAGTTTGAGTTCTTAGCAAGCATTTATCATTCATCTTGGCCTAGTGCTGCTGATCGATCGATGTCGTGTAATTAAGCGAATTTCTCGTATCTCGTGTTTCGCATCTTGGCTCATTCGCTTTTGGCCAAATCTTCGACTTCTTTTGCCTGCCCTAACCAGTTTTATGTGCCTTTTAAGCTTGTCTCTAGCTCCGTGGGGAAGTAAATGCAAATTCGTTGGCTATTTGTTTATATTCCATCAGCGCAAATCGATGCAAAAACAAAGTCCAGTTCAGTCCAATAATAAAAATAAAAAACAATAGAAACTTCCGCAACAAATTTATGTTAACTTATGTATAAACACCTATCTACTATCTGCATCTGCGATTCATAGGCTAAGAATTTCTCAGGCCGAAGAAGTTCACCAGGTGTTAAATTTCATTATCCATCCATTTCATTATATATCCATCCATTTTTTAATTTACTTTATCTTATAAGTAAATTAAAAAGATAAAAATATAGTTTTTATATATATTTTATTTATTTTAACATAATGTAGGTTTATAAAATTAGAAATATCTCAAAATTGCCTTAATAATATTTAACAACTAATTATATAACATATAGATACCAGAACTCTCTAGACTTTCTTATAAAAAATGTATAAAGGAGTTATGACACTGATTTGCATACAGAAATTGTTTAAATTAAAAATCTATATAGAAATCTGTTGATTATTTCTATATGGATATTATCTTTTTGATTATTTTGGATCAGATCCTGCCTAGGATAACTATTTCTCTCTCATGATCTTGCTATTGCTTCAAGCAAAATTTATGACACTGAGTTTATGACACGAAGTTTTCTATAACTAATTCATTTAATGAATTTCATTTATATTAAGATATTTACTGAGTATATCTATATTGATATAACCCTTTTGGGGGAATTTTCCGATCCTAATCCTGATCCTGATCCAGGATAACTAAACGCAACTTAAATCTCTTGCTTTTGCTTTAAGCAAAAGTTCTGACACTGACTTTTTATTATTTATGTTTATTTATATTCAATATATATATATACATATATTAAACGATCTATTTCGATTATTTAGCGGTGAAAAATTTCTATATCCTGATCCTTTCCATAATAACTAACCCCAATTTTTGTTTTCTCTTGCTCTCTCATTACCATTTATTATCCATTTAGGAATTATGACACTGAGCCGTGGCCCGTACAGCGAGCTCGATAAAATGAGCCTTTTTCAAGACCTCAAACTCAAACGGCGGAAAATCGATTCGCGATGCAGCAGTGACGGCGAGTCCATTGCGGACACGTCCACCTCGTCGCCGGATCTGCTGGCTCCCATGTCGCCCAAGCTCTGCGACAGCGGCAGCTCCACGGGAGGAGGTGGTCCTGGTGGAGCCGGAGGTGGTGGCGGCGCCGGTGGCGGTATCGGTGTGATGGCAACATCTGGATCTGGTGTGGGATCCGGACTAGGCTCCCTGCCCCTGCCCATGGCGCTGCCCTTGCCCCTGCCACTGCCACTGCCACTGCCACTCAGTGCATCCTCGCCGGCGGTAACCGTTTCCTTGGCGGCAGTGGTGGCAGCCGTGGCGGAAACGGCGGGAGGTGGCGGTGGAGGTGGAGGTGGAGGAGGAGGAGGAGCAAGCACAGCGGTCTCCACATCGTCGACAACAGCGGCGGTGGCCACCTCCTCGACATCCTCCACAACGCTCTCCTCCGCCTCATCATCATCATCCTCCGCCTCATCATCAGCATCATCCTCATCATCATCCAGCACATCGCCCAACGCTGGAGCGGGGGCTGGAAGTGCAACAGCTGGTGCTGGAACTGGAATTGGAGCCTCCTCCACATGTCCCGCCAGCAGCAGCAGCAGCAGCAGCAGCAGCAACAGCACTGTCAAGAATCACATCAAGCAGGAGCCGCACCAAGCGGAGATCCATTCCTCCAGCAGTGCGATCTCAGCGGCAGCTGCCTCCACGGTAATGTCACCGCCACCGTCACAGCAGCAGGCAGAGCCAACGATTGGAGCTGGTACCGGTGGCATTGCATCTGCTGTTGCCAGCAACCAGGAACACCAAAACAATAATGGCAGCAACGGCAGCAATGGTGGCAGCAGTCGAGCCTCACCCGATTCCCTCGAGGAGAAGCCATCGACCACAACGACGACGGCGGCGGCGGCGGCGGCTTCAACGGTGGTGCCCACCAATGGTGTTGTATCCTCCGTTTCCAGTGTGGCCGGTAGCACGAGCGCCAAGCTAACCGAAGCGGGCATGAGTGTGATACGATCTGTGAAGGAGGAGCGTCTACTCAGTGTGTCCACCAAAATGCTGGCCTTTCAGCGGGAACAGGAATCCAAAGCGGCGCAAGCAGCAGCGGCAGCAGCAGCAGCCGCAGCAGCGGCGGCAGCAGCAGCAGCAGGACATGTGACAGTGCTAGTGACACCCTCGCGTATCAAGTCAGAGCCACCGCCGCCCATAGCCTCGCCCTCCTCCACATCCAGCACGCAAAGGGAACGTGAACGTGAACGAGAGCGGGAACGAGAGCGGGAACGGGAGCGGGACCGCGACCGCGACCGGGACCGGGAGCGAGAGCAATCGATTAGCTCATCGCAGCAGCATTTGAGTCGCGTATCCGCCAGTCCGCCATCGCATGGCTCCCTGGGACAATCGGCCATTGTCCAGACACACCATCTCCATCAGCAGCTCACCCAGCCGCTGACGCTGCGCAAAAGCAGCCCGCCCACAGAGCATCTGCTTAGCCAGTCCATGCAGCATCTAACCCAGCAGCAGCAGCTACATCTGCATCATTTGCTGGGGCAACAGCAGCAGCAGCATCAACAGGCGCAGCAGCAGCAGCAACAGCAGCAGCAGCAGCAGCATTCACCGCATTCTTTGGTGCGTGTCAAGAAGGAGCCCAATCAGGTGAGCCAACGCCACCTGTCGCCGCATCACCACCAGCAGCAACAGCAGCAGCAGCATCTCCACCAGCAACAGCAGCAGCACAATCTCCACCAGCAGCAACACAATCTTCACCAGCAACAGCAGCAGCAGCAGCAGCATCAACAGCAGCAGCAGCCCCAGGCTTTGGCCCTAATGCATCCCGCCTCGCTGGCTCTGAGGAACAGCAACCGGGATGCAGCCATTCTGTTTCGGGTGAAGAGCGAGGTGCACCAGCAGGTGGCTGCCGGATTGCCGCATTTAATGCAATCCGCTGGTGGAGCAGCGGCGGCAGCAGCTGCTGCTGTGGCAGCCCAGCGGATGGTATGCTTCAGCAACGCCCGGATCAATGGAGTCAAACCGGAGGTGATTGGTGGACCGCTGGGCAACCTGAGGCCCGTCTCCGTCTCCGGCGGTGGCAATGGCAGCGGCGGTAATGGAGGTAATGGTGGCAATGGAGGCATACCAGGTGGTGGCTCCGTTCAATGCCCCTCACCGCATCCCTCCAGCAGCTCGTCCTCGTCGCAGCTATCACCGCAAACCCCATCGCAGACGCCGCCAAGGGGTACACCCACGGTGATAATGGGCGAAAGCTGTGGCGTTCGTACCATGGTCTGGGGCTATGAGCCGCCACCGCCATCGGTGGCCCAGCAGCAGCAGCAGCAGCAGCAGCAGCAGTCGCAGCAGCATCCAGGACAGCATACGCAACAGCAGTCACCGCATCACCAGCATACACAGCAGCAACAATCCCAGCAGCAGCAGCAGCAGCAGCAGCAACAGCAGCAGCAGCAGCATTGCCTGTCCTCGCCATCGGCGGGTTCATTAACGCCCAGCTCCTCCGGCGGTGGTTCGGTATCCGGCGCGGGCACGCCCTCATCCGTAACGCCGCAGAATAACGAGGAAGCCGCCCAGCTGCTGCTCTCCCTGGGCCAGACCCGCATCCAGGATATGCGAGCAAGGCCGCATCCCTTTCGCACCCCGCACGCACTCAATATGGAGCGCCTGTGGGCGGGTGACTACTCCCAGCTGCCGCCTGGTCAACTGCAGGCGCTGAATCTCAGCGCCCAGCAGCAGCAATGGGGCAGCTCGAATTCGACGGGCCTGGGCGGTGGCTCCCTAGCTGGAGCACTGGGTGGACGCGGCGGTGGCGTAGGCAGTGGCCTAGAAGCGCCGCATGAACCCACCGACGAGGATGAGCAGCCGCTGGTGTGCATGATCTGTGAGGACAAGGCCACTGGCCTGCACTACGGCATTATTACATGCGAAGGGTGAGTAATTTGTTATTACTCCCATGATCTGGAATATATTCTATATTCTGTCTCATTGCAGGTGCAAGGGCTTCTTCAAGCGAACGGTGCAGAATAGACGCGTCTACACCTGCGTGGCGGATGGAACCTGCGAGATAACCAAAGCACAGCGCAACCGTTGTCAGTATTGTCGATTTAAGAAGTGCATCGAGCAGGGCATGGTGCTGCAAGGTGAGTGGACACGACTCTAGGAACCCTCTAGTTCCAAGCAGAGACGAAATATAACTAATCCTTGATCTCACTCTATTCCCTAGCCGTTCGCGAGGATCGCATGCCTGGCGGTCGCAATAGCGGCGCCGTCTACAATCTATACAAGGTCAAGTACAAGAAGCACAAGAAGACCAACCAGAAGCAGCAGCAACAGGCCCAGCAGCAGCATCAGCAGCAGCAGCAACAGCAGCAGGCGCAGCAGCAGCATCAGCAGCAGCAGCAGCACCAGCAGCTTCACTCGCCGCTGCATCATTTGCACCATCAGGGCCACCAGGTTGTGGGCCACCAGGTGGGACATCATCCACAGCAGCAGCATCATCCCCAGCTATCGCCGCATCACCTGCTCTCGCCGCAGCAGCAGCAATTGGCCGCTGCCGTTGCAGCAGCAGCACAGCAGCAGCAACAGCAGCAGCAACAACAGCAGCAGCAGCAGCAGCAGCAACAGCAGGCCAAGCTGATGGATATGAAGCCCATGTTTCTGGGTCCCGTGCTCAAACCAGAGCTCCTGCAGGCCCCACCCATGCACAGTCCGGCGCAACAGCAGCAGCAGCAGCAGCAGTCGTCACCGCATCTGCAGCTGAGCTCCCCGCACCAGCAGCAGCAGCAGCAACACCATTCAAATCATCACCAGCAATCGAGTGGAGGTGGTGGTAATGGTGGAGCTGGCTCTGGTGGTGGAGTGGCCGGTGGTGGCGCCCAGTTGCCGCCGCATCTGGTTAATGGAACGATACTGAAAACGGCACTGACCAATCCCAGCGAGATTGTACATCTGCGTCATCGTTTGGACTCGGCAGTTAGCTCGTCCAAGGATCGACAGATCTCGTATGAGCATGCCCTGGCCATGATCCAGACCCTAATCGATTGCGATGCCATGGAGGATATTGCCACGCTGCCGCATTTCAGTGAGTTCTTGGAGGACAAGTCCGAGATCAGTGAGAAGCTGTGCAACATCGGCGACTCCATTGTGCACAAGCTGGTCTCGTGGACAAAGAAGCTGCCCTTCTATCTGGAGATACCCGTGGAGATTCACACCAAATTGCTGACGGACAAGTGGCATGAGATCCTAATCCTGACCACCGCTGCCTATCAGGCGCTGCATGGCAAGCGACGCAGCGATCCAGGATCGGGTGGTCAGGGCCAGGGACAGGGTGCGATAACTGGTGCTGGCACCGGAGTGGGTGTGGGCAGCAGCAGGCACGGTTCACCGGCATCAACGCCGCTGGCAACGACACCGACAACAACGCCACTGCCATCGCCCGCCCAGCCCCTTCACAAGGACGATCCAGAGTTCGTCAGCGAGGTGAACTCGCATCTGAGTACGCTGCAGACCTGCCTCACCACGCTAATGGGCCAGCCCATTGCCATGGAGCAGCTGAAGCTGGATGTGGGTCACATGGTGGACAAGATGACCCAAATTACCATCATGTTCCGTCGCATCAAGCTCAAAATGGAGGAATATGTCTGCCTCAAGGTCTACATACTGCTGAATAAAGGTACGTGCTCCGATTTCACCCCACTCTTTGCCTATCCACACCTCAGTGCTCATGTTATACCCATTTTTCGTTCCGTTTCTAAATCCAGCAGAAGTGGAACTGGAGAGTATCCAGGAGCGGTACGTTCAGGTTTTACGCTCCTACCTGCAGAACTCATCGCCACAGAATCCGCAGGCGCGGCTCAGTGAGCTTCTATCCCACATACCAGAGGTACGTAAAAGGATTTCCCAAAACTTTCTATATATATAGATCCTAGTACAGGGCTAAATCTAAGAAAATCTGTCACGATTTATGAGAAAACTTTCTCGATAAATTCGAAATTGAGACTAATACTTGTACTCCGATTACAACCCCTTTGGCTTTTCGCTTCCTTTCACTTGCAGATCCAGGCCGCAGCCAGTTTGCTGCTCGAGAGCAAGATGTTCTATGTGCCCTTCGTGCTGAATTCGGCGAGCATAAGGTAGCAGATGCTTGAGCATGGCCTGCTGCCCACCGCCCACCACCATCAGCCAGGAGGAGTACCGCCAGGACCTGATCCCATACCTGAGCGGCACCAGCACCAGCACCAGCAGCAGCAGCAGCAGCAGCAGCAGCAAGAGCGGCAGCTGGAGCGGCGCAGGAGCAGGCAGCAGCAGCATCAACTGCTGCGTGATCTGCCCAAAATCAAGATCGAGATTGGGGCCCAGGAACAGGAGCAGGACCCAGAGCAACAGCAGCAGCAGCAGCAGCAGCAGCAGCAGGAGGAGGAGGAGGAGGAACAGCAGCAGCAGCAGCAGCAGCAGCAGCCACGATCCACGTCCATTTTAAAGACCTCGCTGCTGAGCGGAGCGGCAGCCACTTTGGCCACCTTGACGGCTGCGGCCGAGCAGATAGCCCGCTCCTCCTCCTCATCCTCCTCCTCTGCTGACACTGCCAGGGATTACTCCAGCAGGCAAGGCAGCCCAGCGGGCAAGGCCACCAATCATCACGGCAGCAGCAGCAACAGTTTAGAAGAGAGCAAAAGACTTGAGCATCAACAGCAACAACAGCAACAATATACATCAATTCTACACACGGCCTTAATGTCACAGCGCTCCGTGTCCGCGGCAGCAGGAGGAGCAACTGCAGCAACAGCAGCTGCAACAACAACGACAGCAACGACAACGGCAGCCATCACCACATCGCCGACGCCGGCGCATGTGCTAAAGACGGCGGTGACTCTGGCCAGTCTCAGTGAGATAGCCACGGCGCGTCAGCAGCAGCAGCAGCAGCAGCAATTGCTGGCAATGCAACAGCAGCAGCAGCAGCAGCAGCAACAGAAACTGCCCCGAAGGATAATCAATTTTGGCAGCAACTCGGCTACAAAAGGTATGGGAGTGGGAGCAGCAATAGGAGCAACAGCAGCAGCAGGAGCAGCAGCAGCAGGAGCTGGAGCTGGAGCAGGACTCGGAGCCGGATTGAGCTTGGTGGCAGCCAGCAAGCAAATGCCAGCAGCAACTGCTGCACAAAGCCGGCATAATCGCCAAATGAGTGTGGGCCAGAATCATGGTCAAAATCTGGTGGCGAATGGTAAGCAGAAAGAATTGTGAGCCCTGTTGTTAGCGATAACCACTGTCCCTGTCCCTTTGCCATGTCAGCAACAAGGACAACCGGCAACAGTAGCAACAACAGCAACAGCAGCAGCAACAGCAACAGCAGCAGCAGCAGCAGCAGCAGTAGCGGGAGCAAGCAACGCCTGCTCAATGGCAACTGCTGCAGAAGCAACAACAAGATCAGCAACAGCACCAGCAACATGAGCAACCTATGCAACCTAAGCAACCTAAGCGACCTAAGCAACCTAAGCAACATGAGCAACATGGTCAATATACAGACTCAAACCGATGAGCTAGAGTTGCCACTGGCCTTAGCTTCACACACTGCCACATCATCAACATCTTCATCATCAACAACATCGCTAAGAACATTAAGCACATGCAACATTTCATTCGAAACACATGCAACACAACAGCAACAACAACAACAACAAGAACAATGGACTGCCGTGTCGCCAAAGGAGCCAGCTGGAGCTGGAACGACACAAACACCAGCAACATTAGCACCACAACAACAAGAACAACCAGAACAACAATCACTGCCACAGTCACAGTCACTGCCACAGCCACAGCCAGCAATGCAACAAGCAACAACCAATATCAATATGAGAATCAAGAGAACTACAACAACAGCACCACAACAACAACAACATACCAGCAACAATAATAATTATAATAATCTTAGTGCCGCCACTGCCAGGTCCAACTCGAACTCCTCCTCCCCCGCATTCAATCCAAATCCAAATCCAAATCCTAATCCAAATCAAAATCCTTCACCCTCAGCCACCACCTCAGCTTCTGTTACTGTAGTTGTGTTCAAAACAATGTTACCTGATGACTGAATTAATTTAGAATCGTACACCTAGAGAGCATGTTTTATGATTATGATTACCATTTACGATTTACGGATTACGATTTACAATTTACGATTTATGATTACGATTAACGATAAACTACACACAAACACACACACACATATATATATATATATACATGCGATACAATACGATGCGATTTGTACATGTATAATGTATAATTATGGATATCATTACCTATTAACTATTCATTAGTTATGTCTTATCGATTATTACTATTATTACTATTACAATACTATTATTACTATTATTACTATTGCTACATGCATAATGTAGAGCCTAATTGATCTATCGTGTATTTTAGTTTGTCTAATTGTTGGAAACACACCCTGTACCATATCCCATATATAACAAACACACTTTCACACACACATACGCACCCCTCACAATAACTAGAAAGCTAGGAAAACTATGAGCGAAGTTAAACAATTTCAAAACAAAAAAGAAAATATATGTAATCATGTCATTTTTTTTGTAACCGTCATTGAGCAGTTGAAGTGTTAACATGAGCAAGGCGTACGATTAAAGGAGTATGAGTATGAGTAGCGAGTAATGAGTAGGGAGTAACGAGAAAGGAGTAAAGTGTAACGAGTAGCGAGTATATGTAATGTAGCCACAATGCCACACACAGCTAATTAGCAAGCATTTAGGATGCATGCATATTGTCAGTTATCTATTCTATTCTATTCTTTTTTTTTTTTTTTTTTGTATTAACTTTAAATGTATGTAAACTATAGGCCTATATATATATAGTATATATATTATGTGTAACGGAGGAGAGAGAGACGACGACGATGAGGAGGAGAGGAGAGAACGAAAGAAGATGGAGCTGGAAATGCGACCACACCAAGTATATATTAGGAACCGTTTTCTGGAGGCAGAAAGATCAAGTAAGAGAGAGAGATTTAAGAGAGAAAGGGAGGGAAGAAAGAGTGGTAGAGCAATTTGTGGAAAACGGAAACGGAAGTAGCGCTGTACTGTCAGAGATCATCATCAAGCCTTCATTGGTTCGAACTTCGCTCGCAACTCTTGCAGATTTATACTGTTTAGATACTGTTAGTTAATAAAATCCCCCTCACACACACACATGTTAAATACATAAATACACTCACACACACTAGCTATATATATATATATATGTATATATATATATATATATATACAACACATATTTGTGTAAGAGACATGGGGAGCATGAGGAGAACTCGATAAACATCAACTGCATCTTAGAAACACACGCATTTTCCCCTCCCCAAATTATATATGTAATGCGAGGAAGGATCTGAAGGGATCTGCAAGGATCTGTGAGGAGGGACGAGGCGGGGTAGCGTTCACACACACAACACACAGCACGCTCACACTCACACACACTGTTTACACACTATATACCTAAGTTAAGGACGCATAATCACATACTACACATTAATTACGCATAGTACATACAACAAAAACAGAAAAAACAAAACAAAAACAAGCAAACTTTCTTAAGAAATGAAAATGAAAATGAAAAACAAAAACGAAACAAAAATGGAAACAAAAACAAAGCTAAGAAGAAAGGAGAGAAGCGCAAGAGAAAGGATTCAATATATATATATATATATATATATTATATTATTTTTTTTAAATCTAAAAACCGATTGCGCAATTGTATATCGTAATCGTATAATCGTCGCAACCCCTCCCTCCCCCCAAAAACAAAAAAAATCGCCCATCGCCCCCCCAAATTGGCGGTATCGATGCCCGGATTGTTATCGATAATATATGGTCGTAAAAACACTACGTTTTAATTTGTAAATGTATTAATTTTGTTGATTTTTTTGCTGTCTGTATACATTTTTTTTAACAACATTTTTGAATAAATGTAATTCTTGAATATTTCTTTTCTTTTAATTTAATTTTATATACCCGAAAATCCTAGAGTCCTTGGTTTGTATGATAAATACATATATATATATATATATATATATATATATATATTTGTTTCTGATTTTTAAGCAATTTATTTTTAATTTTGCTTTTTTTAATGCGAAAAATGCTTCATCCCTTGATTTTTACATGCATTTTACATGGCTTGGGGCTGGCGCCACCTAGCGACTGCCCCGGAAAATATGCCCTGTAAAGTATGCAATGGAAATTGTCCACACAAAGGCAGGAAATGCATTTTATAATTAATTACGTTCTCCCCTTCCTTTGGTTAGTGATAAACGAAAAACAAACTAATGAAACTGAAGGAATCTCTCAATGGCAACAGTCGTGTAGATAGCGGATCCTTGATCCTTAATAGACACTCCCTCTCCCGCAACCGCAACCGAAACCGCCACCGGAACCGGAAGTAGCAAAACGTATGCTAAAAACCAAAAACGTTTGCGCACGAAGAAGAAAAAGAAGAAGAAGAAGACGAACGAGATCGAGAAGAGACGAGAAAAATAAAAGCAAGAGTCTGACATCAAATTGCCTTCAAAAAATGTTATTTTCGAGTTCTTTTCTTTTTTTGTCTGTAGTTTTTTTAACAAACAAAAAAAAAAAGAAATAAAACTGCAAAAAAAAGGGATAAATAAGCAAGAAAATACATACAGTACATATATATATATGTATGTTTATATAAACGAAAAGACATAATAATCAATTAACGATATGAAATTAAAGCAAATTAAGGACGAGAGCTAGCAGAAGGATTAACATTTTTTGTAGAGTAAATATATGGCAGTAAAAAAAAGTGAGAAGAAATTTAAAACAAAAAATAAATAAAAAGTAAATCTGGAGAGGGGAGTAATTACAGAAAAACAAAATCAACAAATATTTTTGCACAGCGTGTTATCGAATAAGTGTTAGGACCTTAGACTTTAACTGTAATCGAGATTCAAATCAATCAAAGACCCATCATCCCTAATCCGAATCCCATTTCCTGACGTCCCCTCCCCCTCCTAGCCACCCATGATTATTAATCTGATTTGATCAGATGGCGAATCTTTGTCTTTGTACATATATATACATCAGAGAGAGAGAGAGAGAGAGAGTGGAGATCGCAAGATATAGACATTAGTTAGCTAATTTTAACGACAGAAAATTAACACTCTCCCAGACCTTGTCCCAGGAACGAAAACTCACTACAATGCGAATGCTCAACTCGAATGCCCGCTTATGAGACCCAGACCCAGACCCAGCTCCGCTCTTGGTTAGATCCGACTTGCATCCCCGCAACGAATCCACCCACACCACTCCCCCTCCCCCACCCCCCTATAGTGTATAGCGTGGATGCAATATGAACTTCATATGGTGCTTAATCTGGATCTTGATCTTGAGGACAACAACCCAAGCCTACAACTCAAATTATGGGACTGATGCAAAAAAAAAAAGAAAACAAGAAAAGAAAAACGAAAATAAGAAGTATAAAATATAAAAAAAAAAACACAGAAGAATTAAGCAAAGAAATTAAGTAAGCAACAAATAAACAATGGAAGCAAAAGTGGATATTAAAAACCCAATTAAATGTATGTATACTAAGTGTATATGTATTAAATGATTCAACAATGAATTCAACAATGATTCAACAATGAATTCAATAATTCAAAACGAAGTAGATCCTTCCATATGCTAAAAACAAAATAAAAACAAGAACAAAAAAAAAAGGAGAAAAGAAAACTAAGAGTAAACATAAGCAAAGATCTCGCTTCGGAGGCCATTTGTTATTACTCTTTGAATTTGTTTACAACCCAAATTAGAAAATTGTGAAGCCCCCAAAAACCCAAAACAAATTTGAAAAAAAAATTTAAAAACACAAAAAAAAAAACATACATATATAAATAAGAAATATAAGAAAGAAGGGAAGCAAGAGAAAAGAAAAAAAAGAAACATTAAACAGAAATTCTAGATATACTGTGGAGGTTTTTTTTTTGTCATTTCAAATTCTATATAGCGACTTTTATAAGTATTTGTTTATCTTTTTTTATTGGATTTGATATGAATGTTAGACGATGGATTGATTGATTGATTGATTAGTGAACGTTTAAAGTAGTGTTTAATTTAAAGAAAACAAGAGATGATAAAATGATGAAATGAAATGTTAGCAAATATATATATATATATATAAAAAAGAACAAGAACGGATAAACTACGACGAGAACTAAGCCCCATAATTGACAATTTTTAAAGCACGATTCGAGATCACGCATATAAATTTAATAAATTACACATGTATTAATATAATGAAATGATGTATTTACGAATAAAATCTAATATTATCACATGAATGCTAGTGTCGTCGTGGGCTTGAATTTATTTCTGTTTCTCTTTTTATTCAAAGAGGGTTTGTTTTTTTTCTTCTGTTTCTCTTTTTATTTAAAGAACTCTGAAGGGAACTGGGGTTCAATGACGATCTTGAAGGTCTTACTCACCACCTTCTCCTCCGTCTCCGGCGGGATACCAATAAAGTCGCTGTAAATTTAATAATAATATTAAATATAGCAGTAACTAAACCTTTCTTTTCGGTAGATATACTTACTCCTCGTTGGCTAGAGTCACGTTGATGCGATCGGTGGAGACACGTGTGGGTCGGATAGCGCCGAAGAAGTCTGTTATCGGCACTTTGTGCGGATCGCGGCGATACAGATCCTTGCGCACGCCCACCGTCGAGATGCAGACCCGCTTGGGGCACACTTGCAACTGCAAAAGAAAGGAAAGCCGAAAAAAACCTTAGAAAAATTCAAATATTCTAATAAAACCACTTACAAACTCGCCAATTGTGCGCTTGCTGAAGGGCTGCACCTTCTCGAGGAACTCCAGTGCGTAATAAGTATAACGATCGATCATGTAAACGCCAATCGAGGGATCTACATGATGCTGAGAGGCGGCAGCAACGATAAATTAGTCATCCAAGTGTAATTATTAGTGTGATTTAACTTACCGACAGCGAATCCTCGCCCACCAGGCTACTGGCCACCGCCAGGACATTCGGTGACGTGAACTTCTCGTACAGGGAGGCCGCCTGGCAGGTGTCCACCATGAAGAACAGCTCGTTGTAACTGCAGCAGGTAAGAGTTATGGTATTGGCATGTAATTAACACGACACTAATCAAAAACCACCTTCTCCTTAAAGCTAAATAAGTAAGAGATGGCAGACTTACCGCTTCTTCTCCCACATCTGCTGAATGCCATCGGCCAGCTCCTGGCTGGTAATCTCTTCCGAGTCCTGGAACTTCAGGAACCCATCACCGCCGTGGCCCGTTAAATAGATCAAAACATTGCTGCCGGCATCCGAGAGCAGCTTCTTGGAGCGCGCCGTTCCGTTCTGCGTGCGCCCCGTAAGCAGACGCACAAAGTTCTCCACGGTGACCTCGTAGCCACGATAGTCCACCTCCACATCGTCGCCATACACATTGATGTGCTGATTGGCGTTATTATAAACCTGACCGGGGCGCGGATTGCGGGCATTGCAGGCCATATCGTCGGCAATCATCAGGATGATCTGCGAGTCGGGAATGCCCAGGCGTTTCACCGATCGATAGATGGACAGCACGTTGGCCACATGCCGGTAATTGAACCAGAAACGGGACGCATCCACCAGCACGGCCCAGTTGTTGGTGTGCGTCGAGCGTTGGGTGGCGTCAACGAAGCCCTCGGGCAACACACCGGTGTCCTGCGCTGGCTGTTCGGCCAGACAGCAGCAGACGATGGTCTGGATGATGATACACACGATAATTGAGAGTTTAGGTATCATTTTCTTGTGCAAATTTATTGCGTTTTAACTTTTCTTGAAAAACGCATATGGCGATGAAAAAAAGATGCCGGAAAGAACCGTAAACACAGAAATTTACTAACGCCACTCACGGCCTGTGTGACCGTATTCGCATAAGCGAATCTAGTATTTGTGAAAATCCGGCTAATTTAAATACTAGAAACTTTGAAAACATTTAATTTTGCTATTTAACGATTTTTTCTGAGAAAAATAGTAAATATTACGCTCTATTTATTGTTTTGCACCTTTGTTCTTTTGTTGTTTATTTTGTCAGCCGAGGAAAAGTAAAAAGGGTGGTTAGAAAAACAGAGGGCGGCCAGAGCCGCCATGTTGATGAGCCCGATTTTCCAAAGCCTATTTCTCCCCCATAAAAGCAAAAATGTAACAATTTAAAACATAAAACAGTTAGTGCTCGTCGAGTACGATCCATTACCAGCGAACAATTTAAAGCTAACCCATGTAAAATGACCAAAAAAAGCATCTGAAAATGAAGAAAATTCAAAGCGAATGACGCTGCAATCACAAAGAGCAGGCCGATAAAGAGCGCGGCAAAGGCGAAAGGCGGAGAGCGCCACAGATGTGCTAATGTATGAGTGTGTCTGTGTTGAGTGGCAGTAAAAGCCTTGTTTGCGTGTGGAATTTAACTGTTTTCTCGCCGTCTGCGAATTGGGGGGCACACACACAACCACACCAATGTATACGCACACACCGGCGCACCTGGGAAAATGGGGAAAATGGTGCCAAGACAGCAATACTGGGCTTCTCTGGAAACTCTGAATTCGCCGCGATCATAGGCTCTCTGCCTCGCTCTCTTTCCATTCCATTCCACTCCCTCTTTCTCTGTCTCTATCTCTTTTCCTCGGTCGTTCTTGGTGATTGCTAGTCGGCTGCCACAGCCGCCGCTCTCTGATTCACGTGGGTTTTCATATGCCTCCATATTTGTTTTTTCTTTCTTTTGTATGTATGTATGTTTGTTTGTTTGTTGTTGCTGCAGTGTCGATTTTTGGATGAGCTTTTTAGGCTCTGTTCCGCTCCACTCTGCCGGAAGTTTTCTTTTTATCCACATATCGGCGAGTGCTCTATGCGCCGCCATTCGCCTATCACTGCTTTTGCTTTACCCTGGCCTTTCGCTCGCCTTGCTGCGTGGCATTTTGTCGGCGGCCATTACGTTTTCCAATTGCCTTTAGTGCAAACACACGCACACACTCATGGCTGCGCCATAAAGCAACTGTGTGTGTGTGTACGTGTGTTTTTAAATGTGAATTTTGTATCAAAGCGCAGAGAAAAGAAACAGCAATTTCTGTTTAAAATTAAGCGAGTGGGCGTTAATTCAAGGAAAATAATGGCAACGGAAGCATTTTCCGAGTTTGGGGGAGCTTTAAATGGGCCTGGATAGTATAGTTAGCCAGCGATAACTAGGATAATCGATCGAAGCGGC
Source organism: Drosophila serrata (assembly GCF_035046125.1). Lineage (NCBI taxonomy): Eukaryota > Metazoa > Arthropoda > Insecta > Diptera > Drosophilidae > Drosophila > Drosophila serrata. The sequence goes on along the minus strand of NW_028257174.1, from coordinate 2,118,313 downwards.
CTTCGTGGCTAATTGATGATGTCATTGCGGCGGAAATGGCGTGTATGTCCTGCCAGAACACTTGACCCAGTTGGGGCAATATGGAAAATGGCTTTTCCATGGCTTAGCACCCTAGAAACGGTATCGAAAGAAGAGAGGGCGACGCCGATGGCTATGGCGAAGACCATTTGGTCAAGAGCGCGCTGCATAATAATGCGAAGGCGATGCAAAAAGCTATTGATATTGATTTTCCCTCGGCTCTTCTTATTTCCGCCGCTATTTCACACCATTTCCCCACATTTTCCTCCGGCAATTAGAGCTTGCCTTTAACCCAGTTACCCGCAAGGGTCCTTCGGCGGCGGGTGGGAAAATTATTGTTATGTGGGTGGCAGGACAATAGAGGGAACAGAGTGATAGATGGAACGAAAAAGAGAGAGAGGGAGGGAGGGATGAGAACGCGAGAGAGACGAAGGACCCGTCGGCACCTGACACTTGCAGGATTCCCATGCCGCATCCCTTCATGGCGTCCTTGGAAACAACAATAATGACAGCAACAGCAGGAGCAGCAGCATCAACCTACGGCACAGCATCGCAAGTTGAGGAAAATCTCGGGAAAAATCGGCAGGACAACCGAAAAGTGCTTGGCCTAGAAACAGAGCGAACGAGCGGCTAAGTGAAGGAAGCAAGAGGGGGAAGCTGCCTTCGCCGCTTGTCATTTACCAATTTTCCCATTTACCACCCCCGTACTTCGTGTTTCCGAGCCGAGTCCTTTTGCTTTGCTTTTATGCTTTTTTTTGTATTTTTTTGCCGACGCAACAAAGAGGCAACATCAACAACAACACACACATGCAGCTAAGAGAAAGAGAGAGAGAGCGACAGCAGGAGAGCGCGGCGAGAGAGCATGCGGCGAGAACCAGAGCGAGAGAGAGGGGCTAGAGCAGCAAACATTTGCCAAAAACAACACGTAGGCCGGGCGAAAAACACAAGTCGCCCGTGCAATGCCCTTTAAAAAACATATGTTTTAAATTTGCATGGTATTTGTTAGAAGGGCTGCCAGACGTTAAGAAAGTAAAAAAAAACATTAAATTAATAAATGCAATTAAAATTCCATTTCAAAATAAACAAAACTGATAGCTAAAGTAATCTGAAATCGACAAGATTAACCGAAGGAATAACATCCCTAGTGAGTTACGTATGCGTAATTTAATTTCTCTTATTTGTGAATTTGTATATTCATAGAAAAAATAAATTACGTATTTGTCTATTACCGTGGTTATACCATTATCCTTTAGTTATAATAATATTCAACCTGAAGTAATTATAAACAATAAACAAAACACAACAAACTCTAAGCAGTGTAGAGAATAAGGCTATACCCATAATGAAAACGGTTAAAAAATCGTATAAAACTAAGTTAAATTCAATCTTATTAGTCGCAAACTTATTTCCCATAATAATTGAGAATATTATTCTTTTAATTAGGACCCCATAATTAAAAAAATACTGAAATCCTTTGGACAGAGCTGCCCAGGGCTGCTGCCAACTGGCCGCGATAGTGCAGAATATCGGATAACAAAGGGTAACACCGCACCGGGGCGAATGCGGCGAATACGTGTTTTCGCCGTCGGGCAGCGGGGACGAGTAGTAGCAGCGGCAGAGCAGCGTCGCTCTCTTGCTCTCCATTTTAGCTCGTTATTTCGCTTCGCACCGTGTTCGCGTTCACAACTCTGCGTTCGGGTTCTGCATTTTATTTTATTATTATTATTTTTTTTTGTTTGTCCTCCTGCTCCTGACTGGGCGCAGTTGGTTCGTTCGTTGATTCGTTCGTTCGGTTGTGTGAGCGGGGAGCTGCGGCACTGCAATTGAGCCGCCGAGTCAAGTCAGTCGGATCGCAGGATGCAAAAGCAAACAAAACCGAAAATGCAAATGAAAATGAATGCGGAAAATTCGCAAATGGACAACTGAGCCGAAAGAGAATTAAGTAAGTAAGGTATTCGCGTTGCTTTCGTTGTGTGTTGCGTCTGTTCGCCGTTCGCTTCGCTCGTGTTCTCTCGTGCCTCTCGTGTCTCTCGTTTCGTGCTCGTTCCTCTCAAATGCGAAAAGAAGCCCAAAAGTAAAACACGAAAGAGCGAAAGACAAGTGAGTGCTGGGGCTGTGCTGTGCTGTTCGCTTCGCGCGTCATGCGAAAGAAAACGGAAAGAAAAGCGTAAAATTCATAAGCCCAAAACTTCAACGCCACCCAAAATTTGTTCGTGTTTGTGTTTGCCCCACTGTTCTGGCTTTTCCGCCGCCCTACTCCCCAGACCGAACAGCCCTGTGCTTCCCCTAAGCCCCAGTTTGATTGCAACTGCCCCGAAGACGGAACGGTTTCCACGGTTTTTCTTTTCTTTTTTTTTTTTTGCCGAACCGAACCTTGATATGTGTTGGTGTGCTTGTGCGTAAGTGTGTGAGTTTGTCCGTGTGCAAGAGAGGAAAGAGAGACCGAGAAGCGATGTTGGCAACTCTGCCAATTCTTTGACAACTTTTCCGCTTTGTGAAAATTGTGCGGCCAGTTTCCGTTTCTGCTGCGGCCCCTCACTTCCTTCAGTCGTTCGCTGTCACCGCCGTTGCCGCTTCCTCGGCCGCTTCGCTCAGTGTTTACAATCGCAGCGTTTTTGCACACTGTGCCGTGTGTTTTTGTGTTTGTGTGGGTTCTACTTCACAGCGTATACACACATCGATATTGCTCGGGTCTTCATTTTGTTATTTGCGATTCGCTTTTACTTCCTTTATTCGTCTGTTTTGTTGCCATCGCTCGTTGTCAGTGGTGTTTCGCTTTTTGCCATGGAGGGTGGTGGCAGCAGCAGCGGCGGCGGCGGCAGCGGCTATGGATGTGCGTGAGTGTGTGCATGCCTGGGTTTTCCGCCGGTGCAAACTGCAATTCAATTCCAAAGGCGAAATCAAATCCCATTCGAAGGTCGCTCTCTCTTTCTCACCCCCTCTTCCTCAATCGCTCAAAGTGCGTGTGTGTTGCCTGCCTCCCTCTTTCCGCTGCACTCTCTCTCTCTCCCTTCCCTTCCTTCCTGCCTGCCTGCCTGCTGGCTGGTCACACTAAAATGGCGCCTGTCAGAATCCACTGGGATCATCAAGGCAAAAACAAGAAGAAGAAGCAGAAGATGGAAGAGCAGCGAAAAGCCGAAGCAGAAGCCGAAACAGGATACTTAACCAATTTGAGGATTATTCAACGTGTGCCCATCAATTCTTCAGCTTCTCTTCGCTTCTTCGCCTGACCCACTCCACTCCACACCGCACCGCACCGCTTGCTCCGTTTCGCTTTCCTCGCATTCTCGCATCAGCTCCCAGCTGCTGCTGCCAAAACTTGTTTTTTTAGAATTGGTAGAAGCAGCGCCGGCGGAGAGAGAAAGAGGAGCAGCGACTGACTGACTGGATGGCTGGCTGGTAAACCGCAAAAGCATGTTTAATGTTTAATGTTCTAGTCGAAGTTTGGCTGCGAGTCCTGATCGCCGGGGATTAGTGCGGCTGGATTTGGGTTTGAGCCAGGTGAAAGCCAAAAGCCAGGGCCATAAAAGTAATCGGTATTTAAGTTATCATCGGATTTGGTTTGGTTTTGTGTTTGAAAAACGTTGGCCCATCGGACTTCTTAACTGAATATTCCTTAAGGTCCTTGGAAATGAACAAGTGTTTGTGTTTGTGTAATTAAGGATATTAAGTTATCCAAAAATGTGTCCTTGAATACCTAGTTTGAGGTTTTAATATTTATTTAACTTCATTCCGAAACTTATTGTATTCCAATTCCTATAAAATATTTTGTATTTATCATACCAAAGTTTTTTTTATCAAGCAAAATAGAGTATAGAAAACAAAAACATTAAAGTTTATGTGTAAATACTTTTTTTCTAATTGAGAATGCATTTAAATTCATTTTATAAACATTCATGCTCTCCTATAAATTTCCCTATTTTCTATTAAAATATATAGTGACAGGATTACACACTTTTGACACCTCGGAATTCTTGGTCAGAGAGGTGTCTCTGGAAGTCTCTTGGATTGTTTATTCAGTGTTTAGAGTAGGGTTAAGCTATGAAAATAGGCCAAGAATGTGAAACACGGCGAGTAGAGAACTGCGACGACGACCTACTTCCAGATTGAGTGATTTTTCCCTCTCCCTCTGGCTCTCTCTCTCTCTGTCTAGTCTGTTTTCCTCTCTCTCTCCCACTCTGTGTGTGTTAAAGTTTGTTCCCAAGAACCACACGGCGGATTAGTAATGTGAGTCCGATTTACTCTTTTCAGGTAATCCTCGACATCACAGTCAACCAATGGGACCAAATCACTGCGACACAAACTGGAAACAATCAGCATCGGATCGCACAGAGGAGGAGGATAAGAAGCAACTGCAGGAGGAGGAGCAGAAGCAGCAGAAGCAGCAGCAGCACCACCACCAGCAGCGGCAGCAGCAGCAGCAGGAGCAGTACGTGGAGGCGACGGCAACGGTGCAGCAGCGGCGGCCATCATAGGAGCAGCAACGTCGGCAGCAGCTGCCCAGGGCCTCTCGAGGATGTCCAGCCGGAAGCCAGGCGGTGGTGCTGGTGGTGCTGCCACTGCCACGGCCACCCTGGAGGACAATGCCAGCGTGGAGAATCCGGCCAGCAGCGAGGAGTCCTCAACGGGCGTCGGCGAAGAGGTAGCCATCAGCCCAAGCGCCAAGTCATCATCGTCGCCCACTCCAACGCATGTGGAGGCAGCAGCGACAGGTGATGCTGAAGTGAACAAAGATCAGGATGCCAAGGATACCAAGGATGCCAAGGAATCCTCCCCGGCACCCAAGACCCTCACAGCCACCATCAGTAGCACCACAACAACCAGACGCACGCCCACGCCCACTCTAACGCCCACCAGTGATGGTGTGGCAATCAAGAGCGTGCGCATCACCCGGCACTCGTCGCCCCTACTGCTACTCAGCTCTCCCACGACCTCGCGTCGTGAGGTCAGCGGCAGCGATGCAGCAGGTGCGACATTGGACGGCGAGGAGTCATCAACACAGGGAGGCCAGACGAAGAGCTCTGTGGAGCGTTCGCTGGCACCCGTCATACGCGGACGCAAGTCTATCAAGGATCTGAAAGAAGCCAAAGAAGTCAAGTCCGAGGAGGCGACAGCAGAGCTGCCACTCAAAGAGGAGCCACTCGCCGAGGGCAGCGAATCCCACGAGTCCAAGCCAGCCACGGACGAAAAAGACCACAAAGACATAAAAGACAAGGATAAGGAAAAGGAGGAGAAGGAGAAGGAGAAAGAGAAGGAAAAGGAGAAGGAGCCAGTGACGCCCACCACATGCAACCGTGTCACACGAAAATCGCATGCTCAGGAACAGGCAAACAACACCCGCATCACTCGCAACCGTCGTCAATCCTCCACAGTTGGCGCCATCACCTCAGGCGTTTTCTCCTCCGCCGCAACAGAGCAGCCACCGCCGCAACTGCCTGCCCGCGGACGTCGTAAGAGGCCAGTGGCTGCTGTGGTGCCAGCAACGAAACGGAAGCGATCCGAGGATGCTGATTCCGTCGTTGATCCGGAAGCCAGCAATTCTGCCAAGTACAGCAAAGTGGTGGTTGTGGTCAAGACAGAGGACATAGGAGATGCAGATGAGGATGCAGCCGGTGTACTGGCTGGAGCCATCAAGCAGGAGCCTATGGACGCCACCGAGGTCGGTTCTATACCATCACCAGCAGTCACACCAACCCCAACACCCGCACCAGCACCGGCCCCATCCGGCCGGCGAGGACGGGGTCGCCCGCAGAACAGAAACTCCACATCGCCGGCAACGCCAACGGCGGCCACCACGCGAGCCACGCGATTAAGCAAGGCCGGTTCGCCGGGTATTGTGGCCCAGGAACCGGCGCCACCAAAACGACGACGCGTGGGCTCCAGCACACGGAAGACTGCCTCGGCCAGTTCGCTGGCACCCAGCTCGCAGGGCGGCGCCGGGGACGAGGACTCCAAGGATAGCATGGCCTCGTCCATGGACGACCTGCTGCTGGCCGCCGCTGACATAAAGCAGGAGAAGCTGACGCCGGACTTTGACGAGAGTTTGCTAACAGAGAGCCTACCCTCCACATCGGCTGCCTCAATTGCCTCGATTTCCTCGGCCAATGGTCATTCCTCCTCCTGCATCGAGCCGCTCACCGTGGACACGGAGAGTACCAGCAACACCAGCATTAACAAGCCAGCTGACTCCACGGCGGCGTCGGAAACGAAAGTCAAGAAGTCGCCAACGTCAGAATCATCAGCAGCTGCAGCAGCATCATCAAATGAATCCCCATCACCATCAAAGCCAGCCGCAGCAGCGGGGAAGGCGCCATCGCTAAGTCCGGAGATGATCAGCGAGGGTGTGAGCGCTGTTAGCGTTCGAAAGTTTTATAAGAAACCCGAGTTTCTGGAGAACAACCTGGGCATCGAGAAGGATCCGGAGCTTGGCGAAATTGTGCAGACTGTCAGCGGCAGCAGCAGTAGCAGCAATGCTGTGGAAGCGGAAACGGACGTTGAAACTGCTCCATGTGACGGAGACGTAGCTATGACCACGCCAGCTGAGTTGCCATCCCCTCAGCCGAAAACTGAAGTGGAGGCGGAAAAGTCCAGCAATGAGGAATCAGTAGAACAGAAAGCGCAGGAAACGGAAGCGGAAGCGGATGAAGCTGTGCCTGAACCTACCACGGATGATGTTACTGCTGAGATTACTCAGGAAGAAGAGATTGAAGGTGAACTGGAGGTCTCCTCTCATTCGAATACCTCGCTGAAAGCAGGGCAACTTCGTCTGGATGATAGCACTGAAGGTGGCGGCGATGAGGTGCTCCTGGAAAACGAAGAAGAAGGCAACGGCGGCCTCTTAGTCAACGGTGATGAAGTACCAGCTGAGGAATCGGTGGAAAAGCTTGTTCAGCTGGAAGATCAGGAGGAACCGGAGACACAACGAAAGCCTGAGGACTACGATGATTTCGAAAACGAGATAATGGAGGAATTGGCCAAGGAGGGTGTCCTCGACGCCAGTGGCAATGCCCTAAGCCAGCAGGTGGCCACCGCCTCGGATGTCACTCTAGCTGAAGCTAAAAGCGATGGCAGCGATCCGTCGCCCGTGGACGAAATGGTGGCCATGGAGGTGGATGAATCCTATATCGATATGAAGCAGCAGGCGGAACAGCTATTGGCCGATCACCTTGCCTGTGCGGATGCCACGGACGCGGATGATTGTTGTCCCGAGGAGAACAAGGAGAATTTGTCCACTTCGCCGGCAGATGCGGATATTGGTGGTGCCGCCGAAGGTCTCGTGGTAGTGGACATACCACTGACGCTCAAGGAGGAGGACAAAGAGGAGGAGAAACCACTGACGGTGATGGCTACCGAACAGAAGCAGGATCTACCGCCCTTCAAGCTGACGCTGCAGCTGGAGCTTGAGAAGGATGAGAAGGCGAACGGCAAAAAGGAGGAGGAGTCACTCGACGGCATCGTCGACGAGCAGCAGCAGCAGCTGCGACGGGAGCAGGAGATCCATCTGCACAACCTGGGTCTGTTGACGCATCAGGCCGCGGAACAGCGGCGCCAGGATCTCCAGGAGGCGCATACGCGCCAGGCGCAGCTGCATCAGAAGCAGCAGCAACACTACCACCAGCATGGTCATCAGCATCTTCACCATCATCAGCAGCACAAGCGGCAGGGAGCGAGGGGAGGAGGAGGTGGACCCAGTGGTGGCAGTAGTGCCACCCATGTTGAATCCAGTGGCACCCTCAAAACAGTGATCAAGCTAAATAGGAGCAGTAACGGCGGAATGGGCGGCAGCGGTGGCCTACCCACAGGAACCGTCATCCATGGTGGCGGCGGCGGTTCCTCCTCCGCCTCATCTACATCCTCCTCTTCGGTGGGCAGTGCCACGCGTAAATCAAGCGGCGTTTTGGGCTCCGGAGCAGGAGCTGGAGCGGGTGCAGTGGCCGGCGTACGCCGCCAATCGCTCAAAATGACATTCCAAAAAGGTCGGGCTCGTGGTCATGGTGCCGCCGACCGATCCGCCGATCAGCATGGCGCCCACGCCGAGGACTCGTACTACACCATACAGAACGAGGTGAGTTTTTTTTTTGACTTTAACTCCTCCAACTATCCGACACTAAGAAGATTCATTTCTTTTCCCATTTGCAGAACGAAGGTGCGACCAAGTCCAGTGTAACAACGGGTAATCCCGGCCGCAAGACCAATAACCGTTTCAGTTCAACTAACAACCACCACTCAGCGGTAGCCTCCACGCACGGTAACCACAGCCACTCAGCGGTCCAGTACAGTGCGTATAGATCAGATCTCGCTCAGAATTAAGCGCTCGCTTCAAAGATTCTTAGGTCAGGCTCTAGGCTAGGGATGTATATATATATATCGGAAGAGAACTTCGATACAAAATATTCCAAAATATCATATTTAATGTTTAAATATCGATATTATCTAAACAAAAGCTTTACGATTGTCTGATTTATCAAACAGAATATCAATTTATAGCACATACATATGTCGAAATGTTGAAATATTGATTTATATATCGACTTTTGTGTCAAATATTACAATATCTATATATTGATATATCCTATCATCCCTAGCTTAAGACCAGAGCCTGTTCTCACTCCCGGGGATTCAATGTCAAACCAAACCAAAGCAAAGTTATTATGATTTTTACAAGTGAAGGAGTTATTTCCGACCCTATAAACCATATATATTCTTGATCAGCAACAATAGGAGAATCTTTCTAGCCATCTTCGGCAGAAAAAAATATTTTTCACAAATTTTCCATTTTTGGAAAAAAAGGAAAGGGGTTACATCGTTAAAATTAGCAAAAAATTGAATTTTTAAAAATTTTTTAATGAGTATGCAGATTTATTAATCTATTAAAAACTAACATAGTACATCTTTCCGAATTAAAATTAATGAATTTTTGACGGAGTTATGAGATTTTTAAGCTTTGAGTTTTCAAGAAAAAAATCACAAAATTTGAAAAATCTAGTATTTCAAGTATTCTTAAAATATTGAAATCCGTAGATAAACATTTCCTCTTCAGAATATTAATTTCTTTCCTTAAAGTCAACAACAACTTTTATTTATTTTCGAACTGTAGCTCTTGTTTGTGGGACAAAATGGTTTGGTTTGATTTCCCCTTTCATATCATACATTCTCGGGATGTTATATACAAACCCGTCATTCTCTCAAGCACTGTACATAAGGCACCGTCATGGTCAGCGTCATCGTCATCCCACACCCCTTCATCCTACATCCAAAAATCCCCACCACATATCATTCCCCGTTTCCAGCGGACAAAACTCATCAACGGACTTTTGCAGCGACTATAGCTTTAACCTTAAACCCTTACAGATTCATCGCATTCGGAGGGCCAGGGACAGACGGAGCATGGCTTCTATCAGATGGTTAAGAAGGACGAGAAGGAGAAGATCCTCATACCGGAGAAGGCCTCATCGTTCAAGTTCCATCCGGGAAGGCTGTGCGAGGATCAGTGCTATTATTGCAGCGGCAAGTTCGGACTCTACGACACACCCTGCCATGTGGGACAGATCAAGTCTGTGGAGCGCCAGCAGAAGATTCTAGCCAGTACGTATTTCCCCCCACTTTCAAGTCTCTGCATTGAATTGGAACTAAAACCATTTAACCCTTCAGATGAGGAGAAGCTGACGGTGGACAACTGCCTGTGCGATGCCTGCTTTCGGCATGTGGATCGTCGAGCCAATGCACCCTCCTACAAGAAGCGTCTCTCGGCTCCGGGTCACCTGGAAACGGGCGTTGGCAATGCTGCGATGGAAAAACACTTTGCCGGCGAACACGGTGTCATTCCAGAAGGAGCGGGTGATGCGATGGGAACGGGTACAGGAGCAGGAACGAGCGGAGGTGGACAGCATCGTGCCTGCGCTGTCAAGGATTGTGTCGAGGGAGCGGGACACTCGCTGCGACGCAAATTCATACGGAAGAGCTTGAAGAAGTTCCAGCTTAACCTGGAGATACCCGCCGGCACCTCGAACGTTTGGCTATGCGAGGTGCACTACAACACGGTTATCCAGTTCTCCGGCTGCGTCCTTTGCAAGCGGCGATTGGGCAGGAACCATATGTACAACATAACCACGGTACGGTGCTCCTTTTCGTGCCTCTCTTACAACATATTGAATCTGTTTATATTGCTCTCAGCAGGACACGGATCGGCTGGAGAAGGCCCTGGCCGAGATGGGCATTCCAGTGCAGCTGGGCATGGGCACCGCCGTCTGCAAGCTATGCCGCTACTTTGCCAATCTGCTAATGAAGCCGCCGGACAGCACCAAATCCCAAAAGGCTGAGTTTGTCAAGAACTACAGGAAGAGGTAAGCTTTGCCCTGATCAACATGAATAGAAATAGAAATAAAAGATTTTCCTGAATTTGCCAGGCTCCTCAAAGTGCACAATCTGCAGGATGGCAGTCATGAGGTGTCCGAGGCAGACGAGGAGGAGGCACCCAGTGCCGCTGAAGCGGAAAGAGGAGGACCAGCCGGCGGACATGAGGATACCGAGTTACCCATGGTAGTGGACGACGACGGACACACCGATTCAAACTCGAGCAGCTCCTCAATGACGCCGTTAGACAGCAGTAAGCAGATGTCCAAGCTGCAGGCCATCCTCCAGCAGAATCTGGGAACAGGGGATGCAACAACGACAGGCTTAGCGACAGCAGACGCGGCAGCTGGCAGCGGCGGAGGAGGAGGAGGAGGAGCAAGTGGAAGTGGAACTGGATCTGGAGCAGACATTTCAAATGTACTGCGCGGCAATCCAAATATCTCCATGCGTGAACTCTTTCACGGCGAGGAGGAGCTGGGCGTGCAGTTCAAGGTGCCGTTCGGTTGCAGCAGCAGCCAACGCACACCCGAGGGCTGGACGCGAGTGCAGACCTTCCTGCAGTATGACGAGCCGACGCGGCGCCTCTGGGAGGAGCTGCAGAAGCCGTATGGCAACCAGAGCTCTTTTCTCCGTCACCTGATACTACTGGAGAAGTACTATCGCAACGGGGATCTCGTCCTGGCCGCCCATGCCTCATCTAATGCCACCGTTTACACGGAAACAGTGCGCCAGCGTCTCAACTCTTTCGATCATGGCCATTGCGGTGGATTGGGCAACATGTCAAGCTCTGGAACGGGCTCCAGCTCTGCCTCTGCCTCTGCCTCTAGTTCCAGCAAGCGTAGCGGGATACCGCAACCGACTAGCGGCAGTGTCCTGGCCACTGCACTCACCACGCCCTACGCAACGTCCTCGGCGGCCGCGGCCGCGGCTGCAGCAGCGGCGGCCAGTTCAGCGGATCAGCCATTGTCCACGGATCCGGTCATACCGCTGGTGGAACTCAACGACGACGATGAGGATGATGAGGACGGAGCTGGTGGCGAGGATGGAAGTGCAGCACCGACAGGTCTTGAGGATAGCGAAACGGAGGCAGTGACGCCCCTGGATCGCCTTAGGGCAGTCTCCGTGGATAAGTTGACCAAGCAGCTTAGCTCCAATGCGGTCACGATTATAGCTCGGCCCAAGGACAAGTCCCTGCTGGCCTCGAGCAATGCCACAACATCCTCAACGACCTCTAGCTCCAGCTCTAGCTCGTCAGCCGCTGCATCCCCGCCAGAGGAGGAAGTGATAGCCAAGGCTACCGTTACCGTTAACACAGCAGCAGCAGCTGCAGCAGCGCCCGCCCAGTCCAAGGATGCACCGCCCCTGGTGCTGGTCGGTGGCAACAGTCGCAGCATCCTCAAGTCCAATCTCCTGGGCATGAACAAGGCGGCCGTGGAGATTGTGCCGCTGTCCTCGCAGGGAGTGAATGCTGGAAGCGGTGCTAGCGCTGCCTCCCAGAAGGTATCCAGTGTGGCCCAGCTGCTCAGCTCGCCGCCTGAGCTGATCAGCTTGCAGCGGCGTCGAACGAGCGGAGCTGCTGCAGGAGCCTCCACATCGAACAGCCTGCTGGGCAATCTGCATGGCAAGAGGCTACAACTACCACGAATACCGGCCGGTGCTGCGACCGGAGAAGGAGCAGGCGCCGTGCCGCCACCCAATGCGGCCAAGCTGTCGAACACACTGACCTCCTCCACCTTTAATGCTATGAGCGAAGAAGACAGAAAGACGTATGCAATGTACTGTCAGGGGCAGGATAGGTTGAAGACCGTCTACTTCGACCTGAAGCAGTTAAAGAAGCAAATGAATTCAGCGAATGACAGCGATTCTATACAGTCGGAGCTGACACGCCTGCAGACACAGGTGGACCATGTGAAAGTCAGGAGGCCACAACGGATACCGGGCGGCTCTGTGGCTGGAGCTGGAACGAGTGCCGGGACAAGTGCCGGAGGCCGTGGTGCCGTTGGAGTTGGTGCGACAGCAGAAGCAACACCGCCACCCAATGTGGTCAAGCTGCCGGACACACTGACGCCGCAGGAGCGTCACGAGAGCAAGAACTGGAAGCCCACGCTGATACCGCTGGAGGATCAGGTGCCAAATAAATCGCATGCCCTCTACCAGACCGCCGACGGTCGGCGACTGCCCGCCCTGGTGCAGGTGCAGTCCGGCGGCAAGCCATACCTCATCTCCATCTTCGATTACAACCGCATGTGCATTCTGCGCCGCGAGAAGCTCCTGCGAGATCAGATGCTGAAGGCCAACGCCAAGCAGAAGCCGTCCGATCAACAGCACGCTCAGACGCAGCAGCAGCAGCAGCAACAGCAGCAGCAACAACAACAACAGCAACAAGGTAATCCCTCAGCTGAGGCGAACTTCTCCAGAATGGTGAAGGTGGCCCGGCATCTGGCGGCGCGTGGAGTGATCCAGCAATTGCAACAGAGGCAGCAGCAGCAGCAACAACACCAGCAACAACATTTGCCCACCCTGCAGCCAGGAGGAGTGGCAGCGACAGGTGGAGAAGCTAGTAGACCGCCAGTACGACTGGCCAGGATTGCACCAAAACCGATGCCACCGCTAACCAACCCGCAGATAGGCAGCCAGGCCCCGCTGGACAATAGCAACAATTCCTGGCTGTGGAAGAACTTTCCGGATCCCAATCAATATCTGCTAAATGGAAACGGCGGCGGCGTTGGCTCTGCCGGAAATTCCGCTAGCAAATTGCCACATCTCACGGCCAAACCGGCCACGGCGACGAGCAGCGGTGGAGGAGGAGGAGCAGCTGGTGGGGGCAACAACATCCACAAGAGTGGCAGCGGTGGCCTTTACCCCATCAAGCTGCATCAATTGCAACATTCACAGCAGCACCAGCAGAAGCTTATCGATAATGCCATCATGTCGAAGATACCCAAGAGTCTCACCGTAATCCCCCAGGGAGGAGCAGGAGGAGGAGGCGGTAGCAGTGGCAGCAACACCTTGGGCGAATTGGGCGGCGGTGGCACTTCCGGCAAGGACTGATGACGGCGAAAGCAATGGCCACCAATGGTGGGCACCAGACGGAGCAGCAGGATTAACCAGCAGCTAAACGGCATACGGTGACCCATCGATGGCGGCGATGGATGATATCTCAAAACTCCATAGCAGGACCATAGTTTGTTCGATGGCTGCTGAAGTAGGCTAAGTGATAGACGACGACTACGACGACGATGACGATGACCAAACCACGACAGATGAGAGAATCAAGATAATTTCTAAGGTTACATAACGTTGTTTGTGTATAAAAGAGAGAGAGAGGAGGCAGCGAATACGATTATCCTTTAAGTGAGAGAAACTAAATGGGCAAGCGGAAGCGGAAACGGATATGGATACAGATACGGATACGGATACGGATAGCTAGAGTTAGCGATACACAATTATACTCTACTTTATTATTGTAGATCATTATACTATATATTTTTTTATTAGATTTACGGGCATATTCACTTGCGATTCGTGTATTATAGATACCAAAATTGCTAGAGCTAAAAATGGTTTATAGTTTTGTAAGAAACGACACGACACGAGACACACACACCATACCATACCATACCATACCATACCATACACACACCATTCACACTGGTCGACACTTTAAATTTAAATATATAAAAGCAGCACAAATTAATTGTGGCCAAAAACAAAGTTGAGCTGAGATGCCAGGATCACACACCTAGCAGCTAGAAATCCAATCCTGCGCCTAGATTACGATTTGTATATGTAGACTCTTTAATTTATAAACATTTATATATCTCCTGCATCCTGCATCTATACACACACTCACAGACACACACACACACACACACATACCACAGTCACAGTCACAGGACATACAGATGATTATTATTATATAGAAACCCTAACATTTAACTCTCAAACTGTACATATTTACATTGGAGAAACGAAACCGAATAGAATATAAATATACACAAAAATTATATATATTAAAAACAAAAATTACAACAAAAAAAAAAAAGAAAACACAAATTATATATATATATATATGCGAAATGTGAAAGCAACCCTTAAAAACCACAGAAACAATCAAATTGATCGGTGTTCTCGGTGCCTCTCTCATCCGGTGGCCTCTGTGTTCCATTCTAAAGGAATTTCGAAATCCAATTCGAAATCGTAGCTCCCTAAGAGATCATTATTTAAATTCGTACAAGGCGGTAGAGAGTGCGACATATTGAAAAGCTTTCTTCTCAGAAAAAAACAAACAAATAAACTAGAAAACCCCCCAGCAGATATATAGAGATGATATAGTATATATATATTATATACTATATATATATGATAGATATTTTAGTGGAGGTTAGGCGAGAGAAATACAATTGTAAATTAGAGCGTTAAGCATAGATATATTTATACACATATGAGAATTCAATTGTTGTTGTTGGACATTGAAAATGTATTTATAAAAAAAACAAAAAAGAGGAAAGTAAAGAAAAGTGAGGAAAAGCAAAGAAAAGAAAGCGGAAGCGGAAACAGCAGCAGGAAGCACAAGAGACGATGATGCAGCAGCAACAAAAGAGGAGCTGGCGACCGTGATGAACGTGGAACGATGGATGCCTTGATTTGATCGAACCTCCTAAAAACAAAACCCCTTTAAAATGGAAATTGTGTGTGCCTGCTAGTGTGTATGGGTGGGAGAGAGAGTGTGTGTGTGTGTGTGTTTGGTGTGCGAATGCGAGTGTGTCTATGTAGTACTACTTGTAGCTGTTAGATCCTTGGAAACCCGGAAAAACACACACATCTTACGATTACAATTATGATTATTTATGCAATTATTTAAAAAAACAAAAAAAGAAATTTCCTTTCCAAGAAGCAAAAGAAAAATCAACGAAATTGATGAATAAACTCCCCAATTTGTCCAGCTAAAGCTTTGTCAAGTGGTTTTATTCCTTATTGGTTTGATTTTTTATACCCTTGCAGGGTATTATAATTTAAGTCAGAAGCTTAAAACGCAGTGAAGAAGTCATTTCCGACCCTATAAACCATATATATTCTTGATCAGCATTAACAGGGGAATTCTTCTAACTGGCTCTGGCAAAGAAAAAAATTTTCCATTTTTGGAAAAAAGGAAAGGGGTTACATCGTTAAAATTTTAAAAAATCTGACAAGAATTCAATTTTAAATA
Source organism: Drosophila serrata (assembly GCF_035046125.1). Classification (NCBI taxonomy): domain Eukaryota; kingdom Metazoa; phylum Arthropoda; class Insecta; order Diptera; family Drosophilidae; genus Drosophila; species Drosophila serrata. The sequence goes on along the minus strand of NW_028257174.1, from coordinate 2,102,733 downwards.
GAGTATGCAGTTTAATTAAACTGCTAAAAATGAACATACCAACGCTTTCCGATTTAAAATTAATGCATTTTTAGCCTAGTTATGATTTTTTTAAATTTTGATTTGTCGAAAAATGTTCACATAAAAATATAGTTAATATCCATTAAAAAATGGTATTATAACTTTAGTCAGAAGCTTTAAACTAAGTGAAGGAGTTATTTCCGACCCTATAAACCGTATATATTCTTGATCAGCATTAACAGGAGAATCTTTCTAGCTATCTCTGGAGGAAAAGCAATTTTTAAAATTTTTTTTTTTAAAAGGAAAGGGGTTACATCATTAAAATTTTCAAAAATTGATCAAAATTTGAATTTTCTTAAGTTTTAAACTGAGTATGCAGATTAATTAACCTATCGAAAACTAATATAGGATCACTTTCCGAATTAAAGTTAATGAATTTTTGGCCTAGTTATTAGTTTTTTAAATTTTGATTTATCGAAAAAATTGACATAAAAAATGAATAAATATTGATTTAAAGAATGCGAATATCTTAAGCTTTGTTATGATAAATTTCCGATTTTTTCCTATAAATCAATTTAAAAATGCAAGGGTATATAAACTTCGGTTGACCGTAGTTTCCATTCTCGTTTTTGTTGGTATTGAAAACACAAGGTCGCCGAGAAATTGCTTTATTCATCTCAACTTGATGTGAGGTGTGTGTGTGTGTTGGGGTGTTAAGGTTTTGAGGTTCTTGTTCTCTCACTCTCTCTCTATCCCTATCTCTATCTTATTTGCTGTATTGCCATCTCTGTCTGTCTGGTGAAACACTCCAAGGCTGTTCTGCAACGGAAACGGAAATGGCCGCCATTTTGACTTTTCCTTACAATTTTTCCCCGCCCGCTTTCTATCCTGCTTTAATTCGAGTTGGTTTTTTTTCGTTTTTTGGTATTTTTATGTATGGATTTTGTTTTTATTAACATAAATTTCAAAAAATAATGTTTTTAGCGTTGTTTTGTTTTGTTTTGGACTTTTTGTTTTTAAATTTAGATTTAAATATTCGATATGCACTTGATGTTGTTGCGGGGTTTACAATCTTTTCCTGCATAAAAATATATATATGTATATATATATATATATATATATGTGGTTGTATATAATGTATGTTGTATGTGTGTGGTTTCATTTCATTTTATAATTTGTTTTAGTTTTTCTTTTTGTTGTTGTTGTTTGTATGTGTGATTCGCATACATCGGGTCGAGACGGAAAATTAATAAATATATTCATCCTCACATGATGCTCTGAAGTTCTCGTGCAGCTAGCGCTGCGAGTGTAGGTATAATAAATCTATATTTATTAATATTATTATTATTAAAGTTTATCATTATTATATGATCGGGCTCAGCTCGGATCGGATCGGATCGGGGCCGTCTGCTCCTCATCCTGCATCCTCATCAAGCAGATCATCCGCCTACAAATCGGTCTCGCCGTAGAGAGCTGTGCTGAAGGACATGTAGTCCAGGGCGCCGGGCACACCGTTGGGTCCCTTGTATGGTGGCATACGCTGGATGCAGTACTCAGCCTGATCTGGCGGCAATTCGCGGCGCAGTTCGTCGGGCAAAATGTATGGCTAAGGGAATATATATATACATGGTTGTAAACCGATTAGTTTAGTTTAGTTTCAAGTGGATTTATGATGCAGTATTGAATCGCTTAAGTGGGTCCTAACATTTACAATAATTTAGTTCTATAACCATGCCACTCAATAACAAAGCTTTCTTTCAAGGCAGTTTTTGTTGAACAACAATCATCATCATTTCAACAACAAAGATTGCTCAACAGCTTTTGCTTCATAATAGCAGTTGTTAAACTAAAAAGCATTTCAACAATCAAGTTTAACAAAGCCTTATGGGTTTTAAACGTTGTTGTTGTTGTTGTTGAATACTCAACACAAAATTTCAACAACATTTTAAGAGAGTCAAAAGTAATGCCTTGTTGTTAAAGTATAAGCTTAAGAATTAAGATTGCATGGGTTGTATTTAAACAAAAATCCAACTCCACTTTAGAGATTCAATATATTGCAATGGAAGTGGACTTCCTCCATTCTCCACAACAGAGAACTGCTGAGGGATAACGCACCTTGTCGGCTGCCAGGATTCGGAAAGAGTCGATGACTTGTTCGGCAGTGTCGGTGTCGGTGCTCTCGCGGGTCATGAAATCGAGGAAGGCGTCGAAGTGCACATAGCCAGTATTGTTGGGATCCACGACGGCGAGAATGCGCTGGAAGTCCATATCGCCCTGTCGGTCCTTGCCGATCGAATAGCCCAGCGAGACCAGGCACGACTTGAACTCCTCGGGCGAAAGGCGACCGGTACGGTTCTTGTCGAAATGATTGAAGCTGCTGCGGAACTCGTTCAGCTGCTCCTGGCTAATGCCCTTGGAGTCGCGAGTGAGAATCTGGTTCTCCACCTCGTTGATATTGCGATTGATCGAGGTGAGCAGCTGCTCCCAGCCGACGCGCAGCGTCTCCATCGTATAGTTGGTGTAACGATTTTCGAAAATCATCGATTCCTGCACCGCCTGATGGATCTTCTCCAGCTCCTCGATGTTCGGCTTATACGCATACACGGCCTGCTCGTACTCCTTGAGTCGGTGCAATTGATCCTCGAGTGATCCCTGCAGTCCCATGCCAATGGCCGTAACGGCATCCATCTGTCGCTCGATCCAGGGTCCAACAATGTTGGCCTTCTCGGCGAACTGGCGGCGCAGCATCTCGTTGTTCTGCTGCTTGCGCAGCTCGTTGGCCAATGTCTGGTCACGTTGTGGCACCAGCTGGCGGACATCGCTCCACTTGCGCGTCATATCGTTGGCGGTCAGCGTGGTGTAGGGATTCTCCAGGCCGCCGGGTATCTGGTGTTGCTTCACAATCGACTCCACCTCGCGGACAAGGTTCACAATCAGATTGAACTCCTTATCGGCCTCGCCCAGTGTCGCCTTGAATTGATCGTGAGCCTGGATCAGGCCCTGGATCTCCTCCATGGTGTGAACGATGAACATATCAACCAGATCCTCGCGTGTACCATCCAGCCAGTTGTTGAATGGCGCCGCCCGCTTTGCGAACTCCAAATGCAAGATGTCGATCTTCTCCAGGATGCGCTCGGCCTCATCCAAAGCGGTGCGACGGCGCTGAGTGAGGGCACCGAGGCGGTCCCATTGGTCGCAGATGCGCTGGCACCTGGCATTCACCGAGACGCAGTCATGGTACTCCAGGGTGCTGTGAAATGTAGGATCAATGCATATACGCATTAAAAGGAGCTGCTGCTATGGATTAAGCTTAGGATTTGCGAAATGGCAAATGGAATGAAGCTGGTTCAGCTGGAATCTCTCGAACGAATGAATGATTCTGATTGATTTTTGGAGCTGTGTGATGTTCTACCTAACCTCACGCTGGAGACGCACAGGACACACAGTTGCAGGGGCAGCAGGCAGGAAGGATATTAATCAAGATATTAGCGATTAACGCTCGCTGGCAGCGGACACTTACTTCAGCTCCTGGGCAATGGCGGCGATCTGCTCGACGCGATCCTGGTGGGCGGCCAGGTCAGACTCAAAGGCTTCGTGCTTCTTCTTGAGGGCCTTCAGCTCGTTGAGCTTGCACTGGCGGAAGTCCTGCGACTGCAGCATCTCCTCCTTGCCACGCGTCCAGTCCTCATGGGCATCAGCCTGATTATTATTAATAGGGATTTGTTTTTGGTTTTAGATAGTTCTTGAAATGTTTGTTATAAATATTCCCCCCGTAATGGGATGCGCACCTTGTGCTTGAACTTCTGGGCCAGATGCTCGAGACGCTCCAGGCGCATGGTCTCGGCCAGCAGCCATTCCTCGAATGCCTTCTCGGCGAGCTCCAGACCCTTCCACGAGTTGGAAATATCCGAAACGGTCTTACCCTCGGTGGGCAGATACGCTGGACGATTCGACAGGCGCAACTTGGTCTGCAGCGTGTTGAAGTTCGTCTCCAGCTTGGCCTTCTGCTCCACACGTGGCGGCTTGTGCTTGCGCCGATAGGTGCGGTATTCCTCCAGCTTCTTCTGGACACCGGCCAGCGAGTTGTCCGCTTGGCGAGAGTTCAGCCACGGCATCGTTCGGCGGATCCACTCCAGCAGCTGATCAGATCAGGATTATGGTTATGGCAATTATGACGGGATTCATTGGATTCATCATCACTGTTTTTGCACTTACATCACTGGCCAGACGCTCATACTCCTCCATGAGGCGCTCATTCTCCTGGTTGACCTTCAGCACCTTGCAGATGCGGTTGGCAGCAGTTTCCGCCTGTCATTGTTGGGGGTTACATGGTTTGATGGAGAAGGTGGTTTAAGGCACATTAGAAATGGCTTCAATTGCTTCGCTCTGAGTGTGCTTTGGCATTGTGTGTGTGGGCACGGAACCAACTCAGATTTTTTCATTTTCATTTTGGAAAAAAGCAAAAAAACAAGGCGAACAGGAAAACAGGAACAGAGGAACAAGAAAACACAAGCGGAAAGCTTCAAGAAGGAACTCTGCTCAGCCCAGCTCAGCATTAGGCGGAAAAGGAACCTAAACTGAACTGAAACTGGACGGAGAACCTTCAGGAAATTGAATACTGTTGCAGCAAATCATATAAATCAAATAAAGAATATGAAAGAAAGCAGATTTCGGCAAGCCGAATTGTGTATATACCCTTGCAGTGTGCAGGATCAGTGAGTAGAATTGGAAACGGATCATAACTGAGTTAAAAAAAAGCATCAGTTGTAATTTGGAAAGATTTTCTACTTTCAAGAAGGCTTAAAATATTTGCATTTTTTAAATCGATTTTTGACGATATTTTAAAAAATAAAAATTTCATAACTCAGTTAAAAATCAATTAATTTCAATTCGGAAAGCGTTCCAATGTTTATTTTTAGCAGGTTAATAAATCTGCATACCCAGTTTAAAATATAATTTTTTGCCGATTTTTGAAAATTTTAACGATGTAACCCCTTTCCTTTTTTCAAAAAATTGAAAATTTTTGAACAAAAAATTTTTTTCTCGGACATGTCTAGATCGATTCTCCTATTGATGCTGATCAAGAATATATATGATTTATAGGGTCGGAAATGATCCCTTCACTGATTAAAATCATAAAATTCACCTGCAAGGTTATAAAAATGAAAGCAACCAAAAGAAAATGGGAAAGGGGGTGGAAAAGCAAAGAAAATCCAGAGCAGGGAGCATTTCATGCCATCACAGTCAAGCGGTGTTAAGAATAAGGAATACTCTGGCTTATTTGCGAGTTAGAATAGCGCATTATGTGTGTCTGTGTGTTGTGTATATTTTGTGGCTTAAGATAGTATGAAAAGGATATCAGGAGAATAGAGTATATGGGGAACATGGAAAGATTGGAAAGGAACCCAAAGATTTATTGATTTGTGCTAGAATATTCATTAGTTTTATATGCTTCAGCTAACTATACATGTATATACATAATACATTTAGCTACATTTAGCAAAGAACATAAAATTTAAATGGGCCCAAGGACTACATTCTAATATCAAAGGATGAAATTCCTTCTCGGGCGCCATTACGTAATATACTAAAAAATAGAATAGGAAGTCAACCCAATAACCGACATTTCAATGGCTAATCAATGATTATTACCAAGTTTTTAAATTAATTTGTGTAATTAATTTTGAATAAAACCAATAATTAAATCATTAATCTTGCAATATTTTCGGTGAGTGAAAGAGAAAGGGATAGAGAGCGAAAGAGATGGATGAAATGAGAGGATGTTTGATGATTAACAGACCTTTTGGGCGCCACTGAAGCAGTGATAGTACGAGGACACATAGGTCATTACAGCCCTTTCATCGGGCAGAGCTGTATTCTGCAGATCTGTGATTCGTGTTTTTGGGTGTTTTGGTTGTTGTTGTAGTTTTGGATGTTGTTGTTGTAGTTGTAGTAGTTGTTGTAGCGATTGCAGTTGCAGATTTGGTTAATGTTTTGCGTAGGCGCGCACACACACAGATAGAGATATATATATATAATAAAAAAAAGAGAGAAAAAAGAAAGCAACAAACTTACAACATGAGTTAATCATTAACATGGATTAGTCTCAAACAATCATTCTTCTTAACATAATAGTAATCATATTACAATGATTTTGGTGTTAGTAAGTGAACATGCCGAACACGGCCCCCAAATATAAACACACGGTCTACGATCTATCTATCAGGATAGATGATCATTGATCGGTATTTAGGTGCACAGCGTCTTCGTAATTGTTATTAAATATAATATCAAATAAATGGCAAGCTTAACGCATTGCATATTATTTATTTGCAGCATGCAAGGCACATGGAAATAGAGATAGGGCCTGAAAATAACCTAAGGTTTTCCTAACCTATGGCTAGCAACCAGGTTTTAAGGAGGGATAGTGTACAATTTATTGTACATTTGTTTTGAAGGAATAAACCTTTAAATCATCATTATTTGATATAGGTTAAGGATATCTTTAAATAGAATTCCTTGTTGGCTGGTAACTTGAGTTACAAAACATTATGTTTAGGGAGTTCTCTTTATAGAAAAGAACCCCTTGTCTCCTATCTCTTTTCAGGCGCTGTTAGTAAGGCTTTGGTTAGCATCGAGCAGATGCAGATGCAGATGCGGTTTGCAGATGCGTTTTGCAAATTGCGGGAATAAAAGAATATTTATATATGCGAGAGGTGACCAATGCAAATCGAATCAAGAAAAATCCAGACGATTTAAAAGGAGCAAATTTTGTGGCGATTTCCGCGCTGCCCTTCTGTTTACTGTACAAGTGAGTGAGTCTCTTCGTTCTCTCATTGATTTTGGCTTGACCTTGTCTCGACCTTGCCGGTGGTGGGGGAGCTAAGCAGCTGGATAAAGCAGCAATAGCAACAGCAACAGTATCAGCAGCAGCAGCGGCAACATCGCAAAATCGCATAAAAAATATACTTAGAACGAGGAAGGCATATACGGTCCTATATATATACACTGGCCAGCATATATATATATATAGTGTATATATATAGAGAGAGATCGATATGCCGCTATATCTAGATATTTAAGTGTATCGTGGTGAAGTTTAGTCACATTGTAATTATTCGGGACGTAGGTGTATTGTCTTGTGGGTTCGGGTACATGCGTCACATTTCCAACCTGTTGGGCTCCCTGGAAGGCGTGGTAGTAGCAGGAGACGTACGTCATGATGGCACGTTCATCCGGTTTCGGAGTGTTGATCAAATCTGTTTGTATTATTTCACATCAATCGCAAATTGATTAGAAATCAGCGAGAATTACGGCCAAGTGAAGTATGTAGTTAGAGAATAGTGCTGCTTAAAGAGTATCTTAAACAGGTACAACAACTGTCTCCTATCCTACAAAATTATCTGTATTCCTTACTAAAAATGTACTTGAAATAGAATGGAATATATATATATACTTTACTATATTATTCCTACATTGTTGCAATGCAATTTTTACGACATTTAAAGTATGCAAGCATGAAAATAGCCCCCAAAATGTTGCAATATCTATTTCACTTTGTAGGTTCTTTCTATAACTTGAATGCATTTATGGTATACTGAATAGTTAATAGCCCCCTAGATCCTAGACCTGGTTTGTTGTACCTTTCCCAATTGACCAAATAGTTAAAGGGACAAAATTCACTTACCATCTGGATCCAACATGCGCGGAATATCAAGATACTTCTCGGCCACATCGAAGGCAGTGTTAAGATTCTCCAGAGGATTGTCTTTGGACAGCTTAGCGTAGTCGATCAGATCTGGACGATGGCGATGGATGAGGGCACAGAAGGCCAGGCCATCCTATTGAATTTGAATAAAGAAAATACAATAAATAGAATATAGTTCTAGGTTTCTAGTTTCCAGTAGAGAACCTTACCTTGAACGACAGATGGAAATTCTGTACGTTGACGTTCTTGTAGGGAGCCGTCTTGCGCTGGCACCACAGCAGCAGACCCTCCTTGGCGGTCATCTCCTCCACGGAGATATCCTGTATGGCAAAACGAAGGATGATCGTCCAGATCATACCCAATGTCATCTTCAAATTGCCATCCACAATCTCCTCAGCGCCAATGGAGACCAAGTGAACGCCCTTGGAGGCAATGAAATCGAGTGCCTTGTTCACATTGGCAATCTTGTGGAAACGCATCTTGCCACGATCGGGCTTGGGCAGCGTCTCACCGGAGATCACCTCCAGCAGCAGCATCAGCTTGAGGCCGTTGCGGAAGTCCTCCTCGATGTTATCGATGGCGGTGCCGGCTTTGCGCAGATGACTGTTACACCAGGCGGTAAATGTCTAAATTTGGAATGGAATATATAAGAATATTATTGGTTTATATATCATATATAGTTTAAGATCTAACTGGTAGAGATAATTGGTTGTAAAAGATGTTTACTTTTGATCATTTCTAGTATTTTTCTGCCTTTAATTATAATGGTATTATATGCAGAGATCATGAAAATTCAAAAATAGTCTCAAAAATCAACTATAAAAGAGGTGTTTTGCAATTTGCTAAGGCAAATCTATTAAAAAATATACTATATAGAGATGTATTTGAAATGGTTGTGATTTGGTATATTATAATACTTTATTACATTATATATGTACATATATAATACCTTATAAACAAGGCAAGGCAAGATCTTAAAGTATGTATGTGGGCGGCTGGCATCAGCTGATCGCAGCTGTTCCTGTTTCTCTTCACTCCATTTAGGGTATTTCCAGTCTCCAGTATCCAATCTCCATTACTGGAGACCTAACCTGTGCCTCACCAGTCGACCCACTGTGGTCGGACTGTGCAACGGGAGTGCAACAACAACACCAACACCAACAACAACAACAACGGCTGACAGTTGCAGTTATTTTTCGCCCGAATGGGGACAAAACAGACAGACGGGTAGCTTAGCAAAGAACAAAGAGAAAACAAGAGAAGACAGACAATACAACACACACACACATGTGTGTATATGAATATAAACCAGTTCTTTTTCTGCACACACTTCATTAATTTGGAGACAAGCATTGCCACCAAGCACCAACCAATTTAACCAACAACACCGCCCCCTCTAAAAAAAAAAAAACAAACGAAAAACCCCCCATTTACAACTGGCAATTGTTATTAAGATTTTGTGAGATGCCCTGGGAAACTCTTACATTGCATAAATATCTATGTAAATCCTTTCTAGGTTCCATTCTCACGATTTTTGAAATTTTGAAAACTGGAACTACATTTTATTGATTGGGAATTCCGCTTTGCGCTTTGTGGAGTGTAAAGATTCCGGAAGAATTGAAAAGGAAAGCAACCCAAGCAAGGGAACCAAGCAAAGGGAAGGAGAAAGAAGAAAAGCAGACGAGGTGAAAAGTTGACAAATGGTGGACAATAATCTAGATGCATTTATGTATATGTATCTTTTTTTCTTTTTCTTTATGTGCATCACAATGGATCACCGCTAGAACGGGATCAGCTTGAAGAAGTTGAGAAAGAAGAAAATGAAGCAAGGCCAGAAGAGTTAGCTCCCAGCTTCAAATGGAGGACGAGGGGATGAAGGGGATGGCTCCACTTTATTAGCCATTAGCTTACAGTTAGATGCGTGTGAGACAATGGTGGACAACGGCGGGGGAGAAAGAGAGTAAGCCGAGTTGAGCTGATCTAAGCCGGGAACAAGAAATGCAACTGTTAATGCAAATCGCTGCCTCTCTCTCTGTCTCTCTCTCCATCTCACTCGCTCCCCGCTCACGTAACGATCAAAACGGTGGCTGGGAGGGGACACAGATTACACATTACCCACTCAAACAATAACAACTTGAACTAGGCCAACACAGAGTGAGAGACGGAGGGAAAGATATGGGAGAGAGCGGGCTGCTGCTGCTGCGACTGCAACTGCAACTGCATTTCGTCGCCAAAACAAGTCGCTCCGGCTTCAAGCTTACCGCTAGCCTCAAACCTCTGTCGCAGTTGGCGTCGCTGCCAGTCTTTGCAGCAGCCAGAGTTGCCAATGTAAGCTATGCTTTTCCAGTTTTGTCTTTTAGTGTTTCTAAATTGTTTAACAAAAATGAAATTCTATTGCAAAAATCTTTTAAAAACTACAAATTGGGATTATATTTTTGGAAATAAAAAATTATTGTATACTCTATATTGTATATTTTTCCAAACTTAAGAAATTGAAAATGTCTGTTCTACTTCTAGTTGAAAAATAAGCTTAATTTCTATGCCCTTGCAAAGGGAATTATGATTTTAATCAGTGAAGGAGTCATTTCCGACCCTATAAATCATATACATTCTTGATCAGCATCAACAGGAGAATCAATCTAGACATGTCCCAGAGAAAATAAAAATGTTCAATTTTTTGAAAAAAATCAAAGGGGTTACATCGTTAAAATGTTCAAAAAATTGAAAAAAAAAAATCAATTTCTTAAATTTTAAAACTAAGTATGTAGGTTTAAAAATCTAGTAAAAACTAGCACAGAACAGCTTTCCGAATTGAAATTAATACATTTTTGACTAAGTTCTGATATTTTTAAGCTCTGATTTATCCAAGAATTTATCATCTAATAAAATCAATAAATAACAATCATGAAATATGAATATTTCGGGACTTCTTGGGAACATAAGATGTAAAAAAAGTTAATTACTAACTGAATTGGTTTATTAACTTTAACTACCCCAATTAAATAGTCTTTCTTGTTTAGTTTTAAGACCAGCTTGACAATAATTCTAAAAATATCTCTAAAATCAATTCGACAGCACTGCTCAGCCGCAGCCTCTGCATCTCTCTGACACCAGCCCCTCCCTCCTTTCCTCCACCACCACCGCCGCCTGTTGCATTCCGGCAACTCGTTTTCAGCCGCAGCTTCGTCTCTGATCAATTACCGTTATCGGGCAGCGACGCCGACAGAGGCCAGTGGCCTGGCTGAGCGGGAGAGTCGCCTGGTCTGGACCAGGTCTTGCAGCTTGCAGCCTCCAGATCTATGATTGAGCAATCTTTTTTGGCCGGTCAAGGCGCACGCGCCATAAGCAAAAAAAAAAAAAATAATAAGAAAAGCAGCCGACGACGCACACAGATACGTTTTTAGTTTGCGAGCTTTTTTTCTTTTGGGGGGGGGGGGTGGGGGCTGGTGTGAGGGGAGGAAGCAAAAAGAAAAAGCTTTCCTTTGGCAGCGGAACGGCAACGGCAACAGCAACGCACTCGCTCTAGCACACCCATTTTTAGCCGAGTGTAATTTGAGCGGCCCCATAGCATGGACTCATTCGCACATGGCCGCCGCGATCGCCCGCTGAGGGTGGCAACCCTGGCGGATGATGATGATCATGATGATGATCCTCCACATTCATTCACACCTTTTGCACACATGACTCATGGACGACAAAGAGAGATAGACAGAGGGCAAGCGAGCAAGCACCACTCATCGCCCGCCCACGCCTCTCCTGCTACCGCTCCACCAACAGCACCACCAACAGCACCACCACCCCCCGTTTACACCTTTTGTTGCGATCCAATGTAAACACAAAACAGAAACAATTTCGGTTGTATTGTTAGTGTTTTCGTATTTTGGCTCTCATTATTCAGCAGCTGACGAATTCCGTTCGGTAATTTACGGTTACGAAATTTATATATAGAGAGGAAGAGAGAGTAAGAGAGAGATCGAGAAAGCAAGCGAGAGAGATGCCACGCATTCATGTCCGAGCATGTCAAGCTCAAGTCATCTGGCGACCGCTAAAAAATCTTCATATTTTCGTACATATTTCGCTCGCTGCCTCACCGCCCACCGCCCGCCGACGTCTTACTTTTTATTTGTATTTGTCATTTGTATTTTTTTTATTTTGTATTTTTCATTTCATTATGTTGTTTTCGATTTTTGTTAATTACACATTTTCAGTTTCGTTTGTGCGCCGCTTGCGATCTTTGGCCAGCAAGCGAGATTGTCATTGCATTTTTCGGGTTATATGTGTGTGTGTCTGTGGGAGTATGATGAATCTTTAAACGTGAATCGGTATCTAAATCATCATCTGTATCCAAATCGTTTGTGGAAATGTGGTGCATAGGAATGCCATAGCGCTGGCTATTTATAATTGTCAATAGCGCGCACACTGTCCGTGTGTCCGTTCTCCGTTTGTCTGTCCGCCCAAAATTTTGCTTGTCGACGCCTACCTAGGCGTCGTGTCAAAAACACAGCCTTGCACTACATTTTGCCTGGCAATTTTTAGAATTAGAAATTATGTATATATATATAAATATATGCAAATGGTTGCATGGTCTCTAGGTTAGAGATCTCTTAATCTCTTTGGTCTTTTCTCTGGGGCAAGAACAAATATGCTGAGAGGTGCAAAATGGCAACCAATCACTTTCTCGTCAATCACTTAGCAACCCCCACTCCTTATCATCTATCTTTCGACACTAGTGTCATCGCCAACGACCTTCACATTCCGCCGCCCCTCCCCCTTGTTGTTTGTCACCTCCGCCCACTTATAGATCGATGTTTCTGCTTCCAGCTTTATCTAAACAGTGGCAATTAGTTGCTGTTCTTCTGCCTGTCTGCCAGTTTATCTTCTGGTTCTCCTGCCTATCACTTCTGGTTCTTCTTGACGCCCAAGGCATAACGGTAACGGGGCTTCCGCTGGCAACAAGCAGCAAAGCAACAAGCAAAAAAGGCAACAAACAAACCAACTAAACGATCGGAATGGAGATGAAAAAATACATAAAGGCTGAGGATCACAAAGAGGGGGGAAATTCTACTAGCATAATTGATTGAAAAAAAAAAAAAAAAAAAACGGTGAAAATGAGAATAATACTGGGGGTAACCTTCGGTTTCGATTGGGTTGGGTCTCCTCCATGGCATTATTCAACCTATTGTTGTTCTTGTTGGGTGGGTGGGTGTGTGTGTGTGTGTGTGTGTGTGTGTATCGGGGGGAAATGAAAAACAGTTGAGATCCAATGAGATCAGTATTCGCCTTTTTGTACAATCGATTTTCATAATCATAAGCGATCGAACGGCGATGAATATATGCTATATATCCTATATGTACTATGCTATCCTATATGTATTATATGGTTCCTGAACAGCAACAAACTATTTTTGTACTATCTTCAAACATTGCTCGTACAACAAGAGCCATGAAAATCAAGAAGAAAGAAGAATTCTATTTTTAAAATGCGCGCTGAGCTTTTTTTTCCTTCTATCTGTTGTAGTTGTTGGTTTTAGCTTTTCCTTTTCTTTTTTTTTTTTTTTGTGTCTATGAATCGGATGTGGTTGGTGTTGGCTCGGTAAAATATTGAAACATAATCGAAAAATATAGAACCCTGCCAGAGAGCATATATCCACAATACATAGAAAACAAAAAAATCAACGGATACAGTAGATATTCGTATTGTGAGCCACATTTAAATTGGCCAATGAAAGGTTATGCCAAAAATATTTTATATATCCAGATGAGTGTGTCTCTCTCAGAATGTTCGGGGCCAATCTACAAGTCCACAAGTGATGTGAAAGAACCTTGATCATTGTATTGGATTGGTAATAATCTTAACCCCTTAAAGGTAAAGCCCATTTCTTCCGGCTTCTATACATTCTTCTATGCATACTTAATCAAAGTATCTTAATGTTACTGTGATATATTAAGTTTATTTCAGTAAAGATTTGGTTTCCATACTACTTTTTATCTTCGAAGTTAGCTCTTCTTCATGGTAATCAATTATTTATTTGTAAAATTTACGTATAAGCCTTTAGTTGTTGAGAATTTAATTATTTTAAATATCAAGTTTTATAATTAGACTTGTATAATTCGTTTTAGTTAGTTTTCTACTATTATATTTATGTATTATGAGTTCGGATTTAATTATTCTATTGTATCTTCTGTGGGAAACGAAGAAGAATATTCTTTAGTAAATCTTTTATCAATATAAATACTGTATCAATACTATTTCCTTGGTTTCTCTGACATTTCCTTTAGTCTGTTTTATTTGAATGTTCATACATATTTTCTTAGCCAGTTTTTACTGAAATATACTTATTATTTGATTCTTCTCTTGCCTCTTGTTATTTTTATTTCCATTTTATTCTAAATCCTTCAACTTTTTTGCATTTTAAATTAAAAATAATGAAACCTAAAGACTTTTACACAGTAAAGCATCTGCAAGTCCGCAGGATATCCATCGAGAGCTAGGATTTGAGCTGCAGAAGATTTACTGCAATTCTTCTGCCTATCTATTTTGAATGTATGAATTTTCATTTTCTCACTCACCTTCTTCTGTTGCTTCTCCCACGCAGGATCGAGCAGGCCCTCGCGCTCCCATTCCTCCTCCTGCTCCATGTAGCCATCTCCATACTCCATGGAGAGTCCGTTCTCCATCATCATCTTGTGGCGCGTTCTTTTCGTATGTCCCTCTCTCTATATATGCTTCGATCCTGCTGCACGCTCTCTTCTACACTTCTCTTCGCTCACTCTCTCTCTCTCGCTCTCCTTCGTTGCGTGCGTGCGTGTGAGTGTCGGGATGCTGCCTCTCTGCCCCTGCCGCTGCTGATGTTGTTGTTGTTGGTGATCCAGTTGCTGCTGCCGAAGGAAAACGGAGGTTGTAGCTCTTGTTGTTTTGTTGCTTTTGCCTTGCTATTTATTGTTACTGTTGTTATTTGTTATTGTTGCTGCAGTTGCACGTTAACAGTTAGGTTCGGTTCGCCTCTCTCTGGATTCTGCAACACACTGGCATTCACTCGAATCTAACTGTGCGTGCGTGCGTGTGCGTGTGTACTCAGATATTGACCAATTGATTGATTGATTGATTGATTGATAAACGATCCTGAAAGCTCCCGCCACGGACAGCGGACAAACGGACAAAACGAAGAGACAAACAGGTGGTTGTTTACCGTTAAGGCGCTGCCAACCGTTTGAAAAAGAATGCAAAAATTTCAAAAATATCAGAATTCAAAATACCAACAAAAAAAAAGTGAAAAAAAAATAGATATATAAAACGTTGTATAACACGTTAATTTGCTGCTTAATTATTTGTTGCGTTTGCTTGGCCCATTCTTATTGGCTTTTTTCGTGTGTTTTTCGCGCTCTCGTTCCGTTTCAGTTTCGCTTCGTCGTCGTGTATATCGTATCGTATCGGTTAAAAATAGTATGTTTTGAAAAAGTTTTATTTTCGGCGTCAACGTCAACGGGCGGGCAGCGCCAAAAGGGATGGGAATTGAAGGAAGCTGAGGAGAGAGGAAGGTTTCTTTTTTTTTTATATTTGGTACATATTTGAAATAATATTTTTTTATTGCGCGAATTTGAATAGAATTGAAATTTGGAACTGATCCGGTAAATATATAGATCGATATACTCGCGTTTTTTACTTTTCTGCTTTTATCGTTATCGTTATTGGTATCACATTTGTTGGGTTCTTCTTCGATATATATATATTTTTATATATATTCACATATATTGTTCGGATATATATAGATAGATATGTGGTTATACATAACCAACACACGCACACACACCCACACACCACCACAGTGCACACACACACACACACACACATGCACAGCGTTTGAATATATTTATTTTATTTTTGAAAAAAAAAAAAAACTAAAAAAAAAATAAATATTTTATAGAGTATAACGAAAGCAATTGAGTTTTAAATTATTTTTTTTTTCGATATATGTGTATATACGTATCTATATCCGTCTCTCTGTGTGTGTGTGTATTTGGAACCAAACAAAAACAAAAACAACAA
This sequence comes from Drosophila serrata, assembly GCF_035046125.1. Lineage (NCBI taxonomy): Eukaryota > Metazoa > Arthropoda > Insecta > Diptera > Drosophilidae > Drosophila > Drosophila serrata. Next base: position 2,086,978 of record NW_028257174.1, on the reverse strand, counting down.
AACAATTCTTATTCTTTTCTTTTTTTTTTCTGTGTGTGGACAACAAAATTTGGAGCAATATCTACGTGTGTCGCTTGCGAAGAGAAAAGACCCGCTCGCGTTGAAAGCCAACTCAAAACTGATGTCGCGCCAGCCAGCCAGCTGCCAACTCTGAATGTACCGCCGCAGTCGCTGCCGTCGCTGGCGCAGCAGTTGCCGCAGCAGCAGCAGCAGCAGCCAAGCCCCACACCACCCCACCACCCATCGACGAGCATCTCTTGGCCAACTCACACAGCCGCAGCAGCAGCAGCAGAGGCGGAGGAGGAGGAAAAGTCTGCCATGCAGCGGGAGCATCGGATCGGATCGTTTCGGTTCGGATCTTTAGCCGAAGAGCCGAAAAAAAACAAAATAAAAGAAAAATAGTCACGAAGACAACACGAAAGCCCCAAAGATCCCGAACGGCGGAGAGAGTGGCGATGACGGCAAAGGAGGCGAAAGAGGGGGGCGAGGCGGGGGTCTGAGTGGGAGTGGGTGGCACAGAAGAAAGTATGAATTCGGCCAGCATAAGCGTACGAATTACGGTACCCTATAGATGAAAAGATACGACAGGGAATGATGAGTTTTTTACATGTCGATTTATCGAAAAAAATGTTCACATAAAATATAGTTAATATCCATTAAAAAATGGTATTGTAACTTTAGTCAGAAGCTTTAAACTAAGTGAAGGAGCCATTTCCGACCCTATAAACCTTATATATTCTTGATCAGCATTAACAGGAGAATCTTTCTAGCCATCTTCGGCAGAAAAAAATATTTTTCACAAATTTTCCATTTTTTGAAAAAAAGGAAAGGGGTTACATCGTTAAAATTTTAAAAAATCTGACAAGAATTCAATTTTTAATGGAGTATGCAGTTTTATTATTCTGCTAAAAATGAACATACCCGCGCTTTCCGATTTAAAATTAATGCATTTTTAACCCAGTTATGAATTTTTAAATTTTGATTTGTCGAAAAAATGTTCACATAAAAATATAGTTAATATCCATTAAAAAATGGTATTCTAACTTTAGTCAGAAGCTTTAAACTAAGTGAAGGAGCCATTTCCGACCCTATAAAAGTTATATATTCTTGATCAGCATTAACAGGAGAATCTTTCTAGCCATCTTCGGCAGAAAAAAATATTTTTCACAAATTTTCCATTTTTTGAAAAACAGGAAAGGGGTTACATCGTTAAAATTAAAAAAAATCGGACAAGAATTCAATTTTTAATGCAGTATGCAGTTTTATTAATCTGCTAAAAATGAACATACGAACGCTTTCCGATTTAAAATTAATGCATTTTTAGCCTAGTTATGAATTTTTTAAATTTTGATTTGTCGAAAAAATGTTCACATAAAAATATAGTTAATATCCATTAAAAAATGGTATTCTAACTTTAGTCAGAAGCTTTAAACTAAGTGAAGGAGCCATTTCCGACCCTATAAACCTTATATATTCTTGATCAGCATTAACAGGAGAATCTTCCTAGCCATCTTCGGCAGAAAAAAATATTTTTCACAAATTTTCCATTTTTTGAAAAACAGGAAAGGGGTTACATCGTTAAAATTAAAAAAAATCGGACAAGAATTCAATTTTTAATGCAGTATGCAGTTTTATTAATCTGCTAAAAATGAACATACGAACGCTTTCCGATTTAAAATTAATGCATTTTTAGCCTAGTTATGAATTTTTTAAATTTTGATTTGTCGAAAAAATGTTCACATAAAAATATAGTTAATATCCATTAAAAAAATGGTATTCTAACTTTAGTCAGAAGCTTTAAACTAAGTGAAGGAGCCATTTCCGACCCTATAAACCTTATATATTCTTGATCAGCATTAACAGGAGAATCTTTCTAGCCATCTTCGGCAGAAAAAAATATTTTTCACAAATTTTCCATTTTTGAAAAAACAGGAAAGGGGTTACATCGTTAAAATTTTAAAAAATCGGACAAGAATTCAATTTTTAATGGAGTATGCAGTTTTATTAATCTGCTAAAAATGAACATACGCGCGCTTTCCGATTTAAAATTAATGCATTTATAACCCAGTTATGAATTTTTTAAATTTTGATTTGTCGAAAAAATGTTCACATAAAAATATCCATTAAAAATTGGTATTGTAACTTTAGTCAGAAGCTTTAAACTAAGTGAAGGAGCCATTTCCGACCCTATAAACCTTATATATTCTTGATCAGCATTAACAGGAGAATCTTTCTAGCCATCTTCGGCAGAAAAAAATATTTTTCACAAATTTTCCATTTTTGGAAAAACAGGAAAGGGGTTACATCGTTAAAATTTTAAAAAATCTGACAAGAATTCAATTTTTAATGGAGTATGCAGTTTTATTAATCTGCTAAAAATGAACATACGAACGCTTTCCGATTTAAAATTAATGCATTTTTAGCCTAGTTATGAATTTTTTAAATTTTGATTTGTCGAAAAAATGTTCACATAAAAATATAGTTAATATCGATTTAAGTATTACGATTTAAGATCTCTATGGTGCTGGGTATCATGGGTTCCTTACTCCCCCGCCAGATGAATTTCTGCTACTAATTTGTTTCAGCTGCTGCTCTGTGCCAAAGAGAGCTAGCTGAGTCTAGAGCCCCATTTTAGCGTATTGTTTTAGGAGAATGCAGTTGCAGAAAGAGAAGGAGGAGAATGAGGAGAAAGAGTGGGCAGATGGGAGCACCCTGTGTATGCCGAGCGACCACAACAACTTGTTGGCCTGGCCCCCACGTCAGGCCCCAGAGTCTCTGCGTCTTCCGTCTGTCAACGAGTCTCCGCGGTTCAGACAGCGGCACCAGCAGACCCCCCCCCCGAAGTCTTTGCCCCAAACCCGTCTCTTCCTCTTGATGATCCTGGGCCTTCTGTGTTCAGTCTTCGTTGGCGGAGGTTGAGGGGGCAAAAGAAAAGAAAAAAAAAGAGACGCCCCCGCATAACTACAAAAATAGCAAATTGTTAATTTCGCTTCGAAAACTCTTTTCCAATGCACACACACACTGGCGCAGATTCACACAAGATCGCAAAAGATAGCAGATCTCAAAGATCTCGAAGATCTCACAGATCCCAAAAGCAAAATCACCCAGAGTCTCTCGGTCTTGGTGTACGTTCAACACATGATTTTATTGGCATGCTTTCATGGTTTTTCCGTGCGAAACATTTCATTTTTCATTTCACATTTTTTTCAACACGATGCCAGATAATTTTTTTTTGTTTATTTGTTTGTGTGCGTCTATATGTTTTTATGATATTTATGAAATTTATTAAATATGCTCGCCTGCTTGCTGAGCAGAGCAGAGCAAGGGAAAGGCATCTCAAAATCAAGGATAGCGATTAGCTAGAACCATAAAAGCCACCCACAGGAAGTGTGGACAGTGTGCCATCTCTTTCATTTCAAATAGCTCCATCTCTTTTTATTTCTCAAAGCTTTTTATTTCTTGTTAAAAAAAAACAATCAAAGCTTTTGAATGAAAAGAATTTCGAAAAGCAAAAGGAATTGAAAAGGAAAAAGGATTTTTTGGATAGAAAAGATGATAATATTCAAAGATTTGTTGTTCCCATTTCCAAAGTTCTATATCTTATACGAAAGAGATGGGTATATTGGCCGAGAGAGAGAGAGACAGGGCTAAATGTGGATATTTTTAGATCATAATGTGCGTCGTCAGCGGTGATTTTTGTTCTTTTTTCGAAAACAATATCTATTCTTAGTCGCTGCTTGTGCGTTAATACCATATTTTTGTAAATACATACTAACATACATTTCCCCCGCTGATGTCGAAAAGTGGCAGACATAAATTTTATAAAAATTGACCAAATGCCATCACAAAATACAAAAAATTTAGCCCCAGGCCTCCTCAAGGTGAGACGTGGAGTCGGGGGACAGGAGGTGGTGATGGCCCACAAAGCAAATTATTGGGTAAGAGCGTCCGCTCCCCCAACACACAGAGGCACATGTAACAGGTACAGTGCGATTCAAAACTAAATGGGGTTTTTACTGATTGTCAAGGATCTATGTAAAATAAAATAATTAAAAATTTCCCACTTCAAAAATATTATTTTTCACTTCAAGGATATTTGTCGAAGACGTTATATAAAATATATAAATAATCCCAGATATTACAGTTTTCAAAGTAGTTAGATTCCTCCTCTTTAAACTTTAAAATAAAGTCAAGTTAACTTTTCTATTAATAATTAAACCTAAAATAAATATTTATCATAAACTTTAAGGATATTTGCTTAGCTTCATAATATAAAATAAAAAAATATAAGATAACAGTAGTTCGATTCTCTGATTAATTTCTTTTATAATTAACAAGAAAGATATATAATTTCGGGAATCCGAAATTTCTATACCCTTGCAGGGAAAATTGACCATAACTAGTCCAAAATTGCATTAATTTAAAATCGGAAAACGTGTTTATGCTTGTATTTATTAGCTTAAAAAATCTGCATACTAAGTTTGAAGTTTTAGAATAACAAAAATTTTATCAATTTTTGAATATTTTAACGATGTAACCCCTTTCCTTTTTTCCAAAAATTTAAATTTTTTGAAAATTTTTTTTTGTGCCGGAAATTGCTAGAAAAATTCGTCTGTTGATGCTGATCAAGAATATATGTATATGATTTATGGGGTCGGAAATGACTCCTTCACTAAGTTTTATGCTTTTGATTAAAATTAAAATATCCTGCAAAGGTAAAAATTAAAGTTGTTCTTATTAATTACTTATCATAAAATAAATTTTTATAATAACTTAATGATATCAACTTAAACGAAAAATATGATATATGTATAACCCAGATATCCTGTTTATTATTTATAATATATTATACTTATAATAAATAATAAAATAATGTGTATCTCCCCTTTAAAATTTTAAATCATAAAAGAGAGAATAAATAAAATTGAGTTTACCTTCCTTCCAATTATTAAATCATAATATATAGTATGATTTAAATAATTGAAAGTTAGGTAAACTTTATTTTATTTTCTCTGTGGCAAGTTCAATTTCAAGAAACTGTTTTTAAAATAGAGCATTTGCATCTTTTTTTGAACTTTTTTCACTGTGAAACTTATTTATTACCTCCACCTAATTATATCACAAATTTATTTGGAAGAAGGCCAATAACTGCAAGGCCTCTAGTATAAATCAATTAACTAATTTAACGAAACACACAAGAAGTCGGGACATGAGCGAAAGAAATTTCCAAAGACTTTTTCCACCCACTTACAGTCACAACCTTACAGTGCCGAAACGCAGCGTGCACAAGTGGATATTAATTGTTGCAGATAAAATGTCAAGATCTGTCTTCGTTATGCAGTTTATATTTTATACATATAGATATATATTTATATATATTTGTTGTTGTTGTTGTTGGTTTTTCGTCTCACATGTAACTGATAACGCTGGGGTACAATTATGTTAAAAAGTAATTACAATTGATTTAGAGCGGGCTCTGCCGAAATGTATATATATGTTTATATACTGAACACGCATGTATACATGCGTCTGTACATCGTAACTATGCTTTAATGTTTAACCTTTATATATATATTATATTTATGCTTTAGTTTAACTTTTACTTTATTGTGTTTGTTTGTTTTTTTTTTGTTTAGTTTTCTTCGTGTTTTCTGTTCTTATCTCTTTTCTCTTTCGATTTGTGTTCAAGTTTTGGATTTAAGGTGTTTTGTTTTTCCGTTTACTGCTACATAAACGTCGAGGAGGCATCAATCTTCATCTTAAGGAAAACATTTTCTATATCATTAATAATAATATTAGGTAATAAAAAAAAATAAACAATTACATACACATGTAGCGTAATATTAAGGGGACTTTTGAGGTTCAAGGGTTCGAGGGATTCGCAGGATTCGGGACCTTAGGGAAATAGAGTTTAGGTAGAAATGCAAAGAAACGCAATCACAATGAAACATTCGACGGGCGACGCCCTGGTTTACTCCAGTTTCATCGCCAGGCCTGGCGGCGGTGACGACTCCAGCTGCTCGAGGAATAGCTCCTCCAGCGGCCGGTCGCTGATGATGCGGAAGAAGAACAGGTTATCCAGACACTTCAAGCTGATCGATCGCAGCGCAGGCAGGCGCAACAGTAGCTGGGCGAAACGGCCATCGTCGCCGGGATGCTCCAGTCGGCAGTGCTCATCAAGGCAGGCGTACACCTTCTCCCGGCACATTTCGATCTCTGCCCGGTTCTTGATGCCGCGTATATCCGGATTGTACAATATGATTGCCTTTAAACAGGCCAGCTCGCGTCTGTCCAGATTCAGGCGCTTCATCTTCACACTCAGCTCGGACAGGATGCGGTCGAAGATAGCCGATACGCCGGCTTTGATAGCGCTATTGCGATGGTATGAGAAGCTCTGGTTGAGGAACAGCTGCTGCGGCTGCTGCACCGGTGATCTTCGTTCGAATGAGCCATCGTGTCCCAGGCCGCCGCCTCCTCCGCCGCCACCGCTGCCCATGGTGTCATCCAGTGACACAATGCTGCACCAGGCTACATTTGCGATCAACAGTTCATTCCAGGCGGCCTTCAGCAGTATAACCTGGTCATCCAACGGCACTTGGGCAAAGTGCGGCATCATTCTTGCATATTCAACCATCTGGTATAGCTGCTTATTGACCACCTGGCACAGGGCGGACACGGCGCCCTTGTAGTCTGGCTGGACGGTGGAATTGGGTCCAACACGTAGAAAAGACAACGCCCGGTCGCCGCTCATCGCTTCCGCTCGCTGTTCGGCGTCCAGCAGACGTTCGATGGAAAAGTCACGGGACACATTGTTGGTCATAAAGTCATCGGAGCCATTGCCGCTGCCCAGGCCGCCGGAACCACCGCCTCCCAGGCCACTGCCGCCGCCGCCACCGGTGCTAGAGCCACCAACGGAGCCTGGTCCACTGCTGCCACCGCCGCCGCCGCCTCCACCGCCGCTGGCACTAAGTCGGCCCGCCGAATTCCGGGCACCGCGCTGACGTTCCTCCTGTACCGCCTCACGCTTCATGCCGCATGTGAGGCACTTTTGGTAGCGACAATACTGGCAGCGATTCCTTTGCCGCTTGTCGATGATGCAGTTGCGATTCTCGCGGCATGCGTATGTGAGATCCTTGCGCACCGTACGCTTAAAGAAGCCCTTGCAGCCCTCGCAGCTATAGACGCCATAGTGCTTGCCACTCGCCCGATCGCCGCAGATGGAGCACAAGTGTTTGGAGCCGCTCAGCGGATGATTCGGCGGATATTGCTGCTGGACGGCGGCAGCGGCTGCAGCAGCAGCAGCGGCGGCGGCAGCAGCAGCCGAATTGGGTGCCTGGGACATTTGGGCATCCGTGGTGCCGGAACTGTTGCCCGTGGGCAAAACATGAACCATGGACATGGCCTGCATGAAGGGCACGGGACTCTCGGCCTTTGGCGAGAAGCTGCTGTTGTTGCTGTCGTTCAGCTGCGAAATATCCGGCTTGACCTCCTCCTTGATGTGGCCCAGCCGAAAGCTGGCGTCCTGGTCGCAGTTATCCATCTTCCCGAGAGCAGCGATGTCGTGTCTACTCCTTCTGGTTTCTCTTTTTGCACGCCTCGCTCTGCTCAGCTCTCTCCTTGTCGCGCGTTAGCTTGCTTTCGCCGCCGCTCTCTCGGTTTCACTTTGCCAATTGCCAACGCCAACGCCACCGTGTCCGTCCGTCCGTCCGCTTATCCGCTCTTGCGCCCCCGCTGCGTCCAAGTGAATGGAGCTGCTGCTGCTGCTGCTGCTGTTGCTGTTGCTGCTGTCCGTCGCTTCGGTTGCAGTTTTGCCAGATTTTCAATTCGTGGTGCAGCACTTGCCGCATTTATATAATCCCCCGCTGCAGTGGTTGGGGCGCACTTTGCAGCGCGCTGGCACACAATTGCGCCTTTTTAGCAACAAACAAAGAAACAAAGAATGCCAGACTTTCTGACTAATATGAATTGATTAAACCTTTTTTCGCGTCGACATTTTTTCTCAACAAAGGCAAAGTCACCACGGCGGAGGAAACTCACCATGCTGGTGATGAGCGTTGCGGCGGCCTGGTGCAAGTGCGTGACACAGGTAGCTGTGTCACGAGTCACGAGGTGTTTACAATTAATTGTATTAAACTAATTTATTTCTTATGCTAAACTATTGCTTATGTTTTGCACATATTATAGACTTTTACTGCATTTTTAGAAATATGCAGCATTAAAAAAAAATAATCATAATAATAAAAATAAGTATAAATAATAAACATATTAATAATAATAATAATACTCATAATAATAATAATAATCTTAATATTGCTACTAATATTCTTTTGTTTAAGAATAATCGTCTAGAAAATGCCCCATTTTAAAATGAATTATTTTTGGAGTGCTCTCATTCTGTTATTTTAATAATTATATTTATATTATAATTAATTCAGACAATGTTCTCAAGTCAGAACTGTATTTAAAGACTTTCTTTCAATATTCCCCCAATAAATAATTATCCTCTTCGCCACATCGTGACTCACGCAAATGGCGCATCTCTAATTCAACAGAGTTGCCCCCCTGCCCGCCCACACAGAACTTCCAACCAGACAGCTTCTATTTGGCCTATTAACCATTAATGGGTACACTAATAACCAAACGAAACGCTGCGTGAACTTCAATCAATTACGTATGGGAATCAATCAATCAATCAATCGAGACAAAAAACGTAGAGCGTGCGCAGGCGGCAGCCCTGGCAGCCCTCATTCGCGGCATGTTTAATGCAACCCTGCGTCTGTCTGGCCCCCATTGCCACACAGTGCAAATAATTTTGCGCCGCCGCTGCAATTATATGGAAATGGGGAAATGCAAAATGGAAATGGGGGAAATGGAGGCGACAAGGGGAATGCGAACTGTGCAACCTCGACCTCATTGCAGCGGCGGCGGCGGCGGCAGCCAGAAGACCCGGCTAAATCGAGCGGTCTCTAGGCTACTGAACCGAACTGAGACTGCGACTACGTACATGGGTGACTGCACAACAACCGTTTTAAGCGAAAATGCAATTGCAAATGCAACCATACACTTACTTGCAGCTGGTGGCGTTCGATGGACGCCGACGGCTATGTTTACTTCGCTTATCACTCGCGGCCACACACTCACACACTGTCATAGACACCGAGACACACACGGGCGGTTTTAAATCGTTGCAATCTTAATTGTAATTGTAATTGAGTCGATCATCATCACAAAGAGACGCGGTAATTGGCCATTCGCAGCGGTTGCGGCAGCATAGAAGAAGAGATTCGCGAAAACACAGCTGGCCTGCGACGGGTGTGCGTGGTGGAATTGCACCTATGATGGGGGCGAAAACTGGTTTCTGTATATGCTGGCAGACATGGTGAGTATGGTTTAAAATTCGCGCCAAGTGCGTTGTGAATGGCAAAATATAGTGGGAAATTACAAGTTCGCTTGGAAATGTCTTGAAATGCTCTTTAATTCGGTTCGGTTATCCTAATATGCTTTAAATAGTGAAAATAATATAATATCATTTAGAGATAATGTTAAATAATGTTATATTAAATGTAGATATTTGATAACAAATCTTGCACTCGATATTTGTATCGATCGAGCACTCGATATTTGTATCGATCGAGCATGAACCAAGGAGTGCGATCACTATCTAATAGAGCGCCAAAAGAGAGTAATCGTTTACTAATTCAAAAAAAAATTTAAGTTTTACAAAATACAATTTATAGTTGCTCGTGCGCTTCTTATGTTTGCCTTTTTTTAGCCTTCTTTGTTGTGCCTAGTTTTCAGTTGTAGTACCTTGGAATTCAACTGTGTCTAAAGTAAATTCGTCTTATCTATATAGTTTTTAATCGGAATCTGTATCGGAGTCCGACTCTGATAGCCTACAAGCTGAATTGTTTAGGGTTAGCTGTCCTATGCGATGATTCAAATACTTGATCTCCTGCTGGTAAAGGTCCTTTTCATATAACAGAAGCTCGTATTCCCTCATTAAACCAGAGCTCAGGTCTTTAGAGGTTGTGCTGCTGCTGCTGTTGTTGCTGCTGCTGTTGCTGCTGTTGTTGCTGTTGCTGCTGCTGCTGCTGTCATTGTGGTTGCTGCTGCTGCTGCTGCTGGCACTGTTACTGGGACTGATGCTGCTGCTGCTACTGGCACTGTTATTGAGGCTGCTGCTGCTGCTACTGGTGATGTTATCTTGGTTCTGATTCCGCCCACTGCCGCCCATACCGACGCCTGCTCCATCGTGCTCAAAGCTCAGATAAAGCTGGAAGTAGGCGGCATTCTCAGAGCGGCAAATGGGACATGTCCTTGATCTGGAAAGCGAGAGCATAGCGGCTTTAATCTCAGCGAAACTTTTTGGAATTAGTAACGATCTTATATATTTTCTTGTAACTGAAACTTAGTGAAGGAGTCATTTCCGACCCCACAAATCATATATATATCATATATATTCTTGATCTTGATAAACAGGTTTTAAAAATGGAAAGGGGTTACATCGTTAAAATATGAAAAAATTGGTAAAAATTTCAACAGATTTATAAACATCATAAAAACTAACATAGGATCGGTTTCCGAATTGAAATTAACACTTTTTTGACTGAGTTATGAATTTTTTTAACTTTAGTTTGTCGAAAAAATTGCCACATAAAAATATCACTATATTTTATATTTCAAATTGAGTGCTGATCGATTTCGATTCGATCCATTAATTTTATTGCAAACTGCAAGGGTTTACAAACTTCTGCTTCTTTTATTTTTATTTTTTAAATTGGATATTCATGAAAAAGCTTTCAAATTAAATATCGATGCGAATATTAAAGGTCTTTTGAAGGGCATTACATTTAAATAAAAGCCAGTGATAGTCCTAGCTTATAATTGGATTCATTTTAATTTGTCCAAAACGTTATTTTGTTATTTTAATTGAGAAGTAAAATCACAATCATATACATATATCAAATCATTCTTAAGGCCTTTTAAAGACCTTGAATTATAAATAACATGAAGCGATAAGAAGTTTGCGGTTACTTTCAGGGAAAGCCCCCACACACAAAGAATATCGTAAAACGTAAAATTTAAAACCAAAAATGAACTAATAATAAAGAGTGTGCACTAAAAAAGAATACTTTTATTTGTTAATACACTTTAAATTTATATTATTTAAATAATATTTAGGCTTTTAGATATTGGAACTTATTTAAGTTAAGCTGTTAAGTTTTATTTTTAAGTTAAGCACTTAGCACTTTTGAGTTGCCACTTTTTGAAGCACTTGGTATGGTTTTTTTTTAATCTTTGTAGGAAATTCGTTCTTTTTTTTTAATTTTAATTTTATTTTGGAAACACTCACTGCTCCCTCCAGCGAAAGAGGCACTCCTCGTGGAACACATGCCCGCAACTTCCGGCGTGTATATTGTCCGAGTTGCGATACCGTTCCGCACAGATCGTACAGATCACATTGTTGCTGCTCATTTCGCTAAGATTCTATACCGATTTTGGTTTAACTATAATTCGATTTGATTAGATTTTGCTTTATATATATACATATATTCAAACGTGTCGGCGCCGTGTTACTGCTCGACCGGTGGCGTTGCACTGACTGCAGCAAGCTGCCGAGGCGATAAGCTTTCCAGGCGATAAGTTCCACCCACCTACCTACGTCCGCTGCCCCCCCCCCCCCTGCCCCTCCTACTCCAACCCCCCCCCCCCCCCTGCCCCTCCTCTCCCACTAACTGGGAGAGGGACGAACTTGAGCCGGACAATTGGGTCAGCGATGGACTACGCCCAGAAAGAGTATCGTTAGTTTCCGATATATGAATTCTGCATAATTCCAATGAAATTGATTTAGATAAAGGTTTTGGTTTTTTCGAAAATATTAACTTTGGTTTTACACAAAGAAAAAATGATTAGGTAAACTAAGAACAAATTGGAAAGAGATCAATTTTTATTATACATTATTTTAAAATCTAGGATCGCACTAAAAATCGATCTTAACTTGGCTAAAAATAATCGAGATTTTTATATAAAAATTTTTTGAGAAAATCAAAATTTAAAAAACTCATAACTTAGCTAAAAAAGCATTAATTTTATTTTGGAAAGCGGTCCTATGTTAATTTTTACCAGATTAATAAATCTGTATACTCCATTAAAAATTCAAATTTTTGACGATTTTTTTTAAATTTTAACGATGTAACCCCTTTTCTTTTTTTCAAAAAATGGAACATTTTAGAAACATTTTTTTTCTTGTCAGTGATAGCTTGATAGATTCGCCTGTTTATGATGATCAAGAATATATATGATTTAAAGGGTCGGAAATGATTCCTTCACTTAGTTCTCTGACTAAAATTATTATTATAATTTATTTTAAACATTTTACCTAACATAATTTTATTAAAAACAAATCAAGCTTTGAAGTAAATTTAAGTATAAGTATATATCTCTTAAATAGGATCTATTTTAAGCTATAAATAGTACTAAACAATACCCATTTAATGAAGTTTCATTTAGTTTACTAAGCAAATGAAAAGACTTCTCAAGGTCAAGCTCAACTTAAGCCTGCAATTCGTTCATTATCCGATTTTTCCGGAATATAAACAAATACTTGAATAACGCACATCAAGTGCAAATTCGCAAGATAGTAAATCGAAACCGAAGCCCAAACAAAACCCAAGCCCATTTCGTTTCCCCAGAATTCGTTGACAACAAAACTGATTAAACTTTGGTTGGTAATAAATTACAGTGTGTTTATTTTTATATATATATATTTTTTCATGTAAACATAAATGTTTATATTCATATTCGATTACGTCTGTCGTCAAATGGAGTGCTTGTGGTACTAACAATAGGTTCATTTACAAAGGCCTACGTTTGAAATGGAATGTTTTATGCTGAAAGAAATCAAAACTTGGACTCCAACTTCGGTTTCAAAGTGGTTCTATAGCATATATAGAGTTTGGGTTAATACTAAGCATGGGCGATCATAAATATCTACAAAATAACATAAGTTCTGGGTAAAAAAACTGGAGGATAGACAAAGAATCAGACTAAGTTAAGGGAAAGAATAAAACAAAAAAGGTAAAATTAAATAGAATATATCAAAATCTAAAATAAAGTAAGTTATAAAATAATTAATTTCCAAAAGTTTGGGTATCATTAAGCAAAAAAAAAAGAACTATCTAGTCTATGGCACAATTTCAGTGACTATTCTATGGAAGATATAGGACTATATAGTAGAGCTAGAGTCTACAAAGAAACCATGGACTGTTCTTGGTTTCCTGGCATAAAAGATAATGTAATGTAATGTAATGTAATATAATGTTTTATGTTTATGTTTTATAACGAATTTTAGGGTTTTTCATTTTTGGAATATTTCTTAAAGCATTTTCGTTAGTCTTTTGGGAATTTCATCTTGGCCGTTAGCTTGGAGCCGGTATTGTTTACAGCTGTTGATGTGGTTGTTATGGTTGTGGCATCATTCTCCTGACCATTATTCCTCATATTACGTTCGGAATAGGATTGGTTTCTCTTCGGACTGTCCACGTTCATGTAAATGGGCGGTGTCACCGGTGATTTCACTGGCACCGCCGCCGCCGCCGCCACCGCTGCTGCTGCTGCTCCCGCTGTACCTTTTGTTGTATTCATGGACAAAGGATGTGTTCGGACGGATAACGTGAGGAGCGGCAATGGTGGCGGTGGTGCTGGCGTCTGTGGTGCCGATGACATCGGTGTAGTTGGCGTCGTTGGCATCTCCTCCTCCTCCAATATGATGTCGTCGCCCACCATTGTGATGCGTCGTATCCCCGCTGATACGATTCCAGTTCCCGGTCGATAGATGGAACCGCTGATCCCCGGACTCCCGATGCTGCTGCTGCTGCTGCTGCTGTTGAATCCGCTGTTTGTGTAAGAGTGATTGCTCTTCTTGATCGGCAATCGATTGTTGTTGGACGCCACTGTGGCCATGAGCACCGATGGCGGCGGTGGAGTAACCGATGACACCGGAGTTGCCTGCAGATTGCATTTGCTGATCAAGTCCGGTCCGCGGGACTGAAGCTCCAAGGCCTGCTGCACTGGCTGAAGTTGCTGTGGGTTCGTTCCCGTTCCCGTGCCCGTTCCCGTTCCCGTTCCCGTGCCCGTTCCCGTCCCTGATCCCGACATCTGGGAGACAATGGTGCGGCTGTGGTTGTTGCTCAACCCGGTATCTTTCCATTTCTCTGAAACGAAGAATGACCGTGACTTAGTGCTGGTAGTTCCAGAATAGATTTCAGCATTTACACGTACCTGCAGCACTGCTAGCACCATTGGTCTTACCAAAGGGCAGAAGGAGGCGAGCCGGTTGGCAAAAGACCACTGTCTTGTATGCCTTTCTATATTGCTTATTCATAATCACATAAATGATGGGATTAATGCAGGCGGAGAGATAGAGCAGGATGTAACTGCAAATGTGTAGACTGGGATGCTCCACATCCTTGTCGGCCACCTTGACAATGGTGATGGGCAGATAACAGATGACGAAGGATAGGAAAATGGCTAAAACCATTTTGGTAATGCGCCACTCGTTGCGTTTGGCCCGCACCTCCCGTTGATCCTTGATCCTGGTGGTCTGTTGCTGCTTGCCCGTGGGCGCCGTCTCGGGGACATCGGTGGAATAGCTACTGCTACTGTCCGTGGACACGCGATTCCCATTGTCACCGCCGGATGATGCTCCTGCTCCTGCTCCGGCTCCTGCTCCTACTCCTGCACCCGATCCAGCTCCTGGCGTTGGCCTTAGGTTATTCGGTATGGAGTTCTGCTTGGTGGCATGCTGTTTCAGCCGCTGCTCCGACTTGTGAACCACCCAAAAGATCTTGGCATAACAGGCAATGATCACCAGGCAGGGTATCACGAAGGCTGTGATAAAGAGTGTCGTCTTGCTGCTATGACCATGATCATCGGTCATAATGGAGCAGGTTTGCAGGCGAGAATCGTAGCCAAAGCGACCCCATTCCCCCAGCAGAGTTGGCAATTGCATCCCATAGGAGAAGAGCCAACAGGCAGCGATCATTATAGCAATCCAATGGCTTTTATAGATCCTCGCATAGCAGCCATGATGTGTGATCATCACATAACGATTTATCGTGATCATGGCAATGCAGAGCAATGAGACACCAATATTTCCATACTGAATGAAGGGTATCAGGCGACAGAGTATGGCGCCATGACGCCAAGTGCCCTGGACAAAGCGTAGACCTTGGAAGGGTAGCACCAAGGCGCAGAATAGCAAATCGGCAATGCACAGGCTTAAGAACAAAAAGATATATAGATATAGATATTGAATTCTAAAAGAGGTGCATATCCCTTACCTAATAATAAAAGCCGCAGCCACATTGCGAACTTTGGGACACTTGAGCAGGGCCCAGACGGTGAGGAGGTTGCCACAAATGCCAACGATCATGATCAGGAAGGTCATCACAGCGGCAAAGGTCAACAGGGACTGTGAGAAGCTGTGGGAAATTGGGGAATAATTAATTTAATTCAAATTAAATACCTACAAATCATTATTTAAATATATTAAGGTTGCTTATGGCTTAATTCAGCAAGTGCTATATAGTTTTATAAACCCATATTCAATGTACTGCCCTTTCACTTTAAAATAATAACTATTTCCAGGAAGCACTTATTAAATTCCTGTTAATTTCCATATCACAAAAACCAAACAGTTGAATTAAGTATTTCCCAGATTATTATCTTGTTGTTTTATGTTGATTATATACTTTAATATAAGCTTCATCTTTCTACATTATAAAAAAAGGCAAATCCTTTTGATCTTACTTCTTGTGCTGTGATTCTAACGACTTAAGCGGAAATCTGTTTGCTACTTTTGGCGACCTTTGTGCACCCCACCATTTGGCCCTGTGGCTATCACCATATCGTACTCGAAGTTGCCGGCTTCCGCTGGCTAAAGAATCCCACAAGAATCAGACGTCTTTGTCAGTTTGCGGTGCAATGGAGCGCGTAATATTAACGATCTCTTATCGGACCTCTCCAGGCCCCAGGGTCTATAATTACCCACTGGGTGTAGCTGATAGCTTCAAAAACCATTGCACGACTCACTTGGCACCCACTTGGCACATCGTCAACACCAAAGCACCAGATCCAAGATCCCCACACTAACTCACCCGCCTTCGTCCGTTGGCGAAGCCATCGTCGTGGTTGTTGTCAGCGCCTCCAAGGGGGGATAGCCATCGCCTAGGTCAACCGTAGACTCGTCACTCATTCTGATGCTAAAAAAATATAGATGAGAAATATGAGAAAATATAAGAAAGAAGGTTTACTCTCAGTGACAGAGGATTTCTAAGATCTAGCATGAGTTGTTCCATTCTGATTTCAGGACTTGCTTAATTAATGATTCATTCACATTTCCTAAAATGAAACGCTTATTGCTACTATATTATTTAAAAAGAAAAGTCTCATGGGGAGAGGAACCCACTTGAATGTTATCATTTGTTGACAAAATCACAACCATCAAGGTTATCAGCTTGGTAAGCAAATATTTGTTTGAGTTTGTTGTCGTTAAAGTTCATTTCCCGTTGCTGAAGATCAATAAATTAAGAGAATCATATCTATGTCTGGTCTGCATTATTGTTTTATAGTTTAAAATATAGTCGAAGGGGTTTTCTATGCAAGTTCCTTTACAGTGAGTCAGTTTTGAGTGGGGAGATTTCTTAAGAAGGGTTTAATCATGCATATTTTGGATTTATGTATTTAGTTTTGATCTCTTCCTAATCTCTTCTTGATTACTTCCTGATCTCTTCCGGATCTCTTTCTAATCTCTTCCTGATCTCTTCTTGATCTCTCCCTGATCTCTTCCTGATCTCTTCCTGATCTCTTCCTGATCTCTTCCTGATCTCTTCCTGATCTCTTCCTGATCTCTCCCTGATCTCTTCCTGATCTCTTCCTGATCTCTTCCTGATCTCTTCCTGATCTCTTCCTGATCATTTCCTGATTACTCCCTGTTCTCTTTCTAATTTTTTTTTTTTTTTTCTCACTTGATCTTGATTATTGTTCCTGACCACAGTCACTAATCACTGATCACTGATCACTGATTTCACTGATTTTTAATTAAAGTTTCAGTTTGTTCTGAGATGTGACTTCTTAGCTTCCAGCTTCACCATGAGTCACATCTTCTTTTGCACCTCAAAAGTGGCAACCGAAAAGGTCATCACTACCTTTTAGCTTCGACAATCTCTCACGACCTCTGTCTCTATTGAATTCCACCCGTTAATTCACTTGATCTTGATATTGATCCTGTCCAATCGGTGACCAAATCACCCCAATCACAAAAAACTACACAAGCACTGAACACCGATCGCCAGCGACGACAATTGCCAACTGGCAATCGAGTGGATGAGGTTCTTCTCGTGCCTCCAAACTGGCGCTGGCTGCATGCTTATTGCGCCGACGCAACAACACAAGTAACCCGCAACATGACACTCCGCCGTCTCCGTTGTTGTTGCCCCTTTTTTTTTGCCCAGTTTGGTAACCCACCCGGAATCGGGGCGTGGCACCCTTTGCGGACTATGATAAATTAGTGTCAATTAAATAATTTAAAGAGGTCACACTCACTCGTCTCAGTCTTCTGTAGTTTTATGTTCTATTTTGTATCTGTATCTAAGCTGTATCTGTATCTGTATCTGTATCTCTGTGTAGCTTCTGCAGCACCTCCTGCAGCCGGAGCACTTGGGGTGCAAAGATCAACGTCGAACCTTAATTAATTGAGTGACTGTTTCACTCGCTTTTCTTTTCTTTTTTTTTTTTGTATATATTTATTTGCAGAGACGTCTAAAATGTGTGTGTGAGTGTGTGTGCCAAGTGATCCGCTCTTCGCTCGAGTGGCCGCTAATCGAGGCAAGTGATGAGTTTTACACGGCAAGGAAAAAAGGAGCAGTTTTTTGTTTCTTTTTATATACGAAATTTTAGTTGTAAGGATAGCCTGTAAGATAAGTTACTATCCTGAAAGGTTTGTCTATGTAAAACAGTGATTAAACTGCTTTTGTTTGATTAAAAACGAAGCCATATTAAGGTTTTTACTATCGGAGTGAGCTGATTTGCCAGTTGATTATAATTAAGATCGGGACTATGGGTATTTAATATGTTATAACATTTACTATATAAAATACCTTCGATCTCTTGAAGTTTCTGTTATTTATAATTAAAATTTTAGTTTAATAAATAACGGTCTTGTGGGCATTAAATTTGTTATAACATTTTTTATATAAAATACCTTCGATCATTCTTTAATTTATGATATTTATTTATTTACGATTCAAAGGTTTAGTTAAATAAAGAACGGGCTGATGAATATTCAATTTGCTATTGAAAAGTTTATATAAAATAGCTCGGTTTTCTTTAAATTAATTTATTTATAATAAAAAGGTTAGGTTAAATAAAAAACGGGCTTTTTGGTATTTAATTTGTTAAGCCATTTTCTATATAAAATAGATTTGATCTCTAAAGATTTCCTTCTTTATAAATAAAATGACTCCTTGCCTTATTTTTATCTTCTCATTTAAAATGCTTTTGATACGTTAAACAAGAATATTTTATATTAAAAATAATGTTTACTTAAATTTTGCTTATGCCTTATGCCTTTTGCCTACTGCCTTACCATATCCTTTTTGTTATAAGTGTATATATCCTATACACCCTCATCTACTCCCTTTTTCCTCCTCTATTTCCCTCTTTTCCTTTTCCTATTCCCCACTTTCTTGCCTTCCTTAGGTCATGGCTGCATTCTTTAGCCTGGCCCCTGGGGCGTATACGCAATCTGTCTGGGCTCGAATACATTTTGGTTATCTTATCAGTAGTTGTGTTGCGCTTACCTCTAGTCGCTGAATTTTTTTCTAATTTTATTGTTGTTGTTTTTTATTTGGTAATCCTACCGATCGTGTCTCTCTCACACACTCTCTCTCCTGTCGATTTTGCACGTGTGTAGGTGCACGGGTGCGTATACGTGTTATCAGTGAGTAAGTGAGAGAGGAGGATTGGAAATCGCTTGTTTATTTATTTATTTGCTGCTCACGTAATCGAAACTAGTGCAGCTGCGATCTCTTTTGCTCCCCTTTTCTTTGCATTAATTTGAGTAGAGTTGATTTTTTTGTTGTTGTGTGTTTTGTTATGTTTTCTCTACTCCAACTCCCTTTTGCTCTCAGGTAGAGAGGTGAGTGAGTAATGCTGTGGTGAGCAATGTAAACAGTTTACGGCATTTGCCATTCATTCGCTTGCTGTTGTTGTTGTTGTTGTTGTTGTTGTTGTTGGGGACGCTCCACTG
This sequence comes from Drosophila serrata, assembly GCF_035046125.1. Lineage (NCBI taxonomy): Eukaryota > Metazoa > Arthropoda > Insecta > Diptera > Drosophilidae > Drosophila > Drosophila serrata. The sequence goes on along the minus strand of NW_028257174.1, from coordinate 2,067,669 downwards.
TTGTGATTCTTGTTGTTGTTGTTATTATTACTGCTGGTGATTCAAAAGCCGACCTGGCTTTCATGACTAATGCCTTTAAGCAACGAGCGGGATCAGGTAGAAATTAAAAAAAAGGGTTACAGGTTGCCGCTCAGCAGCACTCGGCATTATCACCAAACAAAACATATAAGCACAAAAATATTTTTTAAAAACAATGCAAAAAAACAATATTGAAGCACACACGCGTATAGAGGTTGCCTAATGGGCATCAAATGTCACTCAAGCGAAAAAGAAAATCGAAGCCAAATCGAAGTTATTATTACAATGTTTATTATTACTAACATTCTAGGCGACACTCCGAATGTAATTTACAACTAACTGCGGTTCGGAAATGATCGAGTGTGCAGTTCGTCGTCGTTCCAAGTACGAGTGCGAGTGTGATATTGCTATGCCAGTTGACAAATAGGAACCTCCACCTCTCACTCGTACTCTCACTCTCACTCAGCGTTTCTCGATCTCTGCCCCGTTGTGTGCTCTCCGAGGTTGAGGGACATGGACGTGGGTGCGATCAAGCCAAGGGGGGTCTAACGCCTCAATAAACTATGAACTATACTCTTAGAATAAATGAATAAATAAATAAATAAATAAAAATGTACAAACCAATTTAATCAAGTTAATATTTATTTAATTGAATTATATTCTTGCAAACCCCTTTCAAGCTCCGCCCCTGTGCGGCCCCCATGATTTGGCGCTCTCAGCCATGCTCTCTCACACTCTCCTGGTCACTGTTGCTCCAAGCCGGGTGGGGACAGTGCGACAGACAGGGACGGAAAGACAGACGGCCATCTGGCGGCGATCTTTTGGTGTGGTGCGGGTGGCGGGTGTTGGTTAGTGTGTGTGTGTGTGTGTGCGTGTGCGTATACGCGATCCCTTAATGATTGCCGATATCTATTGCAGCTATATGTAGCTACTCTTCTTCATTATCACAATGTGCAACGCCAGCAGCAGCGACAGCAGCGGCAACAACTGATAAGGGGCAGCCTGTCCGCGTGTCAGCATGTCTGCATTCTAATGTTTACACAATTGGACATTCGACATCGATCGTTTCCAATCCGATTCAAAGAAACGCATGAGACTACACAGAAAAAAGAGATAAAATATAAATAAATTAAATTTTTCATATTTAAATTACAAAATAATAATAATACAAACTTCATATCTTTAGCTAAACTTGAAAAACTAATCTAATCGTTTGAAGTAAAACTTTAAATATATATTAAATATTTTTTAATATTTTAAATATGTATGCTATTTTTAACACATTTTTGGATTTCTTATAATAGCCAAAAGCATGAAACTAAGTGAAGGAGATATTTTTGACCCCATAAATCATATATATTTTTGATCAGCATTAACGGGAGAATCGATCTAGCCATCTCAGGCGGAAAACAAAATTTTGAAAAAATTTTCGAAACTTTATAAGAGGTTACCTCGTTAAAATTTTCAAAAATTGATAAAAAAAAATTAATTTTTTTAAGATTTAAACTGAGTATGCAGATTTATTAAGCTAATAAAAACGAACAGAGGAATGCTTTCCGAATTGAAATTAATGCTTTTTTGGCTTAGTTATAGTAATTTTAAAATTGAATTTATTCAAATAATTATCATATAAAATATGGGAAGGCTCATAATTTAATTTAATAATAAATAAATATAAATAATTTATAATTTCAAGGTTTTCCATATATACTGATATTGAACTCAATATGATGATTAGATAGATCGTGAAACTTCGCTTGAACAAAATGATATATACTATTTTCCCCAGTGCCGATATCGAACTAAAGATATAGCCGATTTGTGTGCACTCGCCTTTTGTTTGTGTTTGCTGTGGATTGTGTTAAGAACACGCTAGTTTATGGTTTATGGCTATCTAAATATACGCCCGAGTGTGTGCGTATAAGTGCGCCGGAGAAGTTTACATTAGCTGGGATCGGAGATCGGTAATGGGGATCCATGGGTCTGGACGGGGTGTACAGGAGGGGGGGGGGGAAGTTCCCTCGATTGGCATTCGATTCGTATCCCCACAATTACATTCACAAAAACCAAATGGGGGAAGTTTTAGTTTCCACTTTTGTGGCCATTCCGCAAGAATTTCCATAATACAATAGCAGATAGGAAATTAGTATTGTAAATAAAATATATATAAAATAAAAAGAAACTTATTACTTAATACATTATTCATAATATTTAAAGAGAAAAGTATTACTTTATATTTTATATATATTATTTATAATACTCATTTTCCATCAACTCTAAATTTTGCTGAAATCTATACAACGAAATGTGTGATATTTTAAAAGGTTGTTTTTATTAATAAAAAAAACTATCTGGGTTTACTGTATCAAAATAATTGTATTTATGGGTAATATATGTATATAGTAAATATATAGTATTTGATATGTATCACCTTTTTCTTTACCCAAATCTTAAACATTGCTTAAATCATTGCAACTAATAATAAACCTTGTAAATCTAAGCTTTCTTTATTCAAAACATAATCCCAAACCCACAAATCCCAAATTACACACAAAAAAAAAAAAAACCCGTATGTGTCAATTGGTGATTGATGTTCTTTCTCAATAATCCTGATGTATATAGTATATACCCTTGGCATTATCTTAAATTACAAATAAAGAATCCCAGATATAAACTGGAATCGAAGGCGATATGGCGCTAGCAGACCGTCTCCAGTTGTTTGTTTTCCGCATAATGGTCACTGGACACGATCGGAACTCTTTGTATATATGTACATATATATCTATATATGTATATAGTCTGTATAGTTTGTATAGTCTGGTGCAATTCCGGGACGGGACCCTGCATGGAAAACAAACAGTGAGTTCGAATTGCCAAAGAGTTTTCCCTTTAATTTCCATTCCCTGAATCACTTACTCGTTTTTCTTTTTCCATGCCACAATAAGGCAAACGCTATACTTTTAATTTTCCAGCACAAATGACCCGCACTTTGACCCCTTCTCCAGATGGAAATTGGACATAAAGTTGATTAATTAAGAGAGTCGGGCATCTAAATTTTGTTAAAGGGGTTTTTATCAGGGTGAGGAAATTGTGGAAAATCGGGGAGAGAAATGCCTCACGACTATGACTTTTATTTTACGCATAGAATCGAAATCGTTTGTATATAGTATTTATTCACTCAAATCTCGTGTGCGTTTTTCTCTGCTTTTATATATTTATATTTTTTTTTGTATAAATCTTTGTTGTTGTTGTTACTATGAGTAGATCCCATTTATTATCCAGAGGAAACTACACACACACACACACACAAAAAAAACAACACGCTGCTAAGAATTGAAAAAGTTTTTAGTTTCGAAAATGCTCAAAGAGGTGTGCGTACGAACGGAATCCCAAAATCAGGGCTGCAAGAGGAATCTATATAGTTGAAATATTACTTAAATTCTAAGATTGTAATAAAGTATATATATAAAACCATGAATAAAACTTTAGTTTTTCATTTGCTTTAATTCTATATTACATTTTATACATGCTTAAATAAAATAAACCAATTAATAAAGCTGCCGTTGATAGTATCTCTATAGTTTTTAAAGATTTTTTTTAAAAAACCCTGTACCCCTAGTTCGTATATTTGGAAATCCAAAGTATAAAAGAAAAAACAGCAACAATGCGATCCATCAGAATATCGACGCTCGAAGAAAAGTGTACGAGAGAGCGAGGAAAAGCTGGGAAGGCTGGAGGAAAAACCGATTCCGAATCCCATATCCGAAACGTTAACGAACCGAGCCCCAAAAACTGAAAACCCGAAGAATAGGAACAATGTAAACATTGTGCCCATTCCACGGGCAAATTACCAAATTACCAAATTACCCGATGATGAAGTCAATTGTTGTATACAATAAAAATTTGTACTGCTATTTGTTGGTGTTGTTGTTGGTGTTGTTGGTGTTTTTGTTGGTGTTGTTGTTGGTGTTGCTGCCACTGTATTGTTTTCGTTTTCCAAAAGTTTTTCTAGTTCGCTGCTGCTTGTGTAGTTTTTTTCGGGCTCTTTTCTGGATTTGATTTTTTTTCTCAATATTTTGTACGCTCGGCTGGCTTCCCGCTTTTCCTCACATTTTGTTGTTATTCTTATTGTTGTTGTTGTTTTTTTGTTTTTTGTTTTTTTTTTTTTTTTGGTTGGCTTTTGTGGATGCGAAGAATTCAGTTTTAGTACAAATTCAGAGCAGGAACGAGCAACGTGCTCCCCACCTTGCACCGACCAACCGACCGACCGACCTGACCCGACGCCATCCGTTACCACCATGTTCCCGCCCAGCAGCATCAGCATCAGCAGCAGCAGCAGCAGCAACATTCCGCACCAAACGCATCAACCGGAGATAATGCCTCTGCTACTACAATCAGATTTGGTTGTAAAACCCATGGATATTCAACTAATGTCACCTGAATTGGAACTGGAAATGGACCTGGACCTGGACCTAACCACCGACACCACCACCAGTGATGGACATCAGGTGCTCTTCGAGGGCTATTCGGATGAGCTGCTGACCATCGCCTGGATGGCCTGCATTGTCTTCATTATTGTGGGTGTGCCCGGCAACCTGCTGACCATCATTGCCCTATCCCGTGGCCGTCAGACGCGTAACTCTACGGCTATATTTATTATAAATTTATCCTGCTCGGATCTGCTCTTCGGTTGCTTCAATCTCCCGCTGGCCGCATCCACATTTCGGGAACGAGCCTGGACGCACAGTGATCTCCTGTGCCGACTATTCCCCATGCTTCGATATGGTTTGCTGGCCGTATCCCTGCTATCCGTATCATTGATCACCATCAATCGGTATATCATCATAGCCCATCCCAGGCAATATCCCAGGTAAGGTTTCTCCATCCACTTGACCATATTTCACAAGAAAACCCACACACACACTCGATCGATCGATTGTTGTTTCGGAATTTAGACAAACATTTCGCATTTTGAGCTTTTGGATTTTCGTGTGTTTAAACAAAATGTGTGTGTATATAGTGTGTGTGTGTGGAAATGGGTTCTGTTTTATAGGAATATACAGAACTTGGTTATATAGACCAGCACACGCATCTCGAAGAAATTGTTTTATATTTAACAGGAAAGGAAACTAAACTTGGGAAAGCCAAAGTTTATATACCCATGCAGTTTGCAATTAAATTATAGGATCGAATTGGAAATTAATCATAAATAAGCATTAAATATTCGTATATTTATAGGATATATTTTATGAATTAAACACAGTTTAAAAATTTCATAACTTAGCCAAAAATGCATTAATTTTAATTCGGAAAGCGTTTGTATGTTCATTTTAAGCAGGTTAAAAAAACTGCATACTCCATCAAAAATTGAATTTTTGACCGATTTTTGAAAATTTTAACGATGTAACCCCTTTCCTTTTTTTCCAAAAATGGAAAATTTGCGAAAAATATTTTTTTCTGCCGAAGATGGCTAGAAAGATTCGCCTGTTGATGCTGATCAAGAATATATAAGGTTTATAGGGTCGGAAATGGCTCCTTCACTTAGTTTAAAGCTTCTGACTAAAGTTAGAATACCATTTTTTAATGGATATTAACTATATTTTTATGTGAACATTTTTTCGACAAATCAAAATTTAAAAAATTCATAACTAGGCTAAAAATGCATTAATTTTAAATCGGAAAGCGTTCGTATGTTTATTTTTAGCAGGTTAATAAAACTACATACTCCATTAAAAATTGAATTTTTGATCGATTTTTGAAAATTTTAACGATGTAACCCCTTTCCTTTTTCTCAAAAAATGGAAAATTTGCGAAAAATATTTTTTTCTGCCGAAGATGGCTAGAAAGATTCGCGTGTTGATGCTGATCAAGAATATATATGGTTTATAGGGTCGGAAATGACTCCTTGATTGTGCTAGAAGCTTCTGAAGGTTCAATGAACCTGAAACGCTATGGCATTAAGAATGTTTTATAATTGTCTTTTATATTATATTTAAGAGTACAAAAAAATATTAAATATTTTTAAGAAATAATGAAATTTGTAACAGATTTATTAAAGGTGGATTTTATTATTTAATTTTCTCTTGAACATCCCTGCAGGATCTACCAGAGACGCTATCTGGCCTTGATGGTGGCCGGCACCTGGGTGACCACATTCTCGATCATGATACCCACATGGCGCGGCGTCTGGGGCTGCTTTGGCCTGGATGTAAGCATCGGTTCCTGTTCCATTCTCCACGATCGATATGGACGTTCGCCCAAGGAGTTCCTGTTCATAGCCGCTTTTATGGTGCCCTGCATTTGCATTGTGATTTGCTATGCCAGGATCTTTATGCTGGTCCGGAAGGCAGCCATACGGGCAGGAACTGCCAACAAGGCTAATCTCAGCGAGGTGACACCCAGCCAGCCCATGGCTATGCCCAGGTCAAAGCCAGAGAAGGCCAGCACATCGAGTGGTGGCGAAGGACAACAGCAGCAGCAACAGCAGCAGCAGCAGGAGCCAGGACGACCCTTTGTGGTGGCCGAGCAGCTGGCCTACATAGATGACAATGCCTCGGCGGACAGCCTGCCCATCTCGTACAGCATCCGGCGGCGGGAGCAGGAGGATCAGCAGCCACCAGTGGATGCCAATGTGGTGCTCAAGGAGAAGGAGAAGGAGAAGGAACGAGAGCGAGAGCGAGATCAGGAGAAGATCAGCCTGGGACGCAGTCAAACGCAACTGGAGCTGGCCAAGAACTCCGGGTGAGTAGGGTGTGACCAATATGTCGAATATAAATTCTAATTTCACTATGATTTTTATAGGAAGAATCCGAATTCCAATTCCAATCCCATAACTGCCTCATTGCGCACCTCCTTCACCCGATTTAGTCCACGAAAATCACTATATGCCTCCATGGGTAATACATCCAATGCCTCGTCCATTTATCCGGGTCGCATGAGCGCCAAGGATCGACGTTTACTCAAAATGATTCTGGTGATCTTTGTGTGGTTTGTCATCTGTTATTTACCCATAACAGTGACCAAGATTTGGAAGACGGCCACAGAGGTGCATTGGTTTAATATTGCTGGTTATTTGCTTATTTATCTGACCACCTGCATCAATCCGTTGATTTATGTGCTAATGAGTTCCGAGTATCGTCGAGCCTATTGGAATCTATTGAGGTGTCATGGCTCCTCTGATTCCCATCAGCAAGATCAGAGGCATCATCACCAGCAGCAGCAACAGCAGCAGCAGCAGCATCAACAGCAGCAGCAGCGGAAACGGAAGTTGGGTAAATCGGCAGCGTGACTTCCGCTAGGAGCTGTCACTCTCTCTCCCTTGTCATTGCCTTTGTATGTCATCCGTCCCCCCAGCAGGATCGATCATTTTGTTTGTGTCTAGTCACAGGATCAAAGAAACCCTTCCAAGAAACCATACCAATATACATATGTAATGTAGGAACACCAGAAGTGTATTGCATTTTATACCAAATGACTTTAATATCTGGTTTACATTTTGAATTCCATGTTTAAGAACAATCGATGTTTTGTTTTTTATAAGTTTTTTTTTTTTTGTTTTTTTGTTTGCTTGTCGCTAATTATTGTACCAATACATAATAGATATATCCGTATATGGATATACCCTATCTATGCCCCCAATAAATGCTTCGAATAATTGATATATGTAGTTACGTTGTTCTCATAATCCACTTCCACCTGCTCCCACCTGCTCCCACCTGCTCATCCTCCTAATCCTCTCCGGGGTGTGTATAGTGTAATCATAAGTAAGAGCTATAGCTTAACGCTATTATTATCAATATACATATTGTATATGTCTGCGTGTATGCGTACGAAACTTTGGACTACTTAAGGCTAATAACACAACTAAATCTTCCAATATTACGTTGATTCCATCGTATAGCTTCAGTTAACCAGTTCTCCAGTTCCAGATGGATCCGTGTATATTGTATATATATATATATCCGCTATGTATATCTATATATATATATGTTTGCATGGTTTGTATATCGTATATGGGATCAAATAATTCATAATTGCGATTGCGAGCTTAATAAAAAATTGAGGTGACCAACAAAGGGTCACCATTAGTCCGATGCCTCCCTCCCCGGATAGAGCATCCCCCCCTTTCCCTCTTTCCCTCATCTCCCTCATCCCACTTAGACGGACTCCAGATGCTCGGATATCTCCAGGATGGGACTCTCGCTGAGCGGCTTCACCAGCGATTGCCAGTTGGGTGTGAATAAACTGAGCACGGGCGTCGATGTCTGGAAAGGAATACCAATAAATATAGTTAACTGGAGATTAAGATAATGGATAACTTAACTTGGAGATAAAAATTGTTGATATACTCACATGATATTCAGCCTCCAGGCTATGCCCATGTGGCGTGGCCGGCTTGCACTTGACCGCCGTGGGCGTGCCCGGTGCTGTGGACGGCGGTACTGTTCCGGCACCACCTGGTGCCCCACCACCATTTGAAGCTCCTCCCACCTGACCAGTGCCCTGGTCCGATTGACTGATGTAGGAGGTCTTTAGATTCATCTGACTGAAGGCATGAGCTCCCGGCATGGTCATCGAGTGCTGCAGTCTCGGTGTGCCGCTCCTGGGTCGCTCTAGGAGGGCCAGCTCATACAGCTCCTCGGCCAGATGCTGTTCGGGATTGGGTGCCGGCGGTGGCGGAGGCGGTGGCTGCGGATGCCCAAAGTGATGGTGCTGATGGAGCTGATGCTGCTGATGCTGCTGCTGCTGATGGGGATGTGGATGTGGATGCTGCTGCTGATGATGTCGCCCGGCCAGCTGTGCCTCCAGGGCGTATTGCTTCTGAAAGAGCTGACGCTTCTGCTGGAGCAAACGATGCTGGAGCAATTGCTGCTGCAATGGTGGCTTTTGCATCGGTGACATGGGCACTGCCACACTGGTCACACCCAAAGGAAGATGCGGATGTGGATATAGACCGGGTGGCGGCGGTGGCGGGGCATAACAGGCGGCCGCAGCAGCAGCGGCAGCAGCAGCAGCAGCGGCGGCGGCCGCATGACCATAGAGATCTCCGCCAGCGCCAGCCTCGAGGAGCAGCGGCGGTGGAGCAGCCGCCTGACCCGGATGAAACAGGGGATGCTGAACATGTCCATGGCCATGTCCATGAGCATGTCCATGTCCATGGCCATGACCGTGGCTATGACCATGACCATGGCTATGACCATGTCCATGACCATGTCCATGTCCATGGTGATGGGGCAGCGTCATTAGCGGATGATGTTTGCCAGCGGGCAGGGCATAGAATTGACCATTTGGAAATTGACATAGCTCCTCCAGGCCATACACCTGGCCATGTCCATGGTTATGCTGATGCTGGTGAGCCGCCTCCTGTTGCAGCTGCTGGATCTCCAGCCAGTTGTGTCGCTTGGCCTGCTCATAGCGATAGCTTCCATATACCCGACTGGTGCCAAGAAGGCTGCCAGAGCTGAGCAATCCCTGGGCCACCAGGCCATCGCTGGCCCTTCGTCCCTCGCGGAAATGGATGGGCGAACGCTTGTCCAGAAAGGGAGCTCCTCCTCCTCCTCCTCCGTTTGGCGGCGGCGGTGGCGTGGGATTCGGCGTGGGCGTCGATGCCGAACTGGGCGGCGGCAGGCCGAGACCCAAGCCCAGGCCCAGGGCCAGGGCACCTGGCATATGGATGCAGGAGCTATGGCTGCCATATAACGAACGCTCCGATGAGTGCTCCGAGGAGACGGCTGCCGGTGAACCCGATGCCGGTGTGGGTGTGGCCAGCATGGAGCTGGAACCCATGCAGGAGGGCAGGCTACCCTTGCCCGAGGGCAGGGCAAAGTCCAGACTATCATATGGACCGCTGCAGTTGCTCTTCGAAGAGCCACGACTCAGATTCTGGCTGAGACTCTTAGAATAGCTGCCGGCACTGCCGGCCAGGACGCCGCTGGAGGAGCTGCTGCTTGCATATGAACGCATCCGGTGGCTCTGGCCGCCACCTCTACTGCCGCCGCCACTGCCACCGCCTGCGCCGGCTAGGTGGGTTAAGTCGCTGCTCGAAAGCGAGGTGGGTCCGCCATTAGACTGGCCATGACCATGACCATGTACGGGGCCACCGCCATTGCTGTCCTTGGACTCCTGCGAGGCAGAGCCCGGATCATTGCCCTGATCCGTCTCGCAGCCCTCGTCCGTGCTGGAGCTGCCCTGGGCGAGGACCTTCTTCTCGGATCGACTATCCCCATTTGATTTAGACTCATTCATCTCCTGGCCGGAATCACAGCCACTGCCATTGGTGCTGCTGCCCAGATGGCCGCGTCGCTTGCTCCGTTGCTAAGGATTAGGGATTATATATATAGAGAGCTGAAATCTTCAAGAGATTTCCTAGATAGACTCACCTCCACGGGCAGCGGACTCTCTTGGAGGGTCTGGAACAGTTTGGTGGCCTCGGCGGACATCTTGTAGCGAAAGCTCTGGCCAAGATTGGCCTGCGAATCGAAGCTGCTCGAGCCGGACATGGCCTTTATTGTCTTGGTGTTGCTCTCGCCCGAGCAGGAGCCAGAACCAGAACCAGAACCAGATCCTGATCCTCCAGCATTGGCAGCTGTAGCGGGCATTCCTACCTGTCCCTGTCCCGCTCCTGTTTCCGGCAGCTTGGGCATCTCATCCTTGCCCTCCGCCACAGCTGTGGACTGAAACGTGGGAATGTGGTTATGAATGTGGAACACTTGGAACTCTGGAGGATCACTCACCTGCTGCAGCAGCTGCCGGCAGTCTTCGGTGCTCTGTTTGATGATGTACTCACTGATGGTCTGATGCAGTTGCTTCGATACCAAGGGTACACCGGGTGCTCCGCTTCCGCCTCCACCTGGTCCCTCCATCATCTCCCTGCACCGGAGATTGGCCAGCGAGGGATTGTTGTCAATGCTAAGGGATATGGCCACGGGGCGATGACTTCGCGGTGAATTGGAGCTCAGGCTATGGCGTCCCATCCTCGAGGAGTTTGAGGAGCAGTTCGAGGGAGCCGGTGAAACAGCCGCTGGCAGGGGAGTATAACGCATGGGCAAGGGTATACCAGTTGAGGGCTCCACTTCCACCGGTACTCCTCCAGCACCGCCACCACCACCATTTAGATAACCCGCCAGGTGGGCATGGAGTGGCAGCGAATACTTGGCATAATAGTGACTGGGATCGGGCACGGGTACAGGGCGGTCACTCATGAGCACCGTCTGATGACGGCTAAGTCTTTTGTGGGCCTGATCCTTGGCCAGGATCGAGCTGGTGGATATTGTCTTGGATTGCTGCTGCTGCTGCGGTTGCTGCTGCTGCTGTTGCTGCTGCTGGTCAATCTTGGTGCTCTTGTAGAGCAGCCTCTGCTGGGAGGCAGCAATGGAGGTGGAGGATGCCGCTGAGGAACCATTGCTCTGCTCCTTCTTATGACTAACACGATCCTGCAGGAGCAGATAGATGGCCGCCACATGATCGTAGGTGTTCTTCTTCAGGCTCGCCCGCGTCTTATCCGGTCCAATGCCCACATATTCGGCCATTATCCTTAGGATATCCTCACTGGGCTCCAGCGAGGATTGCCGCTCGGCACCCAAATTGTATTTGGCAATAAGGACATGCTCCAGCAGCTCCGGGCACATCCAGCGATGACGCTTGATCTGATCGATTGTATAGCGACGGGTGGGCTCCAGCACAAGCATGCGACGGATGAGATGCTCACACTCGGAGCTCATGAAGAAGGGGATCCGAAAGCGACCGGAGAGGACACGATCCCGCAGGCTCTGCAACGTGGAGCCATCAAAGGGCAGGGCGCCGCAGACCAGGACATACAGGACCACGCCCAGGGACTACAAGAATATACATTATATAGGATATATATATATCAGGAAGCAGCAGGATTTGGACAACTCACCCAAATATCAATCTCTGGTCCTGTGTACTGCTTCCCCTCGAACACCTCGGGTGCAGCATATGGCGGTGAACCGCACCAGGTGGCCAGCAGTTCGCCGGGCTTGAAATGATTGGAGAAACCAAAGTCTGCAATTTTGATGTTCATATTGAGATCAAGGAGCAGATTCTCGGCCTTGAGGTCACGATGGACAATGCCTTTTTTGTGGCAATACTCCACAGCCGAAATGATTTGCCAGAATTTGAAGCGGGCCGCCGATTCCGACATTCTGCCATATTTGGCAATGTAATCTGAAAAGGAATCAGATGTATTACAAAGGATCTGATCTGGGTACGATCCTTAAAAGATCCTTACCAAAAATCTCCCCCTGACTGGCATACTCCGAGACTATATAGATCATGTTCTTGGTCTCCATAACCTGGGGGGTAGAGTAAACATAGGTGAGAAGTTGCTCCTCTTCGAACTCCTTCGCCTCTCACCTGGTAAAGCTTGATGATGTGCGGGTGCTTCAGTCGCTTCATGATCTCCACCTCACGGTAGACCTTCTGTAGATTGGTCTGGTCCAGCTGTGACTTGTCTATGATCTTGATGGCCACCTCGTTTTTGGTGATGCGATGACGGGCCAGCTTTACCACAGCAAAGTTGCCCTTGCCAATGGTGCGTTCGATGTCATAGAAGCCCACACGCATGGGCTCCTTAAGCTTGAGCAGCTCCTTGCCACTCACACCACCCATAGAGCCGCCGCCTACTGCTGCTCCAGATCCTCCTGCTCCTGCTGCTCCTCCTCCAGAATTCGCTGTGGGACTGGGACCAGGGGTAGCCCCGCCGCTGGCAAATAGCTTCTGGGCCAGCAGGGCATCCTTGCAGGCCACCAAGGCATCAATAGACGGAGCTGCAGCACTACTATCCAGCAGGACAGAGCTGCGTATGGACTCCAGTTGAGGATGCTGTGCCTTGTCCAAGGTCTCTGACTCGGGCTTGCCATTCTGCGGCTGCTTCTCCGCCGCCTGCTGTTGCTGCTTCTCCTGCTTCCCGCCACTCAGCTTGCCCAGCTTCTCTAGCTTCTCTAGCTTCTCATGCTTCTGCTCCTCCGGCGGCTGACTCTCCTCGGTCTTGGTGGCGGAATCCTCGTCAGCCGCCGCCGCCGTCTCGCAGGTGCTCATTTTCCAACTGAGGCACTCCGGGCGGGCCAGCTAGTTCACACCGAGAGGAGGCAGAGCCGGAGATGAGAGATTGGTAGCGACATTCGCGAGAGGATGATGATGAGGCACATGCTGGCATAGCATGCAGGGAATGCCCGGAAAGCCAGCACCTCCTGGCCCATGGTAGTGCTCCTGAAGCCGGAGAAAAAGGATAAAAAAGGTATAATTAATACCAAGGAACAATTTTAAGATAACCAGCAATTTAAAATGTCCTTAAAAGTAGGCAATGCTTTTTTGCAGCATACTTTCAAGGGACTTTTATATCCTTGGAAAGGTACTATAAATTTAGTAAAAAGTAAGTGAAGGAGTCATTTCCGACCCTAAAAATCATATATATTCTTGATCAGCATCAATAGGCAAATCAATCTAGCCACCTCTGACACAAAAAAAAATGTTTCAATTTTTTGAAAAAAATTAAAGGGGTTACATCGTTAAAATTTTCAAAAATTGGCAAAAAATAGAATATTTTAAAATTATAAGCTAAGTATGCAGATTTATAAACCTAATAAAAACTAGCATAGGACCACTTTCCGAATTAAATTTAATGCTTTTTTGGCTGAGTTATGAGATTTTGAAAATTAGATTTTTCGAAAAAATTTTCATATAAAAATTTCAATATTCAAATATTTATTTAAAGAATGCGAATATTTTAAGATATTTTATTTATTTATATTTAATTATATTTTATTTTCTATAATTTAGTTTCAATCTGCAAGGCTTCAAAAAGCTTCTTTTTTTTCTTGTCTTAATTTATTTTATATATTCTTGGAATTATCTTGGCAGATTTCCCAAAAACAATATATTTAGTAATACACTATGAATTTATTTTTATATTTTTCTTGTTTACTTGAATTTAAAACCATTGACATCAGCTAAAAGTAAAAAATAAAACCTCTATTTACACCTGACGCAGTAAATACTGTTTTAAATTCAACATAAAATAATTATTAAATTTCTAGTTTATCTCTGCAGTGAAATATATATATAGATATAATAAACAAAATATATATCCTTTAATTTTTGAGGTCCTAAAAGTAAAACGCAAGTTTATGACTAATTTTGATTTTTTCCCCCGATGTAAATGAGGAAGGGAGGGGAGGGAGGGTTTGGCTTAGAGGGGGCGGAGGTGGGACAGTCGACGCTTGATAAGAGATTAGCTCAGCTATCTGTGGGCGTATGTATGCCTGTGTGTGTGTCTGCTGTTACAAAGCCACTGTGTTTGCGTATGGGTATGCGCTCTCTTCTAGCTTTCTCTCTCTCTCGTGGCTGCTTTTTCTTTGCTAGTGTTGCTACTAGAAACAAATGGCTAGGAATTTAAGCAAATACTAAAAATAACAATAATTTAAGTGTTTATCTGTTACCTTCAAAAGGTTTTTCTTCCACAAAATAATCCTTGAAATAGAATCTCAACTTCAAATTGGATTTTAACCTGTCAAACCTTAGTATGTCATTGATAATGGTATAAATAATTAAAATAAAATATTTAAACCAAGACATTAAGACAGAATTGCTATAAAAATAACAGATTTAAAGAAATTATATTTAAAAACTCTTAACCCTTAACCCACATCTCGCATCTCCTCCAAAAAGTAAACTTCAATTGATAAAACAGGAAACAAAATTTGCAATATGGCTGCAAATGGCTGCTGGCACTTCCGCTTTCAAAATGGCTAGTTTTCCGACGCGCAAAACGGCTGAGTTGGCAGCACTACTCTTTACGAGAGTGGGTGCTCTCGCGCGTGTGTGTGTGTGTGGGTGTTTGCCTGCCTGCGTGTGTGTGTGTGTGTGGGTTGGTGAAAAATCAATAAGCAGAGCAGAGCGGGGGCATCGCATCGCGGAAATCTCTCGCCTTGGCCAGGCGCTCTCAAAGCCACCATACACACCACACCGTTGCCAGTTCTTAGTCGAAGGATGCAGTGCAGCAGGAGCAGCAGCAGCTGCGGTCAGGAGCTGCAACACTGGCCAAAGGAGTAAGCCGCACGCACACAATTGCACAAAATTACCGTTAGTCGTGTGTAGGGAGCGTAGAAAAACAGAGGAGAGCCGGCGGGTTAACAAAAATGATACGCAGATTTACTAATGCTGCGTCCGGATCGAATGGCTATGAGGATGAACGACGACGACCAAGACGGAGAAGACGGTGACCACACGCACAGACACATCCACATCCACATCCCGTTCGCGGATCGCGGACACATGCGGCACGGCACAGCACGGCGCACACACACTCACTCGACTCGCGGCAATGCGACACACAGATGGGATGGCTGCTGCTGCTGCTGGGGAAACGTGGCTGCCTCCAGTCCCGAGCTGCGTCCAACTGGCGTCCGCAAGCTTGACGCTTGACGCTCCCGCTGCTGCTATTTGGTATGCCACCCCCGCTCTTCGTCCGCTCACCCGAGACCGAATCCCCAGCGAGGCAGGCAGCGAGGGTTGCCAAGTGCCAAGCGAGTGCGTTCCGAGTGCCGCCGAGAGTATGTCCAAAAGGGTTGCCGAGCATGCCGGTGCTGGGCCACCACTTGGGGGCCCACTGGGCATGCGCCAACTTACGCGCAGCGGGAAACTTATGGAATTTCCCAGGCGGAGTATTCAAAAATTTCCGCGCCATCTTCAAGGAAAGTCGTGTAAACTGATGAGAAATTAAAATTAAACACTTCCAGCAAGGAATTAAAATGAATTTAAACTTAAATATAATTACATTATATTTTTAAGAATATTTTTAAAGGCATTCGGAAAGAAAATAACAATTTTTTAATATGACAACCAATGGTACATATATTTACAAGAGAATTTAAATAAAAACGCTTCTTTTTTCACATAATTTCACTAAATGCTTGAATAAAACAATTGACATTTTGAAAGCATCCTTAAGTATATATAAGGGTTGTCACAGAAATCGCTTAAATAATTTAAATTAAATTAAATTCATATAAAAATCTGTTTAAAATTAAGTCAAGTCGTAAAATGTTCTTTTCTAGGGCATTTCAAATGAATTTTATCCATATATCGATCTTTAGACTGATATCTAAATACAATTTTTTAAATATTCTTCAATAACATCGATATTTCAACATTAAATATATCATTTAAATTTCCATATATCAAAGTTTACAATTTGTTCGTTTTCATTTCGGACTTTTAATCACGATATACATCATAATTAAAAACCTCTGCGATTTCTTCGACATCCCTGTATAGTTATTCCTGCAGGATTATATATATATAATACAATATTCTTCTATTTCGATTTTAAATCTTGCAATTAAAAGTAAATCTTTATATATAATATTGGGAGCTCTGCAAAGTCCACGTAATAAGCCAATAGAAAAGATGGTTTACATAATACATATATATATATATATATATATATATATATTTATGTATGTGTATATACATATATATTCATATTCAATTAAGATCTTAAACATTAATATATTTTGTACAGCGAAAAAGGCTGCCAACGGCTTTCGATCGGACCTCTCGCTCGTTTCCAAGTGGGCCGTTAACTCCGATTCTAAGATCTGTGATCCAAGGAACCAGAGAAATCAGACACCATGTGCGAAACCTAGACATTCATTCAGTATATACAACGGACATGGTGCATAAACGACACAACAAAAAAAAAAAGACGGGCTAAAATTCTTCTTAATCTAAGACTTTTTTTCCACCGAAGCGAAACAAGACTCCAGTTTGCCCCACGGAGTTGTACTTCGATATGGGGGACGCACTGGCTTGTCAGCAGCATTCGCTAGGGATTGGTCTAGTTCGGGGTCTTGGGGGATCTCATTTGTGGTCAGGATCCTGCGGCTCCTGTTGCTCCTCCTCGCCATAACAGCGCCGCTTGAAGTCGCCAAAGAGATCGGGCGGCGGCTGTTGAAGGCCACGCTGGAAGTGATCCACGCTAACCGATTGCGTGGTGTTCCTAAAAAACAATATAAAAGCCAGAATTATTACAAAACGTTGCAACTTTTGAGAGTAATTAAGGTTTACCACGCACCTGGTCTTGGTCAGCACCGTGCAGCCATGCTCCACCAGCATGGTGAGGGAGTAGAGAGTGGCCAGGTTGCCGAGATTGCCATCGGGCTCGTAAAGCTCAACATCCGGCAGTCGGATTTGGGTCTGTCGCGGATCCTGTAGAAACCTGGCCAGACGCTCATTAACGCTCAACTTGATGCTGAACCCGGCTCGTTCCCCGTTTATGCGCCGGCAGCCCGCACGAATTTCACGCACCTCCTGTCCCTGGTGCTGGCCGGGGGGCGATGAGGATAGAAACGGATTAGACGTTTCGCCCGACATCTCACTTTCGATTTGACGTGGCGCCGGCATGATGCCACTGCCATCTGCATTTGTTTCCATCTCACAGCCGGCATTCAAAATATCGATGGGCTCCGAGGAGGCGACGACAGCATTTGGTAGCTGGAAGCGTGGCAAATCCTGCAGAGATTCGGGTGATTTCGGTGGCGGTTCTATGCCACCACCTCCACCACCACCCATGGCACCCGCCTCGGTGCCCGACATAAGGGTGTCGTCCTCGCCAATGGTGTCGTCGGATCGAATTTGCGGCAGCAGCGATTTTTTTGTCAGCTTCCGTTTCGGATCGTACCTGGCACCGGGACCAAACTCGTTGCCCGGCCAATCGGTGAGTTCATCATCGCCCTCGCGATCCGTGTCATGGCGCCGCCGATGGCCACCATGGCCCACATCTGCTTCACTGTCGGAGGAGGAGCTTAGTGAGCTGGAGCTCAGAAAGTCGTACAATTCGCTGCAGTCCATGGACTGGGTGTGCGTCTGAGACAAGGGTTGAGGTTGTGGAAGCGTTTGAAACCGACGACGACGGTGTGTCTTGCTGGTGGAGGAGGAGGGAGCTGGTGTCTTCTTACGCAGAAGCGGCGGAGCGGAGGGCGGTGTGCTAAGCAGCAAAGCATCGATATCGGTCACCGGCACAATAGTGTCCATGCTGAAAAAGTCCAAATTGGCTTCGGACGGGACTTCGGTAGTTAACGCCGGCGGCGGCAGCGTTGGCAGTTCCTTTGCATTATCTTTTGCCTTGGACAGCAGCTCCAGGTCATCTTCCATCTCTTGGCCTGCTTTTGCGTCATCCGCCTGCCTGCCCTTTAACTCCTTGTTGTCAGTCTTTTGGTTGGGCATGGCCTGTTGCTGTCCCTGGGCAGCCATGCGGTTTATCTTTGAGAGCAGCCCCTTGTTCAGCGGCAGCAGGCGATCGCTGAGGGGCTTCGAAGTCGAGGAGTAGCTTCTCGGGCGCATCCGCTGCTGCTGCTGGTGCTGCTGCTCCATATCCATTATATGCGTGGTATGTGGCGAGGTGTACAGCTTACCCGTCTCCTGCTCGTGATACCGATCGCGATTGGAGCGCTTGCGTTTCCCGCAAAAGAACAAATGTGATCGATGACCGTCCGCCTTAAGCAGGCGCTTCCGTATGGTACCGGTGGCCGTGCCCGTAGCACTTAGCATGCCCGGTTGGAGCGGCGACTCCGTGAAGCTGTGCGGTGTGTCCTTGCTGAACTCGAACTCCATGGACATGCGTTTGATCTTTCGTTTCCGTCGTGAATTGGGTTTGTAAAATCTGTGTGAGATATATAATGAGTTTAAGAACAGTTCAAAGTAGCAGCAGAAGCTAAGAGCTAACCTGGCCGGACTAAAGGTGGTCTCGTTCAGCGAATCCGACTCCAGGGCGCCCGGACGCAGCAGCCATCGCAGTGGCAACATAGCCTCCGCCATCTCGTCCGAGTCGCTGGCCGGCAATTTAAGGTTGTGTGTGTCCAGGCCGTCCACGTTAGCACTTGG
The DNA here is from genome assembly GCF_035046125.1 of Drosophila serrata. Classification (NCBI taxonomy): domain Eukaryota; kingdom Metazoa; phylum Arthropoda; class Insecta; order Diptera; family Drosophilidae; genus Drosophila; species Drosophila serrata. The sequence continues at coordinate 2,048,748 of NW_028257174.1, read as the reverse complement.
GTGGTGATGATGGTGATGGTGGTGGTGTTGCTGCTGATGGTGGTGGCCCAGGGCATTCAGCGTATCCGTGGGACTGCTCGAGGAGTCCTCCGTGGGCTGGGGGGCGCAGGCTGGGCAAGTATTTGGTTGTTAGTGGGCTTGGGGATGGGCCATTGCACACACTTTCCGGCTACTTACGCAAATTGCCCGTGGAACGTGTCCTGCGACGCGAGCCCCACCTACCGACGCCACTTGCCCTGTCCATCAGCGAGGTCTCCTCGAGGGCCACCGTTAGGTCGTGCGAGAATTGATCCATGGCCGGCCGCTATCAAGAGCTAACTGCAACCGCTGTCCACTGTCGTACGGCAGGTCCGCTCGCCTCAGTTGCGGCGCATCTATATGTTATTCTGCACGTGCACAAACAAAAGACATAAAAGTGCAAACTTTGGACGAAATGCAACCAGTGTGACCGTGACTGCCTGCCATCCGGCACCAAAATGTTATGCTAATCTGGTCACACCGAGCCGTTACAGGTATTTTCCCGCTTTTCGTTTCGCAGTCATTGCCATTGAAAAAATGTTTACTCAAGTTGGAACTAAATATATCTTAAAATTGTACAAATTAAATCATTGAGCTGAAGGTAGTTTGTAATTTACACATTTATTTGGAATGAACTGTAGGAAAGAGCGAGAGGCGAGATACTAAAAGTTTGGCCTAGCAGCTTGTGCCTCGCTAATGAACTTTCTAGTATTTTATTCTCTCGTCTATTTATCGATAATTATATTAGGTATATTTGTGATACGAATTTCAAACAAATTTTAATCGTAAATTTCCCTAATTTATATTTTTGCATTTATAAATATAAATTAAATAAATCTTACAATCATTGTTATTTATTGATATGTTTATAAGGTAAATGCAAAGGTCTACAATTATATTCTAAAAAAAAAAAAACTTAATTTATTGCCCACAAAAAGCGATTTGTATTTATTTTTTTATATTTAAAACTTTCTATAAAATACTATTGCTTATTTTTCACGGAAAACATTGTTTTCTTAAAGAATTTGAAAGGGGATCTATAGCGTACGTTTGAAAATAAAACATTTGTTTTCACTTTACACACTTTTATACTTTGTTTTCTATATTTTCTTTTTCGTTTCATTCCACTCAATAAATTAGATTATTCAAATTCAGCACTCTGGCCCTGGACTTTTTCTTCTTCTTCCCACTGGAACCCATTCCCATTCCCCCTTCCTGCTAGGAGGTTCCACTTGCCTTGCTGGCCGAGTCCCGACCCCGCGTCTCTCTCTCCCGATCCCCCTTCTCCCGCTTCACCACCGGTAACCGCGTCCAAATAAACCCACCCGATCTCTGGGCAGTATACTCGTCCGCATCTGGTAGCGGGAAGGGCGTGCTCCGGTCGAAATAGTAGTTGCTGGGCGCATGCATCACGAACTCCAGGTAGCAGAGCTTGCGCGAGAGCTCCTCATCGGGCCCTGGGAAGGAGATGAAGCAAAGGGATTAATCCACAAGGGAATCCAAAGATATTCACAGACATACCTATTAGGTAGGTGGCCGGATCAAAGCCCTCCTGCGGATCCGGGCTGTCCTGCGTTGGTATCAGCCAGGTGAGAAAGGCCGATTTCTCGCAATAGGCGTCCACCAAGAGTCCCCGGATCTGGGCATAGTACAGATTCTGCTCCCCGTCTACGATGCTCACAATGTCACCAATCTGCATGTAGCTGCCCTTGTAAAAGACGCTTTTCACGAATCTCGTGCTGGCCTGCACCTTGGGCGTCTTTTGGGCCGGTCTCTTAAACAGTGCCCGTCGATTGCGTGCGGCCGGAGAACCGCCGCCGGGCCCACCCGGTCCCGATTTGCCGTGCTTGTTAGTATTACTCGGATGGGCACCGGCGCTTGCGAGATGTGTAGAGCTGCCGGAGGCCCCATTATTGGGACCATTGTTGTGCCCATTAGCCTGGCTGCTGTTGCCGGAGGCGGAATTACCACGGCCGCCTGTTGGTTTCGCCTTGAAGCGTGTGCTCTTCCGCAGACGCTTCATTATGGCCGGAGTTCTTGCGGAAGACTGGTTGCCATTTAGGCTGCTGCGCGTGATCTTGCCAACACGCTGGCTGGGATTTGGCGGCGCCTCCGGTGAGCTGGGCGGCATTTCCTCCGGAGACTGCAGCTGCTGTTCCTGCATCTGCTGTTGCTTTTCCTTGCGTTTCTCCTGCTCCTCCTCCTCTTCGATTTTAATGGCTGTCGGACTGGGGGGAGCCCTCGTTGGCGGCTCCTCGGATAAGGGCTGCTTTTCTTCTGGCTCCACCAGCAATTTTTCTTCGTTTTCCTTCTTTACAACCTCCATGGGCTTCAGCTTGGGCTTGGCTGTAGGCTGCTCCAACTCCAGCTCGTCCACAGTCGGCATCCGCTCATTAGTGGTCAAATCGTTGTCTATATCCATGAGCACCTCCTCGGTGGAGTCGCGCTTTAAGGCCGCCTCTGCCTCGTCCTCCTGAGAGCAGCAGCACGATGGCAGAGGAGGTGTAGAAGCCGTCGCAGCCTGGCTTTCGTCGTTGCCTTCCGATTCCGCATCGGGGCTGGTGCTCTCCTGGACGCTAGGCTTGCCGCACTTGCCGCACTCGCTAGCCACTGGCTCGGGATCGGTGGACATGGCTAATTGATGGACAATCAGCAAGCTTTTTATACAGTGTTCTCGACTAAATTCTCAAAAAACAAATTCAAGATGCAAGCGTTGCTGGTTGGTCACTCACGATAGTATCGATATATATTCATCAATTTGAGAAAATTATCGATATAATGATATTTTGATATTCAACTAGCTGTCAGACAAAAACATTTTTTATTGCTAATTCTTAGAGAGAAATAAGACGGTCCAGCATGGATTTCGGGGCGCTGCTGCACATTGCCAAGAAGAAGGTCGACGAGACCAAGGAACAGGTGAGTAGCAATCACCGGGATCCTCTTCCAGCTGGTAGGGTCACCCTTGTGCCGTGAATCAACAGGGTCGCTGTCTGACCCCAATCCCCTGGTGCTTTCCCTGTTTTCCACACTGAATTAACCATGTGCGCGCTTTCTGTGCCTTCTGGTGTCTTCCAGCAGCAGCTGGATGGCAAGTTCTATAACACTAAATACTCGCCGCCCAAGAAGGTGAGCAAGGAAAGTAAACAACTTTCCAACAACATCCAGAAGTTCCTCAAGAAGAAGGAGGCCGAGGAGGCGGAGAAGCGGCGCGAGAAGAACCAAAAGGTTGCCGAACTGATGGCCAAGCGCGATGAGAAGTCAAAGAACAAGATTCGCAAGATGCTAAAGGTGACCAAGTCGGCCAACAAGTCAGTGCTAAACGATTGCAGTGGCACCGGCGCGGAGCACGAGACTGGCGAGGGCCAGGGTGATGACTATGGCTACACGTCCAACGAGGCGAATGCCCTGTACGAGAAGTACCTTGCGAAGGTGCAGCATGTAGAGGATAATAAGAGCTTTGCTCCCAGCCGACCGCAGTCGCTGCGCGACCTCTCCGGCACCAAAGAGCGTGTCAAGGCAGCCATCGATCGGGAGCGCCAGGACGCCGAGTCACACACACGTGCAAAGCGCGGCACAAACACTAATAGCAGCAGCAGCAGCACCGGCACATCCAAGCCAGCTTCCGGCTCCGGCTCCGGCTCCACCAAGTCCCAATTGCTTCGTGCCTCCTCGAAGACCCTGTACGATCCCGAGGCGGAAAAGCGTGAAGAGGAGAACAAGAAACGCCTGGCCGAACAGCAGAACCGAGCAAAGCTGAAGCGTGTAGCTCAGGCGCCGCCCATGGACTTTCAGGCTCTGCTCCGTCTGGCCGAAAAGAAGCAGCACGAGCCGGTGGTCTTTGCTCAGCCAGAGAAGAAGAAGGAACCAGAGAGGCTGCTCTCCGCCAAAGAGAAGCGCGAAGCGGAGGAGCGACAGCGTTACAGAGAAGAGCGTGCACAGCGCGACAAGTTGCGTGAGAGCGGCGGCGAGAACAAGCCAAAGCCAAGCCAGGGACCCAACCGCATGGAGCCCAACGGACGCATACCGAAGCTATGTCCGACAAAGACCTCACCAGCCAGCACCGATGCTAAAGCCAAAGCGCCGATCGCTACCTTCAAGCGGCCCGCCCCTCTACCAGCTAAAGCCTCAAGCTCCAGCGCCAGCTCAAACCCAAGCGCCTCCCAAAGTTCCCATTCCCCTTCTAGCAATCGTAATCCTGTAGCAAGTACAAAGCTCTCCAGCAGCAGCAGCAGCAGCAGCAGCAATAATAGTAAGACAGTCGCTTCCGTGGGATCCAAGCCTGCGGCTCAAGCGCAAAAGCCCAGCTCCAGTGGCAGTAGCTCCAAGATGCCGCCACTCTCTCGCAATCCCTATGCTGCGGCCGTTAAGAACGGGGCTGTGCGCGAATTTCCGCCCAGAGATCGTCCTGCGGGGTCGGGATCTTTGGCTAAGAAACCAAAAATAGCGCCTGTGGATGCCAAAGGCAGGCCGGGCAAACAACAGCCAAGTGGCAATAAAAGTAAGTACCGGGGATAAGGGATATGAATATACCGATATAAACCTAATAAATTTCCCTTCCAAAGGACGCATTTGCGACGATGATTCCGAATACGATTCCGAGCTTGACGACTTTATTGACGACGGCGACTGCGAGGAGGATATATCTTCGCACATTCGCAGTATCTTTGGCTATGATAGGCGGCGTTATAAGGATCAAGACGACGATGACCGCGATATGGAGTCTAGTTTCGCACAAATGCAACGCGAAGAGCTTATAAGCCAAAAGCTGGGTAATTATTCTTACAGGAAACTGGCAAAAACATAGAATTAATCCCTTTAATTCTCTTTTGAGCGCAGGCCTGCAAGAAGATCTCGAAGACATGCGCAAGGAGGCGATGCACAAAAAGCAAAAAATGGCCAGAAAGCGAAGCAAACGCCTCGACGATGATTCCGATGATGACTAGATGACCACCTTTTCCACATGTAAATCTCAAACAAGAAACCTTAATCCAATTGCGAACTGTGCGGCGTTATCTCAACTGGCGAATGGCCGTCGCCAGTGGGTATGCACCAGATCGACGCTGAATCAGCAGGACCTGTGCCTTGTGCCTGTTGACGTTATTTTACACCCGGAAATGATATTCATTATAATTTGAAATAAGTGTTTTGGTATAAGGACACGCCCAGGACAGGCGAGGGCAACCACAGAGCACACAATCCAGGTACATACTCATACATATTTTATCATACCTAATTTCATTTGGAATTCGATGAAACGCAAACCAATTCCACACATACACTCTATTAAGGCAGGGCAAATGACCTGCAGGTCTACGAACCCGCAAAATAATATAATTTGTGGCCTTGACTTGCGTGCATTTGTGATTTGCATTTCCCCCGTCTCACTCTACAAAAGCCTGTTTACACTCCCAGGTTTATTCATATATAATATAATATATATTTATATCATATATAATAACACCTGGGAGTTTGTAATTCCTTATACCAAAATACCGGACATCACTTATTCCAACAGACATACAGACACCCTTTGGTTAGACCCGAAAATGCTTTATTTATACAATAAATTCAACGTCTCAATAAATTTTTGCACATTTTTTGTGGCACCTATTGATAGAGCTGAACGAAAAATTAAAGGGTTTTATATTATTAGATGCAAAATTTGATTTTAAATTCAGAAAACTTGATATTTTTCCAGATTAAGTTTCTAAAATTAAAGATTTTCAGGTCAATACTTGCAATAATCGATTTGTAATCGACAAAATATTTATATTAATATTAAAAATTAAATTAAATTATATTTTTTAATGCTTTTATGTGCCAAGATCTAATTTTTGTCAATGGCTTTTCATTGAACAATTTTTATTGAACAATTGTTTGATGTTCATTCAACTCTAATTATTAAAATATAATTTTAAAATTTGTATGATGAATTAAAATTGATGTCTATTTTCTCAAATTTCTAAAATCAAAGTTTTCGTAATTTTAGAAGCTTTAAACTCAGGAGCCATTTCCGACCCTATAAATCATATATATTCTTGATCAGCATCAACAGGCGAATCTTTATAGCCATCTCCGGCAGAAAAATAATTTTTTTCAAAAATGTCCCATTTTTTAAAAAAAAGGAAGGGGTTACATCGTTAAAATTGACAAAAATTTAAATTTTTTAAGAATTTAAATTGAGTATGCAGATTTATTAACCTAATCGAAATTAACATAAGAAAACTTTCCGAATGAAAATTAATGCATTTTTGGCCTAGTTATGAGTTTTTTAAACTTTGATTTTTTGACAAAATTGTCACATTAAAAAATCAATAAATATTAATTCAAAAAATGCTAATACTTGAAGTTTAGTTAGCTTAGTTTAGTTCCCAATTCGATCCAATAATTTAATTTCAAGCTGGCAGGGTATATAAACTTCCCGAAGTGAGTTTCCCTTCTTGTTTTTCACTATTTTATATTTTTTATATAATAAATAGAATAATCTTGCTGTTATGGAAAAGAAATCCAATGGGATTAAATAGGGGATATATATATCATTCTCACTATTAGCAGAGTTTTTGTTTTTAGGATTAGGATTAATACTTTTGCACCCCAAAACGATTTAAAAAGGAACTTTTCCTAAGAACAATTCATAATTTTAATAGTTAACAAAACAAAATGGATTTATAAACGAAGAACTTAATATATAGAAACAAGATTTAGTGATGTGAATACATAATATATACATTAGATTTATCTTAAGAATTTCGGTTTGATGTATGTACGTAGACATGGCTATCGTTCGCAATGATGAGTGATCTATGTATGCTTCCGGACTCAATCCAATCGCTCTGGTTCCACGACAACGGCACTACTGCCCACTCTTCTGCGATCGCAGACAGGATGCGGCTCACTGCTCATTATCCCAATGGCCGTTTGGGCGGAATAGGCCTTGTCGTTCTCCAGGAAATTCACCTCATGCCCGATGGCACGCAGATAGGCCACCGTATGCCTTGGCACATCCGGCTCCACATCGACCGTCATCGGTGCCAGCTGATGATGCAGTCGACCGGCATTCACCGCCCGTTCGATGGGCTCGTTGAGCACAAAATACCGGAGAATGGTCTGAGCCACCGAAGTGGTTATCTTAGAGCCACCGGCACCGCCCACAATTAACTTCACATTGCCATGCGTGTCCAGAACGATGCTGGGACAGGTGGAGGAAATGGGCCGCTTGCCCGGCTTAATGTAGTTGGCCGGACTAGCGGGTATCCCATAGGTGTTAACCTTACCCGGTGTGCTAAAGTCATCCATCTCATCGTTGAGTATAATACCTGTCTGGCGAGACCGCACCTTGGCCCCCAGATGGCTATTAATTGTGCTGGTCACTGAAATGGCATCACCATTGGGTGCCAGCACCGAAATATGCGCCGTGCCATGATCCTCAACATTGGTGAAATTCGCCCCATAATAGGACATATCCTCGAAAGTGGTATTGTCACGGATTAATTTCCGGATCTCTGCTGCAAAGGCCGGATCAATAAGGTTCTCGTACACCTCCTGGACATCCGGTTCATAGTGTATATCGCCCAAATTGGTCCGATGACCATAGGCATGCTTGAAAGTCTCGATGAGGCGCTGCCAATACTTGTCCGTGTTGCTTGTAAAAAGCGGTTCCATCACGTTCAGGATGAAGGTGAGCACAGCTCCGCTGGTGGGCAGCGGTGAAGTGAACAGTTCGTAGCCACCATTGAAGCGGGAATGAAGTGGCAGCTCCCAACGAACACTAAAGGAGGAAGAGAGAGCGAGAAACCAGTTGAGATCTCTTAGAGAATGGATCGCCAGCATCCACAAAACTTACTCATATTTCTGCAGATCCTCCTCGGTGATAATTCCACCCATCTCTTGAATATCTTCGACCAGCTTCCGGCCCACCCTGCCGCCGCCATATATTACCTGGGCACCCTCATCGGCCACAATCTCCAGGGTCTCGGCCAGCCGGTGACGGTACATAATCTCACCCTGCTTGTACACATTATCTGTCTTCGGATTGATAAAGATCTCGGCCATGGAGGGCTCTTTCCTGATGCGCTCCTCCTCACGCTCGAGGACACCGGCCAGATACCGGGACACCTCGATGCCGCGTCGACAGAGATCAATCGTTGGCTGGAAGAGCATCTTCCACGGCAGCCGACCATATTTATCATGGAGCTTGGAATATCCAAAAATCTCGCTGGGAATTGCACTGGAAATGGCACCGGTAATCTCACGTCCCACGAACATGTCCTGGGTGGATGCTGCCGGCGCCGTTTCCCGAGCAATCAGCGTCTCAATGAATCCCGTCTCCTTGGAGTATATGGTGGCCACAAAGCCACCGCCCACACCCAAGCTATGTGGCAGCATAACACCCTCACACAGCATGGTGGCAATGGCCGCATCTGCCGCAGATCCTCCGATATCCAGAATGTTGCCACCCACCTCGGCACAGCCCATGCCATTGGAGGCCACGGCACCCATCCGACGGGGCTCCTCCGTCTTGCCACGAAGTCCAAAGACCAGGCCCACGGTAACGCCCACCACGGCAACCGCCAGGATTATCCAGCAAACGGCATATTTCTTGCAACAGCTGGACAGGATGGGAAAGAGATAGAGACGGATAGTCAGAGATTAGTGCTGCAGGATGGGGCAGGAGAGACGGCGGGACACTTGCCATCTCGGTCTCGTACCCGATTAATAGGTCACCGAAGGCGTCAAATAACTCCACATAGAGCATGATATTAGAATTTGGTTAATACAGGCTTTTCATAGACTATATATACTTAGTTTTTGGACAATGATTGCAAAGGCTGCATGAATTTCACCATTTCCCAGAGAATTGTTTATTATTTTAATACCCTTGCAGGGTATTTTAATTTCAGTCAGGAGCTTAAAACTAAGTGAAGCAATCATTTCCGACCCTATAAACCATATTATTCTTGATCAGCGTCATCAGTCAAATCTATCTAGCAGTCTCAGACAGAAAATTTTCAAAATTTTTTTAAAATTTTATAAGTTAAAATTTTGAAAAATGTATCAAAATTTTGAATTTTTTACATTTTAAACTGAGTATTCAGATTTTTTAACCTGATAAAAATTAACAAAGGACAGCTTTCCGAATTGAATTTAATGGATTTTTGACTTAGTTATGATAGTTTACATTGGAACCTATGATCCTATGGTTAAGTGCAATGGTAGACACATTTCGGCTTTTCGAAGTTAGGTTCCTTTCTTGTTTGATTATATATTTAAATCTATCTTTAAATCTGGATATTTTAGTTTAAAAGTTCTTGGATATTTTGTTATATTCAATAAACCTAATTCATTTCCTTTTTTAAAGATTCGAGAAAGAAGAATACTTCGGTTTCACTTCTGATTTCACTTTATCATTGACAACTTCCAAAAAATTTTTGATATCCTTTCTACTTACAGCATTTTTTGTAGACTTTGTTGTTTTATGAGTATCCTTAGGGCTATTAACTTAAATTTAAATTGGAGTTGAAGACTTAAAATGGTTAAAAAAATGTATATAGATTTATTGCGGCAATAGCAGCCCCCTACTATCAATGGCCATCGGACCGAAACGAGCGCCTTATATATCCATCCGGTTATCTATATATTAATACGATAAGACAAGACATCCATATCCATATCCATATCCGTAACCGAATCCATTGCCATGGACTTTTTGATACGTCATACCTATCTGAAAATAGAAAGTTTCCTGAGCTGTCAAGCCAACTATGGCTGACTAAGAGCCGGCGGCGACCAAAGAAACCGAATTTTAGTCTTAATTATATATTTTATATATATATATTTATTGAGATAATGGGCAGGTGGCGATAAACCAACGATTTAAGGTCGATCTGCAGACAAGTGTGGGATCGGAAAGGAATGCCAATGTTTTTCTTCACTAAAAATAGGCATTTGTCGACGGCGAAACAGAAAAAATTAATTAATATCAATGATTGAGCGCTTAACAGCACTCGATAAAGAATCATGGTTGCTGAACTTTGTACCCTTCATATATTTAATAGTTGAAATAATGCTTATAATTCGATTTTATTGAAATTTCAGTTAATTGTAGACGTTGATTTTAAAAATAACTGACAATAATGACACCTTCTGGCAGCACTGTTTTGGTATTTTTTGCCCCTTGGTATTTATTTCAGAGGAGATTCAAAATTCCCAACTGGCCGTTAAATTTGATTCATTCTATGAGCTTTGGTTGCTTTACGACCACAACACTCCCGTATCTCCTTTGATCACAGACTGGCTCTGGCTTTCCGTCCGTAACTCCGATGGCCGTCTGGGCAGAGTGCTGCAATAGTTGAAACTTCACACGGTGACCCATGGCCTCTAGATGGGCGATTGTTTGGTTGTTCAGCTCATGCTCCGTACTGATTATCATTGGCACCAGTTGGTGATGTAATAGAGGCCCATTTACAGCATCTTCGATGGATTCGTGCAGGACCAAATACTTGAGAATTGTTTGGGACACCGTGGTGGTGATTGTGGCACCACCGGCACCACCCACAATCAGCTTTACATTGCCGTGCGAGTCCAACACGATGCTGGGACACATGGAGGAGAGGGGTCTCTTGCCGGGCTTGATGTAGTTGAAGGGGTTGGGTGGTAAGTTATAGTAGTTTATCTTTCCCGGCGTGCTGAAGTCATCCATCTGGCCGTTGAGAATGATACCCGTCTGGCGGGATCGCACCTTGGCTCCAAAATCAGCGTTTATGGAGCTGGTGACCGAAATGGCGTCTCCATTGGGTGCCAGCACGGAGATGTGCGCCGTCCCATGATCCTCAACGTTGGTGAAATTTGCCCCATAATATGTCAAGTCCTCAAAGGTGGTGTTGTCCCGGATCAGCCTACGGATCTCAGCTGCAAAGGCCGGATTAATGAGGTTCTCGTACATCTCCTGCACATCTGGTTCGTAGTGTATGTCGGCCAAATTGGACCGGCGACCATAGGCATGCTTAAAGGTCTCGATCAGTCGGTGCCAGTAGATGTCCGTGTTGTTTGTAAACAGCGGCTCCATTACGTTCAGGATGAAGATGAGCACAGCGCCACTGGTGGGCAATGGAGATGTGTATAGCTCGTAGCCGTGAAAGCGACTGTGCAGAGGGCGTTCCCAGCGAACACTTATGAGAAAAGAGAGAGGTATATAAAAATGAAATGTCTTGAAAGGATTCATCAACAGTTTCGCCCTGCAACTCACTTGTATCTTTTCAGATCCTCCTCGGTGATGATGCCGCCCATTTCCTGGATGTCCTCGACCAGCTTTCGTCCTAAGCTGCCGCCTCCGTAAATTGCCTGAGCGCCTTCCTCGGCCAAGATCTCCAGTGTGTTGGCCAGCCTGTGACGGTACATGATCTCACCTTTCCTATACATATTATCCGTCTTGGGATTAATGAAGATCTCGGCCAGTGAGGCCCTACTCCAGATGTATTTCTTACGCTTTACAAGGGCAGCGGACAGATTTTCGGAAACCTCAATACCCTGCCGGCAAAGATTGATTGCGGGCTGGAATAGACTCTTCCAGGGTAGCCGACCATACTTTTCATGTAGTTTGGCCAAACCATAGATCTGACCAGGAACTCCACTATCAATGGCTCCCGTGAACACCTCCTCCCGTCCCATGAACATGTCCTGCTTGGCAGCCGCGGGAGCTGTTTCACGGGCAATTAGAGACTCCATAGAACCCGTTTCCTTGGTGTAAATTGTGGCCACAAAGCCGCCACCAATGCCCAGAGCATGAGGTACCACTACTTCCTCACAAAGCATGGTGGCAATGACGGCATCCGCTGCGGATCCTCCGATATCCAAGATGTTGCCACCCACCTCGGCACAGCCAATGCCGTTGGAGACCACGGCACCCATCCGACGGGGCTCCTCCTGGCTGGTCACGCCAACTGCAGCTACTGCCAAGATAAGAAAGCACATGGCATTGATCTTGCAGCCTCTGCCTCTGAAAGGGGGATTGATTATTTAAATATTTGATTTATTGTATCAAATACTTACAACATCTTGGATCTTAAGGTGTTCAGTAAGCTTAAAAATGTTATTTAATATTAATATTATTTCTCTAAACTAAATGCGTGGAACTACAGAACTAGCCAGCCTTATCAAAGAGCCGTGCTTTGGCCGGCTGATAAGATTTAAGTTGCTTAAGCTTCCCCCTTACTTGTGGAGAGTGCTCGACTGTGCGCTCATCCCGCATGTATGTTTATGCATTAAATTCGAGGAAATATGCTATTTTAAGTAGATTTTGTCAAGGTTTCATCTTTTTACCGGAAATAAAAAATAATAACCGCCAAAGTCTGCAAGTTGTTTTAAAATACTAAAATAACGAAATCTTATTTGAATAAAATATTATTTTTGGTGTATTTGCGCTGCCCGCCGCCCTGGTATATTGATCCATGCCCAGATGGTATATTGTAGCGGCGGTCACACTGGCTGTGGTGCCAATCGAAAATTTCAATCGGGAAATATATATGTATATATGTCGATATTCAATGTGAAAGTGAACTGCTCGCTAAATGCCGAAAAATAAGCATCTCAGAATTGAATGAAAAGTCGTGGCGGAAAATGAAACGTGAGTGGCGGCCCAGGAAAATAAAAGAAATGGGGAAAAATTCAAGCCCAAAGCCGAGTTTTACGCACACACAGGAATGCGCCATCGACGCTGCACATATGCAAATGTGTTGTCTGTGTGCGCTTCTCTGCGGTGCGAATGTGTGTGTGTGTGTGTTTCTGTTTGCCAAAGAGTGAATATAATTTTTTTTCTAAGCAAAATCTAATTGGAATGCCAAACACTAACAGATTCGTGTGAGAATTCATAACACAAGGATAACATAACTGTGAAGTGTGGCGTCGTGTGCGTTCGAATACCTGTGCTTGTGTGTGTGTGTTTGGTTGGGCAGGGACTACAACAACAACAACTGCTAGAGGAGCATCGCTGGCGGCAACGGCTTGTTGATTTTTTTTTTCGAGTGTTTCTTTTTTTGAGTTGGTTTTTTTTGTTGTTGTTTTTGAAGCTGCGCCCAGCTGCAACGCCCACTGATTGTCTCCTATGTTGCGGAGGTGGTGGAGAAGGAGAAAGAAGTGGAGGAAACAGCGAAAGAGGTGGAAGACAGCAACTAACAACAACAACAACAACAGTGCTTCGAGGAGCTTTGCATGTGTTTTTTGTTTGTGTGTTTTGTCGTGTTTGTGTGGGTGTCACTCTGCTGCTGCTGCTGCTCCGCTTTTGTTGTTGTTTTGATAAACAAAAAAAAAGAAAAGCGGAGAAAAACTAGATGGAAATTCATTGCGTCTGCGCCTCCAAAGGTTTTGCGAAACAAAAGTCACCAGTTCAGCACTGTTGGCCTTGGCTGCAAAGGTGACAACAAAAAAATCAACTTAAGAAAACAACAAAGTTGCAAGAGGAAGAAGAAGAAAAAGAAGGAGCAGCAGCAGCAGCATCAAAACACAGACACACACACACATACAGACGGCATTCGAAAGGGCAACAACAGCAACTACAAGTGCAAGTGCAGTCTTCCGAAAACCAGGGCTACCAAACCGGTTTTTTAACCGCTATTTTTGATTTTCGAAAACCGAACTTAATTCCAACTAGAAAGCGTATAGATTCGAAAATTCAGTTTATTATTGTTTTCATTTTTATCTTATAAATGATAAACTTAACAAGATAAATAATGTAAATATTTGTTTTTGCCATGATTCATACGCTTTTACTGCTTTATTTAAAGATGTGAACATATTTAGCACATTTTTATAAAAGTAAATGCAGTTTATGACATTTATTTTGGCAGTTATAAAGGAAGAAACTGGTTTTAAACCACATAAAATATGAATTTTAATTAAAAAACAAGACTTTGAGTGTTCAATTCAATTGATAATAGTATTTTATGATTATAAAGTTTTGTTCAGAGCTTTAAATTGTAAAATTCTTCAATAACACTTTTAAAGCTTTTAATATTCTTCAGATGCACTTAAAACTTGGTTATTTGAGGTGTTCTTTGCCTTACTTAAAAATAATCTTTTCTTTATATAAAATTTGGAGTTTACTTAAACAATATTCATTTGTATCTTGAGCAAAATGCAGCTCTTTGTTGTTTTGGTTATCCCTGAGATATATTTGACGTCTCCTGTAAGATTTTGTTTTTGTTGTTGCTATTACTGCCCACACGCAAGGATATTCCCCGACTTTTGAGTTAAGAAACTGTGACGCACGACGCACTCACCAACACACATACAGATACAGATACACAGACGGCAGACTTCGCACAGATACAGATACAGATACAGAGACTCATGCACTCACTCTTGCAGGCAGTGAAGGCGACAACGCACAACTGGTGCCTGTTGTTACATAAAAGCCAACCTCGCCCTCTCTTCGTCATCGTCTCGAGAAGTCACCATTAATAACATCATCAACATCATCAACATCATCATCATCATCATCAGAAGCAGCAGTAGAAGCAGCAGCAGCAACAGCAGCAGCCGCAGTACCAGAAGCCGAGTAACAAAATCTATACGTATATATCGGAAGCAGTGAATAAAAATCAACGAAAACAGACAGACAGCTGCTAGGAGGAGCGGCCGACAGGGGGGGCCATCCAGTCAGCCACACAACATGAGCGTCTTTGATGACTTTCAACGTTTGTGGATGCAGCGATTCCCGCAGAGCTCCCTGTCCGATGCCTGGGAGCAGGATGTGCGGGCGAGCCTGGAGCGGCACAAGCTCAAGATCTGTGAGCTGAGCAAAGAGCTGGAGCAGGAGACACTCTATGTGGAATATCTGGAGCGTCTGCTATCCGATGTGGAGAAATATCGTGCCTCTGGTGGAGATCCAACCGCTCTGTTTGAGGCGGCCAGCGGGAGCAGCGGGAATGGAAACGGCAATGGGAGCAATAATGGCAGCAGCGCCACCAATGGTGCAGGAGCGGGAACAACAACTGGCGTGGATAAAGAGTTTGTAAGTATCGGGGGATTAATTGTTAAGGTGTTAAGGGTGTAAGATATTTGTATCTTTATTTCTCATCATGAAATCTTTAGGATAAGCTTATTAATCCCAAGCTACCCAAGATAATATCTTAAAAGTTATAAGATCTCTTCACAGAGCTTTGTTTTTAAATACGATAAATATTGCTTAGAAAGTATGGTGCTCCATTACTAAATTTAAATATTCCCGCCCAGTCAGGCAGGGAATTCCCAAGAATTGCTTTTCTTTCAAGTACTTTCGATTAATGATCGACCGTTAAATCAAAAACAAATTTAAGGCTTGACCTAGAAAAAAGTGTATATTGATAATAATATTTGTTGATCTTTCCACTTTATTTACTATTTAGTTTCACGAAATACCAATAATGAAAGATAGTTCTTAAGGCATTTTCTCTTATTTACTTTTCATAATCCCATAGTATCTCTTTAACCACATCAGCTGTAGATACTTACCCCTTATTGTGCTTATGGGTTTATGCATCTATATAGTCTATACTTTCGGATCGTGAAAGGGCTGGGGTATTGCTACCAGGCGGTCAGCTTTGTTCGCTGGCTTTCCTTCTTCTCCAACGCCGTCGTCGATTTCTTTGGCAAATGTCATTGCCTGCTTATCAGTTTCGTTTGGGGG
This sequence comes from Drosophila serrata, assembly GCF_035046125.1. Classification (NCBI taxonomy): domain Eukaryota; kingdom Metazoa; phylum Arthropoda; class Insecta; order Diptera; family Drosophilidae; genus Drosophila; species Drosophila serrata. The sequence goes on along the minus strand of NW_028257174.1, from coordinate 2,033,066 downwards.
GGAAAGCCAGGGGAGGTGGGGAGAGAGTGGAAAATAAATAATAAACAAGGCAGCGCAGTCGAACCCAGCTAACAAAAATAATGAAAATAAAAAGAAAAGACAATTGTGGAGATATAAATGGGAACTAGTTCGGAAAAATTATAAAGCAAGCAAATTCGGGTTTCCTGAAGTTCTCTATGTAAACATTACTGGGTTTAATTAATAAATAAATTGTAACTCATATTAAGACTAAAGTTTATAATATCATAAGTCTATACTCCATAAATATATATCAATTAGATTTATACCCTTACAAGGGTATTGAACATTTAGTCAAAAGCTTAAAACGCAGTGAAAAAGTCATTTTCAACCATATAAATCATATATATTCTTGATCAGAATTAACAGGCTAATCTTTCTAGCCATCTTCGGTAGAAAAAAAAATTTTTTGGATTTTTTGAAAAAAAAAAGTAAAGAGGTTGCATCGTTAAAATTTTCCAAAATTGAAAAAATTTAAATATTTTTTACATTTTAAACTGAGTATGCAGATTTATAAACCTAATAAAAACTAACATGGGAAAGCTTTCCGAATTAAAATTTATGCGTTTTTGGCTTAGTTATGAGATTTTTAAACTTTAATTGTCATATATAAATATTGTTAAATATAAAGTCAAAGAATTCCAATATTTGAAGCTTAGTTATGATCGATTTCCGATTTGATTTTATAATTTAATTTCAAATTACAAGGGTATATAAACTTGTGCTTTCCGAAATCAGTTTTCCTTTCTTCTTATAATTTCAGACAGGTTTCTGTAAGGTTTAATAAGTCCTTAAAGTTAGTACTTAGATTTCTTTCTATTCCCTAGAACTTAGTGTAGGTAGTATATTTCGCTTTAAAATGGTGAAGACCACTCATATATATATCTTCAGAGATACATCTGTAGTTCTCTAAGATACTTGAAATCGGTGCTTTTTCTAGTAAAAGATATATAATTGTTTACGATTTTTAGATACTAGATACATATACATATCTTTAGAGATAGTTACCTAAGATTGCTCTAGCCTAAGATATCTCATAGTTTAGGATTTTTAACTCCCAGATATCCATAACCATATATCTTTAAAGACAGTTACCTCAGATCCTTGGATTCAGGATTCTTGAAGCCCAATATATCTTATAGTTTGGGATCTTTAGCTGATACATATATCTTCAAAGAAAGTTTATCTTCAAAGATACTTGGATTTAAAGTTTATGATTTTTAGCTCACAGATACATGCATATATCTCCAAAGATATATATCCCTTTGATACTTGGTTTTAGTGGTTTTATTCTAGCCAAATTGGCCAACATGCAACAGCTGGTTCTGCCGCTGCCTCAGTCACAGCCACTGTCTCTGTCTCTGCCTCTGTCGCTTCCTCTGTCGCTGAACCCTATCTAAGTGTATATATATATATATATATATATATATATATAGCTATATGTCCATGGGCATGGGCTCTACCACTGCGGGACCGATATCTGGGGAACCGTTGCCCAGGCCGTTATCTACCCACACCATAGCTCCATAGCTCCAGCTCCAGCAGTGTGTGTGTGTGTGAGCGTTTAATTTTTTTTATTTTCCTTCGTTTTTTTTTTATTTGTTAGTATATTTTCCGTAGGCTTTTCTCTGCCGGCTGAGGCGGCAGCGGCAACGACGTTAACGCTGCATAATATTGTCATATATTGTCGACAGTTTGTAGTTTTGGGTGAATAACAGCAACAACGGACGGAAAAAAGAAAAAGAAATTGTATATTAAAAAAAAAAACAAGAATAGTGCTTGCAAGTGCCCAAAAGATACATCCATCCAAAAGATACAAAATATATAAGATATATGTATATAAAGTCAAGCGGAAATCCAATGAATACAAAGCCTAATTAAACACCTGCAAAACGGAGCAAACAATAACAAAAGAATTACGTAAAAATATTAAGAAAAGAAAATACATATACCCTTTATTTTTTTTATTGTTTTTTTTTTCGCATTCGTAGAGCTCTGTCTTTTGTTGGTGCGTGTGTTAACGTGTGTGTGTGTGTGTGTGTGTGTTAACGTGTGTGTGTGTGTGTGTGTGTGTTAACGTGTGTGTGTGTGTGTGTGTGTTAACGTGTGTGTGTCGTTCGGTTGACTCAAGTTTCGTGGTCAACGCCGGCGTCGCAGTTGTACTTGCTGCCGGCGTCATCGCCTAGTCATCGTCACTAAATCGTCGCCAGTCTATCCCTTTTTCCGCTCAGGGATTTTAAGGATTTGGATTCATATACATATATAAATATATATATATATAACAATAACTGAATAAAAGGAGCAAAACAAGGAGGTGACTCCCACAAAAGTGGCGCTAAATTGGGAGCAACAAGCATGGCTTCCTTCAAAGAGAAATTCAAATTATGGTCCAGAGGGGTGCGTAATCAATTGATTTAAAATCATTTTTACTTGCAAAAATACTCAAAAAACAATTGTTGCTAGTACTTTTAATATCACAAGTCGAAATCAATAAAGTTATCGCAAAAAAACGACGGTGCACACATAGCTATAGGCTCTATCTTATACTATACATACTTACACATGTATATATATCTATATAGGTGTATTTGTATAGCCGAGAAATTAAGCAATAACAGCAAGCGGCTAAAAAAAAGCGTTAAGGCAAAGCACTTAGAAAAAAAAAACAAAAATAATAATAAATAAAATACAAACAGACAGCAGAAACAGTTGGGGTAATTATTATAGTAACCCTTTTCTCATCTGTTTTAAAGTTATAGTTTTATGAGTTACTTTTCCAAATATTATAAATATTAAATGTGATTAAGCTTGGTTTATAAAAATCTGTAAGAGCAAGTACTTAAAACATTTCAATTATGTCTAAATCATAAAGTTTTAAATAAATTAAAGCCCCTAAAGATGAATATTAGTATTATATTTAGGTCTAGGATTAATCCCATTTAGTAAGAATAATTATTCATTCATATTAAAACTATAGACATTTTTATAGTCTCGGAGGGTATTATATACTCTTTCAAAGGTGAAGGAGCCATTTCCGACCCTATAAATCATATATATTCTTGATCAGAATAAATAGGACAATTTTTTTTAGCAATCTTCGGCAAAAACAAAAATTTTTTCAAAAATTGTCAATTTTTTTTTAAAAAGAAAAGGGGTTACATCGTTAAAATTGGCAAAAATTTCAATTTTTTAAGAATTTATATTGAGTATGCAGATTTATTAACCTGATCAAAACTAGATTAGGAAAGCTTTCCAAATTAAAATTAATTTATTTTTGACTGAGTTATGAGATTTTTAAACTTTAATTTATTACAAAAATTGTCATATCAATATTAATTCAAAGAATACAACAATTTTAAGCTTAGTTATGATTGATTTCTGATTAGAATTATAGGATATTCAACAGCACACTTGAAGGCTATATAAACGTTTGCTTTGCAAAGTTTAGTTTTTATTAATTTATAATTTTATTGAATTTGTATACTAAAGCAGCAAGTAAAGACTTGTAACTGTAGCATGATATATATACTTAAAAATTCTAAATTTTACCCAGATACTTTTGAATTTATATACTTTTAAGATACATATCTTTTAAGCATCTTCAATTTTCGCATCATAGTTCATTGCTATTGTTATGATCTTGTCTGTAGAAAGGTCAAAGACAAGCTTCTGAGGGGAAGGCGGTAAGAAGAAAGCAAGTTGGAGAAAAAGGCGTGAAGCCGCTTTGCGCTTTTTGTTTTTTGTTTTTTATGCTTTTTGCTGCGACTTGCTTTTGGTGAGCGAGAGCGCCCTTTGGCAATCTGGGCGCAGAGGCAGAGGCAGAGGCACACAATGTTGTTGTCCGTCCCCGTCTGTCCGCTGATAAGCTGCAATCCATATCAATATGACCACGAAAGGAGGGGCGCACATACTTCACTTTGTTTTATAGTTACATGCGGGTGACTTTTGGCCAAGAGATTGTGATGGTTTTTTTCTATAAACTTAACCAACAAAACAGCTGTTTTTAAATTGGAAAACTTTGCAAAAGAAGTCATGGGAGAAACGGATAAATAATCAAAGAAATAGATTACTTTTTATATATGTATATAGAGAGATCATAAATTCTAATTGGTACTTGCGAATCATAAAATCTTCTGGAGAAAATGATGATTGTGTCAGATAATAAAGTCGATTCAATTAACGCTCAGTTGTATGGCGGCAGACATTCCTTTTGTTATTTCTGACCTTTTATTAAAAATATTTTTGTTTTCTCTAGGAACAAAAGATTTATGGGACTTACAAATATTTATTTTGCTTTAATAAATATATATAGTTTGTGAAAATTATATATTTTTTCCAATAATTATAGTTTTTTCTTCCAAAAACTATAAATTTTTCTCTAAGAACTGTAAATGTTTTCTTAGAAATATTTATTTTTCATTAAGAATTAAAGATTTTTTCCCGGAAAGAAATATATTTTATTCAAGAATTATACTTTTTTCTTAAAAATATTTTTTTAAACCAAGAATTATGGATATATTTCCAAAAAATATATTAATTTCCTTTAATTTGTTCCCAAACATTTTTATTTTGTTCGAAGAATAATAGATGGCTAGATAAAATTGTATTTTTTTCTACAAGAATTATACCTTTTTCCGCCAAAAACTATATATAATTATTTGTTTCCAAGAACTATTTGTTTTCCCTAAATATATTTTTTCCAGGAATTATAGATTATTAGAAAGTTTGTAGTTTCTGAATTTCTTGGAAATGCAATTATTACTCAGCTTCCGAAATAAACAATATTATTTAGTTATGCTTAATGAAGTCTCTGGAGTGACTTAAGGGGGTAAATCCTATTAATAAATCTGTTCCAATTTTTATTGAGAAAAAGTGGTACCAGGAGGGGGGAGAACCATTACTCACCCCTCGCTCAGCCTGAGAAAAAGTCGACTCTGATAAGCTGCCTATGACCCCAAGTGCTGCCCGTTAATTGAACAATATGCTAAGTAATTGTATCAATGCAGAGGAGAAAAGCGTAAAACGATGATAAAATGTGAGAGAAAAAAAATGCGAAACGAGGGAGAGCACTGGGAAAAAATGCTATTGAATTTCTATACCTTTTTCCAGGGTATTATAATTTCAATCAGAAGCATAAAACTTGGCGAAGGAGTCTTTTCCGACCCTATAAATCATATTGTATTATTGATCAGCATTAACAGGCGAATCTTTCAAGCCATCTTTGGCAGAAAACAAAATTTTTCAAAAATGTTCCATTTTTTATTTAAAAAGAAAGGGGTTCGTTAAAATTTTCAAAATCGGTCAAAAATTCACATTTTAAATGGAGTATGCAGTTTTATTAATCTGCTAAAACTGAACATAGGAACGCTTTCCGATTTAAAATTAATGCATTTTTAGCTTAGTTATAAATTTTTTAAATTTTGATTTATTGAAAAAATTTTCACATAAAAATATAGTTAATATCAATTAAAAAATGGTATTAAAACTTTAGTCAGAAGCTTTAAACTAAGTGAAGGAGCCATTTCCGACCCTATAAACAATATATATTCTTGATCAGCATTAACAGGCGAATTTTTCTAGATATATCCGGGAAAAAAATTTTTTTTCAGAAATTTTCCATTTTTTGAAAAATAGGAAAGGGGTTACATCATTAAAATTTTCAAAAATCGACCAAAAATTAAATTTTAAATAGAGTATGCAGATTTATAAACCTAATAAAAACAAACACAGAACATATTTCCGAATTGAAATTAATGCATTTTTGACTGAGTTGTGACATTTTGAAAATTTGATTTTTAGAAAAAATATTAAAATATAGTTAATATCGATTAAAACAAAAAGGGGAAAAATTGATAAAAATTTGAATTTTTTTACGTTATAAATTGAGTATTCAGATTTATTAACCTGATCAAAACTAACTAAGAACAGCTTTCCGAATCAAGTTAAATTCTTTTTCGGCTGAGTTATGAGATTTTAATTAATTTTAATTAATATTATGATTAATTGATAAATATCTTAAAAAATATCGATTTAAAGAAACTAAAGAATCGGAAATGAATAATAATAATAATAATTATTTGAAAGCCTAACAATAAATAAATACAATGAGCTTATAAACAATGTACAAACCAAAGTTTTTACGAAGTTTATAATACAAATCTTTTATATTTAATGTATATATTTGTAATATTTATTTAATATTTATTAGTTTTTATTTAAAATGTATTTCTGCTGCCAAGCTAGAAGCTGTTGTTGTGTTCTCTATGAACGAGACCAAGTAGTAGCCATCGACCTTCCTGTGGCTTTGAGTCGCACTTGGGCACGCTTTCTTCATCGTTTCGCTTGGTCACATCCACCGGTGGTCTAGTCCCCACCCACCACCTGGTCAGCTCCCCTCTCCCCTTCACCGCCTCTCTAAAAAACCAATTTTTGGTTTGGCAATTTTCCATTTTGGTAATAAGCTTGCTCTCTTTATTTATTTGTATTTTCTTGCCTCGCATTTATTTGTTTGTTTCTACTTACCCGTGTGTAGTTTTCACTTTTTCATTTTTCAAAAGCCCCCCAAAAAAATACAACAGCAAAAAATACAAATAAATAAATAAATATTTTGTGGCAAAGACAGTAGACATAAAGACAAGGGGAGTGAGGAGCGGGGAGCGGGGAGCGAAGAGCGAACGCGTTTTGAGTTTGAGCCAAGTTTGTGTGTCTGGCTTGTGTGTTGTTCGGTTTTTAGCCATTTAAAGTGGAGAAACGGCTCGAATCGAAATGAAATTAAATGAAATGAAATGCGCTACGTGCTTGGCATTTTACTTCGTTTATAAAAATAGTTTCAGGTGAGGTGAGGGCCTCAAAAAGCGGGGGTGTTTTGCCATTGGCAAGTATTTGTGCCCTGGGGGATTAAGCCAAGTCAAGTCGAGTCAAATCGGCCCGAAGCCAATTAACACTTTGGCAGCGAAACTGTAGAAATAGAGTATCTATCAAGTCTCGTTTTGGTTTTGGGTTCTGGCAAATCGAAGACGAGAATTTGGAAAAGAATTGCTACCGATTTCTCCCCAGCATTCTTCTGCTGTGTGTGTGGTGTGCCCTTGTTTATTTATTTATTTTTTGCATATATGTTAATTTTAACTCTCTCTTTTATACATGATCACCTTAAAATCATTGAACTTTTACCTTTAGAAGGTAAATAAACAGGTGAATAGTATAGATATATAAATATATATTTAGTACCTATTTAGTTTTTAGGGGAATACATTTTTATTACAAGCTTTTCTCTTCAAAAACCTTAGGTTAATTAGTTGTCTTATCAGTTACGTAGAATTTATTAATATCTTTATCGATAGGATAAGTCCTTTACAATTTATCAAGAAAAGTATCGTATTGAAAATATCTTAAACTTTAATATATCAATAATATAAATATTGAAAAAAACATGGCTTTAAACATTAGAATATTCATATTTTCCCCACAAAATCTCAGAGAATTGTTATTTAATGTATATATCATTTTTACAATGGTATTGTTTTTGTACATTAAACATAATATTGATTTAACATAATGTAAAAGTATTGATTTATATATCAAAAGTATAAATTTTGATACATTGTTGATATATCATTAACTAGAGTCATTTCTTGATTAAATTCTTAAAAGGAAAGCTAATTTCTGCGTTGTTTTTGTTTAAACTTAATTAGTAATGTATAAATTGTTAAAAAAAATATTTTGTTTAGAACAAATTTCATATGGAAATTTTACATTTCCAAGTATACTTTTTTAGTAAATAATTTGAAATTCAAAGAATATCGATGCTTTTCTTAACATTTATTATTTTTAACCAAAGAATATTCCAAATACATATAACAATCATTGAATATTAGAAGTTATATTCTTTTATTTAATATATTTATATTATTAAGTTATAAGTATTAAGTGAACTTAAATTGAACTTGTTTAAATTACCTTGTATTTTTGTTTTAAATTTATTTAAATTGAGATGTAAATGTGTGCTGCTTACAACTTGATTGAGTTACATTAACACTGATTGCCGATTACTTATTACTGATTACTGATTGGTTCAGAGATCGCTCAATTAAATTTCCTCAGACATATATAATATATTTATTCACATTCTTGTCCTTACAGAAATCTAGCTTAAATCTGCGCGAATCGTCGTCGTCGGGCAAGGACAAGGACCGCCTGTCCTTGAACACCGACAACAAGTACACACACACAAATGCTGCCGGAACGGGAACGGGAACGGGGAGCAGCAGCAGCGGTAGCACCACCGTTCCGCCACAATCAGCGCCACCAACGGGGGCAGGTGGCAAGCGGATACCGCAGCTTATAGAGCGCGAGGATCGGGACAAGGATAGTGGCACTGAAAAGGATGCCAATGGAGCCTTGCAGCAGTGCATCACAGAGCTGGCGGCCTCCATTAAAGCCCAGCCGGACAATGGAACAGCACAAGGTGGCGGAGGAACTAGTGGAGATGCAGACAAGGAGTCTACAAAAGTGCCGCTGCGCAAGTCCACATCGCAGTACGTTACCGTCATCCAGGTCAAGGAGGCCAAAGACAAAGAGGGTGACGATACAGCCACGTCGTCGACGTCGGTCAATGACCAGCAACAGCAACCCACGCCGCCCTCCACATTCGCTCGCTATGCGGGCAACGCTGGAGCAGGAGGAGGACTGGGTGCGGAACCCTCGGCCCCGCCACTGTCACCATCGCTCACCTCGTATGCGGCCCACGTGGAGGCCAAAAAGAAAATGCCACCCAGGTGAGTGTGTGTGTGTGTGTGTGTGTGTGTGTGTGAAAACTGGTTGCAAACTCTGCAAAAAAACCAAAGGGAGTCTACAGCAATTAGGACTTAAAATTAATAGTTTTTCAAGTAAAGTTTCCTTGGTTTTTTTTTTGTGTTTAAATAATTGCAATATATATTGATTTTGAAACCATATTTTAATGTATCTCCGCATCTCTTCTTTGCAGACCTCCGCCCAAGAATATACGACGCGTGGAACCGCCCACCATTCCCAATCAACAGCAGCTGTCATCCTCCCCCAAACGGGATACACCCTTCACGGGCAGCACAATGCCGCTGCCTAGCAGCTCCGGCGGCAGTCTATCCGCCTCCTCGGACAGTCCAGGCAACTCGCTGGAGCGGAATATCAAACCCTCGGACATACTCCGGCAGAAATCATCGGAGAATCTGGACTCCAAATATGCAGCGAATCGTAAGACCACACCGGAATTGGGCAAATTCGTGAATGTGAATAATCCGGAATTGATGGAGGAGCTGGGACGTAAAATGGTGGGCAAGACAACCGAGAATAGCAACAGCTTGGAGCAGGCAAAGCGCAGCGATGCGGGCTCCACGTCTTCCCCTTCGAGCGGCGGCGGCGGTAGCTTGGGACGCACAGCATCCACGCCAGGACGAGCCCTGACGCCGGGACGTAGCACAGGTGTAGGTGCATCGCCCACGGGCAGTCTTAGCAAGACGGCTAAGCTGGCGGCCACAGATAGCAGCTCGACGAGCAGCCTGGAGAAGAAGTCACGGACTTCTCTGCAGGCCAGCGATGCGGAAGGCGGTTCAGGGAATCAGAGAAGTGCGGGCTCCAAGGAGTCACTGGCATCCCAAGGCATATCAGAGGTGGTGAGTACTTCAGAGATATATTTCTAAATATCAAACTGACTCTAAAATAATAATTATATATTCCCTCAGATCAAGAGCTATGAGAGCGTTTCCTCGCTGAGTTCGGACAGCGCCAAGGCGGCAGCGGCGGCAGCAGCAGCGGCACAAGCAACAGCATCAACGGTGGCAGACAACGAACCTTATTACGATAGTGTACCGCTGGATAATGGCGAGGGCGAATATGTGTTTATAAAGCCCGGACGTACAGGATCCTCCTCCAGTCGCGATGACCTATCGACACCCGGCAGTAGTAGCACCCTGCCCTTGGCCAATGTGACGGATCCCGAATCTCCAGGCCGGACCTCCAACTATGTCAACATTGACTACTTCCTACAGTGAGTGCTCGCTCGCTATATTTATATATTTTATATTTTATATTTATTATTTATATTTATTAACAGACAGAGCAACGAGACGCGCTCCAGCTCACTGGACAGCGACGGGGAGTACGAGGGTCCGCCCATATTGCGCACCATTTCGCATGATGAGCAGAACACCACATCATCGCAAACCACGCCGGGAGCCCTGCGCAAGGTATATACATTCTAAGTTCATGGATCAATGCATTGCTTAAGTTGTTAAGTTGTTGTTTTTTTTTTTTTTTTTTTTTTTTATATCAGCAGAACCTTGTTTCCCCGATTCCCATTCAAGCTCAACGTTGTCATTTCGTTTCCAAATGAACATCATCATCAGAATTATTGTAGTAGCTCAGCTTACCTAAGCTTCAGCTTCAGTTTCAGCTAATAGCTATAGGTTTCTATAGTAAACCCAATGGGTGGGTTGATGCAACCTCTCTGATGACTAAGCCCACGCTTTGCCACTTAACATATTTTTTGTTATCGCTAATTGATTTCAAATTGCATAGAAAAAGCTCGAGTCTCGTGTCTGACTCAAATTCGAAATGTTTACAAGCAAATAGACTAATTTTTGTATTCTGTACAATTGCTTGGAACATATATACATTTCCCTGACGGAATATTCCTTAGAAATCAAAATATATGTTCAAAGAACAATCTAAGCTACTCAAGTTACTTGCAGTAACTCATTATTTAATCGTTATTAATGAGGGCCTATTTATGTTTATCGTAATTAGAGCTTGTGAAAGCAGAGGCTTGAAAACAACGATACTTGTTTTGTATATTAAGAAGGAACAATCGCAAACATATACTCATATATCTTAAAAAAAAAAAGAGTTTCTAAAGCTACTCAGTTTGCAGTAATTGATTAATCATTCATTATCACTCATGATTCTTATTTAATGATCATTACCAGAGCTCGGCTTGAAATCTAAGAAACTAAATTGATATATTGAGGCATAAAGGCAAACCTTTCCTTATATATCTGATGATGAAATTAAATACATTTTCAAACATAAATATATACTCTAGGCTCCCAGTTAGGTGCAGTATTTAGATAATTAATCATTAACGAGAGGCTTGAAATCGAAGACACTGAATTTATATATTGAGAAGAAATAATCGCAGACTTGTCCCAGAAATTAACCTTAAGTTTAAATATTTGAAAGTACTTATTATCAATGCTCACCAAAAACAGTTGATTTCCCAATAAAATATTAA